>NC_045139.1:35585037-36222969 GCF_008831285.2 Nymphaea colorata | reverse complement strand
AGGAGGAACGAGAGAGGGTATAGGCGGATGGGGGGATGAGAGACGGGAGGAGTGGAGGCGTAAGGGAGGATGGGGGACGGGAGGAGGAACGAGGCGAAGGATGGGATGGGGGAGGGGAGGAGGTGGAGGCGGATGGAGGGATGGGATACGGGAGCAGGAGGCGGATGGAGGGACGGGAGATGGGAGGAGGAACAAGAGGAGAGGGGGGTTGGGGGACGGGAGGAGGAGGATGGACCGGAGGAGGCGGAGGAGGAAGAGGGACGGGTGGAGGTGGAGGAGGATGGGGGATGGGAGGAGGAACGAGAGGAGGTGGAGGTGGAAGGGAGAATGGGGGACGGGAAGAGGAGGAGGGACGGGAGGAGGTGGAGGAGGAGGAGGAGGAGGAGGAGGATGGGGTATGGGACTCGAACAAGAGGAGGGAGGGGGTTGCCCTAGAAGTTTTGAAAAAGGGCTTCCCCTCGTCTTCCTCTTCTATCTTCTTCACCCGCTGCTGCCCAACCCCCACCGCACCTTCAACATTGAAAAGAAAAATCCCTTGTCGTCGTCTCTCTTGCCCTCTCACTCTTCTGCTGCGTAGGTAATCCTCTCACTCTCTCTCTCTCTGTTGCTGGTGATGTGCAGCATTCCTTTCTCTTCCGCCATAACATAGACTTGTTGCTCGGTCAGTGGATCTGCTTGAGTTGCCACAGGATTGCCAACTCACATTGCAAGGGCTGAAAAACAATTAGGGGATTTCATTTTCTGATAGAAGTTTCTTCAACAACTCTCTCGTCCTAGCAGTAGACAACGTCTTTCTCATTCTGTTTGTGTCTTGCTCCTTTCCTTGACGTTGTTCTTCTTCGTTGTTGCTTCCTAAAATTGATTCTCCTCCTCTTCCATCTTTTTCTCTATTGTTATTTTATTTCCTCATCTTTGAGACCCGTTTTGCCTAATGTTGTGATTGATTTGACACCTGATTTGTTGACTGCCGTTTCTTGCCTTAATCTGTTATCTTTGCTTAGGTGGTTACTTTTCCCTGGCTCAGGGGATCATTTTGGGTTTCATTGTCCTTATTACAATCGCGTGTATAAATTTTATGCTTCTATCCTGTTTGTAAGAGAAAGGGATCACACGTGTTATTCACCTGGGTGAGTAATGTCTCCCAACTCAAGTTGTGGCACATCCCCCATGGGAACTGGTGTGTACACAGGAAACACACTGGTCTTTTCTTGGAGATTTTGGTACTTTGTTTATGACTTTACACATCTTGAATATGAGAGCCTAGATTTTGAATTTTTTTTGCACCTGCACCTTGCGACACAAGGCAAATTCATTTGCTTTTTAGTTTGCTGTAGCTGGTTGCTTTTTCTTTTTGAATTTTGTATGCAAGACACTGCTGTAAAAAATTTGCATTTGTTAAAGAGCTTGAGACCTGCCTCTTTGGGCCTTTGCCTCTTTTCCTCCCCACGTACGTATGCCTTTGTTTTCTCAAGTGTCGTTTGCTTCTTCAAGATGGTCATGTGGTATACTTATATATACTGGGCCAGTCTTGTGGTGGTTTAAGGTTGCACATGAATAAGCAATTTTTTCTGTGTACTGATGATCACATTTGCTTGTTTTTCCTTCAGTATGTTATCAATCACCAAGCATTACAGTGCCTGTTGAATCTTTTGATGCACAATCACAAGAAAAGTATAAAGAAGGAAGCATGCTGGACGATTTCAAACATCACTGCTGGAAATAAGGTTTCAGGTATATGTGATTTCTGGTTCAGGTGGATTTAGTGATGAATAAAGGTTAAAAGGGGAATTAAAACTTTTGTTGAACTTACCTTTTTATAATTTTGGATGTGTATTGGGAATTATTATTGTTTTTCTTTGTCAAACTTTCTTTTTTATAAAATTATATGTATATGCGTATGTATTTTATGTATGCGTGACAAGGAAATTGGAGTTATTACAATTTACAAAGGTTTGCTAAATGCTTTGAGCTTTTGAATAATTGTTATTGGGGTGGTTGGGCAGTTTGTCAACTTTGGTATCTTTCTCTCTATTTATTATGTTTTGGAAATTGATTTTGCTTTGGGAATCTCAATTGTGGAAGCTTATACTGCGGTTATTCATTTTTTTGGGTTGCAGGCTGTTATTGATGTTGATATATCATTGGTCCACTTGTACATTTGCTTCAAACAGCTGAGTTTGATATAAAAAAAGATGCAGCTTGGGCAATCTCCAATGCAACTTCAGGGGGTACACACGATCAGATAAAAGTATGTTTTGATGTATGAAGCTTCATATGCACAGAAAAGGAAATGTTGTTTTAGTATTGTTTGTCGGATCATTTTTTTTCCTTAATTGGTAAACCTTGTTATTTAGTTATCTGGTGAGTCAGGGTTGCATCAAACCTTTGTGCGATCTTTTGGTGCGCCCAAACCCAAGAATTGTGACGGTTTGTTTTGAAGGATTGGAGAACAAATTGAAGGTTGGGGAAGCTGAAAAGAACATGGGCAACATTGGAGTTTGGTCGTTAGATGTTCTTAAAAGATGTGGTCTTAATTCCTATGTCTTGCATGCTAGATGTTCTTAAAAGGTGTGAAGATTGGGTTTCATAGTTCATTTGGTGTTTACTATATATATTTTGTTGTACATAAATCATATTTGGATCAGATTTACATATGCTTTAGAAGTCATAAATCAGATTTGGATATAACTTAAAATTCGGATTCGGATCAAATTCAAATATAACTTAAAATTTAGATTCGGATCAGATGCGGGTGGGATTGAGATGTAGATTTTAAAGTCGGATTCGGATATGGTATAAATTGTTTTTCATTTAAATTTGAATTTAAATCCAAATCTGAACATATAAATATTCGAAAAATCAGATATGGTAAAAAGTATATCCAATTCGAACAAGTTTAGAATGCTTCATTATGTGTAGTGAGGTGAGTTCACCATTCGGATGATGCATCTTTGGTTGACCATTATGTACAACCCATTGATGGCGTCAATGTAGTGCTTGGGAACCTTCTTGCCCCCATATGGATATTGAATAGAAGGAACTATTTGTGTGTCCGCTGTAATTTTGAAAATGACTACGTGAATGCCCTTCGAAAGTAAGTAAATACATACGAAACATATAAAATGCAGTTAATCCTGCTGTGTAGAAAGCTATTATCGCAAAAATCGGTGAATACAACCAACTATCATTAAGAATTTCGTCTTTGGACCAAAAACAAGCGAGGGGTGGAATACCACAAAGAGAAAGTGTACCTAAAAAAAAAGTTGTTTTTGTAATTGGCATATATTTAGTTAAACCGCCCATAAGAACCATGTTCTGACTCTTAGTCGGAGAATACCCAATAATGGGTTCCATGGAATGAATGATTGATCCAGACCCTAAAAACAATAATGCATTCTTTGGAGATGCCATATGGATCATTCCCACCATATCCATGTTGTTTACTAAGGAGGGTGGAAACTAAAGATTTTCTTGCTAGCCCCCAAGACCCATGTAGAGCCCAAGGGAGCTCCAAGTGCCCTTACTGCCCAGTGCCATGCATTGAGGGTGAAGATGATGGCTGCAGCTGTTTCGTCGATGGCAGACACGGTCGAGGTGATCTCGGCTGAGGTACAAATAGTATCAGTGAGTTTTAAGATGTCAAAACATTTGTAGCAAACTGTGTTTGTGTATGTCGAATCAATTCAGCCCTATTTGTGGATTTCCTCATTAAATTCAAGACATAAGCATGATTATAACTAAACTTCGTGATTTCTTGGCATCTTTGAAGAACTGGCTACTTCATATCATCTCTTTCACAAAGATCTTGAAGTATTAGATTTACTTAGTGAGCAACACATGAGCTTCAATAAAATGTCCTATATATCGTGCTGCTAACATTTCACATGCAGCTTTATAATTTTCTGCATTATCAGTGATAAATTGCACGACATTTTGAAGCCCAACTTCTTGTATAATTTTATCAAAAACCTCAAACAAAACATCAGCAGCCTTAGGAGTATCAGACAAATCAACATATTTTAAGAACATTGTACCAAAGAGGCAATATACAAGGAAGTTTACCAATGTTCTGTTTTTTATGTTTGTCCACCCATCAGCCATTACACTACATCTTGTCTTTTTTCAGCTCAATTTCAGTTCATCACAATATGTCTTGACATCTCTAACTACATTATTGAGAATTTTACTTCGCAATTTATGAAAAGAGGACATTTTGAGTTTGCTGCATTGAAGGGAATAGATGAGTCATAGAACCACCTTTCTATGGCTTCATCTGCTGCTTCAACAATATCCTTATACATGGCTGTACAAATATCAGACTGAGCACCAACAACAATATAATTAGAAAAAAAATTCTTGATCGAACTAGACCTATTGCTCGACTTCAGAGTAAGTACTCTACCACCACCAGTACGAGTGTATGACCCCCACTCCTACCACGTCCTCATAGAACTGTACTTGCACTTGCACATCTTCTTTTTCTGGTTGCAGTTGAAGAAGAACCACCTATATGCATGATGGCTTTCCCTTTAGCTATTTCCAAACTAACACCAACATCTTCTTCTTTGAGCTTAACATCTTCACCTTCGCTTCCTTCTTCTTTATATGGGTCCCCAATCCTACATCGGCATCTTGCATTACCTTTTCAATTCTACTTGCTTTCACGACATTAATAAGCTCCAAACATTGGTGCCTTATATGGAATGGCAATGGGTTTTCTTGGGAGCCAATGCATTGAGCTACATCACTGTGTGTAGCAACTATATAATGTTTAGAGCGAGAGATCCCTTCGATATGATTTGCTTACAAAAATTACACTTAACTTTTAACATATCTTTGAGATTCACCATTGTACACCACTTCCATACAGGATCCGACATATCTTCACCAAACAAGCAAAAACATATAAATAAATGTAGAAAATAAGAGAAATGAACAATTCAACGGCAAAAATGAGTTATTTCTTACCTTCTTGGTGTTAAAAACCAAAAAACTCTCTTTCTCCAAGCTTACCACCGTCCCCAAACTCCCCACAACGAGAAAGAAAGCTTATTCACCGGCAAAGGTTGATGCAAATGGAGAAAATCTCTCCATCCCATGTCTCTTGCGATGTTTAGAAACAAGAAAAGAGAGAGGGAGGAAAGGAGCGTATGTTTTAAAAAAACACGCATCGTATCGTACTCCCGTATCGTACAATACGCGTGCGTATCGTTCGATACAGATGACATTGATTGTTGCCACATGGTGTCATTCATTTAGGGATGTCAACGGATAATATTCGAATCAGATACACTTTTTACCATATTCGATTTTTAAGATATTCATATATTAGGATTTAGATTTAAATTCAAATTTGAATGAAAAAAATTATACCATATCCAAATCCGATTTTAAAATCTACATATGAATCCGATACAAATCCGATCTTTAAGTTATATTTGAATCCGATCCGAATCTAAATTTTAAGTTATATTTGAATTTGATCCGAATCCGAATTTTAAGTTATATCCAAATCTGATTTATGACTTCTAAAGCATATGTAAATCTGATCCAAATATGATTTATGTACAACAAAATATATATAGTAAACACCAAATGAACTATGAAACCCAATCTTCACACCTTTTAAGAACATCTAGCATGCAAGACATAGGAATTAAGACCACATCTTTTAAGAACATCTAACGACCAAACTCCAATGTTGCCCATGTTCTTTTCAGCTTCCCCAACCTTCAATTTGTTCTCCAATCCTTCAAAACAAACCGTCACAATTCTTGGGTTTGGGCGCACCAAAAGATCGCACAAAGGTTTGATGCAACCCTGACTCACCAGATAACTAAATAACAAGGTTTACCAATTAAGGAAAAAAAATGATCCGACAAACAATACTAAAACAACATTTCCTTTTCTGTGCATATGAAGCTTCATACATCAAAACATACTTTTATCTGATCGTGTGTACCCCCTGAAGTTGCATTGGAGATTGCCCAAGCTGCATCTTTTTTTTATATCAAACTCAGCTGTTTGAAGCAAATGTACAAGTGGACCAATGATATATCAACATCAATAACAGCCTGCAACCCAAAAAAATGAATAACCGCAGTATAAGCTTCCACAATTGAGATTCCCAAAGCAAAATCAATTTCCAAAACATAATAAATAGAGAGAAAGATACCAAAGTTGACAAACTGCCCAACCACCCCAATAACAATTATTCAAAAGCTCAAAGCATTTAGCAAACCTTTGTAAATTGTAATAACTCCAATTTCCTTGTCACGCATACATAAAATACATACGCATATACATATAATTTTATAAAAAAGAAAGTTTGACAAAGAAAAACAATAATAATTCCCAATACACATCCAAAATTATAAAAAGGTAAGTTCAACAAAAGTTTTAATTCCCCTTTTAACCTTTATTCATCACTAAATCCACCTGAACCAGAAATCACATATACCTGAAACCTTATTTCCAGCAGTGATGTTTGAAATCGTCCAGCATGCTTCCTTCTTTATACTTTTCTTGTGATTGTGCATCAAAAGATTCAACAGGCACTGTAATGCTTGGTGATTGATAACATACTGAAGGAAAAACAAGCAAATGTGATCATCAGTACACAGAAAAAATTGCTTATTCATGTGCAACCTTAAACCACCACAAGACTGGCCCAGTATATATACATGACCATCTTGAAGAAGCAAACGACACTTGAGAAAACAAAGGCATACATACGTACGTGGGGAGGAAAAGAGGCAAAGGCCCAAAGAGGCAGGTCTCAAGCTCTTTAACAAATGCAAAATTCAAAAAGAAAAAGCAACCAGCTACAACAAACTAAAGCAGAGGAATTTGCCTTATGTTGTGTTGCAAGGTGCAGGTGCAAAAAACTTTCAAAATCTGGGCTCTCATATTCAAAAAATGTCATAAACAAAGTACCAAAGTCTCCAAGAAAAGACCAGTGTGTTTCCTGTACACACACCAGTTCCCAGCCATCTTCTTCACATGGGGGATGTGCCACAACTTGGGTTGGGAGACATTACTCACCCAGGTGAATAACACCTGTGATCCCTTTCCCTTACAAGCAGGATAGAAGCTTGAAATTTATACACGCGATTGTAATAAGGACAATGAAACCAAAAATGGCAGAGTTGGAGAATCGTATAGATCATTATACGGTAATGATCCCCTGAGCCAGGCAAAAGTAACCACCTAAGCAAAGATAACAGATTAAGGCATGAAACGGGCAGTCAAAAAGATTATTGTGATCTTTTAGATTTTCATATTTTCTTTTTATGAACAAATATTTATTACTTAATTTTGATGTAGTTGGTGAAGTTGTTTTAAATGTTAGCTTATCATATATGTCAATAAGTTCCTCATACTCATGATGTGTCATATTTGATTGCTATGTGTTTAAGTCATTTAAGAATGCTTTATATTATTATCATGTACATTCTTTGACCAATTCTCTTTCTTATCTAAAACAATTAATTTGTCAACTAAATAAAATTTTTATGAGGTCGTATGTTTGAGCAAATGATATGTTTGAGTAGTTAGACAAATAGTTTTCTCAACAAACAAGTTTATCATCTTATTTTCATACTTTTTCCATAAGTTTTTCGTATGGTTTTGTATAATTTTTCTATAAGTTATTTATTTGACTTTCATATATTTTTTTTCATATTAACATTTGAATGTCCTCTTCCTATAAAAAAAAACAATCAATTGAGTTAACAAAAGTGCTTGCATTCCTTAATAAAATATGAACTGATTTTTTCCCTTGACCTAATATTACCATATACAAAATGGTAGCGTAAAGGCGTGTTTGAAAGTCAGGATAAACAATAACTTGTTTGTCTTGATCATGCATGTACAATCGTTTAGCCATATTTGACTTAATAGACGTAGTTGGTTACATGTGACTCATACAGCAGTTGGTTAGGTCAAGGTTTTGTTTGACCTTATTACTTGGCTGGGTTTGACCATAAATTTTTATAGTGTACTTTTTTTTTAATGAATAGATGAATAAGACAAGTTTTTGTCAGGGCTTCATGTTTGATATTTTTCATTAACTAAAACTGAATAACGTGTAATATAGATATTTATGTATACTAATTAGTAAAGTCATAGTATGGATACTTCTGTGCACTTAATCAAGTCTAATATTTCTCTCCTTCTCAACTTGGTTCTGTGGGATGTGTTAATCGGATTCTGGCGGGCAGTAACTGGAGGTCTTCGCCGCTCGCTCGCCGGCTTGTGACGGCCAGCAGGTGAACGCCGCCGTAGCGCAGGCCACAGTCACACTCCCCAGTGGCTGGTGTCCGTATAGTCCGGCGGTAGCGGCGAAGGAGAGGCAGCGGATTGGACCCACTCGTGCGGCAGGATTTAGATGCGCCACCGCTAGCGCGAGCGAGGAGAGGAGCCCTTCCCCCGCTCTCGCCGGCTAAATCTAACGGCTCGTTCTGTCGTTCATGCGTCGGAATTCGGCAGTCAGGGTTCGGGAGAGAGTCAAGGGCGTCGGTCGTCCTTTGGGCATTCCCGAGTCAAGCTGGGAAACTGACAAGGAAAATGCAGGGGAAGGAAGACCGCCGGCCTTTTCCCCCCTGAATTTTCCGGCGGCGGGCCCATCGCCCCGGCCGCCTGCCTCCTCCTTCCTGTTCCCATCATGCCTTTTGTGTTACGTGCCCGTTTTCTAAGGGAAATTTTCGTTCGTACACCCGCTTTTTAACCATAATTTTGAATACGTGCCACATTTTTCTCATTGTTTTTGGTACATCCTTACTTACTTTCCCTGACGACTTTCGTAAAAGTTCAAAAAAAAAACACTAAACAAGAAAATTACACATTGCTGCGTTAAAAAAAATCTTTACTTCCGACGAAGCAACGATAGGATGTCACTTCTTCTACCGTTCTCCGTCCTAAATAAAGAGATGAAATGCAATGTTAAAGCAAAACCCTCATTTTGTTAGTAAATTTAAGAGAAGGTTGTGGGTGTTATGACTACAAGGCGACAAAAAATGCATTATTTTTGAAAAAGAATGCGACAAAAACGTAAAAAAATGAAATGCTATTTACAGTTTTGTGCTATTATTCTTTCACATTTTTTATTTCTAGTTTTTTTATTTAAAAAAATACTATTTCCCACCTTTTTTCTCATATTTTTCAACCTCATTTTATTTATACCCGAAAAAAACCACCTTATTATACTCGAAAAAAACCTCGTTGTTTAAAAATCCGAGATGTTGTTTGTAACTATAGTTGGCACAATGGTTACAGTATAATATCATTAGACATTAATGGAATAAGGAAAAAAAGAAGATTCAACTAACCTTGAGCTAAGCTGAATAACCTCATACTCACCCAAAAAGCCCTTCAGCTCTTCCTGAGGCACAACTGGATGGCGTTTTTTTCCATGCCTTTCGTTGTACTGGTTAACATATAACCTGCTTGAAAACTTATGCCTGTCGTAGGAAAATTAGAAACGTGAGACCTGTATTAGGAATTATTACTAGAAGATTTTCTCCAATGTGAATTTTTTCTGAAACAAATGCAAAGTTTATATGAATGAATAGTTTAGATTGGAATGGTCCAAATATGCTTGGAATTGGATACGGTCGAATTCCTCCTCACTGGTCCATGTTGAACTATGGTGTTTCGTTCAAAATTTGCTTTGTATTGTTAGATAGTTTACCAACATTGTCAAGATTGTCCTCCTATTTGAATTCTGCAGTCTGGACCTCACGCTGTGAATGTGGACTTCGTTCATATCCATGTTCATCTGTCCAACCAGTGCAATAGGAATTTAAATCATAAGGTGAAAAATCTTCAAGTATATACACAAATAGATGTAAGCTACCAACTTTTAAAACATAAATACCATTAAAATATTAACATTAGATTAAGGATACTATAGCTGTTGTTGTTAAAACTTGACCTAATCGTAACTCGATTAATGATACGATCTCCAGCAGCTAGGTATGCACAATGAGTCGAGCCAACTCCGACTTGAATTCACTTGTGTAAAAGCTCGAAGTGTTCAATAAAAGAGTCAAGCTCGAGTTTGAATTCAAATTCGAGTTATAAGCGGGTCGAGCTTGAGTTACATGAGTTCACTTTCTTTCAACTCTAATAAACTCACGTCTTCCCTGTTTATTAATCTCTAAGAATATGTTGGTAATTGTAATGAATT
Organism: Nymphaea colorata; assembly: GCF_008831285.2. Lineage (NCBI taxonomy): Eukaryota > Viridiplantae > Streptophyta > Magnoliopsida > Nymphaeales > Nymphaeaceae > Nymphaea > Nymphaea colorata. Next base: position 36,212,780 of record NC_045139.1, on the reverse strand, counting down.
TTAACATTTTTTTTTTCGTCTTCATTTTCATTTATGATAAAAATATTTTAAAAATTTTATTACCCACAGTCTGCCATCAAGTCGAACCGGTTTTCTACCCATTCGATTCGAATCGGCCGATTCTGATGACGTCGCTCACGCTTAAGTGGTGCTAAACTCATAGCTTGGGAATGAATAAGAGAAGATCAGAGGTATTTTCTTGTCATTCTAAATGGCCAAGGTTGAAACCAAAGATAGTCAATGACCAAGAAGAAGCCAAGTTGAAGTTGGTGTTCCCAATTTTGGTCTCCCTTGGCACCAAACAAGGAAGCAACCTCACCTGCTCCACAATTTGCCCTATAAAAACAAGTGAAAGGTTTCATTGTGAAGGCCATCTCACTCAATCTTATTCCTCTGAAAGCATTTCCTCTTTTCCTATCTCTAGCAAAAGCCACTCCAAGAGAAAACCCCTAAAACCCTTAGAATATCCTGGATTATCCCAACAGCAGAGCAGTTAGCCCAAAATACTTTAGAATTTCCTGAGTTATCCCAAAAAGCAGACCACTTCAGTTAACTACCCAATTGCTGCTTTCTTCTCAAGTGCCCATCTCAAGCAGTGAGGATGAAGTCTTGGAGGAGTTCCTTTGCTGGCTTGGTTTCCACCTTGGTTTTGTGTGGCTTCATGTTGATGCTGATGCAAGCTGGGGAAATAGCAGCAGCAAGGCCCATGGGGGAGGAGCTGGTCCCAGGGAAGGGCTACCTGGTCATCTACCCTTATGAGCAGGCCAGGACAGTTGTGGCTACTTGGATGGATCTCTTGGCAGCTGGCCCCAGCCCTAAAGGGCCTGGCCATTGATTGATTAGTCATGGGAGCCTTCTTGAGCATTGGCTTTCACAAAGAGTAGACACCATTGATATTTGAACCAGTAACTGGTTGTTTACCAGCTGCTAGTCTAACCAATAGAATAGTTTGTTGGTATTGCATTCTTTTCCATTTTTTATCCCATTATTTGGGGGTTATTCAATTGGGTTTTGGTTATGTGTATGGAAAAGTGTGAAGTATGTACTTTTGTGAGTTGATTCAGACCAATAAATGCATCTTTTCGTTGTTTTTTTTTTCTTGGTTTTTCCTGTTCCTATTGGAAAACAAGTATTAAGGTGATGCCTCAGCAGGACTTAGATTTGGATTTGATTAGGATATTAGCTGGGACCAATTTGATTTGCCCCCATTGTGTTTTGGATCTTTTTCAGTTTCAAGTCTGGGTCCAAGATCCAAATAAATTTAGTCGAGCATTTGATGGTTTGGAATTTTAAGAATGAAATTCTAGAATCATAATTTCTCCTTAAATTGAAATGGAATCAAAATTAAGTTTTAGTTTCTTAATTTCAGAAACACAATACCCCATTTGTTTAATAATTTTATTTTCTTAAAAAATAAGTATTTTGATTCTAATAAAATTTTATGATTCTGGTATATCAAACACCTCATTAGGGTTGTCATTTTCCTTCATATATATATATATATATATATATATATATATATATATATATATATATATATATATATATTGATGGAGCCCAAAGGAACAGCCTTTCAGCCAGCCGGTTGAGCTCAGCCCCGCAGTGGGTGTAGGGGCAGAGCTAGAAATTTTTCATGAGACAGTTAAATTAAAGTTGCTAAATTTTTACTAGGGCGGAAATGTAATTTTTTAAATTTTTTTATATAAAACAAGTGATTTTTTTAAAATTTACATGTAAATTTCTTTTTTTTAAAAAAAAAAAGAGGTGGGGCTAGGACCCATGCGAGCCCTACCTTGGCTCCGCCCCAGAGCACCAGTCCCCGCGGACCACCTCCTTGGTAGCAGGATGCTGGTGAAGCAAAGCAGGCCGTCACGGCTTAAACACCGGGAAGCGGAACGCTGGAACTTTAGACAGAGAAACTAATATACAGGAAAATTAATAATTTGGAAAAAGAATATCAAATAATACATGACCTGATTTTTCCTTCACTAGTGCCATAAATAAAATGATTCTATAAAGGCGTTTTGAATGTCAGAATAAACAATAAATGCTTGTCTTGATCATGCGTTCACTTGCCTTCTCGTAGTGGACCTATCGACATAGTTGGCAAACCCGTGACTCATACTCAAAACGGCTGAAGGCTATGTCATTAGGTCAAAAGTTGGCTCAGTGACTCTCTCAATTAGGTGATAAAATTTTATAGTGCATTTTTTTATGACTAGAGGAAGAATGTAAGTTTATGATGGTTCATGCTTGATATGTTTGGTGTGGTCAACTAAAACTGAATAACATGTAAGATGGATATTTTTTGTCTACTTAGTAAAGTATGTAATATTTCACGAATTAAACAAGAAAAACAAAATTTTAGTATTAAGCTATGCATTATAAAAAAATATATTTAATTAGTTGATGATCCCAATTAACTCAGCCAGAGCCGACTCAAAAACGAGTCGGGCCAAGTCAGGGGTGAGTCATGCCAACCTTGACTCGTGGCCAGATTTTCTATCGATTCGAGCTGACTCGGGTGATCTAGCGAATTAATCTACAAGCAATGTAAGACATATACAACAAATGCTTGGATGGCTCTTATACAAGTGGGAACTCCTTGTCATCACAAATAATAAAAATTCAAGCAATCAAATTTTGCCTTAATGTATTATTTTTCATCCATGTTTTGGTTATATTATAATGAAATTGATGTTATTCTTATGTCCTTCTCAACTTGGTTTTGAAATGTTAATCATATTCTGAACATGATACTTACCAAATATTTCAAAATTTGATACAAGTTTCATGTTAACAATGTATTTTAATGAAGAACTGAAGTTTTAAATGAGTTCACATTACCAGGTGTTGAACTCATATACATGGATTTAATTTAAAGTCAGACCCCCCTCCTTAGATCTAGGATTTTTTACATGTAAATGAATTTAAGATGTATGTTATTGAGATCACACCTTTTGATGCAGCCTCAAATTCGAGATTCGAAGCTATCAAACACTAAACTATTGTGATTATCCTTGCAATCTTTTGGAGATATTGAGCATTATAGTTAAGGTATTTGTGATGTGGTTGGGAGGCGTGTGAGGTATAGTCTATCCGAGACATTTTGTCTATCTTATTTTTGTCTCACAATATTATATATTAAAAGAGTGTAGGTGCTCAGTTCCGTGTTTGTTTACACGTAGTTTGAATATGAGGTATCTCAATAATACACTCGGCCAAGGGAGAGAGTATCTTTTGTTTCCTCCTCCAAAAAAAAAAGTAGAGATCTTTTAGTTTATATAATAAATAAATAAAAGTACATTTATTTTTTACTTTTTCTTCAGCTCACAAAAGAAAGATATTAAGATTAAAGCTGGGCATGGGCATGGTTCGGCCTGAACCCGAACTAAAAAAAAAAAACACTGGGCCGATTTGGTTGCAATGGGCTCAATAACTTTTTAAATATTTATTTTAATTAATTTGTACATATAAATATAATATTTTATTACAAGTAATTATATTTATATATTTTTTATATTAAACTATATATATTTTTAATTTAATCGACTTCGAGTTTTAATCGTTGGGTCCAATCCAGGCCTGGGTCGGCTCTTTATCAAGGCGGGGAGCCGGACTCGGACCGGCCCGACCCGATGCCCACACTTGTTGAAGCCTGAGGGTATTTAAAAGGGAAGAACGCCTAGCTACTGGTGGTCTTCGCCGCTCGCTCGCCGGCTTATGGCGGCCAGCAGGTGAGCGCCGCCGTAGCGCAGGCAACAGTCACACGCCCCACTGGCTGGCGGCGGATTGAAACCACTCGTGCGGCAGGACTAAGATGGCATCACCGCTTGCGCGAGCGAAGGGAGGAGCCTTTCTCCAGCTATCGCCGGCCAGGTCGAGCGGCTGGTTCTGTCATCCATGCATGGAATTCGGCGGCCAGGGTCCGGAACTGGAGAGAGTCAAGGGCGGTGGTCGTACTTACGGCTTTCCCAAGTCAAGCTGGGAAACTGACAAGGAAAACGCAGGGGAAGGAAGACTGGCGGCCTCTTCCGGCGGCGGCCACCCTCGCCCCGGCCTGCCGGTTTTAAGGGAATTTTTCATTCGTACACCCACTTTTTGCCATAATTTTGAATACTGGCTGCATTTTTTAATGGTTTTGATCCATCCTTACTTCACTGACGACTTTCAGAAAAGATCAAAAGAACCACCAAAAACAAGAATGCCTGCACATTTTAACAATTGCCCTTTTGCGTTAAAATAATCTTTAATTCTTATGAATCAAAGATAGATTTCGCAGCTTCTATCGTTCTACTTCCTAAATAAAAGAGTTGAAATCCAATGATAAACCGCATTTTTTTCAATTTTTATGAAAAACCTTATTGTTTGTCATTTCCTTTTTCAAAAATTCAATCTTGATTTTCACTCAATACCTTAAACACCACCCTCCGTTGTTAAGATCTTCGGGTCTGAGATCCGGGGCTTTCAAACAACATTTTTCTTCCAAAACATTTTTTTAAATCCAGAAGTGTTCTAAAAGTTTAAGAAACAAAAAAAAAACCGACTTTTTTTAGAAGATTTATTTAAAGAGGTAATGGGTAGAGGCAATTTAGAAGTTAGAACATTCCATTCATTTCCCTCTCACATACCAAAGGTTGAAGAGCAATTCTATTCTATCTCGAGATGTGTAATATGACCATCATGTCCCATCATTGGAGTAACTTCTTGGTCAGCACTTGCCCTTCATCGAAGCTCAGTTAACGATAACATCTGCACCAATAGCTAGGGATGCACAACGAGTCGAACTAACTCGGTTTCATTCGAACTCCTCTATGTAAGCTTGAACTCTAAGCTCCAGCTTGAATATTAAAACTTGACTTATAAACAAGTTAAGTTCGACTTACACAAGCTTGATTTCTTTCAACTCAACTCATGTCTTCTTTATTTATTAATCTTTAAGGGAATGTTGGTATTTTTTAACAAATTTTAACATTTTTTTGTAGTTTTTATTTTTATTTTAAAAAATATATATGAATCAAGTGATACAACTTTAAACAGATCAAATCCGAACTCGAGCTCAAGGTACACCCGTAGCAGCAGCTGAGTCGAACAAAAAGTCTTACCGGTCAAGTGAGTGTGAACGTGAACGGAGAATTTGTCCCGGGAGATGCAAACAGAAGGCAAGGCGCTCAACTCAGCACGTTGCCTTTCCATGCGCGGCCACCCGATTCAAACACATGTTCAAAGACGTGGAGAGTAAGAAAAGCTTACCTCGACAAGCTTGGTCTTCACGTAACTGGACAGAGGACTGTACGGAGCTCGACCTTGTTAAAACCCTTTTTTTCAGAATAGACAAGAACACCCTTAGCTCATGCGCCCAATGCAATCAGTTGTGAATCAATAAGAATAATACATGATAATTTAGTTAGAAACATGAAAATATATATATATTTATAAATAATTTATAAATAATAAAATTGTTAAACTGTTTTATTATCGAGAATCGGTCTCTGAGTCGGATCGTTTTGCTACCCGTTCGATTCGAATCGGCCGATTCTGATGGTATCGCTCGCGCTTACATGGTGCTAAACTTGTGGCTAAACAAGGAATAAGAGAAGATTAGAGGTCCTTTCTTGCCATTCTAAAAGGCCAAGGTTGAAATCCAAGATGGTCAATGACCAAGAAGCCAAGTTGAAGTTGGCACCAAAACAAGGAAGCAACCTCACCTGCCCCACAATTTCCCCTATAAAAACAAGTGAGAAAGGTTTCATTGTGAAGCCCATCTCACTCATTCTCATTCCCTGAAAACATTTTCTCTTTCTATCTCTAGCAAAAGCCGCTCCAAGAGAAAACCCCTAAAACCCTTAGAATATCCTGGATTATCCCAACAGCAGAGCAGTTAGCCCAAAATCCTTTAGAATTTCCTGAGTTATCCCAACAGCAGACCACTTCAGTTAACTACCCAATTGCTGCTTTCTTCTCAAGTGCCCATCTCAAGCAGTGAGTATGAAGTCTTGGAGGAGTTCCTTTGCTGGCTTGGTTTCCACCTTGGTTTTGTGTGGCTTCATGTTGATGCTGATGCAAGCTGGGGAAATAACAGCAGCAAGGCCCATGGGGGAGGAGCTGGTCCCAGGGAAGGGCTACCTGGTCATCTACCCTTATGAGCAGGCCAGGACAGTTGTGGCCACTTGGATGGGTCTCTTGGCATCTGGCCCAAGTCCTAAAGGGCCTGGCAATTGATTTATTCATGAGAGCCATTTTTGGCACCATTGATATTTGAACCAGTAACTGGCCCCCTACCAGCAGCTAGCCTATCCAGTTGAATATGCCGACTGTTGGCGTTAATTGATTGGTATTATATTATTTTTCCCTTTTTTGGGGAGTTATTCAATTGGGTTTGGTTATGTGTATGAAGAAGTATGAAGCTTGTACTTTTGTGTACAAATAAATGTACCTTTTCATTTTTTTTTCTTGGTTTTCCATGTTCCTATTGATAAAGAAGTATTAAGATGATGCGTCGGCTGGATTTGGGTTTGGATTTGATTGGGATATTAACTAGGATCAATTTGATTTGCCCCCATTGAGTTTCAGATCTTTGTCAGTTTTGAGTCTGGGTCCAGGATCCAAATAAAATTAGGGTTTTCCTTTCCTCAATCTGCATATTCCGGTTGGCGGAGCCCGGGGGTGCAGCCTTTCAGCCAGCTGAGATCCGCCATGCAGCAGATATTTCTAGTGGCCCTTAACCAGATATTTCTGACTCCTCCCCTGCTTTACCTGGATAACACAATGAATCAAAATTACACTGAAACATGTTACATTTACCTTCTAATCTAATTACATGTGAGAAATTGTACTTATCCATTAGTTGATCCAAGGCCCATTTGTAGCGAGCTGAAGAAGGAGAGAACGTTCAAATTATGCTAGGAAAAAGTCGCCATGCCCCTCTGTTTTCACTGGTTCAAGTTGCAGACGCAGTATCAGGAAAGGAATAAGATATTTTACCTGATAAGCAGTGCCAAAACAAACCATGTTACATGCAAATGAAGACGTAACATTAAATCCATATGCTAACATAAATAGACTAACTTGATATGTTCATTTTTTCATTAAACCAGATTTTGCAGTTTACATAGGAAGGAAACTTCATTATAAAACTTCCTGCCATGAACACCAGATTTTGCAGTTTACATAACGTGCTAAAAACCAACAGGAAAAATGACAGAAGGTTGATCGCAGCATCACGTACCAATGTCGTCCAAGCAACAGAATCGCTTTTAGACCTTCTCTCAACCAACTGCCGCGGATTAAAATTTTTCATCTGTCGGCAACCCACTTTGAGGTGATTGCTAGAAGCAACAGTTTTTCACTTTTCTTTGAGACATTTTGTCAAACAGTTCGAACCGCGACAATTAGGTGGCCTCTTCTCCCATTGGTAGCGGAAAAGAGGCCGCTAGAAGCTCATTTGCGCATGGAGCATGGGCTGTTTCGGATCGATCATGGCATCCCAAGCATGAAGCACCGACAACAATGCACCCAAGTTAGGCTCAAGTCTGCGCCATGCCATGCATGTTGGTACGCACTGGGCAGTGATAGCATCCTTCTTTAATCAACACAAGCGAACAATTAATTCCTGATGATATAGTTCCATTCCTCAGTTTCTAGTCTTCATCTGAGCAACCAACTATTCTTTGGTGGTCTCGATGAGAGGTGAATGGCATTCTGTGATGAGTTTTGCTTCGTCCTGGGAACTGGAAGAATTGTTGGGCTCTGAGCGGTGGATGGAGAAGATGAAGCGGAAGAATAACGATTTGAATATGGGGAGTTGAGGAAAGGGCTGCTTGCCTGTCAACCTGACCATCACCGGCCGACGAGAAAGAGACATAGAAAGGCAAGTCTTACCTGACGAAGCAGGAATCCGAACCAAAGGGAAGGATGCAAGGCATGCCGAAGCAAGGACGCAAGGCGGGGGAAGCAGGAAGGAAGCAGCCAAGCAGGACGCCGAAGAGGAAAAGTCGGGCGGGCAAAGCCTCAGACAAAAATTTTGGTGGAAAAAAGTTGGATCGATCCGATACTTTTTTTGACCGAAAATTTTTCCCAAATCCACTCCGGATTGGGGGAAAAGTTAGACGGGTTTGTTTCGCCTGAAAAAAAAATCCGAAAATTTAGGAGGCGTTTGAATACGTGAAACTAAATACCCAAACATGACGGGATGGGTATTTAGTACTAGGACGACCTTCCATGTGCTCTATCGTGTTTGATGCTTTGGATCTTTAGTTTTAGGTGCTTTAGTTCTGTATTTGTTTATGCATGGAACCAAAGTGCGGATGACTTAGTAGAAGAGAAGGAGAGCAGTTCCAACAACTTTCCAACTGGCAAAAGAAAAAAAAAAGAAAACATATTCGTCACTTTAGTTCCTTGTTTGTTTAGTAGTAAAACTTTTCACCAATTCAAACAAGGTCTTAAGGAAAAAAAAGTCTGCCGTGGACTTTCTCCAGGAGCGTCAAACGCCAAGATCCAAGATAAACACTAATACAAATGGACCAATTTACATAAACAAAACATACTACCAAATGCTAGTTAAACGATACATAAATAAACCAAATGAAAACGAACACCATTACAATTTAGTCTATTTAAATATGTTTGTACTTATAAAGTTGAGCAAGGATAAATTAAGGTGGCCATATCACAAATCACCAGTAATACTTCTTTCAAAATCACCTGATGCAAAGGATTATAAATGCATCTACCTACCCTAGTCGAGGCTTATGTTTTCCCTTCATATCAATGCGACTCTTAGTCGTCGTCCACATATGCTAGAGAGGGAGGGTTCACAATATGAGTCCGTTGTTTGGTAAAATGAACATTATGTTCTTTAGAATGCAGTGATTTATAAATGTGTCCAGCCCTTTTATGAAACAATATGTTCAAAAGAATGCAAATGTCTTCTTAAGATGTACCACCATAAACAACCAACTATTATGATGCTCCAAGGAACATAACATAACTGGTAGAGTTGGTGGAGCAGTGGAAACCTAATTGTTAGTTTAATTCTCATGAGCGTTGTTTCGTTAGACGGCAAACCATGGCAAGCACGTGAACTCTAGAGTTTGGGGAGACTGAGAATGAGAGAGTTGGGGGGATTCCCCTCAATGAACTACTAAACTGGAGCAAAGTCTCAAATCTAGGGTTAACTTCCAATTGTTTGAACATATTTTGGTTACATGCTAACAAAATATTCTAGGTTCTCCTCTTTTTTGTTTTTGCAGTTGTGTGTAAATGAAACAATTTGTCAGTGTTTTATGAATATGCACTAATAAAATATGGGTAGATTTATGGACATTTTGTTCTATTGTTTTATAAATATATTTTAAACTTTGAGGTAGATTCTGATAGAACCTCGCTACTAAGGCGTTATCGCTACCCAAGATCACGCTCAGCAGGGCAGATTGGTCTCAGCTTTGTGATTTGCCACTGCTTCTCCTTCTATCGCAAGAACAGGGGAGGCGGATGTTTGTTCGGTAGATGGTCGTGCTGCTACTTTAGAAGTATAACACCAGATCTACTGGCGTGCTCCTGCACTGCAGCCTGCTCGTGAGATGAAACCGGCCTCTAACCTCCCTTTGTGGTTAAGGAAAGTTGCACCCTGGATCACCTAGCTTACTGGTCGGGGAAACGTCGTGACTTGCAGAAGATGGAGAGGTCGCCGGCAGCAACGTCCGTCATCTTCAAATCATCATCCAATCGGCCATGGAAGGGGTGACTTTAGGAGAAGAAGAGAGATAAAAAATAGAGGAGGCCGCTGGCTGTAGGTAGAACTCCGACCACGCCAGTTGAGGTCGGACTAGAATCCGGCCACCACCATTGACAAAGCTCGGGAGGAAAAGAGGAGAGAGAAAGCGACGCCTAAATGGAATCAAATCTTCATTCAAGAGTAAGAGAAAAACCCTAATTACATGACTTATATACATAAGAGCGTCTCGGTTCTAACTCTAACCCAAGACGAGATAAAAACAAACTGAACCAAAGAACGTCTCAAGCTGAGACGATACATAAGAGTAAATAAACATAAGTAAAAAGGGCGCTTGGAGTAGATTTGGTTGCGCTCGTTTTCTCTATGGATTTGGACCATGTCTTACCTTTTTCGACCTTAGTTGCTCTGCCCACTCCTCCCACTGCAGCCATACGAGTGGTGCTCAAAGGGTCTACATGTGTAAAACCCAAAACCATGCCAAGGTGCCGTGTGATCCCACCCACTCGCGTGCACTTGGCTCTTCGCACATAGGTGCTTGCAGGTCGTTTCTTCGGCTTGCGCCCATCCTTGGCCGCGCGTAGTGCTGCGGCCTGCTGTTCTTGGCAATCCCCGCCGAGGCTAACCTCGCAAGGCAACGAGGACATAGGCCCATCGGGTGGTAATCGTCGTGCCCAGCTGCAACTCATGCCGCTGGTCGGCTCTGCTTCAGTGCTCTCGGCAGTACTCGACGGTGTCAGAATTAGGCACTTATCATATCCATTCTCCTTAGATCGAGCTTGACCCCAAGCTTGTAGGAGGTTATCTCCTTGGATGGTCTGGCCATGCCCCTTCTGTGTTCCCACGCTGCTATAATTTGGCCTTCCTTTTCAAGGTGTTGGAACAAGTTCCTTCCTTGTACAACTCGAAATCGCTTGAACCTGCTTTCTTTGGTCACTTATTGAACTCATGACTATCTCCCGCGTTGCTGCCCTTTGTATATTGTTTAACAAACTCTCTGAAGTACCACTACCACCCTCCTTAGGCTCGACCATACATTGAGGAGTGAAGGACCGTGGTAACAATGGCCCTCTCATGGCTGTGGTGTCATTCTGGAACCCATGGCGACTTCAGCTTGCTTCCCTTTTGCTTGCAGCCCATCGATGGCCTCAATAATTTTCTCACCAAGCTGTTGCATTACTTGTGCCTCCGGTCTTTCCACATACGGCTCTTGGTGCTTGCTGTCATGGCCTCCTTTTTGCTCGTGGTCATGATCCCCATCTTCAATGAGGGAGTCTCCTCTAGCACTAAGCTCCGGCTTGAGTTTCCAACTTGGAGAACCTCACCCGGATAGATCCTCACTGTTTGCTGAGGTCTTATGCTATACCCTGCCACACTTAGTTTACCAGTCAGTGTCACATTGGTCATCCAAACTCGTCAGCTCCCTTTGTCGATCTCGAGCACAAAGTGGAACCCGTGGATGCTTGGGTGTTGGAATACCAAGTCGCAATCCGTAAATCTTCCTGCAGTCCATACGTCTACTCTCGGTCCTTGATTGATCTTCGAACCAGGAATCAACACTATATCTTGTAGGTGCTTGTCCCTCGTGTAGACGCCAAGAACTAAGTCCATTGCACTCTTATTCTTTGTTAGCCGTTTCAAGAACCTTTGCTTCTTCAAAAATCGATATCTTCTCACAGGGTGGTCCAAAATTCACGAAACTTAAAAAAAAATAGAAGACATTTGTAGGAATCCAACGCCTCCAAGATGGCTATCAGCGTTGTCTTCTATCAAAATTCATTGAGCCCCAAAGTCACGCCTTTTCTGTTCGACCGCATCTTGTACTCAGTTTCAGGAATCGGCTCAGAGTAGTCAGCACTCAAAAATTCACTGTGCCCTGATGTTAGCTCCAAAAAAACTGAAATTTGGTGGGTAGACAGAAGAGATGTAAACGATTCTAACGATTCTAACAGATATCTACTCGACCAAATTCGTGGCCGGAGTTAACAGCGCCGAGGATCCGACCGCCTGATTCTGTTGAAAATCAACTTCAGCACAGTCGTAGGACGCCCTTCAAAACAGTCTTCAATCAAAAATGCACTGTGCCCGATTGTCTTCATCAAAAAATCTGAAAATTTGTGATCAGATAGCCAAGATGAATACGATTTCAACGCATGTTTGTTCATCCAGAACGGAGGTCGGAGCTGAAAATGCCGGAGATTTGAAGTTGATGCAGATTCAGGTTTTTCAGCTATTGAGAAGACGACTTCAGGCTGGATTCAGGCGGTGTCTCGATCAGACACGTGTTACGGACGACGGGATACGCCGACACGCCCACATCGCCTTTGAGAAGAGTCCGAGTGCGAAGCGAGACTCATCGAGTTTTGTTGGAGCAGTGAAGCGGGATATGTAGCGGGACACAACGAGTGTCGAGAACGCGGTTGCGTTGGACTCGACGGGACTCGCGTGTCCGTGCGATCGTCTGCCGTTTCCGACACTGTTACATGGGATTCCGTCAGGGACCGAAGAACATGGTGCCAGAATCTTCGAATTCGCCGGAATCCTTGTTCGTCAGCCGGAAAACGCAGGAAAACGCCCCGTGAACTTCAAAATTCGATTATGACCTATTTTCTAGGCCAAATCATGCGTTCTTGGGCTCGATTTGCTCGGAAATCTGTCAGGAATCTTTTGGAATGATCATCCACATGAATTGATGAAGATCTCGCACTGAATCGACGCTGGAATGTTCAGTGGTCACAGGAGATGGGAAAGAACAGTGCCTGAGAAACCGTGCCTCTTCAAAAATTGATTCCTCGCCAACGGTAGCCTCAAAAATTCTGAAAAATTTCTCGAAGATCCTTGAGACTCAGACGATTCCAGATATCTATGGCTCGACCGATGAATCTACATAGAGAAATAGCGACGGGGCTCTGAGTCGCTGGGTTTCTGCTGTCTTCTCCGTCTGTAACCTGCGGTGCTGTTTTTCTCTTTGTCTGCAAATTTTTGAATCTCCACCGGTGCCGAGCGTTTGCTCTGATACCAAATTGATAGAACCTTGCTGCCAAGGCGCTATCGCTACTCAAGATCACACTCAGCAGGGCGGATTGGTCTCAGCTTTGTGTTTTGCCACCGCTTCTCCTTCTATCGTAGGCACAGGGGAGGCGGATGTTCGTTCGGTAGATTGTCGTGCTGTTACTTTAGAAGTATAACACCAGATCTACTGGCGTGCTCCTGCACTGCAGCCTGCCCGTGAGATGAAACCGGCCTCTAACCTCCCTTTGTGGTTAAGGAAAGTTGCACCGTGGATCACCTAGCTTACTGGTTGGGGAAACGTCGTGACTTGGAGAAGATGGAGAGGTCGCCGACAGCAACGTCCGTCATCTTCAAATCGTCATCCAATCGGCCATGGAAGGGGTGACTTTAGGAGAAGAAGAGAGATCAGAAATAAAGGAGGCCGCTGGCTGTGGGTAGAACTCCGGCCACACCGGTTGAGGTCGGACTAGGATCCGGCCACCACCATTGACAAAGCTCGGGAGGAAAAGAGGAGAGAGAAAGCGACACTCAAATGAAATCAAATCTTCATTCAAGCATAAGAGAAAAACCCTAATTACATGACTTATATACATGAGAGTGTTTCGGTTCTAACTCTAACCCAAGACGAGATAAAAACAAACTGAACCAAAGAAAAACTGAACCAAAGAACGTCTCAAGTTGAGACGATACATAAGAGTAAATAAACATAAGTAAAAAGGGCGCTTGGAGTAGATTTGGTTGCGCTCGTTTTCTCTATGGATTTGGACCATGTCTTACCTTTTTCGACCTTAGTTACTCCGCCCACTCCTCCCACTGCAGCCATACAAGTGGTGCTCAAAGGGTCTACATGTGTGAAACCTAGAACCTTGCCAAGGTGCCGTGTGATCCCACCCACTTGTGTGCACTTGGCTCTTCGCACATAGGTGCTAGTGGCCGACCCTGCAAGTCGTTTCTTGGGCTTGTGCCGATCCTTGGCCGCGCGTAGTACTGCGGCCTGCTGCTCTCAGCAATCCCCGCCGAAGCTAACCTCACAAGGCAACAAGGACATAGGCTTGTTGGGTGGTAATCGTCGTGCCCAGCTGCACCCAGCTGCACCGCTGGTCGGCTCTTCGGCAGTACTCGACGGTGCCAGAATTAAGCATGTTTAATTAAGTATGTTTAACGGACAGTTTTGAAAAAATTGATTTTATTCTTTAATTTAAACGTTTTTAGTAAATGTTCACCGGTTTCTCAAAAACTCTAGTAAGGCGTGCGCCATCTTGAAATTTTCATAAAACAAGGAGGACGAGGACGCTTCCCTGCCTTGAACAGTTTTACCCGATCGCCGATTGCTGTTAGTGTTAACCCCTAACACGAAACTCTCCCTCTCTCTCTCGATTCCGCGCCCTCCACTCAGCCCCACCCGAAAGAGGAAGCGGCGACGGGGCTCCGGCGATTTCCGCCTCCGGCCAAGTAGACGATTTCCCGTCAGACGGCGTCAGAGCCAGTTGCCCTCCTCTGCCACTGGTGACTGGCTTACTTTGCCAGATAAGGAGAAAAGGGAGCAATGAAGCTGGACGTGAACGTTCTAAGGTACCTTTCCAAGGACGACTTCCGGGTCCTTACCGCCGTCGAGATGGGCATGAGGAATGTAAGTAGTAGTTCTTCTGCTCCCGACCTCCACTTTCTTCTCCCTTTCGTTCTTTTGCCTACTTCATTTGTCTTGTTCTTTATTTTAGATAATTTAGGGTTGTTGATCGAACTAGTGTTTCAACTTATCCGCAGTAGTTCTTAATTTAATTTTATTCTTATCTTCTTCTTCCTATCTCCTTTAGCACGAGATTGTACCCGCTGAGCTCATCGACCGAATTGCTTCTCTCAAGTAAGTCTGTCTACTCTCCTAAATATCATCCAACGCTTAATCTACTTCTTCAAGACTCAAGTTCTGACCGACATGCCAGATATTACCTCCTTTTATTTTTTGTTAATGCTCGCTTCATTGTTCTTGTCACGTCGTGTTGCTCTTTCATCAGAACCATAACTTATTTTCTGCAGACACGGAGGCACATACAAAGTGTTAAGAAATTTGCTCAAGCATAAGCTGGTGCATCACGACTCTTCCAAATGTAGGCTACTGTGTTTTTTTTTTCTTTCTAAACAAGCTTCTATATTAAAACTTACCAAACATTCCTTTCGTCTGACGAGTCCCCTTCCGCTTTGTCATCCTTCTGCAGACGATGGTTTTCGCCTGACCTACCTTGGCTATGACTTCCTTGCGATCAAAGCTCTCGTCAATCGTGGAGTATTTGCTGCCGTCGGAAGACAGATAGGCGTAGGAAAAGAGTCAGGTGATCAACCCTCTTTAGGACTGTAAATCACAGGGTTGTGGCCGTTTGTTGGTTTGTCAAGGCCATGCCTTCGTTCTAATTTGACATTGGTGCTAGCCTTTTGGTGTGATTGGTCTTGGGTTTTTCTGCTGACATTGTCCCTCTTGCTCCAAAGACATATTCGAGGTTCAAACAGAAGATGGGAAGGTTTTGGCTATAAAGCTGCACAGACTGGGTAGAGTTTCCTTCAGAGCTGTGAAATCCAAGCGTGACTATTTGCTGCATCGCAGTAGCTACAATTGGCTCTACCTCTCAAGACTTGCGGCCTTCAAAGAATTTGTTTTCATGAAGGTTGCTCTTCTCTTCCACACATTTTTGGCATTCCAAATAGGTATTCCTCATCTGAAGGTTTGTATCTCATTTTTGGAACCTTTCAATTTTCCAGGCATTACAGAAACATGAATTCCCTGTTCCAGAAGCGGTGGACTGCAACAGACACTGTGTTGTTATGTCCTTAGTATCTGGATATCCACTGTAAGCTTCATCTGAAACCCTTTGGGAGTTTTAATCATTGCACTGCTACTTTGCCTCTTTCTATCTCATTTTCTTTTCAAAACACATACATTACCTTTTTCTGCTATTCATGTTCTGGTCAATTATAGATTCTTGTTTGATGCCTTTTGCAGTGTCCAAGTAAAGCAGCTGCAAAATCCAGAGAACGTTTTTGATACGATTGTCGGTCTTGTGGTTCGTTTAGCAGAGCATGGGTTGATACATTGTGACTTTAACGAGTTTAATATAATGGTAGGCTTGATGGGGCCCTCTCTCCTGATGAATTCTTTCATTTGGTTATAGATTTCCTTCTGACGTTTAATGGGTGAACAGTTTGAGACAACTGAAGAACCTTAGCTTTAGGGTTAACTGAAAATTTTATGTTGTTTCACTTACTACAAGTAATTCGTCTTCTTGGGCAACTAATGCTCAGGATGCACTTCCACTTGCATATCGTGTCTCTCTCCTCATGTGTCACAAGTCTCATTGTATGGGATGACAGTTATATGATTGAAAGGAAAAAAGAAAAAACAGAAACAGACTTATTTGAATCTCATGCCACATGAAGCACTTATTCATGTCCAGTTAGGAGATGGATGATGTTGAAGCTTGCTTGGATTCATGGTTCCCAAAAGTGATGGTCAGAATGAGAATCACTAGAGTAAACCTTCAACAGGGAACATGATTTTAGTTAAATGAGAATGAAAATAAGATGGAACTTTCTCAAAATGCCACATGCTAAGTACATGTAGTCATATAAGATGCTTGGAGGAGGTCAGGTTCCATGAAAGGAGCATGGCTCAGTAATGAGTGAAAGGTCTGGTATATGATTTTAGGAATCCTGAATAGTAAGGAGGGCAACAGATTATTCTTAATCTATGAAGAAGTAGATAAGATGCAGTTATCCTAGTGGCTCATGGAAGATTGGAAGGCTTGGTGGATCCTTGGAGAAGAAGTGTGACTTATTAACAAATGTTAAGGCTCTTTGCATTATTTATTTTACAATGAATATGTTGGTAACTGTGGGTCTCTTGACTATAGGAACTTTGTAATCCGAAAGATTGTGCAAAGTGGAAAAATGAGAAAGTTGATAATTTTTCATGAGTGGGATATTTAATGCCGTGAAATGGATGAGATATCTATCATTCCAATATATTATGCTTGTTGGTTTATGAATGTGTTCTTCTCTTTTATTTCTTCCTGTGTACTAGCTTGTTCTTGGGGTTTGCCTTCTTTTGTTTATGAAATATGTCCTTCTTTCCTTCCATTATCTTTATTATCAATGACACATGTTTTAATGATTTATATTTTTGTTATCAGCATTGACTTTTGTTTAAGAAGAATGTCTGTAAATAATGGCTGGTTTATTGTTTCAGGTCTGATTAAGGTTAGGTAGGAGTATCTAACAAGTTTTTATTTGGTTTTGGTAGATTGATGACAATGAAAAAGTAACCATGATAGACTTCCCTCAAATGGTCTCTGTTTCTCATGAAAATGCCCAAATGTAGGTATTTGTTGCTTGTCTTTGACTGCTTGATTCATTTTATGTAAGCTTTCTTTGGTTTGTTTTTCTACTTCTTTCTTGCCCATTAAGATATCAAAGAATCTATATAAATTGTTTTTTTTTTTCAGGTACTTTGATCGTGACGTTGATTGCATTCATAAATTTTTCAGTAAAAGGTATTGAGCAGAACACTGCATGGTTCCTACCCAATGATTCTTTTATTTAATTTCAATATTTCACTCATCCACTGTTTGGATCCTTATGAATCTTGCAAAGTTGATGAATTAGTATGTATTCCCTGTGCATTTACTTGACCTTGTTATTTCAGCTCCTGTCTCAAAAGGCTTATTTACTGTCCTTTAGATCATTTTCTCGAGGCTGATCATGCTTTTTCTTGAGGGTTTATACCTCATACAAGAAAACAAAGTCGAAACTTGTACATTATGTGCCTGAGTGTATGTGTGTGTTTTATAATTTATGTGGGCAAAGCCACAAAGCTACTTAGTATGTTGGTTCTGGTGAACATAAAAGAGAGGACAGTTGTTTCTGGTGAACACACATGAGAGAGAGAGAGAAAGAGAGAGAGAGAGAGAGAGAGAGAGAGAGCTTCTTTATAAAATTTTCTCAGTTATAATGGAAACAATTGAGAAAATGGTTCTTTATAATCATTAGAATTGTTTGTACTGCTGCCTCATGTTTGACCTACATGTGTGATGAAGGTATTATTGCTTTGTTTTTTTCCTTATTTAATATGAAGGAGTCTAGGTGCATTAGACATCTATGCATTCTTATAATTGCAGAAGAAAGACTTGTTTAATTAAAAATATTTAAAACTATTTCACTGAGTTGGATAAAAATCGGGTACTTGCCTTGGGCACCATTTCATTCTTTATAATCATTAGAATTGTTTGTACTACTGCCTCATGTTTGACTTACATGTGTGATGAAGGTATTATTGCTTTGTTTTTTCCTTATTTAATATGAAGGAGTCTAGGTGCATTAGACATCTATGCATTCTTATAATTGCAGAAGAAAGACTTGTTTAATTAAAAATATTTAAAACTATTTCACTGAGTTGGATAAAAATCGGGTACTTGCCTTGGGCACCATTTCATTCTAAAATATGATCATTGTATACAACATGTTTTGCACAATGCGTTGGGCATAAGTTATCATGTTGGATTACATTACCATGCTTCATCATTTTATATGTTCAATCTGCTACGACTTTTACAACAGTCCATATGGAAACTTAGCTTAGAAGAACTGGATTTAGCTAGAACATGGTGCATTTTTACTGGATTAGTATTGAAACTAGGAAGTAGCAACCTATATTCTCTCTTAATTTGGATTCAGGACATCAAGAACATTTTGCTCATAAAAGCATATGAAGGATCAGATGATGTTTCTATTGTTTGTAAAGTACATATGAAATGGTTATGGAATACAGCCAACTGTTAATGGAGGTGGTGAATCTAGAACCATGAGGAGCTAGGTTAATATAACAACAAAAATGATATAGTGATGAAAGATGCAATGCCAGAAGAAATAGGTGCCTTCAGCAGGTTACAAACAGAAAATGTTTCTTTATGGGTATTTGTACTGACCTATGTCACATAGGTGCGGGGCGGCACATCCCCAAAAATTGCGATGCGGCGGTGCAGCGAGAATATTTATTTGTTATTATTAATTTTATTATTATAATATTTACACACACACACACACACACATATAAGAATTAAGAAATTTAGAGTATACACTATAGCCTATAGTCATACACTTTACACTACTCACTTTATGGATAAATTATATATGAATATTATATATTACATACTTATAAGTTATAATGTATTGTGTATATGTCATATGAATGTAACATATTAAGCATTAACATGCTTACAAAGTACAAACATTAAACAAGTAAACAGAAAACAACAAAACAACAAAAACAGGACAGAACATAGAAATGGAAAAAAAATGCTAAACCCTCCTTTTAACGTTAAAAAATTTTAAAATTGAAAAAATCAAAAAAGGACGAAAATAGGCTTAACGCGGTTTGACCGCACCGGACTCGAGTCAAACGCAAGTCGGGTGCGTGTCCAAAATAGAGGAAAATGATCGGGTGCTGTCAACCGCACCCGACTCTTGTTGACTTGTGTTGGGTGCGAATATGAGCCGCAACCGCACACCCACCTGCTCCCAAGTCGTGTCAACATGGGTGCAGCAGTCACTTTGTAGCGTCCGTGTGACTTAGGTACTAACACAGCAACTTGCATCAAGCGCATGTCAAAGAACCTAAGTCTGTCACTACCACCAAGTTATATGTTCTTTAATTGCTTGAGAGGAAAAACATATATTTGTTTGTTAAGGTCGTAATGTATGTATGCTTGGTGGCATGTTCATCCTCAACAAGTTCCATGGACTTGGCTATTCACATGCAGCCAAGTTACATGTTACAGTTGCCAGTTTTTTCTCATTTGGTTTTAACTTTTGAAAATTGCAAGTTACAGTTGCCAGTTTTTTCTGATTTCAGAAACTAGTACTATGTTTTTCCTTATTGCAGGTTCCATCTTTCCTTGGAAGAGACGGAAGATAATCAACTTGATAACTCTGAGGTAGATGCATGTGAAAGTGGAAGACCCTGCTTTTCTTCAATAGCTAAGGAGGCTGGTTTTTTGGACAAGGAGTTAGCTGCTAGTGGGTTTGCGAAGAAAGACCAGGATGAGATTGAAAAGGTACTCATTTGTACTCGACAGCATTTATAAGTTCTCTGTATATTATACTCACACCTATATGCCCATACTCCATTTCTATATGTATTTAATGTATACATATCCATTATTGTTTTCATATTTTGTGGCACAAGTGAACACTGCTGATTGGCCATGTGCTTAAATGTATCCATCACTGTTTTCATATTTTGTGGCTTAAGTGAATACTGCTGATTGATCATGTGCTTCAGTTCAAGAGATTCTACTTGAAATGTTGGTAAGACAATAACTTTTGCTAAGACATAATAACTTTTGCGAATTTCTTCTATTATGTTGATATTTTTCCCCTGCTTGCTTCAGAGACATCACTTATTTATAACTGTTGGCAAGATTATAACTTCTTATACTTTATCTCAAAGAAGTGAACAACAATATGAAGCTTCAAAATGAAAACGTAATATGAAAGAAATCAGAAAATGAAAGTGCTCTAAACACTACTATACAGATGGATGTATAGTATTATTGGGAAACCAGATATTGATCACAAAGTAATAAAAAAAAATTCACTCAGGCTACTTGTACAATTATATGCAAATAAGTACATAACATTAATGATTAAAAGTGTAGATTCTAGTGCAGTTTTTATCGTGATATCATTGTTTTGCTTGGAAAGTTTTCGGAAAAGGTGCTTTTTCATGAGGATGATAGTCTGTATTTCTTTTAGACATTTTTAGTTTTACTCAGAATACCCAAGTAGCTGGATTTATGAAGAAAATCCAGTTATTTGTACAAGAAGTCCATTTTAATTTTTTTAATCTACACAAACTGGCCTTTCTTATCAGGTTCAGTCAAAAGACTTTGAGAACATTTTGTTTCCAAATACCATGATATGTGGTGAGCGTGCTTAGAACAAATGAAATAGTTGAATGGATTTTGATGTTAATTGAAGTAAAAGGTGTTAACGTATATTATTGCAAATGTACCATACTTTCCATGATGGTTCTTATTTTGGGAGGTTGTTTGAACCTGTGTACCATACCAAGTTGGTTTCTGAATATGAATATCACTATGATGTTGGATTGTTCGTTAAAGTATTTTCTCTTGTTGTTTTACTTTGTTAGGGCTGTGGCTGATCTTCTGGATTCTAGATTTCAAGCATATTATATAGTCTTGATAGACTTGGTCTATATTCCTTTGTGTTATAATAACCTCCTTTTGCTCTCTAGTTTTTATAATTCCATGGCTGTGGACTGGAACTGACGTTACTGACCCGATGTAGTTGTATTCTGCAGTTCATCCTAGATGTGATTGAAAATCCAGATGACTCACGGTCTGAGGATGAGACTGAAGATGATGTATCCATTAAAGATGAACAAATTGATTCTCTTGTTGAATCTTCACATTCATTGCATTTGACAGCTGAGGTATCTCCCGAACTAATTTCCTAAATCCAATCCATTTTGAAAAGAAGATCAGTACTTTAGGCTAAATGTGATGCTTATATTTCTTTGTTTCTAACATAGTTTCTTGTTTTTGTTTTTAGTTGAATGAAACCTCTCATCATAATGATGATTTTGAAGACAAGGATAATTCTGTGGACTGTGATTCTGCTCAAGGCCAAGCCTTGGGGTCTGCGCTCGTGAAGGAGAAGGTATCTATCGTTCGGTTGGAACTTGGAACCCAAAAAACCTGCTTTATAGGAAGCAATTTCCTTTATTGGTTGACTTTAAATTTTAAAATAAATCTAGGACACCATGGTACTTACTTTTTTATTCACCAAAAGGTATGACTTTAGCATTTTATGTGTTAGTAATGAACTTTTAGTGATATTTGATGAAGTGTTCCATGTTTTTTACTAGTAAGAACTCAGTCTCTCTGAACCTAGCGAATTGTTGGCCATAGTTTTCTTTTGTTTGGTTTGTCTGCTATATGAATTTAACTTAGTAAAACTAGTTTAGAATACAAAAAATTATGGTGTTCTTGAACTAACAATTAGGATTAGTTAAGAGTTTTGATTTGGCTTAGATTTATGGCCTATGGGATTTGCATGCACCATGGAATTTCAAAGGGTCTGAATGGTTTCTCATCTTGAAGTTGCCACTTCAAACACAAGGGAGGAGAAGTTGCAGAGACGCATTGTCTTATATATGTTACTATTAGCTTGGAGTCTTCCGATTCATTTTGTATCAGTAAAAGTGTTAAAGAAAAAGAAACAGGGACAAAACTTAAACATGGAAAGAGGAAGTCATGTTCTTCTGTGTTCTTGATGGCAGAATCGTCGCACATTAGAAAGAAGGTTCAGGGATTCCAATGTCTCATTAACTTCGACAAGTTGGTATTGATAACGTCCTTAGGTGTGTCGAAGACCCAAAAAATTCCAGATTTTTGAAGATGGATGTTCCTTGGATTGGCTTTACTGTGTCAAGGAAATTGCATCTCTCCCACGAGTTGTACAAGTTGGTATTATATGTGGTTATTCTATTGTATTCTTGCAACTCTGCTGGATTTTGAAATCCAATGTCTCATTAACTTCAACAAGTTGGGGTAGGGAAGAAAGATTCTTGGAGGCAGAATGCCATTCTCTGGTTAGTTGCTTTTGTGGTCCTATAATTTGACTGGATGGATCAAGTACTCGGAAAAAAGCCTCTCCAGTAGTCTTCAATGACAGTGAAGTTGCAAGGCCAATTTGACAGAAGGATCTGAGAGAAGGATCAATAAGGTTATGTTTATGGTGCAGATCAGGATATCGTCTAAACTAAAGTTAGAACTGATTTTCATGTTGTTTTCAGATTCTTAGTAGATGTAGGAGTAAGAAAAATGTGTGTTACCTTCAAACCTATAAGCTCTTTTATAGTAAAAAAGAGGTTAAGCAGACCCTTATGGCTTACCAGTATATTACTGTGAGAAGCTGTACGGTTTCAAAGAGTTACACATGGAAAACTATGTGGGTGGCTTCCAATGGGGAGGTTGGTCCTCTCACTCACAATGATCATACAAAATAATTTAATTGGCTAACCTGGCAGCTAAATGCTTTCCCCATTTAAGCACAAAGTTAAGTTTGTGTCTAGCCCCTCTTCACGTGAAAAACACTTCTCTTTCTTCCTTCCAGGATTCTGATAATGTTAGCTGCCATGTCCTTCCTCAAAGATTTTACAACGCTGCCAGCTGCTCTCGGAGTCCTCTCACCTCCTTAAATCACCTTCATGATGATGGATAGTGTGTCCATTATCCCTTGCCCTGGAACTTAGCCATCATCAAGGGTTCTCCTTAATGATGGGATACATATTCTTTCTTATGCTTTGTGTAAGATCTGATCCATCTGGAAGTTAAGTTGCAGGTGTGGCCCTCCAATACATGCATTAGTATGTTCCCCTCCTCCCTCACATTCTGGATAACTAGCTGGAACACCACCATCCTGCTGGAATTACCATCTTTTAATCTGAATTTAGTCCCTTGACATTTAGTATGCGTGTTGGAGAAAGAGCTAGAATGCCACCCAGTACCAAACGTAGATTTAACTCTGCTCCACACTCATTCACTCTATTACACTCAACCAACAGGTGATGTCTTCTTTCTTCAGCCCCATGACATAATGCAGATTGGCTAGCTGAAGTTATTCCTATACCTCGTGGAGGTTGGGATATTGTGCAGAGCCAGAAAAAGAGGGATCGTTGCCTGTGGACATCAGTTCTTACACCACACAGAGTGGAACCACCATTTCACCTTCCTCAGCCTGATAAGATCCCTCAGAGTCCTGCAGCTGAACAGAGGAGATGCTTTCAAAGCTATAAGTTATGAATGAAGGAGCATGCCTTAAAGATTTCCTGGTCACAGACTTTGGGAGGCTGTGGGGACACAGAGCTGGAAAAGGTCCTTTTTCTGTTGGCTGAATAACACAGAAGAAAGAGATAGGAGAGAAGGCTTTCTCTTTCTCTCTCTCATGAGAAGCTGTTCTTTTTGGTCTTTCACTTTCCCTCTTTCCTCCTGCTTCTCTGCTGCTTGCTCCCTATTCTTGTGCTAGTGGTGCTCTCTTAGTCTCCTTCTGTTGCTGCTGCGGTTCCTTCTCTCTGCTGCCATTGCTCCTTATTTTTCTTCTCCCGTTGTGAATTAGCCCAACCGAGCTATGGTTTTGGTGGTGAGATGGTGTAGAATCCTGTGGTTACCACTGCCCTAGAAAGCCAGCTGATTCCAGTTATGCATAGGGCAACATGCACCCTGTTCAAGCTAGGGACGTTTGTTCAACTTGGAAGTTAGAACTTTCAAGCCCACGGGTCAGCCATGTGTATCATTCTGCACATTCTTCCTTCTGTTGCTTTGATTTTTCTCTTTTATGTTTAATAACAAGCACAGCATGCGCTAATGCATGTTATGTACTTTGTATGTTTTGGTAACTCACTTTCATGTTTCAAGCTTGTTTGAAAATTCATTTTTGTGTTAATAAATAGTGTGTGACAAGTTTGTTTGCGGTGTACTATAGTGTTTTGTACAATTATAAATGTAATGATAAGCACAAATGCACGTTTTAGGTTTAATTCTTCTGTCTCAAACATTAATGTGTTCTTAGTTATATTATTTTTCCTTCTTGCTCTGACCGTGTCCCAATTAGGCTTTCTAGGGCACACTGACCAGTACCAGCTACACCAGCTAACTTTTGATCACATAGCTTCAAAGCTGTGTAACCACGCTATACTAACAATTTATGATGTCAAATTGTGACTTGTCACTTGTGTTTTCTGTTGGTTTAATTTCCTTCTAATTGCTAGGATGAAGTGGTTGATGGTGATGATGATGATGATGATAATGAGGCTATCACAGCAAAACTGAACAAGCAGAGAAGACGAGCTGTAGCAGCTGCTCGTCGTGGTGGGAAATCTCTTTCTTCTAGAAATATGTACAAAGATAAGGGGGGCAAGAGCTCCCACAACTCTAAAGTGCAAAAGACGACAAAGTTTTGGTGATCACTGCCCAACAATTTCTGGTTGATAAAGGTTTCAGCAGTTTTGCAGTCAGGTTTAGGCCAACCAATGTGATGGAAAACATCTGAGAGATTGAAGGTATTCCCTAGAACGCATGTAGGGGTAGAGGAAAGTGATAGGCGGCCTCCATATGAAGTCCTGGCGACATATTTTGTTCTATTTACTGATTATGTTATCTCTTGTATATACGTCCCAATTAAGTTTGAGGATTTGTACGTGCATGAAGAGATTGAGGTATCATTCTTTCCCGGCGTTTTGATTTATAAGTTGTTTGAAATTTTATTAATTGAAATTTTGGAAATGTAATACCTTGGTAATTTTTTTTTCCTTTTTGCTGGTGACAATTGAATTGCAATCTTTGAAAAAAAAAAAAAATAGAGTTTATCTTGTAGAGTTGTAGTTGCTGTATGCATTAAGTCTTTAAAATTGTTTAAACTGTTCCAAGGTCATTGCTGATTGAAGGATTTCAAACATTGGAAAATTTATGCATCATATGCAGTTAAAGATCTGGAGTCCCATAGTCACAAATAGGGTCCCAACGGTGAGGTTTTTCTCGGGTATAATACGGCGAGTTTGAAAAAAATGAAAAAAATATGGTAAATTTTTAAAAGTTTTAAAAAACTAAAAATGAGAGAAAAATAAAATAAGTGAAAAACTAATAACACAAAAAAACATCAAAAAGATGAAGTTTTGACATTAAAAAAACTGAAAAACTGAAAAATGTGTTAAAAATGTGAAAAAAAAATTTTGTCAAAAAAACGTGTTTTTTAAAGTTTTAAATGACTAGTTAATTTATTGTGTTTTTATGTGTTTTTTTGTTTTTGAAAAAAACGTGTTTTCTGTAATTATGATATTATGAACCTGCTTATTTTACTCAAATTCAAGCAACAACAACGTTACAGGAAAAGGTTTGTGAATGTAGAAATACAAAGTTGTAATTGGTATTGGCGTAACCTGGACGTCTGAAATGCTGTCACAATTCTATGAGGTCAAATTGGCTTTTCCATGACGTTGGCGAAAAATTGGGAAACATTTGCCATTGTGGGCAGGGTAAAATGGTTATATCTATTGAATGATCAATTCATACTAGATGCTTCTAAAGCAGTCCTTGAGGTTATATATGAAAATAAATCTTTTGATCTTAAGGAAGCATGGAGTGTGGGGAATGTTGGGGCGTTGGCCTCTTGCTCACCTGGAAATACTGTTGAGGAAAGAATACGAGAGATGTTTCCAATAATCTTCCCTGCTGATGAAGTGACAACCTCATCTTGCTGACTGCACAGACTATAGTAAGCTAGAAGCGGTGATCAAAAAAACAGAAAGGATGATGGCGTTGTCTCTCTGTTCTACCTGTTTTAGGAACTGCTGCCATGCGATCCCTGACACAATATCTGTCTTCCATTGGAGTTACAGACATTTGCATATTGAGTTTCTTTCAGGAGCGTATTCCTTGATAGCACAATCCTCCCATTAGACTTCAGAACCCAGGACATGGTTGCATATTTCATATTTGAGTTTCCAGGCTGATTTGCATTCATAAATTTACGTGTGAATCCTTTGTCCGCTCAGATACTATAATATCTTGTTTCTTAAACTTTCCCTAGATCCTCACGGTGTGCTGCTGGAAATTCCAACCCCAAGAAGACCTTGAATCTCCTTACCATGCAAATCATCGTTGTTGCCTTGAGCAATGCATAGTGTATGTGTTTAGCAACAATGTCAACATCGCCGCTTATCATCACAGTGACAGCATAGTTCATATTTTCATTCATTTGAGCATTCAGAATCTTACAAAAATAAAAACTAATCTGGGTAAAAAGAATGCATCTAGTTCATCTCTCAGGGGCCGTTTATGATTTATACAACCCCTAAAGTAAGATGAATCCAGTTCGTGCAACGGGTAAACCCATGTATTGCACTAAACATTTGTTGATGCCGAACCCCATGCCTTCATTCCTGCATGATATGGAACTAACAAAAGGCCCTACCTGCTGCAAAGAATTCACCTGTGACACAAGAGTTTGGGAGAGTCGCAAGGCATGAACGTGAAATTTTGTTGCTATAACACAATAGACTGAGGGTAGCATTCACGAACTTCTAACTTCAAATGCCTCCAAACTTGTTTACATCTCTCAAGTTTTGACGACATGTCCACCATAAATGCTTTAGCCCATTGCTCATCATCTCCCCGCATGCTCAATTCACAAGGCACCGTAAAACTATTCATATCATCACAAAAAAAAGAGAGTCAGAATCCATTATCATACTCGAGTTTGTGTTTTCATGTGTTTGGAGGCATGCATGTTTCCTAACAGATGGGTCCATCCTGAAAGTATGCATTTTCTCCCTCTCTGTCTCTCTTTGTCCAAACCATCTTCAGTTACACAAATCCTAAGAAAACCATGAGATTTGGAATACAATCAAAACAATATGAAATGCTTGCTAGCCTAGGGCTTGCAGAGAAATACTCATAAAAGCAGTGAGAAAAGTTAAGAAAAGATATAATGAAAAATCATTGTCTAATTTTCGAAAAGGAGAGAGAATTTTCAAAATTGAATAATATTTTATAAAACAGAACTGCTATAATTTGTCGTTATTGCTCATGCAATTCTCATTTCTCAGTGGCTCTCATTGCATTCAATTTTTTCCAGTTTAAATGACCATGACAAGCCTGCTAGCGTTCTTCAGGGTTATGATGGTTTAGATAAACAGGTTCCATGCCCTTAAAATTTATTTTTGGCAAGCTGCTGCTTCATCAATGAAATTCAAAGAAATGAATTCCATTCAGAAAATTTGGTCTTTGGAGAAATGACAAGATACTTAGGTTGCTTATAGCAGGAAATCAACAACACATAATTTTTCTGTTTGCCTACATACAGTTACGCAACGTTTTGAAAACAATTGCCAGCTACAAACAGTCAAAAGACAGCAAGACAACGAGACTTCAAACGAATAGATCTAACTTGCAATGGAGCATACATAAGCAATTATACCTCATTAGTTCTTGAAAATTGTCCTTCTTGGATACCACATTTCTGCAACGTAAAAATCCCAACACATTAGGATAAATGGTTGTAAGTGAGATTAAACTGCAGGAATAGGTCACTTTCATACCTGCAAACCAAAATCATG
Source organism: Nymphaea colorata (assembly GCF_008831285.2). Taxonomy (NCBI): domain Eukaryota; kingdom Viridiplantae; phylum Streptophyta; class Magnoliopsida; order Nymphaeales; family Nymphaeaceae; genus Nymphaea; species Nymphaea colorata. Next base: position 36,184,854 of record NC_045139.1, on the reverse strand, counting down.
TAAAGGTGAAGAGGCTTGGAAGACAGGTTTGATATTGCATCAGCAACATGATCTTTAGTGAACAAATAAGCAACTGGATAACCAAGAAGCCATCTGCATAAATAAGATGGACAAAATTGAATTTAAACAAAACAATCAACATTTGACTTTTGGTAGCATTTCAGAATCACAGTCATTCAGCAGGTACAACATCAGTACTAAAGATTTCATACTTGTAGGGTAAGCAAAATGTATAAACAATGTATGCCTACACATAGTGCTCAAGAATCAAGATGACTACTGTACAACTTTTGGAAAAACTATAACTTATTGGTTGAAAAATATCCACTTGCATACAGAAGGTTGATCCATGTCTCAGTTGCCCTAACCAAGTTTTATCAGAAGACTGTACATTATGTAAGTAGTCAGATGGTCATGCTGTCAATGTCGGTGAGGGCAAAGGTTTCCTTATGAATCACCTGGAATAAACTAGGGAGGGGACTTAATTCTTTTTCTGCAGTAAATCCACTCAATCATTATAACTTAATCCCTGAGGAGTTAAGAGTTGTTTTCTCTGCAGTAAAACCACTGCACATATCTTGCCATATGAGGCTCCGCACATGCATACACAAATTTAAGATGTGAACATGTGGAATATATTCATATAATCATGTCTTATTCCGTACACACTTAGCCATAAATATGTTGATCAGTGATTATTTTCCAGATGGGAGACACTCGGCCACAAACCATTCAAATGATGAACTAAACCAGTATATGTGCTTGCATCAGCTAGACATATATATAGATATTCTAGAGTTAAATTTCCGTCACAACTACAGTTGTACACTGGCTACCAAACCAAGTCAACTTCCAAGCAGAGTCCATTCTAATATATAGTGGTGATTGTTAGATAAGTATCTGAATTTTTTTCAACAGTCAGTACCACAGCTTCTGCATATAAAAATAAATTCTTGATTTTTCGTTTATATTTAGAAGCTGTCACACAATTCAAGCATAAAAAATGCAAATCTGGTAAATTTCTGAGATTAGTAACTCAAAAATATGGTGGCCTCTGTTCTGTTAGTACAACTATCTGAATTTGTGTTAACATATTAACCATTAGCTTTTGCAGCTCTAACAGATTCAAGATTTCGAATATTATATTTATCTGCTGCCACATAAGCTAAAAATGTGAAACTGCTTACGTACAAACACATCATTCCTTTATCTTTTTTTTTTCTGCATGTATGATTGAATTAGTGCACCTTAAACTGGCATACTTCAGAACCTGCTGATGCAACACTCAAGTAATGCATTGCTCCAAGCAGCAAATATAAGTTTGGTCATGTATCTGCAGAATGGACACTAAAAATCAGGATGCTAAAATTGTGACGGCAGCTAGAGATGAGTTGTCCCAGGGATGCATGAATAGAAAAAGTGCACAACTAGCACCTACGCTTGCCAATAAAAAGATGGTTTACCCATTCAGAGTGGGCAGAGTGACCTGACTATCCTGCATCAAGCTGCTAAGGTCAATAGGCCCAGAGAATTCATTAGCAGGATCTTTCTGATAACCAGATTGCTCAACCAACACCTTTTCTGGGGGTCCAATCCCTAGAAAGGGTGGGATATCTGCCAGTAGGTCTTTGTTCAGTTTATGAACACAAAGTAGTGAGAAGAGCATTTTCTGAATTGATTCAAGCTGCGCTGATACTACCTGTCCATCTTTCTGTAAAAGCATCTGCCACAGGCACAATTAAATTTGTCATTATTCAGAAAAAATAAAGTAACAAGACAGGTTTATGGAAAAAAAAAGCCTGTGAAGGAACCCCAATCAAGTCAACCTTTGGAGGGTCTTTATCAATGTCTACAAATAGTATCTCCCTTTTCAAGCAGAGGCTTGCCAAAGCATGTTCCGCCAGTCCTCTGATATGTATTAGGTAGATCATATCCTCAATTATCATGACTCTTAAAAGCTCAAACAATGATGATTGCTGTCCAAAAAGGAACAAAAAATGGATTACCATAACTTTCTGTGGCTCTTATACAACTTTACAGGTTGCATCAGTTGACATGTTACTGAAAGGTGAATATTCAACTATGCAAATTCTAATTTGAAGTAATGGAGAAACAAATCCCTCACAAAAAAATTGCTTCTTTACCAACACCAGAATGTTTCTATAGCTGTATGTACTATATCTTCTCCAAGAAGCAGGAATGCTCAACCTCTAGCTACTCGCTAACCCTCAAATGATTCAACTGTCTGCAAACATATAATGAGCTTCCACATGGCCACTAACATTATTATTCATAAAGAATAAAGTTATTAATTTAAATTTATTCCCACTCCTGACAAAACCAGAACATAAAATTAACTACATTATGAGCAACAGAAGTTGGTATATGAGTTTCAAAACAAGGAGAGGACAAGAACTAGCTCCTGGAGAGCACAGAGGACGAAACGGGATTGAGAAGCATACTAAGGAGGGAGAATCTGAAAAGGAATTTAGCACAATTATGGGATACCTAGAAACAGCAGATTTCTGACTGAGAACGATGCACCCAAGGAATGAGAAGAATGCTCCAGTGTCATGATTTGGAACACTCTCTCCTCATACGACAAAACTAACAAAATATCATTCGGCAATAGGCTGATATATCAAAGTTTGGTTGTAATTACTCATGGTTGCAGAGTGAGAAGCTCATTTGGGCTCTAAACCCAAAATGTTCTTTGCTGCAGTTACAGATCAAACAACACGATCAACTATCATGTATTAGTATTACACATCCTATACTTCATTCTTCATTCAAACAAATGGCATGTAATTAAATTAGAAAATCCTCCCACATAGGCGTTTCACGGTTTCAGTTTTCATTGTCAAAACCTTGACATGAATTTTCTCATTCACCGAATACACACTGGCAACATTAAAATGTAGAATAGCTGACCAAGCAAGATTTTATCAGATTGCATGGAAAGTGAACAACAGCACCGAGAGCACAGTTCTATATATATGAAGTAATGAAGTTCAGACCTTTTTAATCAAATCTAGTAAAATGCAAAGGTGTGCTTGCAGTTCAGATCCATGACCACCATAATCCACCATTACTGCCGGCCTAAGACCTGTAATTAGTGCCAGTATATCTGCAAATTTAATAAAAACGAAGTAACTATCCCATCACTCGGATATCCTTTTGAAAGTCTGCAGCTATGATGTAATGCCTGAATACTCCTGGATCCTAATGATATGCACACACCTTCAAGAGCTCTTAACTCTTAAGGACTATTGGAAGGAAATGCTATGTCATTTTCTTCTCATCATTTTTTCATTTCCTAAAAAATTTTCCTTTTACATTTTGTGCTTGTGCCCACCATGTGCAACTACATCAAGCGTTGTTTGATTGTCTTCACTCCTACTTTCATTTCTGATCCATAGAGAATTTGAGATATATACTATAAATCAAGTCAATTAATAACATATGTATCAGTCCAGACATTTTCATTTGCTCACAGATAGAAATGTGGAAAGATCAATACGAAGAATGACCCTGTTCTTTCCCTTGTCTTTAGAAGGTTATGTAGAAGGAAACATTTGGTTATAGCTAATCCAGTTACCCAGTTGACCCGCCAGAACGAGTCAACAGCCCGTTGAACTTGCTCATGAACTTTATCAAGAACCATTCTTCCGGAAGCCAAGGTCCTTACTCGAACAAAATTGTACTTAGATACCTAAACGAGAGGGCGAAAAAAACAAACAAACGCCATACAAATTGAATAATAACAAAATCCCATTATATTGTGTTCATTCCAGCACTTAATCTGCTGTATGGTGTAACCAAGAAATGAGAAAATAGGCATTAAACACGAGCAGAAACAACACTCAACATCTCAAATTTGAATTCGTCCATGCAACAAAATCCATGAGATTCTTTTTATATTCAAAAATCAAAAGAAACCAATAAAATCAAGCACAAAATCATGTTTACAAAAAAAAAAAAATGCAACAGTAAGTCAAACAATTCCGTCCTTGATTCAAGCACAAGGGGAAAAAGGGTACCGAAAACTAATCGATTCTTGGATGAAGGCCTGAGCTTCCATTTGATTTCGGCTATGGAGGCATCAATCACCCTAAATGCATCTTCCACTTGCGAATTATCCATCAATATACGAAAGCTGGAATTAGCGTGCACCCTTTTCAATTTATAGCTCTTTTTTTGGACTCTCCGGGGGAATATTCCTGCCAATGAGGTGCGTGGTGGGAGCGAGTTCGAATGCGCCTAATCTTCTCGGATTCTAACGAGACCAAAACTGAGTCGTGCAAGTAAAGGGGCATAACCAAAACTGAGTCGTGCAAGTAAAGGGCCGTAGCACAATCGATAGGCAATTCAAACTTGACGGGTCTGTTGTTTATACCTCGTGTCTTGGTCGGGTGCATGATTTTTTTCTAATCAACAATGACAAGCGTGACATTTAAACTCAGGGGGTCTGTTGTTTATATATCTAGTGTCTGCATCATTTTTTTTTATCAAACATCACAAGTGTGACACTCAGTTAAAAGTTTTCACATTCTTATAAGTGTGCTTTTTACACCAATCTAGACGCCCACCTGATTTTTAAGCCTTGCCAAATGGCCGCATTCAGAACGAAACAAAACAGTGTAAAGAGTATTGTTTAAGTGATTTTTTTTTTTTTTTGAAGTTTTCATCATTGAAAGCAAGCGCTAAATGAAACCTGGTTGCCTTCAACCTGTCGAAGTTTTCTATGATTCTCTTCTTGTCTTATCAAATGAACTCATCAAAACTAAATTGAAGATAAGTAGATAACCACACTTCTTTCGCTTTGGCTTTCCTTTTTCATGACATTTTCCTTAAGCACACACCCTTGGCTTTGGCTTTCAATGTTAAAACTAACCATTATCAGAGTGAATGTCATTTTTTACTAGATTAGCAAAAGCATAAAAAGCCCATGCAAATCCTCGTCTTCTTTTCATTCTTTGTAGTAAGTCTAACAAAGTCAGAGAATCTTGGCACCAGGGTACGACCTTAAAGTTTTATGCTAAGGCTATTTCCCTCAAGTAAAAATTCAAAATTCAAAAAAAAAAAAAAGGACATTGCCCATTTACCCTCCGTCAAGAATGTGGTGACAGAAGAGCTTTTAAGACTCAAGAAGCTTTTATCAGAACAAGAACAACCTTTTTTCTTACTTAAGTCGAATAGGAAATGAATAAGAAAAAAATGTGTCTGAAATAAAAATCAGAAAATCAAATCAGCTGAAATAAATCGGATTCCAATCAGAATCATTGTGAATCAGATCACTTGAAATTCGTATTTAAGAAAAAAGAAGTTGAAAATTTTTTACCTTGCCAATCCTACCATCTCCCCTGGATAGAAAGTGACAGGATTGCAGTTGATGGAATCATGGGAATCAGAGATTAATACCAAATTAAGAAAAACGGTATCTCTGATCCTTGTCTTCCCGAGCTGTTCCCATGAGAAGGTCTCGACTGCAGCTGTGGGAATCTGAAGTCACCAACAGTGACTGGCTTGTACCTCGAGTTAAATCTCTATTAACCAACAACTCATCCCTGGGTCTAACTGCTCAGAATTTCTACGCGGGGACCTTCCCAACAGTGAATTGGCTCAATATCTGCAGAGTTTGAAAGTTGACATCCATTCTGTCACTGTAAGTGTGCCCATGCATCATAATAAATCCATCCTGTGATCGATAGACTTGCTGGCTATACATGTCTTTCTGGTCTCTGCGAACACGAACTTGTTAGGTGATTGCTTGAAATGCCAAATACCAGAATTTTGTGGGACGATGAAAATGCAGACATTGTGAGTATGACTACTGTGGTGCTTGTAGAGTTTTCCTTTACTTGCTTTGAGGAAAACTGACTGTGTGGGTTGGTGATTTAGAGACATATTAGACAATCATCTACATGGACCAATTCCGAGTGCCCTCACAGCAAAACATGGACGACGGCTCTCCTTCAGTAAGGTCTGCCTTACGAATATTGACTTTAGCTCTTCAATTTTCTAAAATTTTTCTATCAGTTACTTCAAATATCCCATGTATAGGATGAACAACATTTGTCTGGATAGTTCTTGCAAAAGCACCTGTTTAATATCAAGTTGGTGGTGTTCGCCATTTGCGTTCCTGCGGCAGTCATCTCATCCTCATATCATAGTGCTTTTACCGGTGAAAAATATATCATTTCTACCGAATTTTTGTTCGATCGAATGCTGGGAATCCTAACAAACCTTGTAAGTAGTTGAAGCTCATAAAAACCTCGTGAATCCGGCGAAAATCCAAGATAATGACTCGCTTTTCATAGATATAGCACAAAACAGCGGGAACAGATAAAAGCGAATTTTGATCCATCAGATATGCGTCTAAATGCGATTTTTCTCTCTTAAAACATCCGGGTCCCAATCTAGACACGTTTAGCAATTAAATCAGTGCTAAAAAACCAGTATCTTAACACCTTGCCTGAATGGATGGAGAGGGAGAGAAAGGAATGAAAGGAAAAACCTTTTTTGTGTTTGGACGATTAATTAGTAGAGAGGGGAATAAAAGGAGCTAAGAACTGTGTTTGGGTGCCAAAAGAGAAAAGGAAAATGAAAGAATTTTAATGTGATTCCAATCCCTCTAAAATGGAGAGATTGAGGAAGAGCGGTTCATGATGCCACAGCCATTTGTGGTATTTTTAGCAAAAGTAATAATAAATTTTAAAATTTTAAAAGGTAAATTCAACTTTTCTTAATCAATCAGCAACATCCAGCATCAGATATACTAAAATTCTCCACACATCAATTACTGAGTTATTGGCTCCGAGTTGAATGTTTAAAAAATTTTATATACGAATCTGAACTCAAATGGTAGCGGCCACACTTATTTCCCCAAAGATATCTGAACTAACATTTGAACTTCAAAGCAATTGGACTCCAAAGATAGGATTAATATAGAAACAGTTGTGACATTGTTCTACAGCGAAGGCAAGGCATCAGAGATATTTTTAAGGTCAGAGTCCTTCTTTTGTTCACTCAATAACATCTGTAGAATTGTAGTTCTCGGATGCCTCGCAAGGGTCTACGGCATCCTCATTACATTATCTTACAAGTTAACTTAATCCAATTGTACAACCCGAAGGGGAATGCAGTTTGAAGGGTTGATTTCGCTCTTCCTACCCAGATTCAAATTTTGAACATGCAGGCAGTCTGATCGACCTGTCAAGCTTTTGCAATGGAGTTCTACACTGCCCATGAGACCCTCGACAATCAACTAAAATGTTTCGTTGTGTGTCGCGCATGTTTCTCTGTATTGAGTGGGTCATCAACTCTACCTTGAATGTCCAAGGAATATGCCCTGCTCATAGTCACACTGGATCCATAATTCCATATCATTCGTTGACCATCCAATAACTCAGCCAGCCTTTATCTCTTCGTGCTGACAGGTGCCCACTTTGAAATTAAGATTAGTTCTTATATTTTATTTTCCAATCTATTTTTAAAAAGTTTAGTTAGGGAAACCCAGTTTCAAAATTTGATCTCAAAATCAAAATTCCGATTTTGACTTTGTATTGTCTTTTCATTTCTTGAAGGCATAGCATTCAAGTTGTAAACCTTTTTGCAGAACCTTTTTAATCTTTTATTTGCTTCTCTGAATCACGTTAATTTCAAACTCAGCTTGGATTGGGGCCGACTTTTATGGATTTGACTGAAGAACAACCACATGTTTTCGCGCAATCTTTTAAAGATAATAATAAAATAGAGACTGTTGACCATTTCATTTCTTAAAAAGCAGAATGAAGTCAAGCTTGGACAGACCATGCGCATGAAGTCAATAAGGCGCTATAAAATTCCAATCAGACTGCTTCTCTTCCACTGCCACTCTTCTCCTTCTTCTTCTTCTTCTTCTCACATAGCTTTATCATAAATCTGTCACCCATGTCATCATTATCATCATCAGGTTCATCTTCTTCGTCTTCCATAGAGTTTGAAGTGTTTCTCAGTTTCAGAGGGGAAGACACTCGGAAAGGCTTCGCAGGACACCTCCATGAAGCTCTGTATCAGAGAGGCATCAAGTCTTTCATCGACGAGGAGAGCTTGGAGAGGGGAAATAATATCAAAGAGCGGATAGTCAGTGCGATCGAGAGGTCGGCCGTCTGCATACCCATACTGTCTCCGTCCTATGCGGACTCCAGGTGGTGCCTAATGGTATGGAGCTGGCCAAGATGATAGAGTTCAGGAAGAATCTTCCATAGAGTTTGAAGTGTTTCTCAGTTTCAGAGGGGAAGACACTCGGAAAGGCTTCGCAGGACACCTCCATGAAGCTCTGTATCAGAGAGGCATCAAGTCTTTCATCGACGAGGAGAGCTTGGAGAGGGGAAATAATATCAAAGAGCGGATAGTCAGTGCGATCGAGAGGTCGGCCGTCTGCATACCCATACTGTCTCCGTCCTATGCGGACTCCAGGTGGTGCCTAATGGTATGGAGCTGGCCAAGATGATAGAGTTCAGGAAGAAGATCATCCCCATCTTCTACCACGTCGATCCTTCCGACGTCCAGCATCAGAGAGGTACTTTCGAGGCAGCCTTCCAGAGCTACCAACTACGCTTCGACAGGAGCACGGTGATGGAGTGGAGGAAGGCTTTGCGGGAAGCTGCTGGTATCTCTGGTTACGATCTCAGAAACGTTGCTAATGGGTGAGTCTTAAAGGCGCAGTTGGGTGTTCGATCCGCAAGCGTTATGCCCAACTGCCCATTAATCTGCTGAGATCTCAGGCCCACTCCATGCTTCTGTTGTTGATTTCAGTAAGAAACGAATCAATCTAATTCTGATTCAGTATTTTGCTTGTGTTCCTTTACAAGGGCAGCAATGAGGCGGCACTGATCCGCTTGATTGTTGATCAAGTTTGGCAAGAACTCATCTATGGACCCTACAACTTGGCTGGTATGAGTGGCAGCAGTGCAGGGTACATGGCCATCCAAAACCAGATGAAGCGGCAGCAAGAGCAGTGGCTGATGAAATTTGCCGACGACATGAGGCAGATGCCTGTGTTAGGGACACCAACTCAACAATATTCTCCGGGAATGCAAGCATTGGAGAAGGTGGCAGAGCAGCAGCACGAGCAGTATTTGATGCAACTTGCTGAGGAGCTGAACTCCAAGCCTTTGTTTGGAGTCCAAACTTGGAAAACTCCCGGAATTGAAGCCCTTCAAAAGGTGGTAGAGCAACAGAGCGAGCAGTTCCTCTTGCAATTTGCTGAGGAGATGAAGGGTAGCTGCTTCGTTGGGGATGAACCTCACCGGAGACCGGCAATGGAGGCCGCAGATGATCAATGGAAGCAACAGCAGCAGATCTACAGGAAGCAATTTGACCAGCTTATAAAGCAACAACAGGAGCAGCTCATGGCGCAAATTGGTCGACAGATGAGGCCCAACCCTGATATTAGAACACAAACAAACACGAGTCAAGAAGAAACATGGCAGACAACAGGAAAGCAATTGAATCGACTGGAGGAAGAATACTTGCAGCAATTTGACCAGCTGATCAGAGAACAGCAGGAGCGCTATTCGTTGCAGCTTGATGGGATGATGAAGGCCAGCCCCAACACCAAACGCCCCATGTAGCCATGGTTTTAGAACAGAAAGATGAAATGGCAAACTGTTCCCATTGTTGTTGACCATAGAGATGAAATCGCTCTCAAAATGCTTACTACCTAGAGAAGTACGAGCCGTTACTTTCACACTCTCAATCTACTTGTACGTTCATGAGTTTATGAAAGGGTATCTTGCTTTCTCTTTTTTCTATATATATTATATGCATATATATACACATGTACGTGTCGATATATCGGGGAGTTCAATGCTTCCTGTGCATGATGTCACTAGATGTTTAAATTTTAAAGAATATATGTAGCTAAAAAAAAGTCACTAAATTGATATTAATGAGCACCTGACAATGGTTTATGGAGGCATTAGCACTTCTTTATGATTTTTTTAAGTTACACAAATCCCAAGAAAATCATGAGATTTGGAATATAATCTAAACAATATCAAATGTTTGCTAGGGCTTTCAGAGAAATACGCATAAAAGCAGAGATGTAGAAAAGCTAGGAAGATATAACGAAAAATCATGGTCTAATTTGTGAAAAGGAGAGAGAATTTCCAAAATTGAATAATATTTCTAAAACAGAACTGCTATAACTTGTCATTGTTGCCCATGCAATTCTCAGTGGCTCTCATTGCATTCAATTTTTTCCACTTTAAATGACCATGTCAAACCTGCTAACGTGCTTCAGGGTTTTGATGGTTTAGATAAACAGGTCCCGTAACCATGTCACGTTGCTTATAGCAGGAAATCAACAACCCATAAATTTTCAGTTTGCCTACATACAGTTACACAGCGTTTTGAAGACAATTTAGCTATACAGACAGTCAAAAGACTGCCAAGACAACGAGACTTGAAAAGCAGAGAACTAACTTGAAATGGAGCATAGACAAGCAATTATACCTCATTAGGAAAATTGTCCTTCTTGGATACCACATTTCTGCAAAGAAAAAAAATCCTAACGCATTAGGATAAAAGGTTGTAAGTGAGATTAAACTGCAGGAATAGGTCACTGTCATACCTGCAAACCAAAATCATGTAAAGGTGAAGAGGCTCGGAAGACAGGTTTGATATTGCATCAGCAACATGATCTTTAGTGAACAAATAAGCAACTGGATAATCAAGAAGCATCTGCAAATAAGATGAATAAAATTCAATTAAACAAAACAATCATAATTTGATTTTTGGTTGCATTTCAGAATCACAGTCATTCAGCAGTGTACAGCATCAGTACTAAAGATTTCATACTTGTAGGGTAAGCAAAATGAATAAACAATGTAGAGATTGCCTACACACAGTGCTCAAGATGATTACTGTGCAAACTTTTGGAAAAATTAGTAACTGATTGGTTGAAGACTACCCACTTGCATACAGAAGATTGATCCATGTCTCAGTTGCCCTAACCAAGTTTTATCAGAAGATTGTACATTATGTAAGCAGTCAAATGGTCTGGCTGTCAATGTCGATGAGGGCAGAGGTTTCCTATTGAACCACCTGGAATAAACTAGGAAGGAACTTAACCTCAGAATACTTAATAAGTTCTTCCACTGCATCATTATAACTTAATCTCTGAGGAGTTATGAGTTGTTTCTCTGCAGTAAAACCACGGCACGTGCCTTGCCATATGAGGCTCCACACATGCATACACAAACTTAAGATGTGAACATGTGGAATATAATTACATGATTACATCTTATTCCGTACACACCTAGCCATAAATATGTAGATCAGTGACTATTTTCCAGATGGCAGACACTCGGCCACAAAGCATTCAAATGATGAACTAAACCAGTACATGTGCTTGCATCAGCTAGACATATATGTAGATATTCTAGGTTTAAATTTCCGTCACAACTACAGTTGTACACTGGCTACCAAACGGAGTCAACTTCCAAGCAGAGTCCATTCTAATATATAGTGGCGATTGTTAGATAAGTATCTGGATTTGTTTCAACAGTCAGTACCACAGCCTTTGCATATAAAAATAAATTCGTTATTTTTGGTTTATATTTAAAAGCTCTCACATAATTCAAGTCTAAAAAATGCAAATCTGGTTAATTTCTGAGAATAGCCAACTCAAAAATATGGTGGCTTCTGTTTTCTTAATATAACTATCTGAATTTGTGTTATCATATTAACCATTAGCTTTTGCAGTTCCAACAGATTTAAGATTTTGAATATTATATTTATCAGCTGCCACATAAGCTAAAAATGTGAAACTGTTTAGGTATAAACATATGATTCTTCTATCTTTTTGTTTTCCCTGCATGTATGATTGAATTAGAGCACCTTAAACTGGCATACTTCAGAACCTGCCGGTGCAACACTCAAGTAATGCATACATCTGAACAAAGCAGCAAATATATGTTTGGTCATGTATCTGCAGAATGGACACTAAAAGTCAGGATGCTGACAATTGTAAAAGCAGCTAGAGTTGAGTTGTCTCAGGGATGCATGAATAGATAAAGTGAACAACTAGCACCTGTGCCTGCCAATAAAAAGATGGTTTACCCATTCAGAGTGGGCAGAGTAACATGGCTTTCCTGCATCAAGCTGCTAAGGTCGATAAGCCCAGACAATTCATTAGCAGGATCTTTCTGACAACCAGATTGCTCAACCAACACTTTTTCTAGGGGTCAAATCCCCAGAAAGGGTGGGATATCTGCCAGTAGGTCTTTGTTCAGTTCATGAACACAAAGTAGTGAGAAGAGCATTTTCTGAATTGATTCAAGCTGCGATGATACTACCTGTCCATCTTTCTATAGAAGCGTCTGCCACAGGCACAATTAAATTTGTCATTATTCAGAAAAAATAAAGAACCAGACAGGTTGATGGGAAAAAAGCCTGTGAAGGAACCAATCAAGTCAACCTTTGGAGGGTCTTTATCAATGTCTACAAATAGTAGCTCTCTTTTCAAGCATAGGCTTGCCAAGTCCTCTGATAGGTATTAAGTAGATCATGTCCTCAATTATCATGACCCTTAAAGGTTCAAACAATGATGATTGCTGTCCAAAAAGGAACAAAAGGTGGATTACCATAAATTTCTGTGGCTCTTATACAAATTTACAGGTTGCATCAGTTGACATGTTACTGAAAGGTGAATATTCAACCATCCAAATTGTAATTTGAAGTATTGGCAAAACAAATCCCACACAAAAAAATTGCTTCTTTACCGACACCAGAATGTTTCTATAGTTGTACGTACTATATCTTCTCCAAGAAGCAGGAATGCTCAACCTCTAGCTACTCGCTAACCCTCAAATGATTCAACTGTCTGCAAACATATAATGAGCTTCCACATGGCCACTAACATTCTTATTCACAAAAAAATAGAGTTACTAACTTAAATTAATTCCCACTCCTGAAAAAACCAGAACATAAAATTAACTACATTATGTGCAACAGAAGTTGGTATATGAGTTGCAAAACAAGGAGAGGACAAGAACTAGCTCCTGGGGAGCACAGAGGAGTAGAGGACGAAATGGGAGTGGGAAGCATATGAAGGAGGAGAATCTGAAAAGGAATTTAGCACAATTATGGGATTCCTAGAAACAGTGGATTTCTGACTGAGAAAGACACTTCCAAGGAATGAGAAGAATGCTCCAGTGTCATGATTTGGAACACTCTCTCCTCATACAAGAAAACTAACAAAACATCATTCGGCGTTAGGCTGATATATATCAAACTTTGGTTGCAAATTATACATTGGTGCAGAGTGAGAAGCTCATTTGGGCTCTAAACCCAAAATATTCTTTGCTGCAGTTACAGATCAACTATCATTATTACACATCCTATACTTCGTTCTTCGTTCAAACCAATGGCATGTAATTAGGTTAGAAAATCCTCCCACATAGGCGTTGCAGGTTTCATTTTCAAAATTTCTGACATAGAATTTTATCATTCACCGAGTACATACTGGCAGCATTAAAATGTAGAATAGCTGACAAAGCAAGATTTTATCAGATTGCATGGGAAGTGAACAACCGCACCGAGAGTACAGTTCTATATATATGAAGTAATGAAGTTCATAACTTTTTAATCAAATCTAGTAAAACGCACAGGTGTGCTTGCAGTTCAGACCCATGACCACCATAATCCACCATTACTGCCTGCCTAAGACCTGTAATTAGTGGTAGTATATCTGCAAATTTAATAAAACAAAGTAACTATCCCATCACTTGGATATCTTTTTGAAAGTCTGCAGCTATGGTGTAATGCCTGAATACTCCTGAATCCTAATGGTATGCACTCACCTTCAAGAGCTCTTAACTCTTAAGGACTATTGGAAGGAAATGCCATGTCATTTTCTTATCATCATTTTTTCATTTCCTAAAAAAATTTCCTTTTAAATTTTGTGCTTGTGCCCACCTGTGCACGACATCAATGGTTGTTTGATTGTCTTCACTCCTACTACCATTTCTGATCCATAGAGAATTTGAGATATATACTATAAATCTCTGCTGTTTCGTCCGTGCTCCATCACGCACGGAAGAAAACACCTCGATGAAAAGTGTGTTTTCACAGACTTTTGTCTGCGGAAAAGCGTCGGACCTAAATAGGTCCGACGTTCATCTGCGGATAAAAGTTGTGGCCCTTAAAGGTTCTCATTTGAGCCTCGCAGGTTCTCTCTCTCACCTGCCTCCTCTTCACCCTCGTCTCGTCGACCGGGACCTGAATAGGAACGCTCCTGCTCAATCTCTAGCAATGAGTCAAGGTGGTGGTGACTATGTCCTGGATGGTGAGAGAGAGAGCTTGTGAATGCGAGAGAGAGTCAGGTCAGGGTTGCGAATGGGGAGGGGAGGGGGCAAGAGTCCTCGTCCGCCTCTCCTCCAGCGAGCTATGCATCAGACAGGGGTGGATACCTTGGGGATGGAGCTTCTATGGCAGTCGATGGAGCTTCCTGGCGAGCAGAGGATTTGGGTCCCCATCAAGCAACGTCGAGGGCGGAAACCCGCCACCGAGTGACAAGAATGAAAGAATGTGTTAGACCCTTGATAAGGCTGCTACTACAGGCTGACGGTTGTTTCCGATGCCTAGAATATTCAGAGGTGTGAGGATGAGGAGAAGAGGAAATTTGACTGTTGTACAAATATGCATTACTGCGGCTGTTGATTAAGCTACGATCCAAAAATTAGTTCCCATGCAAATTAGTTATTGAAATTTACAATGTTATTATCGTCAGGGTGTGCAATGTCGGTTTGAATCTGAAAATAGACATGTGGTGTTGTTCCTACTCATATCCTGCCTTTACCACGTACCAGTTTTTCTTCTTCCGTTTCTCTCTCTCTTTTTTTAAAAATATAAACATCATAATATATTTATGATCACCTTTTTCATATAAAACATGCTTTGATTCTTATTGTTTTTATGAAAAAAGTTGAATTTTCAAATATCAAAATGTTGACGCTATAGGAGCCGTTCATTTTTTTATTATAAAGGTACTATTAAACTATATATATATATATATATATCTAATTTTTTGCTAGAAAATTATTTTAAAAAATATAAACATTCTAATATGTTTATAATAGTTATTTTGATACAAAACATGCTTTGATTTAATTAACAATATGATTCGATATATGGTTGAAAGAAAAACAGGAAAAAAAAATGATAAGTACTTTCATCATCTAGTTAGTATTTGTTAAGCAAACTCATCATTTACTATATATGATAAATCCCTAACCACTAAGTCAGGACAAAATTCAATTGGTTAAATGCAATAATTATGGTATATTTCTTTGCAATCTAGTCTTCTTAAAAGTAAGTTAATGGGAAACACATATGAAATTGATCTTTATTTATTTATTTATTTATATTTTTACAATAAATTAAACGGCTTGTATAACATCAAAAATTTGATGATAGAGAAATCACCATCTTTTTATAAGAACAACTTAAACTAAAGCATGTTTAAACATGTTTTGCATCAAATTAGTTTTTATGAACATATTAGGATGCTTTTATTTTGTCTATAATATTTTTTAGCTAAAAAAGTAAATGTTTTGGTTTTTATCGTACTAATTTCATATATATATATATATATATATATATATCAATTAATTCTATACTCATTACCATCAATTGTTATTGAAGAACAAAAAACAACAAATATCAATTAATTTGAATCCTAACTGATTTAACAGATATAAATTTAATATGGATTCATAGCATCACCCAAATGGCCCGAGGTTAAATAATACTTATCCAAATGCATCAGCATCCTGTCCTCTGAGTTTCTGATTTTTTTTTTCCTTCCAACACTTCTCAAACAATGAAAAAATAGTACACTTCTTGCACTTTTCATATGATTTTCCGTCACATATTAGTGTAAGAAATAAACATCTTATTCTCGTCTTCTTTTTTCAAGTTGTATCCTCTGTATTTTGTCCGCAATTTGTTTGAAAAGGAAAACCAAATAAATGGATTGTCCATAGTAAAAAGGGCTCCTGGAAGAAACGAGAGAGGAGGGAGGGAGAGCATGAAGTTGGTTCTGCTAGTAGTTCTCCTCCAGGTTGCCTTCAGTTTCCTCCTGGTTCACTCCGAGAAGGATGGCAAATTGAGCCCCAAGACATGCGAGGAATTAGGGTTCACGGGCCTCGCCCTCTGTTCCGACTGCAACACCTTGGCGGAATACGTCAAGGACGATGGTGATCCTTTGGCTCTCATCCCCTTATTTCTTTTTGGTTGAAGATCTGATTGCCTATAAATTATTCGTTGACGGATTGAGATAGATCCAGGCTCCAGCCCCTTTCGGCGGGTTATTGGAGAAATTATGCTGTTCTTTCTTCATATATTTCCCTTCGTGACCTGATGTTGTTATGTTGAACTCCAAGGTTTTCTGATCTTTTGCGATTTTTAAAATTGGTTTTGTAACAATGATGACGTCTAGTTTTTTTAGTTTTTGGGTGTTTAGAATTGAACATTTCTTTGGCGGGTGGCTAAGAGAAGATTTCTTTAGTTCTGGCTCTGTTGGGTTGTCCGTTGTTTGGTGGTGTGTGGTTTTATAGAGGAGGGGAGGACAGCGCAATAAATTCCAGAAGTTTGGGAAGCCAATTGGAAATGGTTCCTTAAAACTGCGTCAAGATAATATACTACCTAGTTGTTTTTAAGACATAGACTCCCGTTTTTGTTGGCGCTCTATGTATGCATCTACTTATAAGCACCCCACTTTGTAAACTAGGTATTGTTGCATTTTTCTTGTAAGGTAGATGGTTGTGTCGTTCTGGAGGATGATTAATTTATTAGACTGATGATGAATTTTGACATTTCCACGTTTCTGTCGGTTTCAGCACTGGTATCCGAGTGTCGGAAGTGTTGTACCGAGGATTCTGATGATTCCATGAGTAAGGTATGTTTAGTAGTTCGCTTAGTAGCTGTGTTTGCTTACTCTTATGTCAATGATTTGTATTCTTTGCTTGATCCATGGTTTATGATTTTAAGATTTTTTGCTACGTTTTAATGTGTTAATCACCTATGATCATTTTCTTTGTTTGCTTTCATTAAGGTGGTTCTACATTCCAATTTTTCTGGTGCTGTTGGTTTTTAACTTTCTATATTTTTCTTTCACCTTTTGTTGGTGTCCATGTGGAAGCATGTTCATATTTCTATTCACATTTTTGAAGAAATTTCACAGGATATTGTTTGCCCTCAGTTTACAGTGCATGCTGCTCCTAACGCATCTCATCGAGCTCAGTTGATGAGCTTAGTTAGGCTTAAAATGGGGCAATTGGAGCCAACTGCTAATCATGATTAGGTCAGTGCAAGTCAATAGTCGTATTATAATGGAGTGCTCCTTGTGCCATTGTCTTTGGCTTGATTTTGGGTAGTTAGTAACTAGTAACTACTACAGCCAATCAAAGTCTGTGGTGGATGAAAGTATGCTGCTTTTGAAGATGAGGGAGATCTTGCTAGTTGCTACTTAAGGGAGAACTCAGAAAATGTCAATTTGAAGCTATATTTGCAGTTTCACACCTAAAAGATTAACTTCTTGTTGAAGAAAGATAGGAATTTTTCTGATTTCTTGTAGTTGACATTGGCGATTGCCGATCATTTATTATTTGCGTTAAGCAAGTTCATCTTGTGATGTATAACAGTGTTATCCGTATCGTAGATACTAGATACGTATTGTATAGATTGGAAAAACCTATATATTACTGGCATGATAACAAAATGCATGTGTATTGTGCTTGTGACAGCCGTATCTTACAGCTGATACAGGCCATATCTTACCATATGACTTTTTTTTTCAAAATGGGTTTGATGCCCCTTTTTTGTTGTGATTTTTTTTAAAACAGTTCCTCTTCCCTTTCATTTTCAACACCTCTAAGAGTTGTGAGAGGTGGGTTTTCACCATTTTAAAAAGAAATTGCCAAGACATCATTATTTGAGGGAGAAATCACCAGCTTGAAGGGATGAGGATGAAAATGAAGAAGATAATGAATATTGTATCGATTGAGAATAATCATGATGTTATTTAATCATAAACATATTTCAATTCTCATTTGACAATTAACGACTACAGATTATTCGTTTTGATGTGTTGTAAAATACTTTAAAATTTACAACTTTACACTTTATTTTATTAACGTTTCATTACTTATGAACAATAAATCATGAAGGTTCATTATGTGTGTAATGAATTTTTTATATAGAACACATTTTTGTTGATTTTTCAAGATTGTTTCCAAATTATTCTCCATTTTCCTATTTTTTCTATCTTTTATGAATTAAAATATAATTGACGATATGTTTGCAATATGTTACGTTGGTCGGCCTGACCGATATGCATTACGATGTGGCTTTTACAATATTGATGTTTAAAACTTTGAACTTATTTCTTGATGTGCTATGATTTATGACATCATGATTATGTTATGTTAAATTGATGAATGTTCATTGCTATAATAAGACTTTATTTATGTGTGACATGTTTTTCTATAAAAAACATTTTTTAATCTTTTCTGACTTTTTTTATGCTTTTTGAATTTTTGAACCTTAAAAAATTATAATTTTTTATGATACATTACTACGTTGCATTTTATCTTGTTAGACTTCTTATATGTCCTATTGTTGAATGACTTGAATCTAACAACTGTTCAATTGCAACTTAGGTTACATACTCTGGTGCAATATTGGAGGTCTGCATGAGGAAACTTGTATTTTATCCTGAAATTGTGTCCTTCATCGAAGAAGACAAAGATCAGTTTCCATATGTGAAAGTTCAATATGCTTATGCTTCACCCCCGAAACTGATCATGGTCAATGAGGATGGTGAAACCAAAGAAACAATAAGGTTGGTTTAGTACCCAAATACTTGCTGAATTCAGATGCATGTGGCTCTTTTGTCATGAATGTTTCATTTGTTTGTTTGCTTGTATATCCAACTGAGGCACTGCCTAGGAGCATCTGCTAAATGGATTATGCGTGTATCTCTTGTTAAGTAAGCTGCTTGTTAACCTCCTTGGGTATGTTTTAAATACATTTTAAAGTCTAAAAAAAAGTGTCTGGACAAAAACATCTCTGTTTTTTTTTTTTTTTGTTGTTGTATACATAATCACTGGAGCATCTTCCTGCAGTTAACTTTATCTATAGAAGAATCAGAGTTTTAACTGGCAGTGCGAGTCATCTTGGTATTTGAGATGGAAACAGTTCCTGATAGGAATATAATAATGGAATTTATAATGGTATACCAGTTTGTTATTCTGGAATATAAAATCACATAGGTTCTTTTTATGAGCTGGCAATTGGAGGGACTTACAGACATTTAGAAAGGAGTTGCCCCGTTGCACCCTGCATGTGGTAGCCACCACCTGTAAGAGCTGGTGTCTACTAAATCTACATTTTAGTGTACTTACAAAGGGAAGACCGACTTGCTTCCCAAATGCATAAACTGCATCTAGTTGTAAACTTCCAAAGGAGCATTTTGAAGTCAGTTCCAGAAATATGTAAGAATAGTTTTGCGTGTTGAAATGCACTATATGAAGAATAGGTATACTGGTTATTCAAATGTTCCATCAATTTTGAAATTTGAATTCTCTAATTCTAATTTCTGTTTCTTCTCAAGAGAATTAGTCTGAATTCTTTTCTTTTCAGATACATAAATAATTAATAAATTCTCCAAACATCCTGGAAAAACAGGTCCAATCATCTATTTAGGTTGGGCACATGAATAAGCATCTGTCGTAGCATTGGCCTCATTTTTTCTATATTTTCAGAATATGGGCTAATTTTTGACGGTTACAGTCTATTTTTTTTTTACCGCCATTTTTTCCAAATTATGTTTTCGATTGTTAGTCTATTAAATCATCTGTGGCACTGACACACTCTGGAACGAGACTGCTCTAAATTTAGGCTATGGTTTGCCATACATTTACTCTTACCCAGGTAAAAGCGAGGATCTTAGATCCCTCTATTACTTTGAATCTCTATAACTGACATTGTAAGTTTCCTCTTATCCTTGCAGAATTGACAACTGGAAGCGCGAGCATGTGCAGCAGTTTTTGAGAGAGAAGGTGAAACCAAGCAGAGAGTCGAGCTAAAACTGGGTGCCAATCCTCCTGTTTTTACAGAACATGTGCATCCACCAATTCCTAGCAGAATTTGACTCATAATTAATTTTTGGAAATTCTTCTGTTCCTTCTGTACTTCCATAGTTGTTACTAGTCTCTATTTGAGATGCGAAAAGTAGAAAAAGTTCGGCCGTGCAACCTTTCCTACTGAAAGAAAGGAGGCTTCGCGATTCAAAATTGTTGTGCTTGTTGTATTGGACAGGAAACTAGCACCTCATCTAATTCTGTTGCACGTCCCTCCGGCAAATTCTCTTTCTTGGCAAGATCCTCCTTTTTGTTTGTGTGTGATGGAGGAGGAAGGGAATGCGCTTTTCCTTCTCGTTGTCTTAGTCATTGGTAAAACTGTTATCATCTTTGTTGCAGCTACATGGTGATATGAGCTCTGTCCTTTATCGACGCACGGGGTTGTGGCTGCCCACATCATGCAAAACCAAGAAGCGGGTAGTAATTTTGGATAGAAAAATCAAATATTTTAAGAGGGCACTCGATAGGAAGAACATTGTGTCCTTAAAATACATTACGAAATATAGAGTGATTATGGATATTTTTTTCTCGCTAGATTTAACAATCAAACGCTAGAGGCCATATATTTGTATGGTACTCTTCTTATCAAATGCTTCATATCTGCTTGTAGAAACCGAAATCCCATAAATGTCCTTATTTCAATAGCATCTTTAAGCATTCATCCTATTGACCGGTCTAGGTCCTTCAAGATCTTAAATTAAATTGAAATATGATACGCAGTTAAGGCCACAAATATGTGATTGGTGTGAGCAAATCTGGGGATCATTCACATAAAGAAAGAGAGGAACACAAGTAGCGAAAGATTAATCACCTTGCCCAAATAATATGTCCTTTATATTTTTCATCCCACAAAAAGCAATTATACTCTTGCCCTAAAAAAAAATGTTCATTTCTTCAAGGACCGCAAAAGGTACATTTTTTAATGGTAGAACGAAACTTTCTCAAGTGGGAAATAATGTTGTTTTAACCGCATCTTTCCATTGGCTTGATCAAGATATTGAATGGTGAGCATACTTCAGATCATTTTCATAATATATTCATGCACAGGTGGAGATATGATATCCAACTGTTTCAGCATGATCAAAAGCTGCAACCGATCGAAGAAAATGGAAACTTGAGCTCGATTTCCTTTCCAGGAGATGGACATGAATCTCTCTCTCTCTCTCTGCGTTGATCAGGCCATATACATAGATTCCTTTTCTGCAATGACAAAATACAGTTAAGATCATGCTGTCAAAACGACAATGAATCCATTTTACTGATTCAAATCTTTCTCAATTACTACTTACCTTGTAGACATTCTAATTCCAATATAAGATGCAAGGATGGCAAGCATTTCATATCACGTATCCAGACGACACAGATTGGGATGAGTTACAGGATGCAGTCGCTCGTTCTGGTTCTCTTCTTCCTCTCTTTGGCTGTCATCCCCACCACTTTGGCAGTGAAGAAAGTACTCTCTCTCTCTCTCTCTCTCTCTCTCTCTCATACGAAGCAGTTGCTATTAAATCACAAATTTTCTTTTTATTTTTTTGGGATTTCGGGGAACATGGGATAAGCTGATGATACAGGGAAAGTAACATTGTAACTTGGCTTTTCCGTTTTACATGGTGACAGTCATACGTAGTGTACTTGGGAGCACATTCTCACATATCAGCAGCAGCAGATGTTCAACAAAACGTGATCAATTCTCACCACCAACTTCTTGGATCTGTTTTAGGAGGGTACGAAATATATATTATACCATCACATCTTCATATCTTTTCCCAGTCAATGTTTTCTCTTAACATATAATAAGGAGAAAATTGCATACATATATTATTATACACATAGATCTTGACACGATAAGATGTTGTCAACAATGGTGGTATGCGAGCCACCCTCCGTTCTCCCTGCCCCAGGGTCTATAGAGGCTTCGGAACTTGCGTTGCCACGGCTTCATGAGACATCTTTCAACTCAAATGTTGTTCATGCTACCATTTCCAGTTAAAAAGAACAACATCCACGTGAATCAAACTGGCTGCATGCATTTTGCATGCCTCTCAGACTGACTAGTTATGCTAAGGGGCAGATGTTATCAACAATGAGTTACGAGGATCAATTATATATATATATATATATAGACACACACTTTTAGAACATTTTTTTTATTGTTAAAATTAGTCCATTTCTTATATGGTCGGCCAACTTATTTGAACTTTTAGGATTTCATATGCTATCATATATATTTTGGGGACTTTACTAGAACGTTGTTTACATTTAATCGCAAGGTTGTCCACTTATGGAAGATGAAATTAAATCCGGGCATCGCCAGTTCGCCTCTCACTTCATCTTGTTTTCCTCGCCTTTTTTCAGAGTAGAAAAAGCGGAGGAATCAATATTTTATTCCTACACGAACAACATCAACGGATTTGCTGCAATTCTAGATGAAGACGAAGCCACAGAATTGTCCAGTAAGAAAGCGTCTCCCGTTTCTTCTCCATTAATTTGATTTGCCATAACAAACACATTATAATCTCTCTCTCTCTCTCTCTCTCTCTCTCTCTCTCTCTCTCTCTAGAGCATCCTGGTGTTGTGTCTGTGTTCCCCAACAAGGAGCATCAACTCCATACAACTCGTTCATGGGAGTTTCTGGGCCTGGAGAGTGAAGGAAAGACTACGCCGAATTCATTGTGGGAGAAAGGCCACTACGGTGAAGATGTAATTATTGGACACTTCGACACAGGTGGGATTACTTCTACCCTTTAATTTCAAACAGTGTGATTTTGATTATATATAGTTAGCGTACCTCGTCTGCAACTCTTGCTCAGATTTTTCTTTTTCATGGCTGATTTAGTTGGGAATATGGAATTGGATCTGATCAAAACTATTCGGATTTGTATTAGTTCGGATTTTCTGAGGATGGAACTGTATTCGCCTATCTCAAAATCTATCATTTAGATAGGATTTGGACTCGGATGCTAAAATAATATACCAAATTCAAAATGGTAACTGGATCCAATCTTTTCCGAACCCAACTAATCAAATTCGGATGTAGACCTACAATCACAATCCATCAATTGGCATCCTCGACACTAATGCCGGTGCTGCTGGTACTAGTACTGTTCTTGTATGCTTTCCTTTGACTGACTTTTTTGTATTAGATGGATCGTCGTCACTACAACCATCTTAATGTTGAGTTGCATGCAAGACTTTAAAAGGATGGACCAAAGGATCATGCTTCGTCTTCATCATATTTTTATATATGGACAAGACGTTCTCTTAAATTTCATGAAGTTTATAGAGAAGAGGATTTTTGCATCGTTTAATTTCTCCTCCACAGGTTTCATACTTCGTCAAAAAGCTTATGATTCGATGTCCTGAGGCTATTAAATAATGAAAATTTCCTGCCACCTTTGACATCCCATCTTGGTGGTGGGAGGAGTTGGGCCTGCACATGTAAGGGAATAATGAAAATTTCCTGCAATTGTTGAAATCTGATCTCGGTGGCATCAGGAGTAGGCCTATGTACCTGAGGAAATACTAAAAAGCCCTGTAATTTTTGACATCTGATCTTGGTGGTAGCAGGAGTTTGGCCAGAGTCAGAGAGCTTTAGTGATGAAGGTCTCGGACCTGTGCCTGCAAGGTGGAAAGGAGTATGCCAGAATGCGACCGATGTGAATGGTGTTAAATGCAACAGGTTTGCCGCCCAACTTCGGATTTCCCTCTCCTTTTCTTCCAATATTTTGCAACAAGCTAAGGTACTCGGGCCGTAATTGAACGTCTCCAATGGCGGCTGGACTACAGAAAGCTGATCGGCGCACGCTACTTTGACAAGGGCTACGTCAACGGCGCCGGTGAGCACCCAAAGGACGGCAGGTCTGCTCGAGATTCGGAAGGTCATGGCACTCACACCGCGTCTACAGCTGCAGGCAGCTTCGTGCCGAACGCGAGCATATTCGGCGCGGCTAACGGAACGGCGAAGGGCGGCTCTCCAAGGGCTCGTCTCGCGACCTACAAGGTCTGCTGGGATCGCCAGTGTTTTGATGCTGACATATTGGCTGCTTTCGACTCTGCGATCAGGGACGGCGTCGACGTCATCACCCTTTCGCTCGGCGGCTCACCTCATGACTACTTCAACGACGCCATCGCAATCGGCTCGTTCCACGCCGTCAGCCGAAGGATCACGGTGGTCGCCTCCGCCGGCAACGATGGCCCGATGCTGCAGTCAGTGTCTAATGTGGCTCCGTGGTTGATTACCGTTGCTGCTAGCACCTTGGACAGGGAGTTCGTTTCTTATCTTTCTCTTGGCAACAATAAGACTCTTCGGGTTGGTCTTGCACATTTCCCTTTTAGTGTTTCTCTTTTTTCTTACTGCTATCTGAATTGGGAATCCTAATTTGACGAAAAAGAAGTTGGATGTAACCCGATAGTTTTGAAAATGTTAAAGAAGTAATAACTGTGTAGAAATTGAGAGAACAACCCATAGCATATGACTTGGCATTTCCACTTCTGCTGAGAATTTCATCTTCTAAATTTCAAATACTATCAATCTTTTGCAGCACCTGGTAGTATGAACGTGATTAGCATTTCATGAACCACGAAAGGATTTGGTCAACTAGTATCAGCATCAGAACCAAGTACAGGCAGCAAAATTGAGTTCATGATATATTAGTTTCTAATAGTAGAGATAGAAACATCCTTACTCGAGCTATACCGCTTTTTCTTTTTGGGTTTGTCCTTGCTAAGAAGACTTAGTACTGTCTTTAACATCGTTTTTTTGTAGAGCTGCAGAATTTATCTAGTTTTTTAACATCTTAGGGAGCAAGCCTTTCTTCTTCAAGTTCATTGGCGAAAAAATTATATCCATTGGCGAAAGGAGCGGATGTCAGAGCTGCAAATGCCAAGCCCTTCTCTGCGTAAGTTTGCTGTGCATTACTTAACAGACGATCCTTATTACTGTGGAAAAACTAAGAACAACATAAATGATCGCAGATAACAACAGAAAAAGCCTGATGAATCTATTGAATCAAAGGCCTTTGATGCATGGCAATGGTTAATTTATTGGTTCATGCATTTAACATCATACAGAAGCTTCTATTCATTATAATTTGGCTTTTCTTTTTCTACTTAATTTGTGCAGAAACTACTGTCGAACAGGTACTCTTGATCCCAAAAAGGTCAAGGGCAAGATCATAACTTGCCTCAGTGATTCTGCTTATGAAAATATACTGAAGGGCATTGAAGTTAAAGATGCTGGAGGTGTCGGGATGATTGTGTGTAACGACGAGTATACAGGCAATGTTGTCAATCCTGAACCTTACGTTCTTCCAGCTACTCAGCTTAGGCTCAATGATTCCAAGGAGCTCTTCGCCTACATTAATTCTAGAAAGTATGTTGCATGATTTTATTTTGAATATTGTATAGCGTAGTTGATGACATTTGAAATATCATGGTTGAAGTTTAGAAGGGTCATGCCACCAGAACTAAACCTCACGAATCTTATAATCCCGAACCATCCATGCCAGAAATGGCTCATGGAAACTATGCTTGATGGATAGAGCTGCCAAAATTTTGTTAGAAATTGCATGAAACAGAATTTAGGTCAGCTTTTCTGTGCATTGAGCTGGTTTGCATAGATCAACAACCTCTGCTTGTTAAACTTCCAAAGCATTGCTCCATTAATTACTAAGCTGTGTTAGCTTAAGATGCAGAGTTCACAGATAATGAATTTAAAAGTTTACATATGGGTGAACACTCTGAATTAGAGAGGGCTTGCATGACTCTTCCTGTTTAACCTTAACTGTCCGTCTCTCTTGAGGAAGAATGAATTTTAACCTTTCTTGATAAGGCTATACTCTGAATTAGAGAGGGTGAACACATTTGCAGGATGGCAGTCGCATATGTAGGCCCTTCAATTACAAAGCTGCGGACAACACCTGCTCCAGTAATGGCCTTTTTCTCATCACGAGGGTTCAACTCTATCACGCCAGATATCCTCAAGGTTTGCATCCATGTTATGTCATAAAATTGTGAATGCATCTAGAATCTATATTGTGTTGAGTACTAACTAGAGTGTTTTTCTTCCTCTTAATGAAGCCTGATATTACAGCGCCAGGAGTGGAAATCCTTGCGTCCTACAATCCGTTGTTGTCGCCATCAGAATATAACTTTGACAAGCGCCGGTCTAATTTTACTCTACTGTCAGGTACATCCATGTCATGCCCACATGTTTCCGGCATTGTTGGCCTCCTCAAGAATGCTCACCCTGACTGGAGCCCAGCTGCAATCAGGTCAGCAATCATGACTACAGGTATGGATCACAACTTTCTTATTCTCATAGAATGTGAATTGTTCAAGCACAGTAATTTGTGCTAGAAAGAAGCTTTAAGTTAGTGACCTGCTGCCAATTTCCTGTTATGAAAAATCAGTTACTATTGCTATGCATTTGGCATTCGGTTTCCTTAATACGACATAATGAATATGCTCTATTTTGTCTTTTCTTTGAATTCTGAAGCAATCCAGCAGGACAACCTAAAGAAGCCAATTACAAATGGACCTAAATCAGTGGCAACGCCATTGGACTATGGATCTGGGCATCTTCATCCCAACGGGGCTTTGGATCCTGGCCTGGTTTATGACATTAACGCGACAGATTACCTCAACTTCCTGTGTGCTATTGGTTATAACAAGAAGAAGATCTTCTTAGTTGCCGGAAGATCTTACTCATGTTCTGTACGTGTTCCAGAGGTTACAGACTTGAATTATCCTTCAATCACCATCTCCAATCTCGAGGGAACAAAGACAATTTCCAGAATCGTGAAGAATGTTGGGAAGCCCAGAACATACACAGCCAGCATCGACTCGCCACCAGAAATTTTGGTTTCAGTGAGACCACAAAGTTTGAAATTTGAGAGGATCGGTGAAGAGAAGAAATTCACAGTGACTGTCAAAACTAAGAAAGGTTCTCCTCATGGTTTTGTGTTTGGGTGGTTGAATTGGTCGGATGGTGTGCACCATGTTAGAAGCCCGATTTCGGTTGGAATCGGTCCAATCTGAAACAACATAACAGCTTGTTCCACTTGATGGACTGGTCATCTCCATTACCATCTTCTTTCTGGAATGTTGAGAATCACAATTGTGTTGATGCCCTCAAAATCAGAATCCCAATGTATGAACCTTCTAGATGAGATTAGTGACCTATACAGTTAGCCCACATGCAATACAAGATGAATCTAAAGGGAAGCAGGGACCTGCTGATCCACTGCAATTTCAATTTGAAGCAGCATATCCTAAACCAACTGCACATGCACATTAGCAGAAATAAGTTTGTGGGGGAATTGTGAAGGGTGTTAAAACAGATCAGTCCTCAACCTTGCCATCTTGAACGTTAATCATATTCCTATATTTACCTCTAAGAATAATGAATCCTCCCATTCACTTTTATGCAGCACCCCTTACATCTTCTAAATTGTTTGTACAAATCCAACTGAAAAGATGCATACAGGTCATGCTGAAAATCCAACTACAAGAATTCTACAAAATGAATAGTAGCCTCTTGCTCACCATGACAATTGTCCCTGTCTCTTCCATATTTGTGGCAATGATGTCTCTCATCTGGCAGCCTAGTGGTGGTGGAGACGCATATAAATAAAGGGTGGGTACTAGTCCCATATGTGTGCGTGAATCTTAAATCTACATTTAAAGTTAAATTGTACTGAAACCTTGATAATGTAGTTGAAACAAGACATTTTGGGACGTGCCCATTTCACATGGCCACACTTAGCTGTGCCACTGGTAATACTAAGGTCGAAACATAAGATTGGTTGTGGTTTTTAGCGACGGGACAAGTGTACTAAAAGACTAAATATTAGCATTGAGGGGTCTTGAGCACCAACTTGGACCTGTGGATAGTAGGCAGCCAATCTTGGACTCAAGAGATATGAGTTTGTTGTTGGAACTGTGGCTAGTAGGTGGTCAATCTCCGATTCAAGAGATATGAGCTTGTTGTTGGCTAATAGGCGGTCAATCTCTCATTCAAGAGACATAAAACATCAATGGGCAGTACTTGCTTGCGGGCGACGAAGTCTTTCTCAAGGATTACTCTGGAAACAATGCAAAGACACCGAACGCCTTTTTGAAATTTTGATGGTCAAGCTGAGGCTATAAATACGCTGAAGGATCATAAATCAAATTCCCTAGAATAGCTCTTGTTAGGAGAGCCTATTGTAATAAAGAACGGTAAATCACAGAGAAGAAGAATGATGTAAAAACTCTATTCATTGATGCCCCGCACATAGGGATGCCAATATATCGGATATTCGACCGAACCAAACCGAAAAAATTGGATACAGAAGAAAATTACATTTCTGATTAAGAAATCAGATCAAATTCAGATTTAATAAATGGCATCCGATTTAATTTGGATTCGTATATACAAAAATATCCAATCGGATTCAGCTATGGATTCAAATCGGATTCATTTTTAGATAAATATTTTGTATCTAATGCTACTAAATTTTGAAAATTGGTAAAATCTGGTTCAAAATTCAGATTCAGATATAAATATAAAAATTAGATTCGAATAGATTCAGATTGTAAAATCAGATTTCAGATTTGGATTCAGCTATGACTTTTTTTATTTAAATTGAATCTGAATTCGAATGTAAACATGTGAATATCCAAAAAAACGAATATGATTATAAATATATCCAATCGCTTGGTGCACCGTCAACTTAGGATCTACTTCTACTTCTCACAGACCCATGAAATTCAAAGATGTGATTTCTTGTTCGCTAAGCTCAACCAGAACCTTCTCTCAGCCGTTAATTAACAAATGACTGAATAATCGTTTGCTACCATCTGACATAGTTATGCACCTTAAAACGATGCTGTCGGATCGGTTTTGGAACGTATCGGCCGATGCGATATAATGAAGCAGGTTACAGTGCCCGAGAATGAACAGTTTCTTGAAAATTTAAAGAAATTTCGGCATGAATGATAATCTTGAAACGGGTTTTCTTTTTTTAATAAAAAATAACATATCGTTTGATTCACAATGGTTAATGCGGGACTGAATCGGCCAATACAGGTTCCATACCGTTGGGCTTTAAGCCCCAACTTTAATCTCACAACCTAAAATACCCGAACTCACTCTCTCTCTTTCTCTCTCTACTTTACTGATTGGTCGGTCGAAACCAGGTATCTCCCTTTCCTCCCCCTTCTTTTTTTCTTTACTCGCACTTCTTCGTCTTCACTTCCTTCTCACTCGTCTTCTTTTCATGCTCATAATAGAGTCAGATATTGTGGTCCACAATTTATAGTTTTTCCTTTAGCTTATAACGATGCTCGTGAATGGTTTTTAAGCTCGACAGAATGAATTTGATTAGCTATCTTTATTTGCTGGTTGTTCGCATTTACCTTGATTTCTTTTTCAACTATAGGATGATCAAGTGTTAATGGACTTGTTGATTGTGAAACCAATGAACTTGGCACGCATAAGCTTGAAATGATAGTTGTCCTTTTTCTGCAATTGTTTGGACCTTTTGCTACAATGGGCTGTTGGACTTAATGTCATCTGTTAGAGTCGCAAAGCAGTGGAATGAAGTGCACTGTTAGGGGTCTTGAAAAATAATTGATGTCCCTGTAATTTTGATTTTGCTGGCTAGACCGTGTGTTGTTTTTCAAACAAATAAGCTTTCTCTTTAAGTTCTCCAGAAGGACTTTTCTTTTCCTAATACAACAATTTTGAACTGAATTTTAAGATTTCTTTGTGTCCTATCATCCAGATTTTGGTGGAAGTCGATGGATCTTCAAGGTGTTCATTTTCCAGTTCCTCATAGGGAGGTTACAGTTGATATTAAGGTAATCTTTTCATATGTTCGATTTTTTCAGATTGCTCTTTCTGATTTGTTTTGTATCTGTACGCTTGCTTAAATTTCTTAAGCCCTTTTTCTAAGCTCAAAATTTATGTAGGTTTTCTGCACATAAACAATTTTGTGTGAGTAAGATCTTTAGATGATTGTTAGTCGGATTACGTTCATTGGATGAAATGCCATTCATACATATTAATGTGCATAGTCTTTAGAAGCTTCTAGAAATTGCATTAAAGCCTAAGATCACTTTATGTACGCGCAACAACTTAGCCAAAAGCTCACCTAACACTTGCAGGATGGATCTTAATCCCTTACAGTTGACTCCAATTGAGCACCCAGAAAAGGGGTATGAGCACATAGGTTAGTAGTTATGCTCAAACTATCAAACGTTTCGTTCTTTACAAACTTATCAGGTATGGAACTGTTTGCAGGTCATTTCATGCATTAAGGGTTACAAGATGCCTTTTGGAGTTTTCTAAGCCAGTTTTGTAAATCTGTTGCACAAACTAAATCATTAAAATTTGATGTTAGTGATTCCATTTTAGGAAGAGAAATTTACAGAGACTGCCTAATTCAGTGATGGTTCTAAAAGTGGCACTCTCTGGCTTACCACTATAAAAGTAACCATTTACCAAAGCATAAAAAGGGTGGTGGGCACAAAATATGATTTTAGCCACCTGATTATTGTTATTCCTGAATTCTCTTCCTCACATTCCACACCTTTTTTGTGTATCGTTCATTACCTTACAAGCATCTATGTTTGTTTGAGGTTGTAGTAACTTAGTTTGAATTTGTTTTTTGTCATTCCCGAATTCTCTTCCTACTCTCCACACTTTTTTGTGTATTGGTTCTTGCAAGGTTGTTCAACATTTTGTGTTTGTTCTAAGTTACACGAACTTTATTTGAACCTCATTTTTCTTGACTCTTTCTTTTAGAGCTGCGGCTGTTGATTCTTATATTTCAACCGGTTCCATTAACACATATGTCAGGCCAAATGGTTGACCTAGAGCTGGTGTTTCTCTTGTGAATGCAAAATCCTGCTGAAATTTTCAAAGTGTTTCTGGACACATGATGGAATTACCCATCAAAAGCCTGCTTTTTGTTTAGCAATCTGTGTTTATCTTCTGCATCCGAGTGCCCATCTCCATAGACGGCATATACATAGATTCTTTCTGATGTCTTAATCACTTATTACTGCCCTTCAGATCAATTATATTTTCATTTGTCACCCACAAATTTTGGTTTTGGGTATTAACATGATATATTTGTTCTCATTT
The DNA here is from genome assembly GCF_008831285.2 of Nymphaea colorata. Taxonomy (NCBI): domain Eukaryota; kingdom Viridiplantae; phylum Streptophyta; class Magnoliopsida; order Nymphaeales; family Nymphaeaceae; genus Nymphaea; species Nymphaea colorata. The sequence continues at coordinate 36,153,531 of NC_045139.1, read as the reverse complement.
TTCTTTTCATCTGATATGCAGGGAATCAGAACTGACATAATTATCTGCAGATATGAGGATCATTATATGGTATCATTTATGTCCCTTTCTTGGCAGTGGTAATTTATAATTTAATTCATTTAGGTGTCTCATTTGCTAAAACACATATAGGTGATAGTGACACAGATTGGAAGCATGGGAACAATACTGCATGCAAGGTGTGCTTACAACCTGCCATTTATTTCCTTTTGCTCTCTACTGCCATGGAATACTAGTCTGCTCTTCATTGCCTGCTCTTTTCCATTATCCTTTTTGATGACTTTGTATTCACATATTTTATTTTCCTTTTCGATACCCTTCTCTTCTTGTATGTTTTTGTTGAAAAGGAGTACCTAGCATTGTATGACTACATGCTGGGACTTTAGAGTTTGTTAGCTTCCTGTACGCTGTATACAAGCAATTTGATAACTTATTTCCTCTTAGGAAAGAAGAAGGTGTTACCATCAATCCAACATTTAACGTGTCTGTAATATTTGGGAAGAGAGATGAGGTAGTTATTTGTTCTGTTTGGCCATCTCATGCATATTGGTAAAAGAATCACTGTCTTTTTTGTTCTAGATGACCATAATCTGTCATATGATTTGTGGTGCTTTACTTTTTGCAAGGCATATTCTCACTGTTTACAATTTATATTGCTGCAGCCAATGATGGTGGCATGTGCACGTCAGCTTATTGAGAATATAAGGTCAGTATTGCTGCTATTGCATGTCAATGCAATGGGAATGGCTTATTCATATTTCATCTTTCAAGGCACCACTTAAATGAACGTAGATCTCTTTTTGGTTTATTGAGTTGTTGAAAAACCAATATCTGCATCTTGGTACAGTTCCATGCATACGACACTTGAGTCCATACGAACCTGTGGGGTAATATAATTGTTTAGTCGTTAGCACTTATTATTGTACCAGGAGCTGTGGAAACAGTTGAGAAATCCTCTGCAACTCTGGTTGCTGGTTTAAGGTTTTTGTTAGATTAAGTAAATGAGGGAACTTCTAGTTTACCATCTCCAGATCCACAAAAATAAAAGGACTGTTTCTCATGCTCATTTTTCTTTTGTTACCTTCTTTGCAGTAAGTCTGGTTCATCAAGGCCCTTGTTGTTATCTCTTGGACTCAAGGACCATTCATCGGTTAGTTTCAAGCTTTTTGGCTTTTCATTCACTCTCAAGCAAAATTCTTGTAGGCTCATTTTGCTGGACTTTTTGCAGGAGACCATGAAAAATATCGTATCTGTTGTGACTGACAACAGGCTCTGGTAGCAGGTGTGGTGCATCTGGCGCAGAGTTAGTATTTCCTCATCAAAGCTGTGCAAGAATTTAGTCATGTTACTCGCAATTGTCACAATCAATCAAGGGTTGTACATCCTTGTCCAGTTCTCCTTTCAACACCTCATATGCCCTGTTGAAATCAATTTTACAAGTGTAAGACGCAGAAATTTTGTGCACTTCATTCATCCACCTTCTGAGTAAGGCATATTATTGGTGTTCATTTCTAACCCAAGTTTTTTGGATCTTCCACCTTGCATAAAATTTCCAGATCATCGTGTTCCCCTGCTACATTGATCTTAAGGCTGTACAAGTTTTGTCTTTACTTGGATGGGAGCATGATATGGATATTGGGCGTTCAATAGGAAGTATCCTATTGTACTATAGTTGCCAGGATACAGAATAGACAGATGTGGTACAAGAGGAGGTGGGGAAATGAGCCGCAAAAATTTTGCTAAGTGGGGGGCAGTATGTATGTATAGAATAATTACATAAGAAAAAAGAGTGAAAGGTAGTAGCACAAAAAATTTGAATAACTGAAGAACTTGAAAGTGAGTGAAGACTAAAATTAAGTTGAAGTGTGAACATAATCTTATGTGATGTCATGTTTTCATTTTAAAGAAACAAGTTTCTCCAAGCTTTTGCATTCACCTCTTGGAAAAGTGTCCAGTTTTAGGTATTCAAGCTTGCTTGTGGGGGAATTAGATTATCTTTTAAATGCGAGATAGGAGTTGGGTCATGATATTATACTAAGTTTTTAGGATATCAATTTCCTGCGCCATCCATGCCAATGCTGGTATCCTAATGAAGCTGCCCTTCTCATTCTGATGTTTCAGTAACTATAAGTTTCTATCTTTTGGAAAAAAATGAGTGCAATATCTTGGTTTTCTTGATCAGGACCGAGCTGCCATGTCCAAAGCATATTTTGGGGAAGTTTTTATAACACAGAGAATCGATATCAATAAAAAAACACACTGTAATCTCATCAGTCTGCGTTATCTTTCTTGATCAGTATAATTATCTGCTATTTTTAGTTAAAGTTAGAAAATTCTTCAAAGAAAATATAGGTCATCTCTTCGTGCTATTTTCCGAAAGGCAAAAATGATAAATTTCCATTGATTTAAATGATCAAAATTTCAAAAGTAGCTGATGGTTAATATTTTTTCTATTAGCTATTGAAAACGTAATTTGGCCTGTCTTTAACAATATGCCAAGATTAGGTGTGCTTCTTATTATTCTTCAGGTGCGTTTTTTCAAATTTTTTTTTGAAGTTTTAATTATTATAAATTAGTTGTTTCCTTCTAGTTATTAATTGTTTAATCTATGCCACCATCTCATGTTGGATTCTGAAGGTTCCGAGCTTGCCTCAGTGAGAAGTAATGTCACTAATCTTGGCCATGTACGGGCATTGATCTAAAATACCTGAAGTGCCACATACATTGATTATATTATGTACGCTAACTCGTTCGCTGTGCATAAACACCTTTAAGTTATATATGTTCTTTTTTTATATCGTGCTCTCTTACATATAGTTTCCTTGGTTAATTAGCCCATATTTTTGCTTGGTTGCCCATGCAAACTGCGTTGCATGCACCAGTCCACTAGACGAACACGCACCGAAGGGCCGGAATTTGAGGGCATTTTGCTATTTTGAAAAGACGAACATCTTGGGTATTTCTTTTTCCACTTTCCGTTAGCACAACTGGTTGGGCAGTCGTTATTAGGCAGCTAGTCACTAGTTCAAATCTCAATGGTGATGGCATATTACGGAGGCATTTGTGGGCTTGTGTGGGCATTCGCCCACACAACCTTGCAAGATTTGCTTAATCACACGGGTTAGTATGTCATAGACCATTTTCATATTTCCATGTATTAGTGCCCCCTCGTCCATTGCTCGAAATTTCCGGCTCAGCCATTGGTTGTATGCATCTCCTTTATTGTGATTTTTCTGCATATACTCATTGGTGGAAAAGATTATCTGTGCAACTAAAATTTTTGAAAGCTTCATTTGTTGGTGGAAAAATTTAACTGATAAAAAAAATTATCCAATCTCCATATTGTCTCTATGTCAAGTGTCAAGAGCGTCTTATAGGCTGCAAAAGGAAAGGTCACTAATGCACAAGTTGAAATGCGGTGGTGTTGTCACCTCGAGGCACCAAAGGTTCGAAAGCAAAGCTTATGCCCTATGGAAACAAAGGGTTAGGTAGGAAAGGTCTTTCTACGTTCTAGGGATTGATGACTTTGTTCATGTGTGGCTGAATTGTTTCATGAATAAGAGATTACAAATGAATCTTCTCCCTACCCAAATTGAAAGGCGGAATAGAGATGCAATAACTCTTTGTTGCTCCTTTTTTTTTTGGCTTCCAAAGGAAAGGCAACTTTGAACTGGGAAAGTGGGCAAGTTGGCGTGTAGCACAGACTTCATCCCAGGTACCAATGCAGCCTTAGAAGGGAGGGGAAATGATGGGGCAGGCTTGGGCTCTTCCTTGGAAAGTGACCGGATTTCCTTCCCCCTCACTCAGGTTGCATGTCTATGAGAACACGATTCACATTGATCTAATGGTGGCCCTCCTAATCGATTGTCTCATGCTTGATGATTTTGTATAATTGGGTTTAAGGTTGTGTTTGGATGGTTTATGTGTTTGGGAGAAGCAAACACGGCCCCTCTCTGCACCAGACTTGTCATTCCCATTCATCATGTCCCACAATGTCCAAAACCTCCAAATTAAGAGGGAGTTTGGAAACCAAATCCATCTGTGCTGAGAATTCCACCCGAATATGTCTTTACATTTTGACTGGCAAACAGCGTGCATGGTTGAAGTAGAGAGAAACCAATCAAAAAGTCATTTTTAGAAATTGGAACTCATTAAAGAAAGCCTCCTTCAAGGTACCTTAGTCAATTCTCTACCATGCTTTGTGAAGCTATTGAACTTGATGTATGGTTGCTGACCGCAATTTTCGTCACATCTATCCGAACTTAGACTTTTTCTCAAGCATCTTCAAACATATTTCATGTCACATTTGTGTGTTCTTTCTTATTCACAGAAAATGCCTCCTGCACCTTCCATGTCGTTGATGAAGATGTAAACGATTATTCATGGACTATAGACACCATTATGGAAAGTTTTCATCCTAAGTATCCTGCTCTACTTGATACTCTTGACTCTTGTTCCTCTAATAATTGAGTGAAGCTATGAAGAAGGTGGGTGTCTGCTTGTTTATCTCTGATGTACCTCTCTCTCTCTCTCTTACACACACACACAAAAGTCATGAGTATTGTCATGTGATTTCACATTAATGCTTAAACGAAGCTAAAGAGGTTTGGTGTATAATATGAAACTTGAACACCTGTTGCTCTGCAACAGCCCGGTTGTAATGCAACCGAGCGGTAAAGCACCACCTACTCAAAGGGTTCAAGGTCGAATCCTATTTCGCTTCAACGTATTACTATTCTAAGTAACAAACAATAACAACCACGACACTCAAGTTAAAAGATATTTTATAGATCAACTCAAGCCACAAAGCAAGCAAGCATAACGGTATGCCTTAGAGTTTACGTCAAATGCAGTTTCTAATAAATAGTAAACATAAATAATGTTCTTGCCTTTTCCTTCAGGATTGATATGGGACCCACCTAAAAAGGTTAAGGTAATGATTGGATGGCACACTCAAAAAATTGGTTTTGTGAAACCAGTTTTTCAGAAAATTGTTTGCTTTGATCAGTTTTGAAAAAGTGGGTTGCATGGGTGGTAGGACCAAAATACCCTTTTTTTAGAATAACATGGGAGTGTCAGTTTATTCACTTCCTTTTGGAAACCAGTTGTAGCCCAAACTGAATTTTGGCAAAACTCATTTTTGGTGTCGTCCAAACACACCTGAAATGATGTTTTGGAAAGGAGACTATTTTTTACTTCCAAAAATTGGTTTTAGGGTGTCGTTCAAATGTTCTACAAGAATTTTCGCACTCAGCACCATCTTTCCCACACCCAAATATACAGAAACGTCAGTCCAAACAAATCACAGGCTGAGAATTCCGGTAAGTGCACGTTTGGGCAACTGCATGTTTATACATTTACTTGGGCAGATACTCAAACAAAGCTTGTTACATTTGGTTACTGCTAGGAGAAGATGATGGTAATATTTACAAATTCCACTTTAGTAAGCAGTAACGAGCCACTGCAGAGATCTATCTTGAACTGAAAGGCACACATATTAAGATATACAAAAAGAAACGAAAAAGAGAGATACCGGTTTTCCAGCAACTCTAGATAAAGATGGTAAAAGAAACAACACCAAGAGCTTGTCCTACGTAGAGCAGCTTGATCTTCTAACTGTTTCCTCCGAGACCAGCTACATCTGCTACTGCATTAAGACAAAGGAAAGTCAGCCCAACAGGAAAAAAATGGTTATTTGGAAGAGTTTAGCTAGACCAGGTTTCAAGCAGATGGCATATCTAGAGCTCGTCGAACACAGATAGGACAAGCTCTAGACGACCATCAAATTGAATCTCCAAAGAACATCTAAGTGGAAGGTTTTAGTGGAAGCAAACTAGGTAGCCAATGATTGATTGTTAGCATTTTTAATCAGTGTGGACATTAATGGCCCTATGGACTCCCTAACAGAGATATTTGGAAGGGATCTCAAACTCGCATTTCTTCAGGTATATAAGACTATCTCAGAATGAATTGTTTGTAGATTTCCTGTTAATTCACCATTAGCATTGTGGTCTCCGTTATTCTTCCTCGTACCTGCCCTTCTGCTGAATATGTAAAGGATTAAATGGACCACCATATTCCTTTACTGTTACTACTTTCCAGTTAGATTGTATCTAAACCATGTGTGCATGAGCTGACTTGGATGATGTCAAGACAGTCTGACCCCTGTTGATGGTATTGAGCAGAAGGGCATGTGTTTGAACCCGAATTCATACTTTACTGAGACAAATGAGAACCAATGACAAGTTTATGTTTCCACTTTCAGATTCTGGCAGCAGTAGAAAGGAGGCTTAGTTCCATCTGGTTATTTCCCAAAGAATGATTGTAAGCATTAATTAAAGAAAAGAAGAATGGTAAAGGCCTACCTGTCTTCGCCTTCGACTCTGTAAAATGTAAAGCACTCTCAAGATCACATAACATGGTAGAAGCAATCCAGCAAACTGAAGTAGTGAAATCTAGATAATGCAGGAAAAATATTAGATGTTTGGATCACAATGCATTGGAGAAAACAGAAAAAATAATATTTACAAATTTCTTCAGCTGAATGACGGTACATACATTGAACACCGCCAAAGACTCCTGCAGGAACCCAGAATCCCTGCTGAGGGTAAGTGCATGGCGCACAAGCAGAAGTAACATCAACTGTCATGAGAGAAGAAATATATAATTCCTAACAAAATTAACTCAAAAAACAAATAGAATACATAGGTGGAGAATTGATTATATTGGAAGTACTTATCCTAATCAGCATTATCACTCAAGCCAAAATACATGACAAACATACAAAACAAGCAATAGAAATGAACGACACAGAATGGAAATGAACATACAGCTAGAGCAACAGAGCGGCAGGCACCAATTCCAGTAGTGTTTGCAACAGCATAATCTTCATATTCAGCCTGGAGCAACCGATGCTCAGCAGCAGCTATGGCCAGAATATGAGGATCGTGAAGGTCAATTCGAGGGCCCCAATTTTGCCTGCTTACAATGAAAAAATGAGAGAGAGAGAGAGAGAGAGCAAACAAAACAAGAATGGAACACCGACTGCAATGACTAGTTGGCCATGTCCCTATGATCACCACAAGGATCAAAATGAACCACAATCACAAGAAATCACCAACAAACAAAACATTGATTTTTATCAGAATTTATACCAAGACATAATAACGTATTGCCCAAGCTTCAGTATTTTGGGAATCCAAGCAACTGGTTGGAAAATAAGATATACCCACTGACAACCCACAGAATCCACAGACAGTTTGGTCTTTTAAAGGACGTTCATTAGTGCAGGTCAAACACAGTCTCACAGGACATGGCATTCTGTCCACTGTTCCAACAATTCCACCAAATTGAAGGAACCGTAGAGAGTGCCTTCTAGGCATTCTCCAGTGCAAAACGGACTGCAATGTGCATCTTCCCTTGTTTGCAACTCACTGCAGGCACCACCAGGAACACACACAGGTGGAGTTCCATGTGCTGGAGAACGCCAATGTCCTCTTAGAGGCCATCTGATTCCTGCTCCTGGAAATACCAGGAATTTGGAAGAAAAAATGGAGCACCCATAGGTGCTGCATTTGAGTTCTTATTGAAGGGATGCTCCGTGTTGTTCCTACTTTTTGGTGTTACTTAGGATGCAAGCGATGCAGCTCCATGCATCCCAAGTTTTCGTCAATCTCCACAAATTAAATGCCTTCTTAGAGAATAAGCGGGAACGAGAAAACCATTCAATTTCAAATATATACTATGAGAAAGAATCAACTCTTAATGTTTACTTCACATGCTTGTGCATACACATGTACAGAAATGACCAGGAGAAAGCGGGTTTTGACCGACATGCACAATACTTTTAAAAACATGTGCAGGACATGGTTGTGCAATATTTTATATTTCATAAAATATAAATTAATAAACAAAAAAATAGAAAAATACCAGGTATCATTTTGCTATGCTTGCACCATGTCTAGATGTGTCAGCACAGGTGGGTGCCTTCTATATGAATCTCTGTAACATAGGTTTTGACACTCTACCACCAAACTGAACAAGTATTGTTGTGCAAAGTGTATTACAGAAACCTAGGTCATAGGGACACACTAAAGGACAGCAGCAGCCAGATCTACATGACACGGGTGTGGCACTGAAGTCTGGAACTGCCAACATTCATCTAGTGCAGTCACCAGACCAAACATATCTGTTTGTTGAAGTGCACCCCACTCGGATCAATGGCAATTGGATGCTCTCTGTCTTTAAAAAAATAAAATAAAAACTAACTTTTGAAGTGTTAGGTTCGATTGACAATAAAAATAGATGTCAAATGCCTGATCAAATTGATTAGGTCATGTAGGAACAAGGTTCCGATCTCTCAGCCTGTTTGGATGCCATGGCTGCATACATCACTGCATTTCCAGTTGACACTTTGATGATAAATAGCTCGTCTCACTGTGATTATCTTACTGAGGTAAAGCATTCATTTCAAGCTAAGCTTCTTGAACTGACAAGCTCATAAAATTCATAAAATTAGGCAACATTAATCATACAAGGCTCAATAAGAACATTAAAAGCAGAAGTTAGAAGGCTATATTTATCTACTAAAGGTAACACTGTTCATGATGTAATGTTCTTATTCAGGTGCCCAGCTTTCATCAACTAGACAAAATACAAAGGCAAGTTGTTTTCTGCTCTTACAAGCTCCTTACCGTGAACAATAAGTCCAGTGGTAACACGTGCAGGCGAAAAGAAGTAAAGATCAGCATGTAAAGAAGTACCTTATGTCGATTGCCAGACCATCAGAACTAGCCCTGGTTTGTGGAATAGAGTAATTTGGAGCATAGACCTGGCAAGATATGAGAAAAAATTCCAACAATTGAACTAAGGAAAGTAACGACAAATTTCTCAGTTCTGTAAAAGCTCAGAACAAAGAATACTTCTACCAAATCATTGCAACATTTCACATGTGAAACAAGACCCACAGCATTTGCTAGGATTCCACGGTTTATCATGATTTACAGAGTCCATTTCAACCAACCACAAGAACTAACAGGCACCACCCTACAACACTTTCGTACCATGCTCCATGTACATATTAATCTCGCACAAAGCATTTTTGGGGAAATTGTTTAACTGAATGCATGAACAAAGTGTAATGAGCACATACATGGGAATGAAATTTGGCAGTCATTTTCTAAATACAAGATAGTGATTGTAGATATTGGTGAGAATGAAAAAAACAAGTCAAATCTGAATACAAGCATCATATACAACTAAACTTGGAAGTTGATTTAAAGGAGGCTAAAAAAATAATTAACGGATTTTATAGCAGGGAATTTTTTGCAAGCAGGCTGACAGCGCACACTAACATTTAGGCACATGTGTACACATGCATTCAGGTTCTTATTTGACTTACATTGTGCACGCACATGCATAAAGAACAATAAAGACATGCATACATGAACACAAAAATTGTACCTTAGGTACAAAAAATAAACGAGGAAGAAAGTGCCCTTTGGGTATGGAAGAAGTCCGGTGTTTTCCCCTTATCCTAGAAACTAGCCATCAGGACCTTACAGCTAAGCCTGTAAGAATCTGAAGGAATTTGGATATTCTATACATTCAGAACTAAATTCAACCAATATTTGTGCACAAAAAATTCCAAGTGAAAGACTATCTTAGCCCAACAAGACAATATGGACTGTTGGACTCTTGACACTTAAAAAAACCAGAAATCATTTTAAATCTCGAACTTGAGAGTGCCTTCTAGAGTTTGAAACATTGAAACAACACAAAATTGTAAGTTGGTAAATCATCTTTTCTTCACTTGATTTAAGGATGAATCTCCAATCAGCAAAAATTATATTTTACTGGCCTTTTCACTGGCATTTCAGTTATCCAATTTTTTAACTTCCTTGACAACTGTCTGACATGAGAGGGATAATAAGCATTTTTTGTTGTATTAAACATTTTAAAATATTTGATAATTAGTTGTTAAAGAGGAAAACATAAAATAGCCTGTTGTAGTATCACACAGGCCAATCAGTACGCTAATATGTGTAGGATTTAAGGATTCCAATATGATTCAGAATCCAATGTTTCCAACATTGGGAAAAAACCAACTATTATGCATTGTTACATAGACAACCTTTTTCTTTTTTTCCTTTTTGCATCTAATACCGTACCTGATTGCAAATCTCACAAGTAATATCACCCTTCTTGTTGCACCATCTCTGAATACATTTTCTGTGAGCAAACTGCAGCAAGCCAAAGCCAAATCTTCCATTTAATAGGGACATACATTGTAAAAACTATAAGTTAGAAAGATCTGAAAACTGAAAAACTAAATATTAGGCTGGTCCACAACAGCAGGGGAACCACAAGAAAAGCACAAACATGACTGGAACAACAGTACCTTGCAATAATGCAACTAACACAAGTAAACCTTGACACAAGAAACGTACAATAGGATGGATAAGAGTTCCAAAAAAATGATAAGCATAACAAAATTTTGGATGAAAATAACAAAAGAAGAGATCAAGAAATGCATAACAAAATTTTGGATGAAAATAACAAAAGAAGTGATCAAGAAATGCATTCAGAAACAGATAGCATGTTAAGTGTCATCTTTGGAAACTACTGGTGCCATCAAGTCTCTTCCAGCACCAAAAGAATGATTCGTCAATAACCCAAACAAAGCTCTGCAGTAGAAAAATCCAGAAGCTTAATTGAATCTAAACATGAACATTCTATGTTCAAAGTTGAAGCCATTAAAGAACAAACCCTATGTAAGGAAATATGTTAAGAGTAAAGCAAGGAGTTTCACTTGGAAACATATGCCCGTCTGTACGAGGTAGAATAACAGAGGCCACAATGCTAATGGTCAATGAACAGGAAATCGACAAACAATCTTTCCGACAGAAAAGCCATAAACTCCCAACAAACGACAGGACTCAAGTTGGTTGGTTTGCCTAAAAATGGAAACAAAAAAACGCAGAAACCCCACAGACCAATGAAAAATGCAATACAGGCAAAACAAGAGAGCGGAACGGGAATCAGATACAGGAAATGAGCATAAAACTCAAAAAGCAAACGATGCCACAAGTCACGAAGGGACAAACAACTACGCAGAACAGACCGCAAGCACAAACTCGAAGAAGGATACAGAGGATGGAATAGCATGACCAGTCAACGTCCATTTGCAAAAGACTAAAAAAAAAAAAAAAACCTTTCAGAACAACAACGACCATCTCTGTCCACCACAAAAGACAACTCAAGAAAGCAAACTCCAAAAGGAAGAAATGTTCGCAGCGAAGCCACAGAAACCGCATAAAGAACTACACGACTCTCCAAGAAATGCACATTGCTCAAGTTCAGAAAAAGCAAAATAAACGCCGAAAGATCACCACCAGCACAGAAAAAATCACGATTTTCGCACGACATGAAGCATAATATCGCTCAAATCCACACCAGACGGTCACCAGCGAATGGGAAAGCATGATTTTTCAGGGGACAAAAGAGAACACATGAAAACCAAAACCACAAAAGAAGACCATCAACAAAGAGCCAAAAAACCCCGAATTTCTTCCGAAAATGCGAGACACACGTACCTTCAGAGTGCCGTTACAAGCGCAAGGAGCCTCCAACTCCTTCTCTTCGTCTTCCTCCTGACATATCCTACATTCTATAAGCGCCTCCTTCTTGGAACAACCCTCCCCAACGTGGCATTGAGCCTCACCACTATTACAACCGCCGCCACCACCACCATTGCAACCATTGTTGCTCAGCAGGAATCCTTCTCTCCCATGAGGCATCTGTGCGCTGCCATGGCCATGGAGGAGCCCCTCGTTCGCGCTCTCGAAGCAAGCCGAGGATATCAGCCGGTCGACGTACACCATGAAATCATCCACCATCTTCTTCTCCTTCTGCTCCTCTCTTTCCCTCGCTTTGACCTCCCCCGCTTTTCTGCTCCCTTTTTCTATCCTTTGGATGGTTTCTTTGGAGATACCGAACGAAACGATGGACTCGTCGGAGGTTTTGGGACTTTTTAGGGGGTTCTCAAAAATAGCAGAAATTTCAAAATTCCCACCCGAAATTGATAAAAATTCTAAAAAGGACTAACGGATCACGTCCATTCGTATACGTTCCAACTTCGTAGATAATTACATATACCTGCCTCACTTTTTGCCTTATTACATAGCTAAAGTTGACAACTAAACGAGTTTTCCATTTTAAGTGAAATAACAAACAGCCCGAAAACCAAAAATGTTTCCAACTTTTGCCTTCTAAATCAGTTTTAGAGTCCTTAATTGACCAAAAAACTAAAAAATATTTTTTTTTAACTAAAATTATATTAAAAAACTACTTTAAAATAATTAAGAATAAATGTGACACTCTTGAATCGGTTACTACTGAATTGAATTGATGTCGCGCTTCTAAGATTCAAAAATTACTTTCGAAAAAAAAAATCCCTTACTAGTAATTGTATATCATGAATAGAGAGAGGGTCGTAGGTAGGAAGGCGCTTTCATGTTCTGTAGCTAAATCACACGACGACATATTCACACTTTTTACCAGACGAGCATTTTGGTAATTTTATAGAGGTAATTTTTTTTTAGTTTATTTTTGCCTTTATAAAAAGCAATTATTGCATTTAATTGGTAGGGACAATTTGGTCATTTTAATTAGGTATGGTTGGAAATACAAGGTATATTGTTGTCTTTGTCTGTGTTGCCGGAACTCCCTTAATTAGCGACGGTTAGTTGTTCATAAGTAATAAATTACACTTTTTTAATTGGAGACTTATCCTTACCTCCTGGCTCTTTGGGGCACGTTGACTTCTTTACCAACACAATATTTAATATTGCTAATAATTGATATTACCAGCTGACACATATTTTATCATTTTTATACACTTTTGAATTATATTTTAAAAAAAAAGTGCAAACACCAAGTTGGATATTTAATAACCCTGGTTTTTTGGACATTATTCCTTACATTTATTATAAAAATTTGGCATCATATTTCATATTTCACGCAATTCAAAATCACTTTCTAATCATTTAGTTATATTGATTTCTACTCATTTTTTATGTTTACACTCAAAATTTTATTTTGTTGTAAGAGACAGTTTCTAGTTACAAGAACCAAAATATAATATTTAAATTTTTTATCTCAGTTAAACTAAAAAATTTACATTTTAGGTATAAAATTTTGAATTTTTAAAAATTTGACAAGGAGGGTCATGGCTCCTGCCAGCCCCTCTGCCTTTCCCCGCGTCTATGCATGTAGAAGCCTATCCATCCCTGCGTCTATGCATGTCGAAGCCTATTCAGGAAAATGACACTCATGAGAATGGAAATAACCACCAGTCTTACACTCTCAGCTATGCCAAACCTCTTGAAAAATTCTTCCATCTCATTTTGTCAATCCATCAGCTGTGGTTTCTCCATTTGGGCTCTTAGTTTTTGCCCGTTGTCAAAAATGATCTTAAAAGGTCAGTTTTCTTTTCCTTGTTATTAGAACTGGCTAAACCACTCTCTCTCTTCTTCCTCTCTCTTATTTCTCTCTCTTCTGTCTGTGTGTATGGAGATTTACAAAAACCACTCTCTCTCTTGTTTCTCTCTCTTCTGTCTATGGAGATTTACAAATAATTTGGAGCATTAATAAGGTGCTTTTAACAGGTGGCACCATTTATATTAGGAAATTATTAGATGGGACAACTCAGTGAAAAGATACAATATTGTTGCTTCCAAAAGATAAACAATGTCAAATTTAGTTATTGGTCACAGTGGTGGCTGTCAATTACCAAAGTGGGCAGTCGATCTTTTAGATCAATTAAAGAATGTGATTGATCTGCTTACCAATTGAAGGCTTGAGATTTCTTAAAGAAGGCACATCATTTTCCTTAGGTGGTGCCAGCCGGTGCACTATGGCCGCAATAGGCAAATACTTAAGTAACTTTTTTTAGCGGCTTTTAAATATGTTATATACATTTGGAAAATAACTTTTATTTTAAAGCACCTAATTTGGAACTAGTTTTTCATGTCTTCACTTTTTTCTAAAATAGGTCAATTTTAAGTAGAAAGGACAACTAAATATAGAGGGGAAAGCAGCAAGAGATAAGTGTAAAAAGGAGGGCAGAAAAAAAAAAATTGTTGAGCTGATTGTATATATATATAATATATATATAGAAGGGTGAAGTAAGACATTTTTCAGAATTAAAGTTTCTAAATTTTGACTAGGACCAAATATCATTTTTCAAATTTTTTATATAAAACAAGTCAAATTTTCTAAAATTTACCTATAAATTTAAAAAAATTAAAGTAGGCTAGGGCCCATGCAGCCCTACCTTGCTCTGCCAATATATATATATATATATATATATATATATATATATATATATATATATATATATATATATATATCACAAACACAAGATGCAAGCAATAATGTAGCCATGTGGGGGTTTGAAGTGCTTTTAAAGTGCACACTATCTACAATTTTGAGATATTGAGTACATGGCAAGAGATCACATGAATCTTTGCATTGGAGATGTGTGTCTTTAATTTGTTAATTAACACAAATTTTCTTAATGACAAAAACTGGATTGAGGATTAAGTGACTTAAAGGCTCATGAAAATTAAGTGTCCTGCCTCTTTTTAACATTGTTTTGTTAATAACTTTTACTTGTTCGTCAATATTACCCGGATAAGCGTGGCGTAGCAATATAATACAAGTCATTAGTTTGATTTTTATGGGTGTTACTCTTTTATAACATTATATTTGATGTACAATTTCCAAGGTTAATTTGAAAAGAAAAATTATCGATTCTAAGTCTGAATCTTATTAACATTAGGTGCACCAAGCCTTTGGAATTTTTTTCTTTTTTCTAATGACTGAAGTATCGGATGCTCTTACAATTCCTTGAAGTCTGATAAGTAGCCGCCCCTCAACTTGCAGCTAAGTCAAAAAAAAAAAATTGTTGTCATTATTTTTAATGAGTTTGACCAGGTCTTGAACCCTTGGCTGCAAGATCATCACTATCAATTCTTTTTTCTTTTAATGCTCAAATCACCAATCTAGTAAAAAATTAAATATGTAAATATACAAATATCAGTCTAAATTTTAAAATATTTTCAGACTGCTAATCTTCCTGCTAGCAGTCTTCCTGCTAGAACAGGTTATATACTTTTTATAATTATTGTCAATAAAATTAAGAAATTTCTATTTACAGGCTTTTTCTTATGTATAATTTCAAAACAAGGGTGAGTTTTCTTTTATACTAACTGCTAACAACTACCAAAATATGTTATTTATTAAGGCATTTTACCTACGACGATAAAACATCTGACGTCACATGACAAGTTATGTCATATGATGTCGATTGGAGCATTTATTATCACAAGTAAAATGACGTAACACCCAAGTAGCGTCCTACCACTTAGGGGCATAAGCTTACCACCTTTTTAGTTCATACCAAAAGCTTGTATGGAATGAGTGAAAACAAAATAAATATCTTTTCCTTTTCCCTTTTCCTTTTTCTTTTTCTTTTTCTTTTCACAAGAAACTAACACTTTTGTTTTTTTTAAGTTTGAAGGAATATGCAAAAAGTTTAAGAAAATCACATGTTTCAAAATGACAGGCTTTGGTCTAAGGCCTTTTCCCTTTTGAACCTTCTTTAACAAAAGTTGAATACTCATCAGCAAATTCAAAAACTATTGCTTTCTCATATAGCGAACAAAAAGTAGGGTTTCTTTTTTTTTTATCCCCTTTTAAATTTCATAGGAGTTTTTTCTTCTTCTTTTTTTCAATAAAAGGTCATGTTTGATAACTTAGATTTGAGATCACCGTGGATTTCATCATGTATTTGAGGTCCACGGTAGAGTTCAGCTAATCATGAATTCTAAATCCTCTTGGATCTGAGATCCATGGAAAATCAAACGCAACCTAATTATTTCGCTCAGCTCTTATAAAGCAACAAAGCTCGATACGAACCGTTTCATGTATGGGTCGATACGGCCCCGTACAGGCCATATAAGCCTTTATTGGGATTACGGGGTTATATTGTGATTTTTTATGAATTAACTTTTAAGATAATATTATTAATCAAAAATTATTTAATAATGGCTGATAGGGGCGAGAAGTGACAACCGATACAGGACGATACGCCACTTTTTTTTTATTTTATGAGTGCCCAACATTTGTTCTTTCTCGCCTTAGTTTCCACATGTTGTCTAGAACTTGTTGATCTCCTCATCCATAGGCTGTAAATGTGGGAACGTGCTCGATCTGAACCGATACTCTTTGGTAGCCAAAGTGTTGTAAAAAGAGGTTTTTGAATCGAATCGAAGACACTGATTTAGTGAATCTCAGGAAATTTAGGGATCCGGATGAATTAGTTGTAAATTGGACAAAATATTTAAATTTAATATGTAAATGAAAAATATGAAAAAATAAAAGTAATAAACTCTTAAAATATTTTAAATAGTCAGAAAAATGATAAGTGGAGTGGCACTCTTCAATCAGTTTTACTCGCAAGCTCATGATTCATGTTGACAATGAAGGAAATGCCTTTACATCCTGCAGTGAATGGTCTGAATCTGTCAACAAGAAACTCTTATGATTTTCTGACAAGAGGGTGTTTGGCTTTAAGGAGTAAGTTTAATTGGGCGGCAAAGTGGAACACGTTCAAGAGATACTAAGTTTTAATCTCATGGTTTCTGTCACGCTTCAGTGTATTATTTTCCTTTTTCTATACTGCAAACAATGGCAACTGCAACACATGAGTTGAAAGATGTATCATATGTTTACTCAAGCTCCGAAACAAAGGCTATGGCTTTGGACAGGAGCGGAGCCAAGGTAAGCTCGCTTGGACCTTGGTCCCACCTTAAATTTTAAAAAAAAAAAATTATATGAAAATTTTAAAAAAAAGTTCACTTGTTCTATATAAAAATTTTGAAAAATAATATTTCGGTCATAATCAAAATTCAGAAACTTTAATTTGGCCCTCCTCATAAAAAAATTATGTCTTCACTCCAGCCTTGGAGGTTTTATATTGTAGTTGTAGACAATTACTCTTTAAGTAAAGATAAAAAATGGGGTGTTTGATTCGCAAAACATGCACCGGAAGACGAACAATATGCAAACGCCCCCTCCCAACCCGGGGGAAACGCTGTTTCAGTGGGATGAGAGTGAAAGAGAATCGCCCTTGTTTATTATTTGGACAGCATGTCCCTCTCCGCCCCTTTTCTAAAGCAAGTATCCATCAAATCACGTACTCTAGAAAAAAAATTTATGATAGAAATTATCTAAAAAAAAGTCTCTGCAAGTTTCTTTGGTGCACCTACTCCCTGTTGGATCTAACGATTGTGATGTAATTATTAAATGCACATCTACCCGTTTTATGTAGGTACACATTGATCAAAGTTATTATTATTATTATTATTATTATTATTTATATATAAGAGAGAGAGACAACAGCTACTAAGCTGGCCAACAAATCGAATCGGTTTGCCACTGATACCATTCGAATGAGTCGATTCAAGCCGATTTTGATAACACTGGAGACCATTATAAAGACCATGTATCATGGATTTTGCAAGTCAAGAAAACTGAAAATCGAATTGTTACATGCCCATAAATCAAATTTATACACTCCGGGTGAACAGGAAGAATATTTCATCATATCTCTCGTTTGAGAAAGACAAATCCCCACCCTTCCTACCATATTTCTGGGTACTTGTTGTACTTTCGGTGTCTCGGGGTGATGTCTCCACAAAGAGAAACTCAAGAAATTCAGAACATGGCCCTTGGGATATGGATCAGGTATATCTGATTTTGAATCCATTTAATTGGATCTAGTAAAGAATCCAGATCCAGCTACTAATCGAGTACAGGTTCAGTGTGCAGTTACATGGTCGAATCCAATTTGAATTTTACATTTGATTAAGACCTAAGAAAAATCCAAATCAATCGCATATGTTTGGTTGTGGAAAATGGGGTCAGAGTCTGAGTTTGAATCCAATTTTATTAAGTTGAATTCTTCGAAGGTGAAAATGTTTAACCTGCAGCAATGTCTTCCCCTGGTCCCTTTGCAATGCCAGAATAGTCATGAGGATGTCTGCACATCTACAAGATTAGCAGCAGATCTTGGAAGGACAAACAATTTCCTGCCCATGAAGAATTCAGATGGATATTTTATATCAGAAGCAACCCGAATCAATCCAGAGCCATCTACACCAGCAAATATCAAATAAAGTCCAACCTTTGATCTGATAAGGCCATAAGGGGTCATTTGGTAGTATGACAAGTGTTCTATGAATCTGCTTGAAAGATTGATGCAGATAATATATAACACTAGTATTATGTGATTCTACCTCACTCTTTCAGGTAGATTCATAGAATATTAACATAAACTAAAAGTTAGTTACACAAGTCCCATTTAGTTTCCTCTGCCAAGGCCAATTTTTTTTTAGGAGAAGCCAACTGAAGGAGAGGAGACACTCGATTGCCAAGCAGCTATGTAGACTGGTCTTGGAGGGAGGAAGTTAAACCAAGAAAAGCCGAAGGCCTCCCCTTGTCCCTGGGGTTCAGGACTGCTTCGGACCATCAACTGTAGTACTGAAAGTAGACCCAGTACCTTACAGAGACAATGGGTTGGGTGGAAGCTTCGACTCTCTACCGGGCAGTAGGCCTCCCCCACTCACCCGGAAAAGGCCGGTGTTTCTCTTGCAAATGGTTAATAAAGTTGTAGAAAGAATTTGGAAAATGCTAAGTGCTGGTGTTTCGCTTGTCGATGGTTGCTATAGTTGTGGAAAGAATTAGGAAAACACTAAGCTTTTATTTTTTTGCTTGCAATGTGAAGACAGACATTTGGAAGCTTGTTGTTGCAATACTCAAGCAGAGGCGTTTTTTCCATACCTCTTCTCTTGCTGAATTCAAGATTGAAACTAATTCCAAACGGGGATGGCTCATGAAGTGTTGGAGAGTCTGTTTTCACATGGAGTCTGGAGATCATGGTGCTGTAAAACAAGAGACAGTTTTGATGACGATGTTAGGCCTGCAAGGGTAGAGGCTAATATGATATGGGACTGTGTGGACCTGTCTCTCTGTCGCAAAACCGAAGTCGGCGGCGAAGGAGAAAATGTGGTCATGGTTGGACACAGGTAGCATGCCTGGCTATTGACTGCTTATTAAAAGAAATCAGATATGCATTGCTTGGGCCATTGGCTTCAAAAATAGCAGATGCTAGATTGCAGTGGCCGTTTGGAGTGACGAAATTCACCCCGAAACAGAACCTGTGTATAGTATTCTTGCTGTTGAAGGACAAAAAGCCTAGATAGTGACTAACAAATAAGGACTGGTGGGCTCACGGGCAGGGACGGAACCAGAATTTTTTTAGAAGCGGCCGACAGTCCAACCTCTAGATCTGAGTAGGACCAAATTGAATTAAAATCCAAAAAATACATGACACTATTAAAAAATTATATTTTTTCAATGTTAACTTTTTTTTTTTGTGGCCTAGGTGAGCCCCCCTCCCTCCGCCCCTACTCACGGGCCGGTTGGAAGGCAGAAGAAGACTCCACTCAAGATTCCAAAATATTATCCTTCTCGCTAAGCGGATCACAATTTACAGGTTGTGGCCACCACGCTTTTCCGCTCACCGTAACGCTTTTTTTTTTTTTGCCTCATTTTTTTTTATGTTTGGTACAGCTCCTGTTTCTATTTTTTTGATGGTTGTACTGTATTTTTTTTAGTTAATAAAATGATCGAATGCCATCACCCAACAGGTTTCATGCAAAATTCCCATTTAGTTTGTTGTAACCCTTAGCATAGTTAGCCCAACTGACAGGCACTGAAAAAGCAGTGGACTACAGACAATGGATACACGACACTTTAATTGAAGTAAGGAGAAAGTAAAAGTGGCTTCAGCCTCTTCAGGATATCATTGCACCCACCCAAATTTAGTTTGTACAGAGGCAATGTATATCTTGGGTTAAAGGTAATTCAAAGACAAACAAAGAAATCAGCACCACCAATCCAGAAAACAAAAAGTCCTATTCATATTCCAGATTATTATTCATTAACGTCGAACTTTAAACAGTCATCCTCATGATGCCATTTATCCGGAATACCTGTAATAAGAATTAAATTGAAAACCACACAAAGTTCAACTTTCAATAGAAGCATTGTACTATCGCTACAGTTTTCCACAGGGAAAAAAACCACAAAGCCACAACTACTAAATGGTAAACCTGAAACGTGGCCATGACTATACTGGGAACCACCCAAATTTTCTATCCAGCAGCAGCCCAGTCAACAAAATTAGGACGGCTAGAATAGATCCACTTTGGAACATGGCAGTTCTGTACCCTCCAGCTGAATCTGTCAACCTTGAAAATGGGATCCACAACATGCAAGGAACGACAGCAACAAATGATCACAAGGAAGTCAAGTTTCTCAAGTGCTTGGGTGGCGTTGACATCTGCATGGATCCACTCAAGAACTTTCTTCCCAGCTCGAGCTTAAATAGAGGGCATCAAGGCGATCAATTTCATTAACAAACACAACCATTACAAATGACAGCCAACCGTGATCTAGGCATCATAGGCAGCATCTGCAGACGCTGTATCCATGTCATTAAGACCCAACTCCTCATTTTGCTCCCATGACCTTTCATATTCTTCAACTGAAAAAAATCAAGAAGAACCATTCAAACTAGGATGTTTAATTTTTCTTGAGGAAAAAGAAACAAGCAATACTTTATTTGGAATCAGAAAAGTTAAACTGCATAAATATAAAATAGACTCACTCTACACGGTTTGTAAGAATCCAACACTTAGAATGCATTACTACAACAATGCAAGGGGTGTTTCTTAAATATTTCAAAATCAAAAGTATATAATTCCAAATATACAAGCATCAAAAGGCATACTTGTTTAGCGAAACAAAACTAATCAAGTTTCAAAGTCCTTGTTAATGAGCTCAACCTATCTAGAAGAATGTGCAAAACATAGCAGAAACTACTCAGTACTCATGTAGTAGCATGATTTACAAATACATAATTCTGTTTTCTTGTATACATTTTTTCCAATTACATGCTTACATGTCAACTGATGATCATCCTCAATCAGTTCAGTAGCTGGTGCAACAAAGGAATTTGCCAATGCATCATCAATTATCAGCGTCCATGGTTCCTCAACTTTCAAAAGCTGCAAATTCCATAAATGAAACATCAAATCTTTAACGAGAACAGCAAAGTAAATGACAAATTGACAAGTGTTTCCATCAAAAGAGTTCATGACCAGGACAAATCAATCAGACACAAACATTAAACTATCCACATCACGGGCTATTATCTTCTTTAGCTACAAGACAACTCAAAAACACATGGAAAACCTTAGGACTTTGCAAAAGATGAATGAAGAAAGCTATCGATCATTCAATGTCTTAGGGAAGTCAATCAACAAATAAAACACAGTTGTAGACATGCTATATTGCATCACGTAAGAATCTAACAAAAAAGAAATGCAGGACTCCATTTTATTCCCAGGATAAGTTAATGAAAGAAATCACCTTATTTAGTCTAGCATTGAATTCTTGCCATTTGTTTTTTTTTCCCTCGTCAATGCTATCTCCCAATGTGAACCCATGCACCCTCTCCAGATCTGGAAAAATGGGCTGATAAACATCATCTCAAAGTTTATTAAAAGAAAATACCATGGCCTTCTTCCCATTTCTGGGACAAATTGCCAAGTCCATATGCATAACCATTCTGGAACAACCACGCAACATTGAGTTGTTTAGGGTCCGCAACTAAAGGGCAACTTGCAATCAAAGTTTATATATATATATATATATATAGAGAGAGAGAGAGATGGAGAATGAAAGCAACAGAAAAAGACTATCAAACTGTGAGTTATTACTAACTTTTTTTCAAAAGAGAGAGAGAGGAAGAGAGAGAGAGAGAAAGAGAAATAGGCATGTGATGATTTACATTTAAATAACGTCCCCTCTAAGCAAATGAAAAATATTGCAATAAAAAAACTTCAGTGATAAATTCAAAACTATCACGATCTTCCTCTTTTTTGTTTTCTTCAGTTTTTCAGCTATTATCATGATATTTTGAGTACATTGACGATATTTGTGACGATGGATCAAACTATTCATGCAGCACTGTCAAATGTCAATGCAGAATCGCAGATTACTTATACCTTCTAAGCTGAGAATGCATAACTACATGAAATACAACCTTTTAGTCTAATGATGTTGAGTATTTTCAAGCAGAAAATCAACTTACTTCCTTGGATTTTGGTCAATAGGCCTTCAACTGTTGTCACAAGCCCACCCAACGTCCCACTTGCAAGCTCCAAGTCAACCTCCGGAACTCTAACACTTGCCGTATCTGACTGATAAAGTTTGAGTGCCAGATAATGCACATTAATAGAAAAATCATCTGTATGAGACTGACATGAAGTAATAATTCAGAAGACAGCTTGGATCTGATCCATATCTAGAATTGATTTATGCCTCTAAATAGGCATGGGGGTTTTATGTAGGATAACTTTCTATTATCCTTTATATAGTTAAAAGAGGCATTCTCGTCCTTTATATAATGAAAACCAAACAGGCCAAGTCGTGCCTTGTGACTGCAACCTTTTCTTTTCTTCATGTTCCTCTTTGCATTGGAGCAGTGTTAGATCTAGAATTTTTGAATATCTCCAAAAAAGGTGTATAATTATATATATGGGAATTTAAAGTTTAAACATGTATGTGATTATCATACATATACATATAAAAATACACATGCATTTATATAAACACTAACACTCCACACACACCCCCTTCTCCTTTTTTCTCTTTCTCAAACAAAAAGCATCATCACTAAAAGTTTGTTAAGAAGTAAAATTAATCATGAAAAGTACAATGCCCTCCTGAAGAAATCCATAAGTTCATATTCCAAGGCCATATAGAAAAGTTGAATTGTTTTCTCCAAGTTCTTTTCTTGCTCAAAATGACAATCTACCTTGATGCACTTGGTTTGTTTATGAAATGTCTGATTTTGGGCTATGCAAATCAAATTCTAGTTATGACAACATAATTTGGTAAGCTTTTCCAGTCTGTTTCTCATGCCCATCAAGAGTTGCTTGAGCGATACAACCTCTATTTTGTATAAGCCATTCTCTACGCATTGCTTATGCAAAAAAGAAAAAAGGCATTTTGTGGCCTTTTAAAATTTAAACTACCCAATATTAGATTCACCAAAGAAAACACAAAAGTTTGTTATGGAGAGCCTGTTACTTGGAACTAATCCCCAAACAACACCAATATAAGAAACAAATTCTAATGAAGAAGACAAAAGTACTCCTTTATTTAGAGTTTTCTGACCTGTTTATTTACAATTCCATTGATACCAGTGACATGATAATTTACAAAACAGCACTCTTGTAGAATGAAGATTAAACATGCTGAAACTGACTTCCACATGGACAACATACGTTATGTCAAGTATGGTGGTACTCAAAACTTCAAAAGTTAAATTATATATAAGGAATCAAACTATCATCCACAAGAAGTTGGAATTCCCACTAAAATTTCATCATCAAGCTTCATCTTGGTTCCAAAGTGACGCAGTTTGGCAAGTCTCAGCTACTCTATCACCCAAGGTTTCAAAATTAAGGAATAAGATCCAATGCAAACTTTATTTGTGTCAATAAGTATCTTAATAAAGAATAAATATCTTCAATTCCTCAAAGTATGTTGGAAATCTTACATTTTTTAAAAATTGTTTTAACTTCACTACTTTCTTCTTTGTCATTTGTGTCACTGACGACCTTCATTTGGGAAATATTTCAATTTGTAATTAACCAATATCTATAAAGGTTCTAACTTCTAACAGTGGTTACTCTAGCCATGAAAGCAAAAGTTCCCTCATAATCTATTTGATGCTCTTCAATCTATCCTTTGGCTACAAATCTAAGTTTACATTTTGCATTGACTGATTACTCTTGGTCTTTACCTTACCAATCCACTTAAAAGTAACGGCTTTTTTCCTATAGATAAGTATCAGGTTTCTCATGTGTGTGTCTTTAAGAGCATCTAACTCAGTGTTCTACACTTCTTCCCATTCATGATGACCCTTAGCCTTTATCACAACAAGTTCATTCAATATAAAACTGTATCGCCAGTACGCAAAATCTTTGTCTAATGGGTAAATGAGTCAGACTCATAAGAGACAAATCTTTTCGGTACTTTTGGTGTCTAAGTAACACAGTCTCTTCCCCAACTCAATGCAAATGGGGTGCAGGTGCAGCAATGTACAATTCGCTTTTTTCTCATAAAGTCATTGATAGAACCATAGCATATTGATTGTTAATTTTTTTTTTGTGGACAACTATATAAATACATGCACATATACATTTTCTGTACCAATACGTATTTCTTTGCCGCCCCAACACTCACACCCGCACTTGTGTGACATAGCTTAGTGTCCTTTTCAATTTTGAAAGAATAGGTTGTTGACTTTGTACTCTAAAGATTAAACTTGCTTCCTTGTATCCACTTCTCATATCTATCTTGTTGATATCCTGATAACCTGTGTTGTTAAGGCCTCGCCTAGCCATGGACTACGCGTGAGTCCACACCCATTGCCTAAGTCCACCGTTTAGGCAATGGGATATGTGTTGGCGCCTAGGCTGGCCTAGCCGCCAACACACCTACTCCATGGGAAAGTGAAAAAGTCACATTCCCTTTCAACTAAAGTTTCTTAATTGAGTATATATTGTCATGTACTTTATTTTGTATTGATTACATATTTTTATGTATTTTTGTGTTGATTATCCTGTTATATGCATACTATTATATGTATATACTGTTAGTCACTTAGTCTGTTATTTGGGATACCTCAGACATGTTATAAGTATACATTAATATGGTTATGTTACATACTTATATCATGTAGTTATATGTATGGGTAATTTGTTATACCTGTTACAAACTTTGTATATACTATTATGTTAAATTGTATTGTAATACAATTTGTTATTCCTGTTATATGTATTGTAATACATGTGATATGTATATACTACAGTCCGTTATACCTGTTATATAGTATTGCATCAACCTATTATATGTATACATTGTTAGCCTGTTATATAATATGTACTATGGTGATACCTGTTATATGTATATGTTAGTATGGTTATGTACTTATATGTATTACTGTTGTGTACTTATATGTCTACTATTATGTACCGTTAGTCTTTTTTATTATATTATGTCTTTCTTTAAGTACAGATGAATTAAAGCCTTCTTGCGGATTTACATTCATTCTTCTAGAGATTAGATTTAGTTTTCTTTGTTTCTTGTATTAGTTTACATTTAATGAGGAATGTTAAACTTCTTCTATTGATTTTGCATATTCAATGAAGTCATAGTCAACAATTAATTTGTGATTGTCTAAGTTGATTATGCTTGTTATATTACTACTCTCCACATTTCAAATATTAGTAATGAGTAATCAAAATAACTTGACATATTAAGATAACTAAAAAAAATTAAAAAAAAAAATTGGTTGCCTTTTTTGCCTAGGCGCTAGGCACTGCCTATCACACAGGCAGCGCCTGGGCACCTTCACAACATAGCTGATAACTCAGCCCGGTGTACAGATCTAAATGCAGGGGTCAAAGAAACCATGCAGTTAAAAAGATTGTATAAATCTTTGGTGACTACAATGGGAAAGGCACTGACCTTTATAACATCTCTGCAGACATCAGCTGCATTCTGTATGCGTACAGTGATTCTCTTCCCTCTATCTGGAATTGCACCACCTGGCTTTAACTACTCAAGGCAAACCAAAAAAAAAAAAACAAGCTGAATTTCTTGACCAGAACTTGAATAGAAACCCCACTACCAAGCTACCAGAGATGAAAAAGGAAACCTGGTCTTTCAGACTCATAGTTCTAGTTCACTACAAACCTCAGAATTGCGGTAGCCACAAGTGTCGCAAGTAGATGCCATCACAATGACTTCTTGGAAGTATGGGATTTCTAAAGAACGTTAAGTTGAACAAATATCCAATACTATTGACACAAACTTGAAAAGAGAGAATCAGAAAATCAAACAGGAGCAACCCCACCAAGTCCAATACGAATTTCTGGTACCAAGGGATATATGGTTCCTTCCAGATAAAGACAAAAGATAATTAATTTTGAACATGTTCGAAGATGAGTGTTTTTCTTTTGATGATGTATCCTAGAACAAGTCAGCCTGCCAAAGTACCAAGAGCATGAAAAAGCACACACTCAGAGAGTGAAATAATTTGTTCTTGGATTTAGTGAATTGCTACAGAAACAACTCAGTCAACACATACTTGCATAACATATCAGCTTGATAGCAGAGAGGAAGAAAAACAAGGATACTTGTTACATACATGCGTGTTTCACATCTACTTGCACAAGCTCCACATGTCGAAGGAAATGCCATCACCTGAAACAGTAAAGCAGCCAAATGCAAAGCATGATAACTAATTGATGCTAAACGTTCATAGGATAAGGCACTTAGCATGCAAATGGTCTCCAACAATGTGAACATACCTCCTCCGGAGCAGAATACTTAAACAAGGCTGCAGCAACTTCCTCACTGGTACCCTGTGCAATAGCTCGATGGCCTGCAGTAGCTCCAATTGAACCATGTGGTTCTCTCTTTGTTCCAGCAGGGACATATCTGCTTTTCTCAGGTAAAACTTCACTCCCAGATGATTCAGTATTGCCAGAGGAGGATGAATCGACAAGAAAACCCAGTGATGCCTGCTGTTCAGGTGTACGATCGTAAAATGTAATGGTTAACAATGGATCTGCTGAAGGTGCACAGCTGTCACGGGGAAAAGAACACCTACTAAGTGGAGGAAGATAAACTGTACAATATGAAGCCAACACCTGACTTAATAGAGACAAATGCCAACAAGAAGGCAAAAGATATAAAATATATATAGCAGAAATTATCAGAAAAAAGTTTGATGACTTGACTTCAGATGAATGAGAAGTTTCAGCCTACCATGAAAACCATCTAACAAATATTTTTTCAAAGAACCAACTAGATGCCGTCTTTAGATATGATACAAGCTTTATTTCAAATGTTATTGTGTGAGCGGGAGAGACGATAGAAAATATAAGACATTTTGCAGAATGTAAATGATGGTGAACAAATGAGAACATATTACTGGAAACTAATCAAACGAGTTTCAATTTCCAAATTAGAGTCTTAATCTAGGCTGCAAAGTGTTTACCACTTCAAGAAATATCTCACCCAAATCCCATTTAAACATGCATATGCAGAAAAAGACACTAAGAGATCATCCATCAGTAATAAAATGTGGATTATGTAAATCAAGTTTAGTCGTGCCTACAAACATCTCAAGCAAGGATTGTCAGTACAACTACCCAAATATTTTTTTTTTTAAAAAAAAAAGCTAAGATGGTGCAGAATGGTCAACACTCAACAGGCTCGAAGACATGGAAGTGTTGGCAATGCTTTAGGCTTGTACACTCACATATGAACACATATAAAATGGCATTGATATACATGAATAACACATGCATTCAAATCAACATTTTACGGGCATGAAAAGGCGAAATCTATGAACTATGCAGGCACACACATGAACATGGAGATGAGAACAATCCAACATACGGGTTCTCAATGAAGCTATTGCCAGCTGGATCATCAAGTATGAATGTGAAAGATCCTTCCCCTGCAGCCAAGGACTTCAATTTTGTCAAGAACATATCTAAGGCTTCAGCTGTTTCTGGATCAACTTTCTGGATATAGAGAGGACAAATTATGAGAATGTCGGAGGAAATAGAAAAGAACATAATCTCCAGATATTGTATATACTTTTCGCTCATCCTGAAGAGCCTCTAATTCATTGATGGCCCGTAAAAGAATCCCTTCCACCTGGAAAGATAGAAAAAAACAGTCAGACACTTGGTTATGAGGCATCTGTCACAACAATGGAGTAGTTAAATATATTGGTTAATGAAGAACATATGCTCAAAGAAGAAGAAGCAGGTCCAACTCTGCCTCTTTGAATCATAACAAGGTTTGACCACATTTATCAATTGATACAATTTGGCATTATTTTCCCAGTCCCTGCAGTTTAGCAAGCCACCATTGTAAAACAGCCATAAAGATATTGACATCTGCTGGATGGATCCACCGTTTACTTGTTATTAGTTGAAACATAGGTACTCTTACAGAACAGTCAATGTTAAGCAAAACACTAAAAACATAACTGAGGGAAACTCAAAAAGCTAAAATATCCCAATGAAGCTCCAACAGCAGAGGTTAAGAACTCCAAACTTACAAACTTGAACATGATTCCATGATCCTTTGGCAAACCAATACTGATTTTAATCTCCCAAAGCATAGAAGGCTCATATTCTTCCAATTGAAAATATAGGAAAATCTATTAGAGTCCATTTGATTTTCCCAACATAAGCTAGAACATTTATAACTTACATAATGAAACTGAATATTGCCATTATGAAGACATCATGCATTACAAGTTGGAATAACTCCACAACTATTAAATTATTAATATCCAGAGATGTCTCTGGATAATAAGACAGTCTGAAATTTTTGAAAGAATGAGCAGACAACCAGCAGATGATCGACACCAAACAAGAGATATCAAACTTTGATTTCCCTGTCCAACAATGTAAAGCATGTTTTCATGGAAACAGTTCAACATTTAGCACTATCATGATATCATCCATAAGCATAACCTAGTCCTTCAACAAATAGACATCCATCTGACAGCCCAACACAGGGATTAATGATAGAAATGTAGCACCAATATCTGTAACCCGAAAACAGCACTCACGCAGGAGAGAGAGAGAGAGAGAGAGAGAGAGAATGAAAACAAGAAGAAACTGAGGAGAAGAAGCCGTAGCCAAAATGGTTTGCACGGCCTCTATTTATAATCTCATTTTCAGAATTCTAAGAGTCTCCAATCGTAGAATCCTAGGAGATTTCACAAGCTCCGAGGACATTAATTACATCATAGAAACCTAAGAGACTTCACATATTACAAGGATATTAACTACAACATAGAATCCTAGGAGACTTCCCATATAACAAGGATATTAACTATAACATAGAATCCTAGGAGACTCTTCACATGTTACAAGGACATTAAATATTTTAACACATTCTACAAGGAGGTGGAATCCTAAGAGACTCCTCTTCAACGTGCTGGTGAAGGATTTATATTTTAACACCCTCCCTCAAGTTGTGCATGGTTTTGCACCATGTACAACTTGCCTTTTAGAAACCAGAATCGTTCCTTTGTTAATCCTTTTGTAAATAAGTCTGCAACTTGTTCATCTGTACGAACATAAATAAGCTGAATTTCCTTGTCTTCCACCTTTTGTCTAACAAAGTGTTGATCAATTTCAATGTGCTTTGTTCGACCATGTTGTACGGGATTAAAGGCAATGTTAATAGCGCTTTGATTATCGCACATTAACATTGATGTTTTAATCTTTTCTCCAATGTCTTCTAGCAAATGTCTAACCCATGTAACTTCAGCAGTACCTGCAGCCATGCATCTGTATTCAGCTTCAGTGCTGGATCTTGCTACTGCCTTTTGCTTTCGACAACTCCAAGACACAAGATTACGTCCAATGAAAATACAAAAACCAAAAATGGACTTTCTTTGATCGGGATCTCCAGCCCAATCTGCATCTGTGAATGTCATAAGTTGATGTCCAGTAGTTATATTTTCACTCTTACCATAAACTAAGCCATCTCCTGCTGTCCCTTTAAGATATCTTAATATTCTTTTGACAGCATCCATGTGAGTATCTCTAGGTGCATGCATAAATTGGGATACTTGATTCACAGGATATATAATATCTGGTCTAGTAAATGTAAGATATTGAAGTGCCCCAACAATACTTCGATATTGCGTAGGATCTTCATATAACTCCCCATCTTGAGCACTTAGTCTTTGATTTAGAACACTAGGAGTTCCAACAGGCTTACAATCAGACATACCTGACTTTTTCAACAAATCCAACGTGTATTTCTGTTGTGTCAATGTGAGGCGATTATTGTGCCTATCAATCTCCACTCCAAGAAAGAATCGTAAATCACCAAGCTCTTTCATTTTGAAGTTTTGCATCATCAAAACTTTAGCTTCTTCTATGTGTTTTTCTGAATTGCCTGTGATAACAATATCATCAACATATATAAGAAGTAAAGTAAATATGTTTTCCTTTCGATAAATGAAAAGAGAGTGATCTAGAGGACATCTCCGAAAACCACATTCTTGAATCTTGCAAGAGAAACTGTCAAACCACGAACGTGAGGCCTGTTTAAGTCCATAAATAGATTTTCTTAGTTTGCAAACCCATGCATGAGAGTCTCCTTTCGTGTATCCTGGAGGTTGTTCCATATATACTTCCTCCCTTAAATCACCATGAAGAAAAGCATTCTTCACGTCCATTTGATGTAGTCTCCATCCATATTCAACTGCCAATGATATAATCACGCGAATTGTTCCCATTTTGATCACAGGGCTGAATGTCTCATCATAATCTTCTCCATATTGTTGTGTAAACCCTTTTGCTACTAACCTTGCTTTGTGTCTTTCTATGCTGCCGTCAGGTTTGTATTTAATTTTGTATACCCATTTGGAGCCCACTACGTTCTTTTCGTGTGGCCTCGGAACGATCTCCCATGTTCCACATTCATGCAAGGCATCCATTTCTTCTTTCATAGCCTTTCTCCAATGATGTGATTTTGATGCTTGATCAAATGAAGTAGGTTCTTCCTCCTTGCCAATTTTTGCCATGAATAACTGAAAATCAAGTGATAAAGAATCATAGCTAACCCACCTGTGAATGGGATGACGAATGCGTTGGGATCTTCTAAGGTGGGGCATGTTGTCTTCTTCACTGTGAGCATCTCTGTCCCTTAGTCGTCGACTGTAGATAAGACCCGAATACCGATGTGCATCGTTGCTCTGTTCATTATTGTTTTCGTGATGACTTGATGACTGTGTTGGATCTTCTTGATTTTCACTTTGAGCCATAATGACATTTCTTGAAGTTTTGATACGTTTAGTTGTTGGATCATAGCATCGAAAACCTTTATATTCATCAGCATATCCAACGAATCTACATTGAATAGCTTTGTCTTGAAACTTGTTCCTCAAGGCAGCATCAACGTGAACATAGCATACACAACCAAAAACCTTCAAGTTCTTGTAATCAGGTTGTTTGCCTAAGAGTGTAAAATATGGCGATTTAGACATCAAGAGTGTCATAGGCAAACAATTTATTATGTATACAGCAGTATGGAAGGCTTCAGTCCACAAGGAAATGGGCACATTAGTATCATGCATCATGCTCATGGCGCTTTCAACTATATGTCGATGTTTCCGCTCAACTACACCATTTTGTTGTGGTGTGTAAGGGCAGGAAATTTGTCTAGTTATCCCTTTTTCACGTAGAAATTCAATAAAATCAAGCGAGGAATATTCTCCCCCTCCATCACATTGAAAATGCACCACATTGGATGAAAATTTAGTTTGAATCATGGCATAGAAGTTTCGAAATATGTGAGGTACTTCTGATTTGTGTTTCATGAAGTAAATCCAGGTGAAACGTGAGTAAGAGTCAATGAATAAGACATAATATCTTGACCCAGACATGGAATCAATAGGGGCTGGCCCCCATACATCAGAAAAAATAGTTTCAAAAGGTTTGGAAGCCCTTTGATTTATATTATGGAAAGGTAAAACATGACTCTTACAAAGTCCACAACTTGAACATTTTTTGACACTTGAAGTAAGAGGTAAACTTGATCTTGGAATGAGACTATCTGTGACAAGTTTTTCAATGAAATGTCGACCACAGTGTCCTAGCCGACTATGCCACAAATCAGACTCCAAAAATTGGTTAGGGCCCCTTACTTTTGATTGAAAATGGCAAGAACTTGGCACTGATGACGCATTATGAGAAAGAGAAAATGTCTTCAATCCTATATCAAAAGTGGATGAATCCTTGGGTAGACATTCCTTGAGGACGTACATATTCCCTTGACGCTCCCCTCTAGCGAACATTTTCTTCGTTTGGAGGTCCTTGACATAGACAGAAGAAGGTGTGAATTCAACAGAAGAGCTTGTATCATCAATGAGTTTAGAAATGGATATGATGTTCTTTTTGATATTGGGAGCAAGAACAACATTAGACAGTGATAGAGACGAGGATGACAATGGAATATGTGCATTTCCAATATGTGTAATAGGATGAGATTTTCCATCACCTGTTATAATGCAACTTCTACCGTAATGAGGGGATAAGTTAGTCAATTTACCTGCATTTCCTGTCACATGGGTAGCTGCACCTGAATCCAAGAACCATTCTCCCTGCTCATTTTGCTTTATAGTCACCTTTGAGAATGCGGCCATCAATAGCTGTTGCATATCTTCAGCGGTGGATTTAGAACTTTGTCCTCCTTGTTTATAATCATGTCTTACCCTTTGTTTTTATTTTGAGGATTAAACCAACATTGTGCCTTCATGTGTCCTTTCTTGTTGCACTGAAAACAAATTGGTATTTTTCTTGAAGTATCCAAAGGAGACATACCTTGGTTATGTGGTGTTGGTAGAATGCCACGACCACCATGGTTGGAGTTCCCATGGCTCTTACCAAACTTTACATTCATAGCCAACACATTTTGGGAGTTCCCTTGATCAGTCCTTTCAATGACTCTTTTCATATTCATTTCATGTTGGAGAAGTTTACCTTGTAGTTCGTTGAAGGAAGGCAGAACAGGAAGGACCTCAAGAGCTGTAATAAAAGCATGATAATCATGCCCAAGTCCATTCAAGGTTTGCTGCACATTTTCCTTATCAGAAATGTTATTCCCTGAGGCAGCAAGTTGGTCTGCGACGGCCTTAATACGCCCCAAATAATCCATGATAGACGTTGAACCTTTGCTCAAATTCTGAAATTCTTTCTTTAAGTACATAATTCGAGCTTCTGATATTTGGGAAAAGGTATTAGCAAGGGTTTCCCATAATTCTTCTGCAGTACAATCATCAGAAACTGAAAGTAACACTTGTTGAGATAAAGTGGACAAAATATACGCAACCAGACTTTGATCACGTCTCATCCACATAGCATGTTCAGGATTGTTGTCTTCATGAACAGCAATAACTTCTCCTGCCTCATTTTTTATTTCCTGTAAGACGGATATTGGTGGAGCCTTTGTTGAACCATCGAGATGTCCAAAGAGGCCTTGACTTCTTATGAAAGGCATGATTTGCCTTTTCCAGATCAGATAATTCTCATGGTTGAGTTTTTCGGTAATAAGGTGAGGAAGAAAACTTGAGGACATGCCAGAATGCGAAAGGTTTTCCATGACAGCAGAAAGGAATGGTATATAGGTAGAAGATGAGAGGGAAAGAAGACACGATATAACAAGATGTGTCCTTGGTAAGCAAGAAGAAAAAGGAACAAGAATTGCGCAAGAGAAAAGTAAATTCAGGATAGAGACAAGATGAGAAAAGAGTTCTAACCAGATCAGACCTGTTTGGGCATTTCGTTTGGTAGAGATAACGTAACCTGGCGCTCTGATACCATGATAGAAATGTAGCACCAATATCTGTAACCCGAAAACAGCACTCACGCAGGAGAGAGAGAGAGAGAGAGAGAGAGAATGAAAACAAGAAGAAACTGAGGAGAAGAAGCCGTAGCCAAAATGGTTTGCACGGCCTCTATTTATAATCTCATTTTCAGAATTCTAAGAGTCTCCAATCGTAGAATCCTAGGAGATTTCACAAGCTCCGAGGACATTAATTACATCATAGAAACCTAAGAGACTTTACATATTACAAGGATATTAACTACAACATAGAATCCTAGGAGACTTCCCATATAACAAGGATATTAACTATAACATAGAATCCTAGGAGACTCTTCACATGTTACAAGGACATTAAATATTTTAACACATTCTACAAGGAGGTGGAATCCTAAGAGACTCCTCTTCAACGTGCTGGTGAAGGATTTATATTTTAACAATTAACAGCAAGCAAACCTTGATCAAGCTAAAGCTTCAAAGCAATGAAACCAAGTGAAGTGAAAATTGAAGAGCAAAAGCCTCTATAGGACCTAGCCATCTATTTTAGTCTTCAAACCATACAAGAAAACACAAGAGAGGTACGCCTATAGAGTATAAATTTAAAAATCACTCCGCCAGTCAAATGTTTAGTGTCATGCTCTCTGAACGCACACATTCTATGTCTGCATAAAACAAATATAATTTGAGGCATCTAGCACATAAGCTGCTGGTATTCCTTGCAAATGAATGTAATCATTAGTCTTAGCTGTTTGATTTTGAAAATTCTACAAGTAATGTCAGCTTTTCCCAGTTACTTCAACTGATTATTCCTATTTTGAGTTGCAGATATTATGACAATCATGTCATTTAATAAAATCCAACAATACTGAATACAGCATAGTACCATAATAAACCTCAACTATACTAATTACAAGAAGCATCACATCAGCAACCTATTTACAAAGGAAAACCAGGAGAAAGCTTGACACTACAATGTGGTTGAGGGCCTCAGGTTGATGGACATACGGTTGAAAGGGTGCCACGTTGTGCTTCTGGTGGAATCTCAAAGTCCAGCTCTGGTATCTGATAAGATAAAGTAGATAATAGCACCAAACTTGAAAATCTAATAACTTGGTATATATAAGCAGGCATCACAAATCTA
Source organism: Nymphaea colorata (assembly GCF_008831285.2). Taxonomy (NCBI): domain Eukaryota; kingdom Viridiplantae; phylum Streptophyta; class Magnoliopsida; order Nymphaeales; family Nymphaeaceae; genus Nymphaea; species Nymphaea colorata. The sequence goes on along the minus strand of NC_045139.1, from coordinate 36,118,733 downwards.
GTATTTCATGCCCAAAAATGAAAATAACATGCACACACATAGGACATACAACAACTAACTCAGAAGCACATAAGAAAAGAATGCTTTAGCAAACAAATCAAAGAAATGAATATACTTCAGATACAAAAGATACACATATCAATAAGATGTAAGAAGAAAGAAAATAAGAAAGGGTAATCAAAGGGTGAATTACAAAGTTTTTTAAATCAAATATGCCCTTAATGAAGTATGTTCAAAATTATACACCATAAAATCAGATACAACAACCAAAATTTAGTGATTCATAGACTTCATATATCACTAATTTTACACAGAAATCAATAAGCCATCTTTAGTTCCTCATCTGACTGAAGGCAACACTGCAATCAATCCACATGCCACAGCTATGGTCTTCACTCTTGAGACTGATAGGCAAGCATTGGAATATGCCTTCCATCTCTGACATGGATTTCATCATGGACACCAAGCTAATGCAGCCTATTGCAGTCCATCCCACATGGTTTCCAGAAGACTAACATCATGGACACCAAGCTAATGCAGCCCATCCCACATGGTTTCCACAAAATCCAGCTTTTCAGATTGGCATTCAATTAGGGGACTGAACCCCAAGCTAATGCAGTCTATTGCAGTCCGTCGTGAAACCATGGTTTCCAAACAAAGTCAATGTATCAGTTTTGTGCATAGAATCACAAAACGTAATCTCAAACACAGTCCAACAGGTTTTTTCCAGTGCTATGTCCTTCCAAGAGATTCAATTGAAGGTTCCAAACAATTCTGTCGAGTACCTATTCTCAGGTAACTTATTTCTGGACAAGTTTCTCATTTCCTTTCTCTCAAAGCATAAAAACCATAAAGATGCTTTTTCAGAATATTTTACTGATGATCAAACAAGTGCTTTAGAAATGGAATATCAGATCTACGACAAATACTTGCAGTTAGCCTGTGTTTTCCTAATGGTCATCTAAACACTAATATTTAAAAACGAATCATCAGCTCACCGAGAATCATAGCTCATTAAATATTTACAATTGCTTTTAAAGTAATGTTTGACAGAGAAGGTCATCTAAACACTAATATTTAAAAAATGAATCATCAGCTCACCGAGAATCATAGCTCATTAAATATTTACACTTGCTTTTAAAGTATGTTTGACAGAGAATAAAGGCTTTGGAATGTGATTCCCTTGACACTTTGACAGGAATATATGGGACAAGTGATCAAGCAACTCCACCCACAGATGAACTATTGCCTAGAACAGTGTTATCTGCTTTGGATGTTCTGCACTGCAATCCAGTAGCGCCATACAAGTAAAGATAATCCTCAACAAGAAGGCACCTCCCTTCACCCCACCCAAAATCAAAGCTTGTTTTTTAACAGGAGGTTCTTTCAGCTATTGCTATCTATTCTTGACTAGCAGATGGCCAGAAACCATCAGATTAGCACCACTCTTGATGAGCAGTCTGTCTGACCATTTTCTAGCAACTAGCTAACCACTAGTCAGTTTAGTAGACCTTTGTTTTTTATTCTAAAAATTTCAAGAAACAATAATTTTCCTCCAGCCAACTGGCCGGAAAATGGGCCAGCTTAGTTTGCTCAAATCTGGGAACCCCAACCGAACCATCCCCAGACTGTGGATGGTGAGTCATGACAATTTTGTTTTAATGTTCTTTTCTCATTCTTGCCTACTTTAAATGCTCAACTGCTTCCCAGCCACACAACCAACACAATCACCCACATAAGAGACCACAATGGGTCATTTCTCAACCAGCGTGTGGCAGACAAATGAGCACTAGCTTTTCAAATTTTCTTTTATCTTTACCATAAGTCAGTTGAGCAACTAGCCAGTTAGAAAATAAATGGGCTAAAGTTGGCTCCATGTGGCAACTTTAGCCGTCAATAATTTGATCAGCAGGTTGTCAGAAAATGGTCGATGTTTTTTATTTTCATACTTTCAATCTTCACCGAGTATGCTAACACTCAAGAAGTCAAGTTCTTGGCAAACCTTAATTTGCCCAAAACTCCCCAAAAACCATATTTTGATCCCTATCACCCAAAGAAGGCCTAAACTAGCACACTTAACACCCAGTCGAATTTGTCCTGTGTTTTAGATCTTTGCACTCAATGTAAATATACTAGATATTAATAAAATACAAAGTAATGATTTAGCAGCCTCTTGTCTCAAAAGAAAAAAAGGAACCTTAATGTATAAAGCAGTTCCAAAGTACTCCTTAGGATTGCTTGATAAAAAAAAAGAAAAAGAAATTGAAAACATAGAAGATAGAAACAACTACCTGGACCATCTGACTAAAATATCACTTTGCAAAAATGACCATTTTATATTAACATAAATTTCCATACCCTGATAGATGCAGAATCTGATTTCACCACCTGACGATCTAATATCTGCAACAAATTGCACATCAGATCAAAGTGCATTGGATCAACGAGATCAACCAAGACTTGTAGAATAACTTTTTTACCACAAATTTCAAAAAGTTTCACTAAAAAAAAAATTACATTGTCTAAATGAGACAGTCAAATCAAGATATTTTAGAGCAACATAACTCGTAAAGACGAGGCAGTAGATTCATTTGCCACCCCATTCTATAAAGGTGCCTCCTCCATGATGTACATGGATCCCAGAGTGCTCACCAAGGTTCTGGAAGAAGAGGTAGTGCTCAACGAGATTCTGGAAGAATAGGACCATAGGTAGCTGAACCTCTCTCTCTCCCCCCCATGTATGTGTGTGTCTGTGCCAGAGAGAGAGAGAGAAAGAGAGCAATTTCCCTTAGCCTAATTCTAAGTTCTCGCTAAAACCTTCTAAAGCTTATTTCATCAATGTTTTGTTCCAGTCTGCACCATTTGCATACCTTCGGTTCACCTGCCGCAACCTTCAATTGATAGCGGCACCCTTGGGGCTGGATGACACCAGCAAACTGAACTTCACTGTTCCTAGAAAAACTCAGCGAATAAAAGTTATGGCATAGTTGTATATCAACTTTACATATGGAGACATTGTAATAAATATCATTCTAAGGCTTTATCTATGAGGTTTCTTTCGAGCATTAGTCGGAAAGGTTGTTTATCTAGGGGAAATCTTGGGTTACGGAGTTAAGCACAAAAGTTCTTCCTCACAGGAAAATATGGGGAATTCAAACAAATAAAAAAAATATTAAGAAAAAATTAAAGTTATGTGTTTTCTACTAATCTTCACATAAAAACATTGATCAAACTTCAAAATAATTATTAAGGTAAATAAAAAAGTCTAAAACATATAAAAATGTTTTTCAGACAAACCATGTGAAAATTATCACCATATTTTACTTTTGGTGATATTTTAAAAATATCACATAAATTCTCATTTTTGTATAACTTGTTTTGGTTATATTATCATGTAACGTTAAAATTTTAGAAATTATCCCTAATACTTGTGAGAATGATGGAGACAACATACATTGAACTTTAAATCCTCTTAAAAGAAACAAAATTTCAAACTATTCAAAGTCAAAAAAGTTCCTTCTTTAAAATCACACTACCTCTCATTACAGTTTGCACATTCGAAGGCCATCAAAACAACCTGCAGTTAGAGACATATCCAAATGCTTAGCTGGTAGCCAGATATAAATTTAAAATAATTGAAAAATTATGTCACATGTTCCACCAGACTACAAGCACAGATTTAAAGTTTTAAACTATAAAATGCTTTCAAATGAGATGTTAAACCACAATGTACTAGGAACTTCAATGGTTTGGATTGCAGAGCCAGAGAAATGAAATGCAGTTTCATATCAAAAACAAAGTCACGTTTAGCAATGCTACATATCAAAAGCATAAGGTTTAAACTGTTTGTGAGATGAAGTAATGATCTTTAAGCTTATGACTCAAGTGACAATGCTCAAGCTTGAGTAAAGGTCAAGTCCCAACTCCCAAGTGAACAAGTGCAGTTGACTGCACTTGCTGTGGTTGCTTATTAAATTTGAAGAGTCAGCACAGCATCTAGACCTGCATCAAAACCATTGTCACAAATATTGTTCTTGCGTTTTTATCGGCAAGGATTTTCTTGGGTATTATTTAGCAAAGCTGTTTTTTTGGAAAAATAATCAGGAAAATCTAGTCTATTTTTAAAAAAGGCCAAAATTAGGTAAAAATAAAATAAATGAGAAACTAATATGAAAACCTCAAAAAACGAAGTAGATAAGCAATAAGTGAAAATTAGAAAATGGAAACTGGCACTCTAATAAATACCAAAAACACAGGTTATCTAATGGCTGAAGCGTCGGATGGGATGTTCTTCTGGGTTTCCATCAACCCTCAACTTCGACGCAGGCTATCACTCATCACTCCTCAAACCCTCACATGCCAAACACAGCTTCCTCACTTCTCAAACCCTCACTAAAGAGGTAAACACAGGGGAAAAGATTAGGTGCATCTGAAAGACATAGCTTCCACTCTCACGTCTCACACGAAAGGTAAAGTTAGTAAACCCTATTCACTAAAAGTTAGAGTTAAGCACTCTTTTTGCCATTAAAAAGAAATTTCGGTTCAAAATTTCCCTTTGTTTCTTTACTGTTAACACGTTATACCCTTCTTTAGCAAAAGAATCATCATGTGCAATTTTTATGAATTAAAACCGTGCACAAGAACATATAAACAGGACAGAAATTAAGTGAAAAAAGAAACATGATTTTATCGCGATAAATATTTTTTGCCGATATTTTCAAATATCACAATTTTTTGGCATTTTTTTCGTTTTCCCTTTTTTAACGTTTAAATCACGACATTTTTGAAAATATCGCGATACCTGTGACACTGAATTTCAGAACCCAGTTTTAGGTTTGATAGAGGAATATCAACCTCTTAAAGATGTGACATGGTTTTTACTTTTTAGCATTCTCCTTGCAAAAAGATAAAATCAAAAAAGTTATTTAAATATAAAAGCAAGAATAAAACTGTAAGCATATAGTTAAAATATATAAAAAGGGTTTTTCAAGAGATTTTAAAAAATGATACGAAAGCATCCCAAGGTGTGGCATATATTTCTGTAACATTTAACATAGCTTATTTTGCCAATATTATCAGCTGGCTCTGAAAGTTGATAATACCAAAAAATTTTCATAACTTTTGAAAACATTGGTCACCATCTCATGGACACTGAATGAAAATGAAGCCTCATCATCTGAATGAAACATAGTCTAGAGTAACGAATAATAACAGCACAGAAAAGGGATTAAAGGTACTATTATCATTAGACATCAAAATGAGCTGAGCAACTACGCAATGGGAAGTATTTTTACCTCTCTAAAATGAGGAATTCGGGTAAGCAGAATCCTGGTTATCCCCTGTAAAAGACCAAAATCATATCAAGATTTTAGTGCCAAATTCAAGAGTGGACTGGAAGAATTGGTATTAGAAAGTTCACCAAGAACTTGGTAAGACAGGAGCAGCCGTATTTTCAACTTTCAACATGTGAAACCATTAACAGATGTTGCTGATACAGTTTTTTGCAATTGGTAACATATTTCTAAAACAGGATCTTTAATTTTGGCATGAAAACCTCATAAGTTTTGTTTACTGAGAAGCATGGCTTCAAGGACCTTGCGGTTCAGCAGCTTCATCTCACTAATTTAAATTTCAGCGCAGCTCACATAAAGCATTAAAATAATCAGTTTTAGCATAACTAGGATCAAACTAAGGAGAAAAAGTCACAAATTTCATCCAGTAAAACAGTTAAGTATTAACTTAATCATTGATCAGCAAAACCACACCAAATTACAGTCAATATCATATCTCCAAAAAAGTATTGAGTGCTCTCGGTTTTTCTAGAGAGAAAAGCACCAGCAAAGAAGGAGAGTGACCTTACATTTTCCCCACAACGCATGCAGAGGCTCTCAATCTGGTGCAAGGGGGTGTCAGTTTCCTCACCAGAGGCAATGGCCTCAGCAGCACTACCAACATCAACAATGGCTTCCTGCTCTCCCCTTCCTCCTCCACCCATTGTCCGACTAGCAGTAACCCTCAACCCTTCAAAGGAAGTCTTCTCCAGCTTCAGAGAGAGATAGACCAAATATATAATGAGCTTCCCAGAATTAGGACAAAGTAAATGAAAAACGATAATTTTTTTCTGGATAGACAACAACTTTTGAGAGGGAATACTTACCGTTCCTTCCCAACAATGTAACACTCTGAAGTCTGACGTGAAGGCCTACAGAAGGAACTTTTACCCTTGCAAACACTTGAGGCAAGAGGTCACAATTAGGGGCTGCACACAAGCTGAGTCACGCTCAAGTTTGGCCTGCTTCAAGTCAGCTCGGCTCATGTGTTGATCAGCTCAAACTCGGTCGAGCTTGAGTCAAGCTTTGCAAGCCAAGCTCGAGGACTCAATTAAATGAAACAAAACTCGAGAACAATTCCATTAGACTCACGCACTAAGCCAAAATCCTCAAGCTCAGGCTCTATAGCAGCTTTGGCTCAGGACTTATATCTATGTCATCTCAATAAATTATGGGCTGCAAAAAAAAACAGCAAATGAATGCCAGGCTGCTGATTGGTTCTTTTAGCATAAACATATGAACATATGAACATAATCTTAATTTGACAATGTAGTCAATGGTGAACTTTGTTTTGCTTTAATGTTTCCTCTCTCTCTCTCTCTCTCTCTCTCTCTCTCTCTCTCTCTCTCTCTCTGTGTGTGTGTGTGTGTGTGTGTGTGTGTATTGAGACTCTATGTTTCCAACAATAATATCCTGTTGTATCTGAAAGTCTGATACTCTATGGACAAAAAGGAGTGGCTATACTAACTCTTTTTGTTTCTTGTGTTACGGTATATCTGGCTCAGAAGCAACAGAATAACATGACTCTCAAGAGTATCTCAAACATTTGACAAGATAAGACCTAAGAACAAGTTATCTAAATTGTCAAGGGTAGATTTAGAACTCCAACAGATCATTCAATGTAGGACCTTTCATGATTTGCAAACATTGATCCATCAAATTTTATCAGAGATGAAACAATAAATCTTCCATCAAATTTGTTGGAGATTAGACTCCAATCTCCATCATTGTCTGCAAAATCTATATCCACCCAGAATATCATAAAAGCATTAACCATGATAATTAGGAAATGTCAAAGTCATTTCCATCTTCTTTCGCTTGTAAGGAGCAGGATCATGAAGAGACGAATGCGATGCCTATTGTCGTAAAATTAAATTACACATCATATCAGAATTATAAACGATACAGTAGGCCGGAAGATATCAGTCAATATATATTGAACCATATCGACTGTGATTAAATAATATTCTTATTTCTTCGATTTTTTAAATAAATTCAGGAATTTTTCAAGAAATCAGAACTTACCAAAATAACTGAGAAAAAAATAAACAAGGTAAATTCAACCAATGTAATTTTTTTTTCTGATGTGGCAAAAGATAGGCAAACAACATTGCAAAATGCTTAAATACAAGACTTTATGTCCGATAATTCTTTCATTACCTACCAGCAGTCCAGCACCAAGAATTACAAATTGCAGTGTAACACTCTTTGCAAGGCTTATACCATATTCATGTGCTTGTATGTTTCTGCATGCACGCATGCCAGCAAGCAAGAGATAATCATCAACGCTAGTCTTAGTTGCCCATTCTGGTGCAATTTCTCTGAACATTATGGGTTGTGAAGCGTAAGAGGATAAAACACATTTTGGTTGGGTCTAACGCTGAAGAAAATTATTGCTAAATTCAAACAATTTTAGTTATTGTTTCCATGTGACAAGGAGATCTACATTTGATAATGAATATAAACTATAAAATAGAGAACTCACATTCCGCATAGGGTTCTATGTGGTTCAGGTAAGGCTGAAGGGTCCTAACAGCAACGAGTTAAAGAAAATGAAACATGTACTTCAGTATGAAGTTTCTGCGGCTTAGCATTTGGCTCTGCAGAACTCTTTTTTGCCAATGAGGAAGTCATTCTCTCCAAAACTACCCCTCAAGTCTCCAATTACTGTTGCTTTGCATGATCCCTGCTGCAACTGAACCACCTATCGCGAATGAGACAGACCCACGAGAGACCAAGCACCTCGACAATCTCCTACACGAGGTCCCAATCTAGCAAAAAAGCTGAATTTACTTGTAATTTCTAGGAGCAATTCTACGGTAACAAACAATTTTTTAAGCATTGTCATCTAGATGGTAGCAAATTAGTTTCAAGATTGTCGGTCTCTGCGCTAACCAGAGTTTGCTCTAAGGCCAGAGGCATAGCTCATGTGGTTCCAACCAACTTGCTCTTGATATCTATGATAATGTTCTTCATATCTATGACAGGTGCGATGTCATGCTAATGAACAGCCACCAATAAAACTGCAGAAACATGCTCCTGAGATTCTGAGAAACCACCATCTTCAACTGGAACACATCCTCATATTGATGGCAGAACGACGGTAAGTCTTAGCTTATACTCTCTTTCTTGTGTTTTCTTCTCTTTGTCAAGGCGTTGTCCTGTTTTCCCTATTAAAACTCATGATTTTCTCTCTTCTGCTAAAAAGAATATCTAAAATCCAGGTCTCAAAACAACGTTTTTTCCTTGCTCAATTACAAGACTCTTTTATGCTCCAAAATGGAACTGATAGGTCATGGCGAACAACTCGTATTACAAGCAGGATTCCACCCCCACCGCCATTATCCAAGGAAATGTCCGGCTTCGGAATGTTCTTCCTTTGGAGGACTAATACCATCGATAGTAACAGTCGTAGAATTCGTTGAAGGTCCTTCGGATGATATGAGATTAAAAAAAAAGGGTATAGAGAGAGATAAATAAAGAATGACGATTCCGGCGGATGAAAAGAAGAGAAGAACCCAGTACAATTTCCCGGCGGCACAGAGAGAGAGAGAGATTACCAGAACGAGAATACGCTTCCGACGGTGGCCACGACCCAAAGAAGCTCCAGCGAGCGAACTGCGAGTTAGCGTTACGGCGGAAGAGAGAGGCAGCCCAGAGTTCGCAGACCACGACACACAGAGACAGAGCCAGAGAGGAGGAGAGAAATTCGGGGAGGGAGGGTTCTGGAACTTCTGTAGGTTTTTCCATTTTCAATTTTCCGCCCTTATTTTTTAAAAGAAAATTTTGCAACCCCATATTCATATTTTAAAATATTACGAAAAACAACTTGAGTTTCAAAGTTTTCATATCACTGCCTAACGTTTTTATCGCATTTCGATTAAGCAGTGAGCACTTCCCTTCACTACCTCAAACTGAGTAAGGTTCGAGGATCAAAACTCTCTCTTTCTTTGGGTTGCACAACTGGTTTGATTAGATAGCGTGTCTTCGTCCTTAGTTAAAATCTTAAAAAGTGTTGTCATGAAGGTATTGAGGAGTCTTGGTCTTAAGATTAAGAACAAGAATGTCGTTGTAAAAAGAAAGAGCACGCATCGTAGAGGGACAGTGTCCTGTTGTCCCGTAACACAGGATCATCCTCATTACATCAACAAAAAGGTTTGCTTTAGACCCTTCATTGACAAAGCAGGTTATATGTTATAGCCTGTAGGGGCGGACATGAAAGCCGGCCTCGCCCTTCTATTCAAATGCAGCACAGCAGGCGTGCATGTCAATGGGGAGGGCCCAACTTTTGACGCCGGCCTCTCTTATGGCCATAATATGGAATCTTGCCTCCTTCATTGACAGTTTTCATGGAAAGTATAGCCTTTATTGGGTGAATTGTAATATGTAATCTCTCTTTTTCCTAAGTATTAAAAACGAAGAGTTAACTGGAAGGTAATTGAGTTGCTTACTGGGTATGTTGAAGCTTCTGTTGGTGAACATGGGTTAAGTTAAAAACTGCAGTTTGATGGCAAGTTCAGGAGATTTCCTTTATTGGATCTTCCAGTTTATGATGGTGAACACGGGGTCAAGTTAAAAATTGCAGTGGATGGCAAGTTCAAGAGGAAAAGAAGAACAGCATCGGCGTGAACTTCAACAGAAAGTAACTTCACAACGTTGCGGCTCCAATGACTTCCCCTTGGGAAGGTTCATTCTAGCGTTGCACGTTTGTTCTACTTCTACTTAACCTTAATAACAGCTAAATTGATTCTTAGTTTCATTTAGGAAAGCGTTTAGTCCATGGCTGAAACTAGCAGACATTTTATGCTGCAAACCCTAGGCTTGAGCTTTTCTGTTCTATTGGCAGATCAGACTTTCCTTATAGGCAATTTCCTTTTTCAGAATGAATTTGGATCTTTTTTGTGTCTGTGCTACTGAATTTTTAATAACAGCTAAACTGATTCTTAGTTTCATTTAGGAAAGCGCTAAGTCCATGGCTGAAACTTGCAGATCTTTTACGCAGGAAACGTAGCTTGAAGTTTTCTGTTCTATTGCCAAATCAGACTTTCCTTATAGGCATTTCCTTTTTCAGATGCTTTTGCATCCTGTTTGTGTCTGTGCTACTGAATTCCAGGTTCAGATGCATGCAGATTCCAGATTAACACCTGGCCGGAATCCGGCGGCACCTAACCGGTGGACAGGCTTTGATATTGGACAACAGAATCCATCTGTCTCACTGCTGTATGCAAAGACATGCCCACATTGTGTGCATTACAGTAAACAGTGGCCAAAACTAGAATCAGATGGAAGGAGCAGAACAGTGAGATTCGACTGTCAGGAACAGAGTGACTTGACAAAGAAAATAGTTGAAACCAACTACCATGTTCAGCACAGGAGAGCTTTTGTTGTTTCTCTTTGTAAAAACAACAATAAGTGCAGTAGCATGTGAGTATTGCATCTAAAGAAACAAGATGAGCAAATAATTTTATGTATTCGTTTCTAGAGAAAAAAAGAACATTTTCTCTACATTTCGATTACAGAACAGAATACACAGACAAAAGAAAAAGGACTAAGAAAAATCGTGGTGGCAATTTTAATAGTGACAGAAAACAAGTACCAGATAAGTAGCATACCAAAATAGACACTCACATCCCGACAACAAGCCCGTTGCTGCAAAATTCTAAGTTACCATAATTCATGATCAACTGCAAATGGGACACAAGATCAATCCATTCTCATTACATTCCCCACATTTTGCAACTTCTTTGTTCTCATCCAAAATCTTTCTGCTTCCGTTGCAATCCATGCAGACAACAAACCTTACCCCTCCACAACCAACACATCCTCTGCCATTTCCGCAGCTAGTGGCCCTCGGCAGCCCAGTAACGAGCAACTCCAACTTCCCATTCTCCTGAAGTTTCGTCACTTCTTCCACGCCACCAATGCACCTTCCTTTTATGAACACCATCGGTACTTTTGCTTCCTTTGGCCCCATCAACTCCCTCAGCTCTTCCTTAAACCCAGAGTCCATCGAGATGTCCCGCTCGATTATCCGAACCTCGTATTCTTCGATGGCGGACCTCACCTTGTTGCAATCATCGAACGTCTTTCTGATACCGCGCAGAGTCGTCGTGTAGAGCACTACACAGCTTTCACCACCAGGCGGACACTTCTCCTTGAATGAACCCAACAGATGTGCAGGGGACCTTTTCCTCTCTTCTTCCTCCAAGGACAATTCGTTCTCAAAGGAGGCCAAAAGTTCGGGGTCGAAAAGCGGATTGCAGTACCGCCTGGACGACATCGAAAATCTTCCACTCTCTTTAGGATTCTTGTCCACGGTGACCTTCTTCGTACCTGGCTTAGAAAGGGGGCCCTGATTTTCCATCAAATTGGAAGGCCTCAGCACTTGCCTTACACCAAGCGGCGATCTCTGCTTCTCTGATCCCGGAGACTGCACGTTCTCCTTATCCGCCGGATACTTTCTCGGCATCGTAGGCTGCTTCTTCTTGTTGGTATCCTTTGAATCATGATGGGCAGCAGCCAAAACGCCATGGTTGGACCTGGATTTGTTATTTACAGGGGAAGACTGAGGCGCATCGTCCTCTAGACCTGCCATTAGCTCTCGAGCATTGATGATCTCCGGCTCGGAGCGGTTGGGGCTGAACACGGAAGAGATGCCACGAAATTTGGAGATGGTGGTGAACGGGCTTCGCGCTTCCTCTGGTCCTCTGTCCAGATTGAGGACGCCATACGTGCTGGACGTGAGGAAGACGACGTGGTTCGCGCTACCACCATCTTTTTCTTCCTCGATCTCTCTTCTTGCAAATTTGGAAGACACACAACCCATGGATAGAATCAGAGATTCAGAGATGCAGAACCAACATTCAGAAAAGGGAAGATAAGAATATGACGATATCAGAGAGAGAGAGAGAGACAGAGACAGAGACAGAAGGGGGTGTTGCCAAGAGTGACAACGGTCATATGTGTCTTGTGGGAGGCCCCAACGGTCGGGAAAAAGAAATTTCAGTTTTTGGAATTTCGCTTTTTGTCCTGTTAGGTTTTTAAAAAACGGGAGGTTCGAACGCACGCGTGTTGACCTGTGCAAAGTCCCGGGTCGGGTGGGAACGCACGATCCGAGACTCACCTGATTCGGCGGCCGGCCGCCGACGGAGTTCCTTCCTGCAGGAGCTTGGACGTCGTTCATCGCTTCAGATGGACGACCACCAGAGCTCCAATTCCAACAGACGGGTCGATTATGGGCAGTTAAAAATGAGTAGCGGCGGAGACGCTCAAGGGGAACCAGACCTTAAATCCACTTATCTAACATCCTAGAGATGTCAAACCACTCCAAATCTGAGATCCACATTTGAAACAAACAAGACATAAATGGATACACATTTCCACATTTATCTGAGTGGCAATCCATTAGAATTTAGAATACCTCGATGAAATGAATGTCTTAGTATAAGAAGCAAGTCATAATAAGGAACCAATGAATAACTAATGCCTAATATATGTACAACTACCATTGTCGATAGGGATGCCAATATATCTGTTTTGAATCGGATATCCGACCAAATCGATCTGAAAAAATCGGATGTGAAAAAAAAAATAATATCAAAATAGTATCTGATTAAGGAATCGAATCGTATGTGGATTTAATAAATTGCAATCGATCCGATTCAAATTTGGATTCGGATATACATAAATATGTGATCGGATTCGGAAACAAATTCGGATTTGACTTATTTTCAGACAAATATCATGTATCTAATGCTATTAAATTTTGAAAATTGGTAAAATCCGGTTCAAATTTTGGATTCAGATATAAATAAAAAATTCAGATTTGGATTGTAAAATCAAATTTTTGATTTGGATTCGAACATGACTTTTCTGTATTCAAATATGTGAATATCCTAAAAAGCATACATGATTAAGGATGTATCCGTTCTGAATGTTGACATCCCTAACCATCGAGCATCTTGGATTTGAAACTATTCATATCAAAGGGCAGGATGTAATGTGGAAGATCTCATGATATTGTTGATATATATATATATATATATATATATATATATATATATATATATATATATATATATATATATATATATATATATATATATATATATATATATATATATATATATATATATATATATATATATATAGTATGTGAAAGAAAAGAGATTGGTAAGTACAAAAATCCTTTTAAGTAGAAAACTCACAAGGAATCATCTTAGTCATTGATCATTTTAAGAGTACAAATAAAAGAAAAACAATGAGAAAATTGAGATAAGGTATTTTAGACATTAATTAAGAACATTTTATTATTGATTTTCTCTTAACCAACTATCTTGCAAAAATCAATGGTCCATATAATTCCTTATAGGTACCTACCTATTTCATATTAATAAGTTTACTGTATTCATCCACTCATCTCACACATGTAACCCATTATATACACACACATCTGTGCGTACAGCCTCTTATTGCATGCACCTCAATGCTTTGCACCGGGTTATTATATATATATATATATATATATATATATATATATATAATGTTTTTAAATTTTTTAAGTTTTTTTTTGTCCCATAAAAAATTGTATTTTTTTGTTAACAAGAGCGTTTTGGTCATTAAAATTTGTGCTCTAACGTGCACATATAACCAGCTCCGAAGTTTTTTGTGAGATGTCAGGTTAAGTTGGAACCAATTGGTAACCAGTTACAAATTTTAATCTGAATCCACATTCCAAAATCCGAATTGAATTCAATATTGGTTTTTAATTCTGGTTATACGATGCATGCGCAAACCAAAAAACTGAAGTTTGGGTCTGATGGCGTAAGATGTGCCTAGACCAGATCCGAGTCCGACCGGTTCATAATCCATATCTCGAAATACTTCGCCGGAATTCTAAAGCAAATCCAGACCGGACTTTGATCCGAACTGACTCCGGTTCTTTACCGTGCAGAAGGAGAGCCGGCGCCCCGGCACGATCTTCCCTCAATTTGCAATGATCGAGCAATATATCATTTATCATCTTCTTTGGCCTCAGCCCTCGCATCTCGCTCGTAGCCATGGTAAGCGTTTACTCCCTTCTCACGTTGTAAACTATCTTGTGTTTTGTGATCTGCCCTTTCCGGTTTGGAGAAGCTCTAGAGGAGAATCGATGGGAGAATCCGACATTGGTGAATAATTAATACCGCTTGTTGGGCTCTCTTGTGATCACCGATTATCGGGTTTTAGCAGAATTTGGTTCCCGTTTGAGCTTCTCTGTTTGCGTCTTTCTTCTTCTCCTTCGCTTTCGATGTGTAAATCTCCAAATCTTTTCTCATGTTTCTCCTGCGAAACCTTCAGGTTCTCCTGCAACCAGACCCGTTTCTTAACGAGTTGACGAGCATGTACGAGCGCAACAGAGAAAAAGGCTCCGTCTGGGTTACCCTCAAGCGATGTAGGAACCTCTCTTTTGCTTTTGTTGCTTAGAGCCTTCGTTACTTGTTGTTGGGACAGGGTTATTCTCTTTCTACAGGGTGTTGGGATTCGTAGGCCTTATCAAACTTGATTGAATGGGGCTTTTGGCGCTTTTCACGGCTATTTTTTTTTATAGTAAGATTGGGTAATTGGGATTGTTTATTGTCTTAAGAAAACTGCCTGTTGTTGTGATACACTATTGGGTTTCCTCTTTCCTTTTTCTCTCTCTTGTTTTGGTAGTTACAGGATTCATCTTGTTGGTAGTCTGGATTCATCTTGTTGGTAGTCTTTCTTTTGTGAATTGGGGTCTAGCATTATGGATTCTCTCTTCTTATAAAAGACCCTGGTTTTGCCTAGTGGCTTTGAGAGCTGGCAGACTGGAGCATGCTGTTTCGTGGGATTGACAAACCTGTTTATAGTTCATTTTAGTACTGAGGCAGATCGGCATTGTGAGCCCTGCCTTTTCTTTTTCTTGTTGTTAAGGTGCTAGTTTTGTTTCTGACTTAGGAAAGACTGATGCACAGTCAACTTAAGAGTGAGATATATGAAGAAAAATGAGCTATAGTTCCATGCTTTCAACTGACCAGCCTAATACCAGACCTGGAAAGAGTATTTGAGCTGTTCTAAATTATTTACACTGTTTATTGGTTTTAAGTGTGACTTCTGTAATGTGCGATCTGTTGGAAAGGTTTTAATCTTTAACCGCTGCTAGTATTTTAGGTTTATTTTCTACAACGTACTATGGAGTATCTGTGATTATTACAATCTAGCATTATTTTGCACATATCTTAGGATTCCAGGCATCCCTGAGGCTGTCTAAATTCTAAACATGTCCATTTCCAGCCTTTTTCTAAAAATTTCTTGCAATTTATGGTTTCTCTGTTATCCTATTGATGCTTTGTAGATTAAGTTCAACTTATAGTAGGCAGATGGAAAAGTTCCTGAAATGGCATTTTCATGGCGCTGGCTGAGGACCTGAAATTGATTTGAAAAGCAAGCCAAAGTAGATCAACCTTTTTTGCTTTTCAATGGTTGTAGTTTGTTAATGACCTCAGTCTTACCACGTCTTTTCTCATTTGTAACACTTTTTGCTACTTATAAGTTACAATACATGAGTGCAGTATACCAGTATCCGACTTATTTGTGCCTCTCTCACCTTCTTCTCAACCATGATAGTTCCTGTTTATTCTGCAACCCTTGCTACTTCACATCCTTGCTCATCCTACCTGCCCTCACTACCCACTGTTAGAAGCCTCAAACAGTGCTATTGTCACTCTTGACAACTCTCAATATTTATTGTGAGAAGTTACAACTGAAGAAAAT
Organism: Nymphaea colorata; assembly: GCF_008831285.2. Classification (NCBI taxonomy): domain Eukaryota; kingdom Viridiplantae; phylum Streptophyta; class Magnoliopsida; order Nymphaeales; family Nymphaeaceae; genus Nymphaea; species Nymphaea colorata. The sequence continues at coordinate 36,102,627 of NC_045139.1, read as the reverse complement.
CTTATGGTGATCTTTCTCCCCTTCTGCAGTGGTGTTTCTGATTGTATAAGATAGGCACCTTGTACCTGCATTTTCATTACACTGTTTTGGCATTTCATTGTGATATTCTGTAAACCCAAACCAACAAGAGATCATAACAGAATGAGACCTGAATTCTTGCTTCTCCTTGTGGTGACTTTATATTTTTCATAATTTCTGTTGATTTTTTCATCTCAAAATATCATTTTTTTATTTGTACTGACATCTTGTATTTCCTGTTATAAATGGTGGTCCCATTGAAGCATGCCTAAGGCCTAAGGGGAAGAGGAAGTTGGAAATTGATGCTTCAGAATATAAATGCCTTGTAAGGGCAACAGATGGGCAAAAGACAATCTCTACAGTGGTATGTTTTGGTCAGCCTAAAAGCTTAGCAGTTTTTTATCATTGGATATTTGTTTCTCTTAGTAATTTCCTTTTTCTTTCACCTGACTTTATATCTCATCAGTTTAGTGAGGTAAATTACATGTGCAAAGTACATCTCTTGTAGCTTAAATGGTTGAAAAACAATGATTTAAAATTATTAACTGGGGTATGTGTTTCTCTTATTATTTTCTTTTTCTTTTACTTCTTTTACATTTTGTCGGTTTAGTGAGGTAAATTACTTGTGCAGAGTACATATCTTGTAGCTTAAGTGGTTAAGAAACAATACTTTAAATTTATCTTTAACCAGCACTAGAAGAATTTTTTATGTTTCTTCTATGCTTTGTTAGTTAACAAGAAATTTTTAACGTATCACATTTGTAGGTTGGTAATAGACATACCTTAAGGTAATTCAACTCATTATATGCTCCTTTCTTCGTAATGCATTCATGTAGCACTACTCTTATAGATGACTAATACTATTTTTGACCTTGCAAGGTTAGAGAGAGTGCATACAATAGCGAAACCTACATCTTAAAATTCTTATTTGCTTCGCTTCCATGCTTGAACTTATAATGAGTTGAATTACCTTAAGGTATGTCTATTACCAACCTACAAATGTGATACGTTAAAAATTTCTTGTTAACTAACAAAGCATAGAAGAAACATAAAAATTTCTTCTAGTGCTGGTTAAAGATAAATTCTTATTTGCTTCGCTTCCATGCTTGAACTTGTTGTCACAATGAGTGAGTGGGAATGGTATCTTTCTAATGAAGTAGTGGTTTTAAGTGGTGCCATATTTGCTGTTGACAGGAGCAGGAGCCTGCTGTTATTGACATGCCATTTGCAATATTTAACTGGCTTTCCTCTTTTAACTAAAGCAATCCACATGTTTTCTAGTTCATGTCCTGATATTTGGGAAGGCATATATATATATATATATATATATATATATATATATATATATATATATATATATATATATTAATGCTTGAAGCATTTTCCAGTTCTTGCTTGCATGTGTGCATCTCTATGCATTGATAATAATTTGTGTGCTTAAGTGATCAGTGGTTATAGGTTCAAGTGAAAGCATGCTGCTAAGCTTTTTGATAAACTTGTCCTCCATAATCTTTATTCCTCCCAAGGCTGTAGCCACAAAAGCAAGGCCATATAATGTCTCACTTTCCATCCCCGGGTAATCTTCCCTGATTTTTTTTCAAAACAGTCAAAGAAATTATACAACTCTAGAGTGCTTAGATTGCAGGATCTGCCAAAAGGTCTAGCATATGGTAATATTATATGCCTGGGAATTTGAGTAAGAAGATGCATACTTCCACATATAATCTTACACTTTATGATGAAAGTGTTGATCTTGTCCATCACTCCCTTACTGCAGTACACAATACACATGTTATGTGCAGGTTGGCACATTTTTCTAAACTGCAGGCTATCCGTCCAAATATGTAGATATCTCTTTAGCTAAGGAACACTCAAAATGATTCAACTTTCCATGGTGGTTATACCAAGAGACACGCTAACTCACCTGTCTGTAGTGACATATTTGAGGAAGTTATTCTCAGAAGCATGTGTTGTCTTAGAAAGCATCTAATGGATGGCATATGAAGGTGGTGGTTACTGGAAAACCATAAACTACTTACGTTTGCATGTCTGAGGGATATCAGGGGTTTTACCAACTTGAGACCTATGCTGCTGTGCATGGGACAGAAGGTTGTTAGGTCCATTTGCTTATATGAGAAATGAAGATGAAAATGAACAAAAAATGAATTGTTTCACTTGTGAGGAATCTTTGCTAACTGCATGAACTTCTTTTAGTGATACAAAGGACATACAAACTAAATCTGGAGAATGCAAATCTTTCATGAATCTGATCACACTTATGTTGTTCAGATTACTTTTTGTTGTACCTATGATTCCTTTTTTAACTTGAACATTACCACATGCATGCACTTGCATCTTGAAACTATTTTCTGCTGTAAATAGTTTATGCAACCTGCAAACCATGACCTTAAGAATAAGAATATAACTCCACATAACTGATCGATGCTGTGCGTTGCTTGCAAGTCAATCCATCCAGTCTAAAAACTATTTTAGTGTATATTCACATATTATCCTGGTGTGTGTATGTGTGTGGTGTTTCCTTCTTTGGTGTTGGTGTGGGGATTGGGGAGAGGGGGTGGGGGGGAGGGGAGGATTGGGGATGGGGTGGGGTTTGGTGGTGAGGGGGCAGGTTGGTTTACACACCTGGGAAACCATTGATGTCTCTCAACCCAGGCTGTGGTTTCCATGTGAAATAGAATCTACCTATAGTATTCCCAGGATTTAGGCAGGAGTTGTTAAACCACCAATACATTACTGATTTTCATTTTGCTATCTGTCCTGCATTGCTTTGTTGTTGTAGGTTGGAAAGCATGACTGTTATGCTTCTTTTCGATCAGTAGGGAGTACTGAACCATGAGCCAGCAACTTGTATAGCTTCTGGACCAACTGATATTTATTTTATGGAAAGTGACTCTAGTTTAAGAATAACTAAGACCTGGAAATTGTTATGCTGTCTTTCTCTATCCAATTTCATTAATTTCATGTATTTGAACTTGGATTCGTTAGATTTGCTTCTCACCATCACCTCTTGAAATTTGTCAATGGCTAAGTCTGGGAAAATTTCTGTTTCAATAGACAAATATTGTTTTGGTATTTAATAGAAAAACATGATAGATATATACTATTTGCTGTAAGAGTTATGTCTGTATCTACTTGTCTCAGTCACACTTCCCGTCTTTGTCAAGTACTTTGACCAGGCATTGACAAATTTTATTGTGTTATGTGCATGAGGGTTGAACATAATTTTAAAGAAATTTCAATCTAAGCTGTGGTATGTTTAATCTTAGCTTGGACTTCTGATCTTCTTGTGTTTGTTTGAACCAAGGCAGGAAATCATGCCTTGTTACATACTATAGGCCAGAGAACAGCTCTAGCCTTAGCAGTGGCAGCAATTGCCAATAAAGTAATCAAAACATTTTGCATGTTAACTAGCTCATTCTGATCCTCAAGTTAGTTATCCAAGTTAACTGACAAGGTAATTCTGTATGCTTTTTGGATTTAAGTTGGTCTTTCTGAGTCAATTGTTATGGTTGTCTATGTAGCTCTCTGCCAAGGATCATGTACGTTTCCAGGCATCTTATGCCACAGTTTTGAAAGCCCACATGGATGCATTGAAGAAGAGGGAGAGGAAGGACAAGAAAAAGGTTGCTGAGGCAGATAAACAGAAAGCATCTTCCAAGGCGACTTAGGGTGAAATTTGCTCTTGCAGAAACATACCAAAAATTGAGTGCTATAACATATAAATTTCAGAATTTAGTTCTTTCGTGGAAAATTTCATCATTTTTCCTGCCTTTGACATCCTAAAATATTGCCCAGAGAGCTGCTTTAGCATTGTTTTGCAATCCATTTAATGATATGTTTTTTGAAGCAACGGCGTAATATTTTGTCTCACCACCTTCTGTTTTGAGCCATCCATCTATTGAATTAGCAACAATCTGGGCATGAGCTAAACTGAGATAATTTGTTGTTATTGGCAATATGAGTTGAACATCTGAGCATAGGCCACAGTTATGTGCATAATTTTTCGTGGCATGAAGCAGCCAAGGGCATCCATCAGCATAGACAAAAGCACCAATCAGCATAAAAATAAAGCGAATGGTTGATAAGCTCTTGAATATTTCAGCGTATGAACTTTGAAAATTTATGAAGCTGCAATGAAGTATAAGCTAGCACTGTTCCGATCTGAGTCCCCTGGGGCGTATCTTGTGTGAAGAGTGACATTCATGAATGACCTTGACTATCGTATGATAGCAGTACAATTATCCATTTCAGAAACTCCTGATCAGGTGGGTCATAATTTTTTGTCGAATAATAACATGAGCTTGAGAAGGTAAGAGGCTGTCCAGATGATGCAAAAAGCGTGGTTTCAAGTTATGTAAGTTTTTTAGTGTTTTTTGTCCCCTTTTTTCTGGTCTTTTGTATTGAAAAGGAAGAAAGCACTGTTGGTTGAGACGTCCTCATTGTAGGCACCGGTCGTATTGGTTACTCAATTGAAATGCATAAATGCAGATGCATCTCCCTGAAATTTCCCTTTGCCTTTGCGTAGGCCTGGTAAATAAGCTGCATGAACCAAGTGATGCATCTGTGGGCTTTCCTACTTTAATTCAAAAATGTTTGTCTGAACAAAACTTTGTTTGTATAAAATTTGCCCCTTTTATATTATTTATGTGTTTCAAACTTCTCAGCTATGTGTTTATAGAAACAGCTGATGAGCCAAAACTAACAACCTCAAGTTTTATCTTCTGCTAATTTGTGCATGAGACTAAGCTTGTATTGGACTCATTAGGTAAAACTTAACATGGATGACCTTTTGAGAATTGAAGCAGCTCATTAGCATGATGTGTCGTTCATTTGCCGGTTCCATCTACCTGACAAGTTTCTTGCCTGGGTTGTCCGTTGGAGCGAAGGATGGGCTACATAAGTACTGAACTTGGACTATAATTTACTGAGGATTCAAATACTAATTCTCGGCAGGTGGCAACATCACTTACTCATTATCGACATCTTTATGAGTACAAAAGTAAGATCACAACCACCGGAACTTCTCTCAGGCTACCCACCTGACCTACCCGTCCATCTCGGTTTCTCCCCTTACACCATGTTGACGTTTCCTCTCGTCCACATTGATGGCTGCACGCAGTATAACCCAGTCTTGGAAGCGATACAGGCCGTCAGGGTTGCCCAAGTGTCTCTGTGCTTTACCGACTTTGCTGGACCCACTTGGTCATGGCACGAGTAGGTCTCAAGAGGTCATGGCACGAGTAGGGCTCAAGATCACATAGAAGTTGAATTCACTCTTCCCTCCTCCTTGAAAAGACGGCCAAAAAGAGGAGAAAAAATAAAACCTTTCATGTAAGATTGGTTAAAATTTTCATATGGAAAATTTCTTATTTCCAATCCAAATGCCACTAGAAAATGGAAATATTAGTGATCCGGAGTTTGTTTGAGCTAAATCTTTCAGCAAGTGAAAAGTTGAAAGAAATCATTTTTAAAACTCTTGGTATGGAAAGGGCCCATGAGAACATCAATGTGTCACTCTTAGGTCTCAACTAGCCCCGAGGGGTATAGCATAGCTGGTTGGTGTGAGAGGTGCATAAGCGATATGTCCTTAAGATTTTCATGGGTGCTACTGTGGACTCCAAATGGTGGTATGCATGTCACTCGAGTTGATGGGTGTCCCGTAAGACCACCCAAGTCCCGAAGCATCCCTATGTTTTTTGTGGTGGGGGGGGGGGGGGGGAGGTGTGTTGCTTGGTTGCTTCGCCTCTCACCTACCACCACCACAACTACTGTTGGGTCTCAACCTCTAAATGGTGAGGAACTGTCTTTGTCCAAAGTGGCCTAATTTGGTAGATGTATTAACCACTGGATGTGCTGAGGTTAGCAGACTTATGCAAATTCTGTTTGTTGTAGATAATTCGGAGGAGTTGAACCTCAGTTGTTTTGAATCCCATTAAGCAAATGCACGCAAGAGTATGCAGATCTATGTTTATTCCATGAAATGGGAAGCTTGTTAAGACATACAGATCCAAGATTTTAAATGGTTCAGATAGAATGTTTATTGTAGTTTGTGGGTGCCTTTTGTACTGGATTTTGGTGCATTATGTTGTAAGTGTGAGGGTGTTCTAAACCTTACGTATAACCATGAAAAAGGATACAATGGAAACATGTTATGTCATACCCGTTTGAACTTGGGTTGCGACGATTGGATGCCACTTCTTTTTCTCTCTTAGGTTGGACGAAAAATGTTGGAGATCTACTTTTCCTTTGGTTATCTGGCAAATTTGGAATGCCAGAATTAGCAGGTTCATGCTGGATATTTCTAACAGTAACAGTGCTTCTGAGGCTAAAGCCATTTGCTGCAGGTGCAATGCGTATTATAACTTTCTCTGCAGAAATAATCCTGTAGATTTGAGGGAATGTAGAGCATGGTTGAAGCTGGGTTTCACACCTGACACTTGCCAAGAGAGAGGCTCTGATGATGATATTATCCGAGTGGGGAAGAGGGTCATAGCTGGGATCAGAAGAGGGGTAATGGGGCGCGGAAGGGTGATCATTTCAATTTCATTTTTGAGTTCTTTGAAGTTTATCATGGTGGTTATCACCCTGAGAAGCAGGTTTTGGAGAGTATTCTGGCCCAACATGATTGTAACAGGGCTACGAAAATCTGGAATGTTTCTGATCGGAAGAGATGGCTCCGATGGATGAAAGACTCGGAAGGCTGGAGAGCTATCCCAAACGATTTAAAGATCACCCAAGAGTTATTTCATTTGATTCAGCTCAGCTTGGGAGCACCTGCTTTTCAAATCGCTGAGGTTCTAGCAGATGGCGTACATAACTACTCGCCGGTTCTGCTAGCTCAGATACTTTATGTTGATCTCTGAAATTTTCGATTGAGTTTGTATTCTTTTTGAGTGCGGGGTTATGTTATTGCCCTGCACTTGCTGATGCTGTGGATGTTTTCTGTTTGTTATTCTTGATTGTACCATATTTTTGCTGAAATAAAGGTAGGAGGCCTGCCCTCCAGTGGGGCTAAACAATGGGTTGAGCCAACTCGGGCTCAACTTGAACTTGCCCATATACGTTCGACTCGAACTCAAGCTCAGGCTTAACTTACGCTGGAACTTTTAAATGAATCAAGTTTAAGTTCAAGTTGCAGAAACCATACTCACTTAAGCTCAACTTGGTCCAGTCATATGACTGATTCACTGAATTACCGTGTATAGGAAATTGCCAGCGTGAATATCTCAGTCCCTCAAGCTCAAACGAGTCGAGCTCGAGCAGACATTGAGCTTCGTCAAGCTCAGCTCGAGCTTGAGCCAAGCGATCTAGGAGTCAAATCAAGCTCAAGCTCGACTCAAGTCATGTTCAGCCTTGCCCTCCAGCAGGTGGTCTGTCTGAAAAATAGCCAGTGGCTCACCACCAGACTTAGTGAGGGGAGGAAACGAAAAAAAGGTCTAGGCCAATAGTCTTATTTCATAACTGATTCAGCTGAGTCAGTGCCCTGGCTAAATCAGTTGGATTCAAATTCTGATTTTTATATTGCTGTCCTAAAGTATATCAAGCTAGGGGCATTGACAACGAATTTACGATAGAACTTTACTTAGAAGTACTTGTGTAAGAATTGAAGCTTCTTCTACCATATACAATGAGAAAGCTTTTAAAAGACTTCGACAGTCTGACGACAGAGAAATCTTTCATTTAGTATATCACGAAAATACGTTCAACTATAAAGAAAAAAAAACGATAAATAATGATAAAACAGCATTTACTATATCCGTAAAATGCATACAAAATGTAAAACCAATAAATGAGAGAAAGCTCTTGTTTACTCACAAGAGTGGCAAAAAAATATGAAAAAAAAATTGTTTACCTGAAAAAGAAGAAATATGTACATCAGTATTTACATCAGCAATATATACAAGGACATAATATTTATGATATATATATATATATATCAGTGTGCTTTCGTGCATTAACAAATAGCTGGCGATTGCACGCATGCCTTATTGAATGAAATATATCAGCGTTTAGCAACTCTACTTTACATGCGATACAACCATGAACGGTATAGGAACTGTTTCACATAAATGCTTGCTCTAAATGTCAGTACAAGTAGGTTTAGGTACATTTAGGATGATATAAGGGACATGTCATTGTACGGTTTTCCAGAACTGAAAATTTTGTTGTTACAACAAATCCATGGTACCAGCAAAATTTGTCTTCTTTTTTCTTCAATAACAACCTGCAGACCTCTTGGCCTGGTACTTGCTAAATCAATCACACCATTACAAGGGGCACTTCCTTCACAGGAGGTAAACTTGCTTATTGTTCAACCCCCATAGATGCTAAACTCCTGAGGTCCTGTAAACAGCGAAGGCCAGCAAAAGTGGCACAGACCAGCAATAAATTGCAGCATCCAGAAAAGGATTTGAGTCATAGGCTTTGATGATAACGTTGCAGTACTGCAAAATGAAGTTGCACATAAGCAAGAGTTCACATAACAAAAAATACCAAGCATTAAAAATGCACACGAAATCCCAATGAAAAAGAAATCATGGGAAACATTTGTCACTTACAAGGGTGAGCCCTGAACACCAAGTCTTACAAGGGCAAGAACCATGGGACCGGAAACAGAATGAAAGGGCTCAGACTTGATCCAGGGTCTTCAATTTAAGACCCTCTAAATATTTTTAAAATTAAGGCTTTTGGAAGACCAGAAAATTGATGCAACCAATCTGCTAAGAAGTTCCAGAAGTACTCCTATGTCTTTGCAGATAAATGCGTAGATTCAATTTCTTTCATGCAAACTGTTTTGAGGATGCCTTTTGAAATCTCAAGGCACTCAGCAATTACGGATATTCAGGAAATTAACATCCTACCTACCAGGATCAGGTAGACCCGATTGGTTTTGTCATAAATTATAAAGAAGACAAAAAGGGTATAGAAGAAAGCATAACAGCAATAACATTCACCTTATGATGCCACCATAAAATTATGCAGCACACTGCAAGTAAAATCTTCCTGATCCATCTTCTACGGGCATAGCAAAAGAAACTGCAAAAAGTAGTATTTTTATCTAACAATCCCAACTGAGGCATTTTTGAGGTACCCTGTCCTACATGATGGTTGCTGTGATGGCTCGTTTGATCTGATTTATCATCTTCATTTTTCTTTCCATATAAAGATAGAGAATGGACATGGTATGCCACCTTTTCTGCAGCCAAAGCAGATGCAACTAAAACTGTTGGCAACAGCACAAAGCAAAGGTGTGGTAAAACAATAGCTACCACATCAGGTACACCAATATATGACTGCTTTGTTGTTGTTCCTGGAATCTTGACAGTCCAACCAGTGCGACTCATGTATCCAGAGATGCTGTCATCCGAGAAAGCTCTCCCACGGAACCAAGGAAAATATATCAGATACACTAAATAAATTAACAAGGCAAGCCACAAGGATATGATCCTCGAAAGCTCTAGCAAAATACAGAGCGCATAATTCACAAGGCATCTCAAGATCTTCCCAACAGAGAAGGTTCGTTCAAAGACCTGAGATTTGTGATTCTCCTTTGCACATGTGGAAAGGACTCTTGGAAAGAGAAGCAGGGCCAATAAAAATCCAGTGATAGACCAGAATAAAGGATAATATAAGGAGTCATGTGAACAACCCATGACCCAAAACTCCTTCCATTTCCAACTGAGTTTAGCAGCTCGGCCATTTATGGAGAATGGCTTTAATTGGCTAAAACTAGAACTACCTAAGGAATCAATTGCTTCGATTTGCAACCAATATCGAACTGGTGATGGGTCTGCAAATGCCTTCCAATTCCATGGAATGGTATACAGGCTCCCTCTTGACTTCATGTTGGTAACCTTTTTCATCTTTTCTGCCATTATCAAATTGAGTTCTCCAGACCTAGAATCATAAATTTTGACAACAACCATCACGATATCAACCTCTGAAAATACTAATGCTCTTATAGTCTCATAGGATGAGATATCAATGGTTTGGCAATTATAGTCATGGAACATGGAAATTTTCTGCATGGACCGTGAATCAAGTGGAAATGTAGGCAAAACAATTGTTTTCTTGGCCTCAAATTTGTAATCAATATCAACAAAAGAAATATGGCCTTGGTCGATGGCTAAGATGCGCATCATTCTATTCTTTCTCCAGTCTCCCATTTCCCATTCCCAAAATTCTTTTGCTTTTACAGATTTACTGGAACAATTCCCATCCACTAAATCTTCTGGTGTTTGTCGCTGACCATTAAATTGAAAATATTTATCTAGCACATCTGCTTGTCGATGGTTCCGCTTCAAATTCTTCCCAAACTTAGTATGCAAATGGCCACAAAGGTAAACTAACAAGGAATGCTTCAGGAAAATGTCCTTGAGTGTCTTCTTGGACTCTGTAGCTGCCAAGAATGAGAGAGGGAAGTGGCCAAATGCAATCTTATTCACTGAATTTGTGGATTTGGCATCCCATTGTGAAAGTTCTGCCTCAATATCTGCTAGTAGCTGGTCTGTTGGATGGCCAAAAACATTTGTTGGGCCACGAATACCAACATCCATTGTGCTATCAATCCCAACAAATAAATGCTTCCATCCACTGCTCTGTGTGAAGATAGTACACAAGCTTACATTGGTAATGAACATTAAAATTGTTTACGTATTCACAATTAACTCACTAGAGGCAACAAATAGTAAAATCCTAGCTTTAGCAAGACTAGACAGGCCATACTTTTTGTTATTGAATAATTTCAGCAACATGACTGGAGCAACTATAGATGCAAGAATGGACAAAAAGTGAAAAAAAATGCAAAAAAGGAAAGGTTGCATGCAAGATACCATGAAATTTCAAAATTACACAAGCACTTAAATTTTTAATCTTGAAGATGCATAAAATGCATATGCATTAGTCATGCATATCCATTTGCCAGTAGCCGTGAGAACAAGGACAAGTGTTCCTAGTAATAGTGGCTCAGCATTGATAGGCCAAGTCATATTGAATTAACCCCCTCTTCATGCTGCGGTCAGCTCATTCCTACCCCAAAATCAGTATAATCAATCAAATCAGATGATTCTGTTTATATGTATTCAATAACTTAAAGTCTTAAAAAAATGAACAAAAACTAAAATCTTAGAACTAGAGACTAGAGTTCATTTGAAGCCAATCATTTCCTGAATTGTCATGACAACCTTGAAGAATTATAGAATGTAAAGTAAATACAAACTCAGCATTCAAGATCACATAAAGAACCATAGTTAATGATATAGCATTGACCATGTTCAACACTGGTTTGATTTTTTGACTTGGACTATGTTGATGAAGTATTATCAAGTGTCTACCATGGCATTTCATTGTATTGAACTGTTAAGGCATCTACAAGACATAGAATGCATGCAGAGAAAGTAAGCTTGAAGATTCAAGTAGAAGCAAGCATTCCACACTTCATCAAATCCAAGAGAGAGAGATGAAATTAGTACCTAGTATCGACAACAAAAGAGATTTCAGTCAAGAAAATGGTGCTATAAATGACACACTGCAGTTGAATTTTTATGTGGACAGAATTGACAACATTATTGCTGTAAACAGGCCATCAGCAAAACATAAATTTTTTGTCAATATAAAGTGTAAAAATTATTAGCACAAATTTTTCCTTGATTCAAACAGCAACAAAAGGTCAATTATCAGAATCACAGTGTACCACACCAATAATTGCTCAAGTAATTAGCAAATTGCAAAGACACATAGATTCAAAGAGAAAACTGCTTTCAAAATTTTTGCAAAAGAAATTGCCAGAGTTTTCTTGGTACTATGAGAGGAAGGCAAGAAGTTTCTGACAATGGAAAATTACAGTATAACAGATTTGCACACATTAACTTTCAAGCATGCTACGCTGCTACGCACCTGCAGAGTAACACTTTGAACTTTTGCACTTCGATTTAGGCCTGCACTGATGCTATATTTATTAAAGAAGTCGTACTTTCCACCAAGTATAGGTACACCAAAATTGTCATGATTCCCTCTCAAATCATAGAAGATCTCTCTTGGAAGTCCACTATTTGTTATAACTTCATTCATCACCTTATCATACTCCACCCACTCTCTCTCATCTTGTTTCATGGTCAACAGATCTTTGCTTTTTCCATCTGTGCAATGAAACGGAAAGCCTGTTATTATTATCTGGAAAAAATAAACTAAAAATAAACCTTGTTTCAGTATAAACGAATTGAAACCAATCTCAAGTCGTTCCAATGCAACATTTTTGCCATCGGTGTCTGAAAAATAAACTTGCTATTTGAACAGTTTCCCACATTCATTCAGTTTTTCCCTTCTCTTCTCCCTCCCTCAACTGAAGAAAATTGATAAATATCTCATGGAGCTCACAGGGAGAGACAAGGTGGTGATTCCTCTAGCTTTCTTTTAGAACATTCCTATTGGTGTCTTATTTAATCATCATATGAACAAACATCTGTATCTATGTAAAATTTACTATCTCACATAAGTGCCAGTTGCAGAGGTACAGGAGCATGGAAATGACTGTGACAGTCCCCAGGATGTAATTAAACTCGCTAAGCATTAGAGAAGAAGGATCTTACACTCCACGGTCTCCATAACGCCACAAATATGAACTAGCTAAAACCATCGGGAGTTATCAGTAATCTTGACATAATTAATATCATCATACTGAAGCCTAAGTGATGAAATTTACCATGAAGACAAGAATCTAGATGCAGTAGCACTACCTCAACCCCACGGATGGGACGTACGCGGTGTTTGCTTTTGTGAGATTAAAAATTAATAACAGAAAAGGCATCACATTTTGCAGGTTCAAAAGATGTGCACCTCTGAGATTATGTACCGCGCCCAGTCAGAAAGAAAAAGTGAAATGAGAATAACAGAAAAGGAAAAAGCTATCACTACCCAATAGGCGTCCGGCCGTGCACGAGGTTGACACAGCCGTCAAAGGAACCATTAGCATTCGCCGGGACCAAAAAGACAATATCAGAGAGAGAGAGAGCGAGACCTGTGAGATCGCCGGTTATCAGAACTAGAGAAGGGTTGATCGAGGCAAGAGCAGGACCAACTATTCTCGAGAAATCCGCGGCTCTTTCTGGGTGGTGGACGCTGAAGTGGAGATCGGAAAGCTGAACAACCCACACGACTCCGCTTGGGTCTCCTCGAACCTCCACGACGCTTCTCGAATTGGGTGTTCCTCCGACGGATTGTCGCTCAGAAAGGACATCAGATTGAGCAGCAAGAAGATGAAGGAAAAGCGAAACAATTAGGAAGAAGGCCTGCATTCTGCTGGTCCTGCAACGGCATGCCACACCAACGTCGCGCCCTTGCAATGACACCAACTTAGGAGAACCCATAATCAACGACGCCTCGCCATTTTTTATCACTCAACTTCGTGAAGGCCTTGTATGGAGAATGGAGAATGGAGAGAGAGAGAGAGAGAGAGAGAGAGATATCACGGTTGACTTAATCGCCATGGTCCCACTCTCGAATACCGTCGGATCCGACTGAAGGGAGTTTCAGTTCGCTCGCCAATGTGAAAGGCGCAGGCCGCAACTAGGTCCGATCTACCCGACCAAGTCTGGTAAAGGTGGTGTAAATTCTGACCCGTTTCAAGCTTACTCATCCATATTGGAACCTGACGCAGATCGAGATGGTCAATTTTCATATATGAATTAACATGAACTTAAATCATTATATGTTCGAATGGACCGTGTATGAATCGATCAAAAAATATTGTTTATTTGTTAAAAAGTAAACAATATATTTAAAATAAGAGATAATAATTTTTTCAATAAGAAAGAATTTATAAGTCATACAAGTAATCCTCCTTGTCAGTCCGTGACTCGAATCAATTTGCCATTAATATGATTCAAATGGATCCATTTTGGTCAATTTTATGATGTTGGTGCAACCAAAGAACATGTCTCTTCTATGTTTGAACTCCAAATTCAAATATTGAGCTTATTTTAACATTAAATGTGATGATCTTGGATCTTTAGTAGTCTACACTCCAAGGGGCTGATCATTTTGTTGACAGGTATATTGGGGTTCCTAATCTTTGGAGGTTATTAATTGAATGTTTTTTGAAACTTTTGAATACGAACCATTTATGCTTTAAGGGAGTGGTTTAATTTGAATACATGTTTGCTAACATGCCCAAATTTGAATAGCGTTTTCCCCAGTTGGAAAAAGGCTCGAAAAATTGACTAAAAATTATGGGTTGGTAAAAATTATCCTCATCATCTTGTTACTTTAATAAGCAATGTTATCTTTTAGAGACATTTCTAAACTTCACATGATGTTTTCTATATAATATAAAGCAAACCTAAGGCTATAACAAAAAAAAAATCAATGTACCTTCTTGAAAGTCTGCTTTTATTAGGGCTTTAAACAACAATATGCATTATGCTGGGTTCGATATTGATTACCCAAACCTTAAATTTAGGGTTCTAATCTTATGCATTGTTCATCTTAAATCTATAGTTTTAGTAAAATATAGATCAGAGGGATCCTAATTTAAGTTTAATGCAAGATCACAAATGCATGAAGTAATTCATGCATCTTTCACTCAAAGGATTGTAGATGCTTGATAGAAAGTCAAGGATTTGAACTCTTAGAATTCAAGATCCTAGCATCTCATCCGAGTGAATAGCAAGCTTCAAATACAGAAGCACAATATTCAGAAAAAAGAAATACAGTCTATTGTTGTTTCTGAATCAATGATCACCTTTAGATGTGCAGCAATATCATCACCGTTTAAAAAACAAAAAAAAAAATCAATAAAATTCAAATTATGAGAATAAAACAGAACCAATGGGTATGTTCTACCCAATTGTCTTAACACCATGTTCCCAAGCACAATGTCTGTCACTGCAAATTTTTCAAACTCCGATGGTCGTCGTCTTGATAGACAAGAACCGATCAAAAGATAGATACAATAAACCAGATTACAGAATGCCTGCCAAGATCTTTAGGAGAATGAGATTTTTACAACAAATGATCCATTTGTTGGAAGTAATTCTCTTGAATAGAGAGAGAGAATACCAACTACCAACTTCCACAGATCTAAGCATCTTTGAAGTTGTCAACAGTTTTGAAAAAGTATTCAAAAATATTTACAGACTTTCTCATTGTCATCATCATCTGAACCATCCTCATTCTCGAAGTTTAACCAATCAAAAAATGAAAATAATCAAGGCCATTACAATTCCCTAACCTCTCTCTCTCTCTCTCTCTCTCTTCTGTCTGTCCCTGTCCCTCGTTCTCTCAACTTCCCAAGTTTTTCAAGTCAATGCAGCAAAACCGCCACCCTTCATCATCTGTTTAAACTCCTTGTAGTTCACCATCCCGTCGCCGTCGGCGTCCACCTTCCTGATCATCTTCTTGCAATCCTCCACCGTCCTCCCCTGTTTCAACCCCAACGACGACAACACCGACCGCAGCTCCTCCACCGTTATGAAGCCATCCCCGTTCTGGTCGAACACATTGAACGCCTCCCTCATGTCCTCCTCCTCGTCCTTCTCGTCCATGATCGTCTGGTACAGCACCCCGAACTCGTCGATGTCCACGCACCCGTCCCCGTTCACGTCTATCTTCTCGATCATCGCCACCAGGTCCTTCTCGGGGATGAAGATGCCGAGGTTCTCCAGGGAGTCGCTCAGCTCCCGCTTCGTGATCCGGCCGTCGCCGTTCCGGTCGAACATCTGGAACACCCGGCGCAGCTCCGCGGGGTCCATCTGCGACGGCGTCTCCGACATATGAGGCTCCGGGGTGCTCGGGGGACGGAACCACGAGAGGGGAAGCCAAGAGGAGCAACTCTTCGGGCCGAATCGGCGCAGAAAGGAGTTAAGAAGCTGGCAAAGAAGGAAAACGCCATTGTAGATGTGGAAGATGGTTAACATCCTTCGCCAAATTTGGCTACAAACTCCCTAAATCAACGCTGGCTTCAGTACCCAGATCCCTATATGCGGCGCCAAAAGCAAAGAAAAATCTGGAGGGTTAGAAACAGAGGGAGAGAAGCCAAATTTAGTGGTGGGCGGTTAATGGGGAGTCCCCTAAATAGAAGAACCAGAGGGGAAGAGAGAGAGAGAGGCGTTGAAATGGGGAAGAAGAAGGTAGAAGGACGCGGTTTGAGCAGCTGTGGAAACGGTCCGCTCATCTCGCAACAATGCTGCCGTTGGTAAAGCGCCGTTGTCTCTGCTCTCGGTCTCTTTCTGCCGGCACGGGACCCAACGGCTAGTTATTTTTAATTCCGGATTGCCGGGAGATGGAGGCCTACTGGGTCTAAGCTCTCGTGAGATTGAGAGCAGAGCAGGAGCAGGTCCGAGTTACAGTACAAGACCAAGTCTCAGCTGCGTGAGTCGTGTGCCCGTTTCAGTTATCTGTATATACATATATAAACGAAATCAGTAAAATCAGTTTCATTTGAGATTGATTATTTTTCATGTTTTTACTCTTTAAAACATATCAAATTGTAAGGCTAAAAGGAAGATTATGTGTTTAAAAATGGAACAAAAAAAAGTGAGAGTCAGGTGGGAAGAAAAGATAGCAATAATGAACACATAGGTTCACAAATTCATGCTGATTTATTTGAACGTTTGGGTACTTTGAGTATGGTATAAACAAAGGTCTAAGTTGGGTTATCATATTATCTGCTGTTGTTGATATCTTTGTTATGAGCAGCATAGTTGGTTGGACTAGAGACTGGTGAAAATTTGGTCATCAGTTCGATTATTGTATAATTTGGACAAATGGAGCATTTGATTTGCTCAGAATGAGTGAAATTTTAGAATTACTTTTATCATTCTTTAAAAAAGTGGAGTTGCATTATCGGATAAAAAATTTTGATTTGGGGATTTTAGAATAATAAAATGGGGACTATTGTTATAGAATTTTACAATTTTTTCATAGAAACAAGGCATGAATTTTATAATTTTAATTTTATTTTCATCAAGCAAGTTGTTTTCAATTCTGCAATCAAAATTCCCAACTATCAAACACAAAGAGAAATTGGAACTGGAATTTTCATTTTAATTCCAGTTTGAGGAGGAATTCAGATTGTAGAATTTGGAATTTAGAATCAAGCTTTCATGCTATCAAACACCTTTTAGACTTTGTGATCGTGTATAAGTATTATACGACGAGAAATTTCTCAGTTATAATACAGCAAAGTTGTATATCTTGAAAAAAGTCTAGGCAAGTTTTTTTTTTAAATAATAAATCATGAACATTATAAAAAGAATAAAAATTAATAAAAAAATATGAAAAAATGCATATAATACATTTTTTTCACGTTTTTTATTTTCTAACATTTTTTTAAAAAAAAGACACGTCTAATTGCCCTTATACGGCTGACTTATATGTGTTTTTTTTCGAATAATATGCGTTTTATGTGACAATGGTTGGGAAAACTAAAAACCTGCTAATTCAATACCTAACTCAATACCTTTGCCAAATTTGGACTTATGTGAAAAAAGACATTGCTTTATATAATAAGATGCACCAAGTAGGAAAATGACAACTAAGAATTGCCAGCTTCTACAGAAATATTTCTTTTCATTGAAAATCATGGGAACAAAAAAAAAAGCCTAAACCCAGGTGGGTTGGTAATATAGGGAAGTAAGTAATCTTGATGTAAGGTGTGACTGGTCAAGCACAAATAACTATTATTTAGATTATAAATATGAATAAATACAATATATAAGGACACCAACTTAATTAAAAATCAATTAAAGTCTGTAATGACATTCTAACACCAATTTATTCCCTATAGTATGCACTGCCACTCTAATTGGTCTTAGACCATAATTAATGTGTGTTTGTTTAGTACTAATTTATATTGTCTCTGCTTTACAAGTGTTCTTATAGAAGTCAGTGTTTTTCATGACCAAAAAATCCATATCACCAAAGGTAGTTGAACTTAATATGCTTTTTTTTTTTTTTAATGTCTTGCACCAAAGAGAACATATTTGCTCTTAGCGGCCTTGCCATTGATAATGGTATGGTGACAAGAAAAATGAATTGTACATTTATGTATTGCCCAAAATTTGTTTGCCCATTAAAAAAATAAATCAATGTTTCAAGTCATGTTAGTCAAATGTGACAGTATAAATTAACATGGCCTATCTGTCTTGTTTTGTTTACTAATAAAAATAGATGTTGAACTATATTCATTTTTTTTTTATATTCACATACTTGTATTCGAATGTGAACATGAATCAGGAAAATTCATGTCTGAACCCAAATCTAGAATCCAGTTTGATTTTTACATTCATATTTGAATCCGAATCTGAATCTTAAACTGAATCTAGTCAAGTTTCAAAAAGTAAGAGTATTGATATTTATTTAAAGCTAAATCTAATCTGAATCTGATGGGATACTTATGTATATCCAAATTCAAATCCAATTAAATGTCATTTCTTAAAATTGAATCTGATCTGATTTATTAATCAAATATGAAAAAAAAAATCCATGTCAATTTTTTCTAAAGCATTTGTTTGGATATCCAATTGAAATCAAATATATTGACATCCCTAACCTGAACTACTAGGAACAGATACATATATATGTTTCTATTGCAAATTTGGTGCTTACAAAAATTAGGTGAGTCCCAAGAACATACTTTTCACATTAAGAAACTGTCCCATACAGGTTGCTTTTTATTAAACCAATTCCCATGCAGATCAGAACTGAAATCCACACCTTGTGAGACCGATTGTCTAGATAAACTGCAGAATTTGGCACTGTAAATCCCATATCCACATTAAGTACCAAAAAACTCAGATCTTTAACTACTGATCTTGAACTATTTATACCCTTCAGTTCTTTAACTACTACAAAAGTTTAGCATTTATATTATAAGTTCAGGAAGAATTGAGAAAAAAAAAAAAAAGACTGCCAATGATCATTTAAAATGATTCATCACCGATTACCACACCAACAACATTGTTTTACTGATCATTTATTGCTCATGAGCAAGAATCATGGCTGCGTGTTCATATTTTAAGTGATGTTGAAGATGCTTAGACCGACACAAACTTCTGACAACTAATATAGTGTTTGTGGTTGAGTTACTCAAAGACTTTTATGGAGTTGCAGGTACTTTCCACCTGTGCATAAGCCAAGGCAATGGAGATATGGAGCCTTGACTTCCACAAATGTGAGCTGTTCTTGCCTCCCTCACCTGAGACCACCAGCAGGTTTGCAAGAAAGACAGGAATCTTCTCACTCATAGAAAATTTGATTAAATACAGCTAACACTCAGTCTTCTTCTACTTTATTTCTTCTTTCCATTGACAAACACGACCCGTTGATGATCAGACCGCTTAGAAGGAGATACCCTGAAGAGGCTGAAGCCCCTCCTGCTTTCCAGAGATACCCTGAAGAGGCTGAAGCCCTTCCAGCTTTCCCTCGGGTCGAGGACGGCTTAAGGGGTGTTTGATCAGGGGCAGAGTCAGAAACTTTTCATGAAAAAGGCCGAATTAAAGTTTCTAAATTTTGATTAGGATCAAAATATCATTTTTCTAAATTTTTATATAAAACAATTGAAATTTTTTAAAAATTACTTACATAACTTTAGATCGGGCTCATGACCATAATGAACACCAAGCATAGAAAGTTTGAGTTAGGTCATTACTGTTGTTACCTGAACGAAGCTGACCTAGCTTTTATAAATGTTTGTGGTTGTGAAAATGATTGGTCTTAATAATACAGTAATAAACTTAAG
The DNA here is from genome assembly GCF_008831285.2 of Nymphaea colorata. Classification (NCBI taxonomy): domain Eukaryota; kingdom Viridiplantae; phylum Streptophyta; class Magnoliopsida; order Nymphaeales; family Nymphaeaceae; genus Nymphaea; species Nymphaea colorata. The sequence goes on along the minus strand of NC_045139.1, from coordinate 36,082,853 downwards.
AAATAGATTTACGAAACTTAACACTCTATGAATTTTTTTGTCATTCATACCATTTTTAATATAATCAAAGCCAGCTATGCCGTGGCAGAGCTAAAAATTTTGAACTAAGGGACTTTAATACTTTATTGAAAACTTTTAAAGGGTAACTAACATATAAATAAATGAATGTCTATAAGATATTAATATATAAATAAACAATTTATATGGGTTGGTGTGGGCAGTTGCCCACACTAATTCATATGTGCCTCCGGCATTGGCTGTGAAACGAGTTTTGGTACGTCATCCATATGATATTTATGAAATATGAATGCTTCAACGGTAGATATCGCGGGTCTTCAAGACCCAAATGCTGTCGTCAGATCCAAATCTGGCCCGTTCAAATCTAAATATCAGAACAAGGGGTTAGGAGAAGCCGCGTGAGGCGACAACTATTTAATGAGACCCATCCCGTCCCCTCCTGCTAAACCCTAATTTCCCTCTCTCTCTATGTCTCTCTCTCTCGCGCGCTAGGATCTCGTCAACATCCGCCGGCCTTTGATTAGGCAAATCCGGTCATCATCATCCACCGACCGCCTGCGACCTTGTCCTCTCTCTCTCTCTCTCTGGTTTTAATGGTTTTTCTGGTCTCTCTCTCTCTCTCTCTCTCTCTCGCTGGTTCTTATTGTGTCTCTGGTGCTGCTTCTAGTGTGGCCGCTGCCCTAGTTGCCCATTTCTCCTTACTGGGAAACCAGTAACAATGGCCTTTCTTCTCCACCTGAAAAGGGTTTCATTCTTTCTGTTCTCCTACTGCTTCTTGTATGGGATTTTGTTTTTCCCTTTTTGCTTATTTTGAAGGCAAGCATTTGGGCATCGTCTTCTTCTCATTGGGTAAACTTTGAACTCGCCTGTCTCCCTTTCTTTCTTTCCCCACGGTCGGAAGCCCCATGGGCATCTCTTGTTGTGTGGGGATTTGCATTTTCCGTTTGTTTGATTTTTGAAAGGGGAGCAGACGCACTCTGTCCCAAGACGACAACAATGTCCTGAGGCAATTTCTACGTCTGCGAGATTAATCAGGTTTCCTGAGCTCCGATGACTCGTCCCAAGAGTCCTCAACCCGACTCTTGTGGGCGCATGATTGGAGTACATCCTTTGATCATTGTCTTTTTTGCTTTCTGGTTTTTGTAAGGGCTGACTTGCTCAGTTAAACGCTACTCGAGCTCGATTCGTTTGAAAACAAGTCTAGCTTTAGCTTTAACTGAAGACTCAAGTTTATGAACAAGTATATTTCGAGAACATTAACTTGATTCGATTAAACTTGAGTAAACTCCTTTAATCCAAATTATCTTTCTTTTTCATAATTTTCAACTTAAAACCAAAGAAAAAGATCAAGTCCAATGGGAAGGAGCCAAACGAGTTTAAATGAGTCAACAAGCTCAAGCCATTGGTCTATTCAGTTGATCTCGAGTTCCCGATCTCAAGCTTGACTTGGATTGCGTATAGCGCTACTTTTTGGACATTCCAGATTCGAGAAAGAGAAATTTCGTTGGATGAGATAAATGCGAAAAAAAACGCGTAATCATAAATGAAAGTGTTATGGTTGGGTGGAGAGATTCAACAATGCTTTTACAAGAACTCGAAATAAAGCTGGGTTCTTCTGGGAAAGGGCCTGGCACATTTGAACAAAGCATACCTTATAGAACGAATTTTCTTGTCAAAAAAATTGTGCTTGATAATTTAGAATGATCACTTGGCAGTAGTTTCTGGAAGGCATTTCCTTCTTGACTCTGAATTCTGAAAGCTTCTGGATTTGTCTCATGGATATCGTGCTTTGTACTCCACCAAAGAGGCCACAATACAGGGAGACTCCTAAAGAGCGAGACAGAGGCGAATGCACTAGTGGCCGGCGGGACATAGCCCACACCAGTCCCTAAATTTTCCTTTATTTTAACTTAAAAGGTTTTCAAATATTAACTTTATTCTATATATGAGTATTAAGCTGGGCATTGAACCCGGCTGCCAACAGGTACCCGGTACTTCACCCACTGGACCATATTATAGGGCCAGCCCCGGTGAGCCCCCAATACTGATAACAGTTTTTTAATATATATTTTATTATTTATATTTACAATTATAATATTTTATTTATGATATTTAATATTTATAAATTATTTTATATATAAAATATATATTTTATAATTTAATCGAACCGGTCTTGAGCCCAGGTGTCAGGTGAGGCCCAGGTTTTGGGTGTCGAGCAAGCCAGAGTCTAACTCTTATCGGGCCGGGCCAATGCTTAGTGAATACCCCTTCAGATATGAAAATTTATGAATCAGATCATCAATGCCACACCCCATAGTTTAAGCTTGGATGCACATTCTATAAGGTGTGTTAGGATAACACTCTCATCTAACTCAGTGTTGAGAAAGTTTGGATTTATCCAAACCAAAATTTTAATGAGTTTTCAAAACTTGTTTCATTTGTTGGGTGATACAACCAAAACTTGGTTTTCCATTACTAATCGGGGGGTCCAAGTATTTCATACCTTTTTTTAAAAAATAAGTTCTGTCAATACTGGGTTTTCCTCAAACCTAATTTTAATAGCATCCAAACACTCCAAAAAACCTGATTTTGGAAGCAAAATGAGGTTTTGGCACCAAAACTTGGTTTTGGGTGTCATCTGAATGCATCCATGCTGTTCAAATATTTTAAAAGAAAAACAAACTTGAATTCAGCTTTTTTAGCGTGAAAGAAGATCAACTCAGTACAAGCACAAAACAACCTGGATCTTTTTAAGTTCATTCTGCTCATGATCGACCATAATCAGACCATAATACAAATTCTAATTAAGCGCATACTACAGAAACTTTTGGTTGCTGAGGTTCATCCTTCTTATTATTCCTTGCAACCTCCTTCCTCATAACAGAAAAATCTGTGAATGGCTGCTTTTTTTAGTAGGCTTCTGATCTTCGCACAGGATGAGAAAAAACTGGTCGTACTTTTTGCTCTACATGTGACATCACCTTCCGGAGGTAAAATTAGGTCCCGAGGAAAAAAAAAACAAAAAATCGTTAATCCATCACACAAACAGAAAACAAAATTATGGAAGCAACTTAATGTCCCTTTCAGTAAATAGAATGAAGCAAGTCAGAGAATATTGCATAAATATCATATTCTCCATGGGTGTAAAAGCCTTCAATCCTGTGCAGATCCTGCATGCATTCTTTCTCCATTTGCTCAAACAGAAGGAGCATTCAGTCACCCTTCTCTTTGATACACTGCATAAATGCTCAACTCCAGTGCACGCTTGACTACCTGGGATCTTAGGCCAGTCTGCTTCCGCCAAAACAATTTAACGGTGTGTACGAATGTGTAGATGAAATGTCTCAAAAGTACGTTTTCATAAGTGACCTCGTCCATTGAACACAAGATTGAGACTTCGAACACTCAGTTACAGTATCTCAAACCTGCATAGAAAACAGCCGCACCCCAAGCGGTATGTTTGAATTGAGAGATAAGGTGTCATGAGACATCCCATCTCAGACACCCAATCATGACATACTGTGTCTCATTATGCTTTTCCAGTTTCAATGTAAATTTGTGATATTTAAGACCCAGCGTCTCAAGACGCTCACCCAGTCTTGTGCTCAATTCATGAGAGATATAACTTTTGACTTAGATATCTCAAAGTATACTTATGAGACATTCCATCCATCTGTTTGCTACCGCCAATAGTGCAACCAGATTGTCAGACACCAACTTATGGATGGATGTCTCAGATGGGTGTCCGGCGACACCCTTATTACACAACCCAACATGATCTGCAATGGTGTCAACCCCTCCGATAAAATGATCTGCAACTAGTAAGGGACATGTAATGCTTAAGTCCTCAACAAGCAATCTCAACATCGAAATATAAAATTCACAGACCTACAAAGGAAGCCTGACATCTAAAACTGAAAAGTTGTGCCTTCCTGGGCATCCAAGTAAATCCAGTCTTAGATCAGTCGGGCATTCAGATTGTAAACTCGACAAATGTCAATTCTTCTAAACTTTAATAAAAAAGCATAGCAAATTTTCTTGTGTAACATAAATGCCCATTTATCAATGGACCTCCAGTATCTCAACCATGGAAACAAGATCTCTAGTCAATTTATCTACACAGAATAACTTCAGATACAACCTTTACACGATATCTGGAGGCAATCACAGCACTTGAATCCACACTTTATTGCCTAACTTAGAAACCCATTTATAAATGGCCTCCTACAACTCAACTATGGAAACTGAAAAGCCTACAGACAATCATTCTTCACAAAATAGCTTGAGATCCAACTTTATCACCATATCTAGGGGGGATCACAGAATTTTAATATACTATTTTCTGTCCTTGTGGGATGTTCCTGAACACATAACTGTAAGAACAGAATGAAAGGGACAAGGCATGTCTCACATTCTCAAATCCCAACCGCCCTTTTGGAAGAAAGGGACGTGGTCACGTGGGCATGGTGAGGAATTATTTTGTTCATGGGACCCCAAAAGGACATCAGCAACAGTACCTTTGCTGAGATGTCCATGGTGGAAGAAGCTTTACAAGCCATGGAAATCCTTTTTTACTCCACCAACAACTGTGGAGGGTGTTGCTGGCAGGGGCAGAGAAAATAGATATTGCCATCAGCCCAATCTGACCATTTTCTTGTTGCAGAAAAAGCTAAATCAAACTACAAAGAGACAACCCAGGATTCTTAGAACACCAAGCAAGTATTTTTCTCCCCGTTCCAGATGGGAGGGAACTAAAATGAAGTACAAGTCCTCTGGACTAGGTTCCATAAGATAAGCTCTGGCTTCGTGTTTCTGTTGGTTCATGTCTGTGTTTTTGGGGTTGGGTTTCATGTCCTCCAGTCTTCTTGGGTGCCCTGATCTTTTAATCTGCATATCTTTGTGACAATAGGAGGCTAAGCCCCAACAACTTTCAGGACAATCCTACATGCCTGACACACAAGCTGCATGTCATTAATCTTGTGGTTCAGGAGATCAAAAAGAAGTCATGTGTGCACCACACTCAATAATAGCAGATTGTCCACAAAGCACCAAGGAGCAATGTACATCAATTTTTAATAATCAGCCCGATACATCAAACGAACAGGAAATCAATTCTCAAAAATATGATATTTCTGTCTTCTTGCACCTGAACTACATCCATCGATACCCAACCACCAAATTCAATAGGTATGGATAGAAATGACAAAATGCTGATACAAACTTCTTGGATTTAACTGAAATTGAAGCCTTATGCATCCTCCCCTCTTGCAAAGTAAATCTTTCAACTTATGCTCCTGTTTGTTTTCCTTGTTCCTTTTTTCCTACAAGTTTCTGCAAACAACTCCTTTCCAGAAAGGAGGGGGACCTTCTACTTCAACTAGTTGTTTTCTTCTCATCCACATTTCCACTACCATCACCACATATTGTACCTCTACGAGATCATTATCACTGCCATCACCTCAATTTCTTACCATTACCACCATCGGTCCATCACTAATTTGCTACTCAAATCACAACCATCACTAAAGGCCCCTTCTTCCCAACCATCAGTTTCACTTCTCCCTGACCATTATTCATCCCCAACCCTGCCGCTTCTCCTTGACCATAACTAACTACCATTACCAACAGAGTCAACTCACTGACAATCCTTCACCATCATTTTTAATAATGTCACCACCTCACTACCATGATTACCACTGCCATCATTCATCGAAACCACAATATCACCAGCACCAAATTGGTACTTCACCATCAACACCACCATACCATTTGTCCATGTCTTCTATCATTATCACTATGGCAGCTGCCATCATCAATCTTGTTCCACCAGCACCCCCACCACCGTAGCCATCATCAGTGCTTCCCACTACCTTTTGCAGAATCATTCCCACCATCTCCTTTACCCTTAAACATTATCAACATCATTTATTTGTAAAATAATTTCCACCAACCATCCTTCATCTTTTCTCAATCACCATAACTCTTTCATCTTGGTGAATAGAATTTGTGAAATCTAACACACATTCATCATTATAAATAACAGATTCAATGTAAAATGTGCCTTTTCAGCACATATGTAAACAAAGGTCTCCAGCTGTTTTTTGTTGATAGTAAAACCTAGAATGATGGCATCTGCTTTTCATCATCACTTTTTCATCTCTGGTAGCTCCTTCCACCCATTCAACCCAATAAGCAACCTACCTTATTGTGGTTAGCAGTGGATTACATTTCATTAGTAACATACAATATTTACACACGTTGAGATAGCTCCCTTCACTGATCCAACTCAATTGTTACTGTAGTTAGCAGTGACACAATATTACCCTTTCACGACTAACATACAACATCTGCAGATTGCACAAGTTGAACAGGAACTAAGAACCACATTTTAACACTAGCATATGAACACAGTATGAACATATATAACATAACATTTGTGATACTATCTATCCTACAAACATTTGGACAGAATTCAAACTTCAAGTTCAAATTTCTAATTTCAAACAATGACTTACCTCAAATTTCAAATCAAGAACATGTCAGTACAAGGGATTAGAGAATTTAACAATTTCAAGATACATAAGCATGGCAGAAGTGATATCATTTCATTTTGAATCGTCAGTAAGATGCAGAGGTAGGGGTGGTTCACGAGCCGAATTTAAGCCAAGCTGGTCCAACTCGAACTTGACTCGAGTCGTATAAGACCCAGCTCGAACTTGAGTCAAGCTCAAGCCCATTAGCTCAAACTCAGCTCGGTTGAATATATACAAGCTCAAACTTGACTTGCTAAGGCACGAGACAAGAACAAAAGAGGCCCAAATGAAAATGCTTTTCACCAATCGTCGACCAGCCGACTTCTTTTATAACTACTCTCTAGGCAGACTTTACTCATAAGTTCATGATGACTAAAACTGGCTTAAATGCATTCAACAAAGTGCCAACCTATTTAAGACAGCCATGTACTAAAAAAATTCTGAAAAGATAGATAAAAAGACCAATTATGAACAAAATTAAATGGTCATTCACTAGTTTTGTATCGAGAGCTTTGAGGAGAGGAACCCAACAATACATTATAAAAAGAGTAAAATATTTCAAATTTCCTTGTAACACCCCAAAAGTTCACTCATGTATCTTAGATTCTGATAGATCATGAGGGACTTATAAAGGGGGTTGGTTGTCCTGATTCATAGCTTTTTCCAGACAAAAACCGAAATTGCTAGGAGGCAGGTTGGGATCTGTCGGACCAAGGACCCGAGCCCAATGTGGGTTGGGTCGTTATATAGTGGCATTAGAACACGGTTCAACACTCAGACGTGGGGTCCCACACGCACATACACATGTGCCTTAAAAAGAAGTAGATTGTAACGCCCCAAAAGTTTAGTCTTGTACCTAAGATTATGAGGGATCTTGGAAAACTTATAAAGGAGGTTGTTAAAATGGTTGGTTGTCCTTTCGAGCTGGAACTGAAACTGTTAGGGGGTGGGTTGAGATCTGTCCGACCAGGGGCCGGAGCCCAATGTGGGTTGGGTCGTTACATTCCTACTTGCGTTTTTTAACTCGCACGCGACTCGTTTATTAAACGAATCAAGCTCGAGCTAAGTTTATATGAATTTAGCTAAAGGCAAACTACTTAACTTATTGAACAACCATATGCAAGGGGGGAATATGGCAGGGCCATAGCCATCCCCCACCCCTTTTCCCCCACAACAACCCCCCCCCCCCCCCCCAAAAAAAAAAAAAAGATAAGATAAAAAATTTAGTAGTTGACATTTTAAAAAATGTTGATATGACCCCTATAAAACTTTTGCAAAATATATTTATCCATTGTAAAAAAATTTAGGAGTTGCTTTGAAAATTTTCGCTCTCCCCTCACCCCTTCCCCCCCCGGATGGACATTTGGTTTTCCTAAAGAGGTGTTTTTTTAACCATGGATCTGAGATCCCCTATAATCTCAAATCCTCTTTTTGTGGGACCCACTGTTTAAACTTTAAACAAACAATGGATATCTTTAGATGAGCAAAAAACATGGATTTTGAATCCACGTTTTCCCCTAAACCTCTGATGAATCTAAGATCCCCAAAGATCTCAAATCATTGACGATTTGAGATATTCAGTTTAACAAACACACCCTAAATGTCATGTCTTACCAACTATACCCACATTGTGCCCCTTGCTTGCATCTTTCTCTCTCTCTCTCTCTATATATATATATATATATGACCCGTAAGGAACCATTTTGGTCATCCATCTTTCAAAAATGCATGGTTGAAAGAAAAGCAACGAGAATATGTTGTTAACTAATATTAAGTAACTACTCCTTGTTTTTTTTTCAACGATCAATCTTCAAAAAAGAGACGAGCCATAATTATTCCTTACGAGTCTAGCACCTAGGGCCGGCTACCCACCTATCTCTCTCTCTCTCTATATATATATATATATATATATATATATATATATATATATATGGACGCTGGAATATTTGAGGTGTCAATTTCATACAAAAAATAATAACAAGATCATATCTTGAACTAGATCATGATATGCACCTTCACAATATCATACTATGTTGCATGAACACATCAAAAAAGAAAAAGCGTCGGTGTCCAGCCATATCCGACACCGTGTGTGTGACACGCCATTTTATGAACATCAAGTATCCAAAAAAATGGACATGCATGTCACCTGTTGTCCCTCCTTTCTTTCTTCCCTTCGTTCTTTCTTTTCATCCTCTCTTCCTTCCTTTTCCTTTTCAGTTAAACTCCCTTTCCAGCCCAACTTACATCTCTCTCTCTCTTCCCCCCTTTTTAGTAGGACATCATCCTTTTCTTTTTCCCTTTGAAAAGGAAGAATTCTTTTTTCTTTAAAAAAATAGAGGGGAAGCTTTTAAAGGACAACCTCCTAGTCGTCATTTAAAAGAATGACAAGGGTCTGTGCTGTAACTTTTTTAAAAAACTTTATTTTTATTTAACTACATTTCAAATGAACTAAACTAACCTTGATATAAAAGTAACTGATTATATAACAGATTTTACATGATTTTTTTGTACAATTTGTTAATTTTCCTCTCTCTCTCTCCCTCTCTCACACACACACATATACATATATAGCTGCGTCCAAGTGTCTAATTTTTAAAGCTCGTTGTATTCAACACTTATACCTATGTCTGACACCGATACCCGTATTTGTGTCCATGCAACATAGATTAATCATATATATATATATATATATATATATATATATAATAATTCCATGCTACCGTGTGCCGGATGTTGCTGGACGGCTAAAAATTAAAAACCATCACTAAAAGCACCATAAATTGTTGCTAAAAACATCATGAGCCAATGTTGCATCATAATTGTTGCTAATGCTCATCCGACCGTTTTTAGTGACATTTCTGACACATGAAAACATAGAACTCATATGCATACAAACATAGATATATAGAGAGGGGGGGGCCAATTTTGAGCTTTTATTTTTTCAAACAAACCAAAAATCAATGCTTGTTATCTAAGAGGTTGGATATACTTCAAAAGACTGGATATGCAATCCATTGACAACATTATTCTTTGCTTATAAAAATAAAAAAGCAGGTGGGCCCTATCTATATGGTGCATAAGAAAAAACAAAGATGTGAAATTTTTAGGATGAAATTATGAATCAAAATCAGCCTGATAGCTTGGAAAATGATATAGTTGGAGTTGGGAAAAATGCATGCAATGCCATAAAGCATATAAAAAATTCGAAGAAGAACATTTTCAATGGTGAAGTAGACTAATGAGATCTACACGCAATTAGAGAATTACAAAATAGATGCTACAACATATCTATCCAGACAATCGAAAAATAAGAAGTTGAAGAGGAAATGCAGCGTTAAAGCAACCACCAACCCAGGGCCACAAATTTCAAGCATTTTCCATGTTAATTGAAAACTGAGTATAATTTTGAATATGAACAGATTCCACAATACCAAAGCAGTGACTTTGTTATGAAGAATTTGTCAAACAACAAAAGAGTGCACGGAAACCAATATTTGTATATTATACTTGATGTTGCCATGCTAATACAAAATTTTCACATATTTGTCTCCATTGATTGAATTCGATCACAGTATGGCCGGCAACTAAACTTGTTACCTTTAGCTAAACCACCACCCATAGACCAAATTCACAATGAAAAAGAAAACTAACGTTTCACATCATAAAGAGCGATTTACACCTTCGGAAGCTCACATTTGGCTTTTCATTATGAAGTCACTGTTCAGCAAAGTCAGTTCTATTAGAAACATGGAAAGCTATTGTAATACCGTTTATGCAACAAGCTACATCAATGAATACGGAATTTTCGGAGGGAAGTGCTATAGTAAACCGAGATGAACTCCGCTAGGAGGAAAGGGCAAAGGAAAGCATAAGCCCATAGCAGCAGGAACGTAATAAAGAAATAAAATGATTTAATCGTCAAGGCAAACGAATCAGAAGACTGGCAACTGACATCAGTAAGCTCATAACAACCTTCAAGCGCCAGAAAATGAACAGCAATAATTCCAAAGCAAAGTCCAAAAAAACTACGAGTCTACGAGCACGGTATAGTAATAAAAAGAGATGCAAATCTTTGATAATTTTATCCAACAAAGCATCCATTCAACATAGAAATCCAACATCTCCCTCCACCTAGGGTTCCCCTTCACCCATTCCATCCATCAATCCCAGACGAAAAAAAATTATTCAAAATCCGATGATATACATTATTTTCCAACACAAGATGGAATTAGAAAACCCTAACCGGAAAAGGGAAGTCCATTCGCAGAAGCAAGAAAATGAACGCCGGAAGTCCGTTCAAGGAGAAGAATTCTAACCGGGAAAAGACAGAAGGGATCCGATCGATCCTCCCCTCTCTAATTGTCCCTCAGATACCGGTTTTCCACGGCTTGGGCTCGGGGACGGCGACGACCATGCCTTCAAGGCCTTGGTCGAGTATCACCTGGCAGCCGAGCCTGGCGTGCGTGCTGAGGATGCCGCGCCGGGCGTTCCTGCGCAGCGTGTAAGCCTCGTCGTAGCTGGCCGAGGGAAGACGATCGAACCACTCCTGGGCAATGTGCACCTCGCACTCGGCCGAGCACGCGCCGAGCTCCTCGTGGCCGTGCGACTCCGGATCGATGAGGCCGAAGTTGGTGAGCGCCTTCAGGAGGCTCTGCCCAGAGAGCCCCAGCACCTCGTGCTTTTTCCCCTCTGGGTCGACCGCGAAGATCTTCACTATCCGATCGGCGACCTTCCGTGACGGCGACACCGAAGGCGACGGTAACGCCGACGAGGAGGAGGAGGATTTGGAGAGAAGGAAGGAGGCGGGACGGGGAGAGAATATTCTGGAGGAGAGCCTACGGGCGGTGAGGGAGATCGCCATTGCTCCAAGGAGAGAGCTAGCGCTTCTCCAACTTCCCCTTCTCTTTGTGTAATGTTCGCCCCGTGCAGAAACCCTCCTCGTTCTGAAGGCATTCGAGACTTTGGCAGGCTTTCGGAAATGAACAGAACTTCAAGCCTCTAACTGAATTTTTCACAATATTAAAATAAACTAGTGAAATTAACAAGATAATTACCTTAAATATATAAGTGTTGAATACGATGATATTTTTACCAAATTTGAGACAAAATTTTCATATTTAAATTCGAAAAAGACAAAGTTGTTTATTTATAAAAATTTTGTTAGCAATAGTTCTATGCGTCTACTCGATAAATTATTTCAATGGACAATAAAAGTGACCCAGCTAATGGACAACCATATATGCTCTTGCATTGTAAAATTTGGCATAGTTTGCAATAGAAAATTCAAAACTTGTAAAAAAATGAATCATAAAACCTCTCGATTTAGAAACTTACACACACATTTGGATTGCAAGCGGACCAACAAATCCATACATACAAAAAGCAAAAAATAGTAGTTTTATATTAACTTTTTTTCACATATATTTACATATCATTTACACCAGGTTGTATAAGTGAAAAGCAATTGATAACCATATATGTACTTTTATCTACAAATTTTGAAGTTTAACATATTTCTCAAACTATTTTAAACATATACTTAAATAAGCTATTGTAATTATCAAGATAGTCAGATTAGACAAACAAAAGTGTTGGAGATCATAGGCACTTTACCAAGACTAATCGAATGAAATAGTTTTCACCTTAAGATTTGTCGAACTTCTTTTATTTTCTAAATTGAAAGTTTAAAAGCTATCTACTTATATAATTGTGGTTGATGAGTTATTTGCAGGCGAGAGGAGTGAACACGGTGTATTATGCACACCTTATGAAACTGAAAAAGTTTTATCCGAGAGTAGAGGATAACAGAGTGTGCTTTCAAAACAAAAAAGCTAGAAATCGACTCTTGGGAAATTCCTGCTCACCTTCCTTTTCCAACCTATACTCATCTCCGGCAGAGACCAACCGACGAGATCTTCCCGGCCACTTCGTTCGTTACCTCAAGTCGCCGACAGCTCAAATTAGGACAGTTGTATATGAGACAATTTAGTTCATTAGAGACAAATCTTAAGAAATAGCCATACAGTCTTCTCCACTTCAAACCTCCATTGAAATCTCCCAGAACCGGCCATGACAGTCCATTGGCCCTTTCCATCCTTTGTACCTTAGGACAACTCTCCAAATGGACACTCTTCTATGATTGTTGACTCCGGAGGTGCACTCCCACCGCAAGCACACGTCCTTGTCTTGGGAGTCACTCGAACGTTGCGAAAAGGACCAAATTTGGAAAAAAGAAGGCCGGCTTTTACCAAACCAGCAGCGGTGGTGTAACGGCAGAGACAATAATGTAATCGAGCCTTTGTGGTCATTAGCGTGCCTGTGTTCTGACAATCGCATTCCATGGTGCCTCCCGATGACCAACGGGCTGCAACTGGCCCCCTTTTCCTTCCTTTTGCTAAGCATTGAGTCACCAAAGCCCTCTCACTTTTCGAATCGCGCTCTTTGTTTTGCTTTGGTTTCCGATTTTGGTACATTTCTGGTGTATGGTATCCGGCGTCTGTGCGGTTCCGTGTTGTCTTCTTTCTTTTATTTTTCCTCATTTCCGTAAGGAATAAGGCATCAGCAATCTAGAGGTGGGTGTTGTACTTTAGCTGCCAGTGCCAGCTCCAATCATCGTCAAGAGAAGCGCAGATATACTTGTATCCTCCTCGATCTTCTCGTGTGCCCGTGTGAAGTTCCATCACCATCTTCATTGTTCTTCCTTTTGATGCCACGGTAACGGCATCTATGAAAAAAAGTATCCCATAGTCCTCCCGTTTTCTCAGTCGAGACATTTGGTTGTTGTTGTTTTTGTTCCACTGTGTTGATTATTTGGATTCATCAAGTTGGTGGTCTTCTTTTCCCCGTTTTTTCTTCATTAAAACAAGAAGGGGACTGGCCAACTTGTCCATTTTGAAGAGGGTGGTTTGGGATTGAGAGAACTTTTTGACTGGTACCATTGCAGAAATCGGCTTTTCAGAAACCATTGCTAGGTATGTTTGGTGACTCGATGAGTAGTTGGTGCTAGTTTTTCTGATGATGGTGAGTTAATCTCGTATTTGAAACCCTTCTCCTTTTGGCCTGTGATGTCGGAACAGGGTTTTCTTCTCCCCTGTTTGGGCATATATTTTCTTATAGAAGGATGCACTTCCAGATAAATCTACTGAAGTGAACTTTCTATCCGTCCAGGCCAATGAATGCTTTCACTATTCCATTGTTTTTCGCCTAGATGGGTGTCATTGTTTCAAATTGTTTCCGAGTTTTGAGCGCCCTTTCTTACTGGTACTACTCATTGTTTCGTAAACCGGATAACTTTTTCTGTATATTCGGATGTGGGAAGTTCATTTAGGCCACTTCCACTCTGATCCTGGTCTTGATCGTGAAATACATGATAGACCGGAGAATGTGATGTCTTCTTTTGAAAACAGAAAAGACCGAGAGTTATGATTTTTAGGGCTTATTTAGATTAGTTTCAAGGTTAGTTAATCGAAGAATAAACCAGTCCAGCATTTTCTCACGCATTTTGCGTAATATGCTTATTCTTCATCATAATATTCTTATTGGATTCAGGTTGCAATTGTATTGCTGATAAGTGTCTCTGTATGGTCTTGCTTACCAAGACTACTGGTGGGAGATCATGGGGCGCAAGAAAGATGGAGTCTCTTCTGTTAATTTCCCAAGTCAAGAAATTCAAGGGTCATGCAAGAAGAAAACAAAGTATCGGCTAACCAATTTTTTAGCTTCATTTTTCAAGGTTCTTTTCACATTCTAAGTGGTCAAAATTCATATTTGGCGTCGGTTCAATGAATATAATTAATTACGCTGTATTTGCTCAATTCTACTAGTTCAATTCATTTTCCAAGTCGGTGCAGGGAAAACGACGCAATAAGCTCCTCCCGGCTCCTACCATAGGTTTTGTTGAGAAGTTTTCAGGTTCCTGCAAGAAGTTGTTCAAGAAAAATCTAAAACCATCAAAACCGGAAGATATACTCAATGGTTCTGATGGTTTCCCTCTTCATGGGACACGAAGGTCAGACATGAAAATCGGCATTCGGTCTTTAGAAGAAAAGAAACATGGTACGATTTAGATTTTTCGTGGTAAAGCCACGTTAGGATGATTACAATCCATTTAATTGTTCTGTTTTCTTTTTTGCAGTTAATTCTCAAAAAGTCATTGGAGAATGCACCACTTCAAGAAAAGAAAATGCCACAGATTACCCAGACTGTAATGGAGATAAGGTATAATATTGTTTTGGTCTTGAACAAAATGATTATGTATTTGTGCAGATTGTATACAATGTATAGCTGGATTTTCTTTCTTCATTTTATTATGTTATATAACGGAGGTTTATGGATTACTGATTAGCTATCATGACATGGAAGTTCTCCCAATTCGGCTGAGTTCATATCTTGATTTATAGTAGGTTTTATGCCTTCCAAATATAAGATCATAGTATCTAAACCTTCTACGAAGTGGTTTGGATATTCGTCCACAACTGGACCCCAGTAGTTGGGGGTTATTGATGAACATACCAGATCCAATATGCAGATTTGGCTACGGTATTACTGGTGAACTTAGAACAAAGAGGCCAAACATGTGAAATCTTATGTTATAGATTGATGGTGCTAATTTTGAGGTTAGGCTGTCCAATGTCTAACATGAAATACTGTGCAGATCACCTGGTTTTCAATTTTCGTACCATCCCTTTTATCCCATACTTATTCCTATGATTATGAAGTTGGGAATACACCAAAGGGCCTGGATCAACATGGACTTTTTAGGATGCTTGCCTGTCATCATGTGGAGCCATAAAATTGACATCATTAGCCAATTTGGTAATTTCGATGCAGGTAAAAGATGGTATTCGGGAGTTGATTTGTGAGGATCCTGCTGGTAAAACTTCTTCTTTAAGTTTTGAGTACAGTGCTTTGCCTGGCCCAGCTTATCCAAAATCACATTGTAATCCTGTTCGTCGTAGCTGGAGTCTTTCTGGATCTACGGTGATGGAAAAACTGGAGCCAAAGTTACAGAGTTACACAACCACAGTTAGAACTGACAAGAGACAAGTGGTTGCAAACAAAAAGCGGAAGCCCAGTAAGTGCCCAAAAAGGTGCAGTTCTGTTCCTTCTAATGAGAAAGCCACACCAGCATCCGCTTGCTCCTTTCAGTTCTTTGTCAGCTGTGAGGAGGGAATTAATCTTTATGTTGATTTAAATGGAGATTCGTCTGATTGGATTAAGGACTTGGAGGGGGAAGTATGTATTGATCAGCATGGGGGGAATCTGAAGCCTAATTTTATTAATCATTTAGCGAGTAGATCAAAGTATGTCAACAATCAATTAGACACTTCACCATCTGGCTTGCTGGAACAAGGTTCACAAAGTCTGCATGAGAGCAGTAATAGTGCCTTATTGTTATCTGCTGCTGACTTTGATGGAGAAAAAGCTGTTGTACCTTCAGTTAATTGTGTTTCAACATGTGGACAAACTGTGAATATTCTGGATGCTCGTCAGAAGGTTGGTAGTGGCGGTGCTTCTTGTCTTCCAGAGTATCCTGCCACTCTGGAGTGTCAGCCTTCCAATGTCAGTGAGTCTTGTATGGTCAATGCATTAGGAAGTCGTGTATGTATGTCCAATGAGATTATCTATCATTTAGGTAAAGGAGATTCTCCAACTTCAGCTGAAATGCAGGACGTGGTCCAATTCAATCACGACTCCCTTCCAGAAAATAATGATGTATGTGATGGTGTATCATCGAGTTGCTCTATAAGAAAGATTCCATCTGTGGAAGCTGTAAAATGCAGTGAAGAGACTTTGAATTTGTTGGCTTCCTGTTCATGTGGAGTTCCATGCTTGGACATTTTTACAAATGCTGAACAGCCAGAGAGATCAGAAATGCTGCAGCAGCAGCCACAACCAGACTTAAATAGAGATGCTGGAGTACCACTTGCTGGAAATTCCATACTCGAGTTTCCTATGGAAGAGGTATGAAAACATGTGTTGTTGATTCTTCATAACTTGCTCTGAATCATTTTAATGAAAAAGCATTCCAAGAATATCAGATACATTCTTGGGTTTACAAAGGAGCAGTGTACAAATAAAATTGGTTGCCTTTTGACAAGCTGCATACTCCAACTAGGTGCTTAAACCCTGACTGGCAAATTAGATGCATCCTTCATGAAAGAAGTAATTAGAGTGCCAGTATGCCACTGTATATCTATCTCAAATAAAGTACTTGGTCTTGGCAATCCTGAATGGAATTGTAAACCCTATGTTATAAGGGTATTTTTTACGGCTGGGACAAAATGTCCTGGGGATTAAGTTTGCACCTTGTTTTGGGGTGTCCGTACCCACAAATTTAATGTGGTGAAATTCTCACTCAAATTCACTGCTTTCCACATCCTGTTTCACCACATCCAGAGGCTAAAATTTTTCCAGCCCTAGGGGTGTGACAGCTGTCCCTGTTGAAATTTTAATCATTCATTCTAACCATGCCTAGATAACTCCTTTACTAAAAAGTCATAAAGTTTATCTCTGGGGATAATTTATCCTACATAAGTTCCACGTCGGGACAAATTATCCTTCAATAAGCTATCTTTTTACCAAATTTGGTAGCAGGAAAATTTAGTGAATAGGCTGAATCGAATTGTAATTGGAGTCATTTTTTAATTGGTAAAAAAAATTATACTGGAAAAATAAAGAAGCAAAAGAGAAAATATTGATATTTGATAATATATAACAACAACAACAACAACAACAATGACAACAACAACAATGACAACAACAACAATGACAAAAACAACAATGACAACAACAACAACAATAATAATAATTAGTATAATAAATAAAGAAAGACGGTGTGTGGAACCATTGAGTTGGGTGGTGCATCAAATTACTGGTACTATTTGAAATCGGCTGATTCAAACTAGTTTAATAGCCCCTATTAACCCCTGCAATTCAAAACTGCCACTATGGGACGCTGTGCGGGAGATATCCTAGTACCATCTTATTCTCATATTGAAGGGCAAAGGTGCTGATAGTATTCTATTAGGTGCCAACATCACTCTCAGATATTTGTGTGTGTTGTCTTGCGAAGTTCAAAAAGGGAGGTTGGAGCCAGTATTAAGCTGCCTTATTTCTCCAAGTCAACATGTTTTCATCGTCAGTAGGTCATACATAGCCTCTATTTATTTGTCAACAACGCCGTTGATTGGATACTGTGAAAAAAAGTCAAGGCATTCACATTGAAAGTTGACCTCTGAAAGCATTTGTTTCATTTAATTAAGATTTATCCTAAACAATACAGAGTATATGAATTTGGATGGTAGAGGATAAGTTGGACAGAAGAATACCTAACTCAGCAGCCACTTTGTGGACAAATAACAAGAAGCATATCAACTTTTTCCTAGGGAAATAAGATTTCAACAACTATGGCCCTTTCATCCCTTACCCATGAGCAAGCTTAAAAGCAATTACTTTCTTTAGCTTCGAATTATCTTTTCTGTACAAGCCTTTCTTTTGGGTTTCGTTTCAGTTATAAAGAATCTAGCTTGAAGTTTTCCATTGTTTGTGTTTCATATTTTGAACATGTGCGAGGATAACTTCATCATGTGTCTACAGGATGATGGATTTATGAATCATGCCAAGAATCCAAAGTAAGATCTGTTCTTAGAAAAGATCCAGTATTTTTTTGTTCTCCACTTTACCATATCCAATAAATATATTTTTGTTGGTTCCAAAGCTTGATACAGGCGAATAATTCTTCAGACATGATACAAGGACAGCCCCATGGTTCAGAAGATTGTGAAGAATATGAAAACACAAGGCAGAGCAGCAATGTTCAAAATTACCATGGCAAAAATGAGTCTACATCAGTTAAAAGTTTAAGGAGTATTAAAGATATAGCTAGGGGATCAAGTAACATCATGACAAGCTCTACAAGGAGAAGATCTATGCGGTTTGTGGCTCAGGTTTGATGTCTTCTTTGAAGAATTAATGTCTAGTTATCTTTCCAGGTCTTTTGATTTCAAGGTTTATGGAATAGCTGAAAAGGGACAAGTGGATACCAAAGTGCACATGACATTTATTTGATGTCTGGTTTTTGAAGAAGTTTGCTATCCTTATGTCTTTGAACCATTTAGTTGGAACTCATAGTCTGAGTTCTGAAAATAGCTAGATATGCATGCCCAAAATTCAAAAACCTTGGACTGGATCTTCAGATCAGGTTTTTTTATGTATAATTTAGATTTTACAAGGGCCCAGATATCAACAGTGTGGTCCTTTGTGGCTTATATATTCCTGCCTACAGATCAACAAACATGGTTTAAGGTCTTCTACATTTCCATGACACTCAAATATGAGTTTCAGTTGACTCTATAGCACTAACATGGGTTTACAGACCCTTTGCTCTGATCATGTAAAATCTTGATCTTTACTCTTCCAGTTCTGACCGATTTGAATACTCAAATCAGGTGACCACATTTTAACATTTTTTAATACACACACATGTTCTCAAGCATATATAAAGTATAAACATTATATTTTTTAGTGAAGATGCATCTTGGTGGTTCTACAACTAAGGTCAAGGGTATTATGAGGGAGGTGTTACCATCTATGAACAGATGTAGATATGTTTTGTATGTTTCATGTACATACGCTTATCTCTATCTTTGGGTGTACATATATATTCTCTTCTCTTTTGTGTTTTTTCTTTATCATCTTTCATCTTTGACCAAGGCTGTAGTAGTTGTTGTTCACCTTAAATGGCTCCCAATAGGGCCATTATGGTGTTCTAACAGCTGGCTAAGCTAGTCTTCCGTATACATTGGGGAATGAACCCTTCATTTATTTAAATTCTTTTCTAAGCTTCTTCCAGTCAATAAAAATTGTATCTTTTTATGTCTTGGAGTGCCTTTCCGCACCTGCAAGAAGGCATTGTCTCTTGACTTTTTGTGAATGTGAACAATCTTTGTGTTTTGGCTTGTTAAGTGATGCTTGGCTGGATTTTTATATCATATTAGTTCTAGGCTTATCTCAGCCTATGTGAGACGTGTAGAAGGCCTTGTTAGTTGTTGCTTCCTCGTAAAACATGCCGAGTAAGTATCTACCAAGTTTCTTCTCTAAGGAATCCCTTTAGCATTCATCTTCCATTTGAAGTCATTTTACTGAAAATGTTTGCCCCCTCTTTCCAGGATTCAAGCTTAATGGCTCCATTTACCTTGTGTGAGCTGGCGATAGAAATCATATCAAGAATAAAAGCTATGTCACATGGTTGCAGATGCGGAGCAATTTTAAGGACCTTGGGCATGGGGATTACACACACACACACATAGCCGGATGTTGCCTGATGACAAAATACTTAAGACCATCTCTAAAAATACCATGCAACGGAAGCATTAGCAACTGTTTATAGTGTACCAATGGTTTATGGTATTTTTAGCAATGGCTTATGGTGCATTTAGCATGGATTTTAAACATTTAGCAATCCAGCAACATTTGGCAGCCAGCAGATTTCAATGTTCATATATATATATATATATATATATATATATATACACACACACACACATGCACAAGAACAAGATTTAAGCAAATAAACAAAACATCAAAACATATAGAAAAGGTACCAACAATCCATTTGCTCTGTCTAAGCCATGTCCCATACCTGCATCTATGTCCAGTCATGTTGACACAGGTGTGGTGCCCTTCTAGGAGAATCTGTGTGACAGCGATGGTAAAGGCTTGTGGACTGCATCAAGGGTACTATACCCAAACAAAGCCAAGGTTGAAGAAGAAAAAATAAGGTTTCTTGAGGGAGAAGAACAAGAAAAATCTCTTGAAATGTGCAAGAAAAGATGCAAAATTCTTTCATGTATGTTTGTTTATGTTGGGACGAGGATAAATGCAAATATTCTGAAGTTCAAGAAGGCAAGCCAAGAATGGGAATAATTGATGTATATCTCCATAATATGTCTATAAAAGTTTTTCTTCAAAACAAGGAGCATGGTTTGTAGCTAGGAGATATGACCATAGATAATATTTTGCTGAATTAGTATCCATATGTATGGATTAGCTCTTCTACAACAAAAAATGGTATGGTGAAGCCAATGAATTGTGTCAAAAAAGAATTCGAAGGAAAACACTTCTTTAACTTCTTGTATGGGCTAGGCTCAAATTTGAGTAAACAAGTTTTAGTCTCGTCCTCCCATTTTTTTCATCCTTTAGAAGACATCGTCATTAAGCTTAGTGGTGAGTAAACCCTTCACAATGGGAGGCAATGTCTTGGCTGTCACCATCAGAAAGGAATCAAATCTTGATGAAGGTGGTGCACATGCTGTATCACGGCTGGGGAACAATATCTATATATAGAAACATTCTCATTTTAACAAGTGTCAAGGTCAAGGAGAAGGACAAATAATAGTGAGGCAAGGATAAATGCTACTCTTCTCATGAGTTTGGACATATCAAAAAGGGTGTTGCAAATATAAATTTGTTAATGTTCAACTTCAGTTGGCATCTTTTATTCTATGTGTTATAAAATAACACGTTGTGTATCTTTTTGGGCTTCAGGTTGTATTCATGTTTGTATTCAGCTTCCATACTTGATTGTGCCCATCACATAAGGTTGTGCCTCAAAATGTAATACCCAGAAACATATTTTCTCTCAGTTGGATCTCTATGGTATCGATAGCAATAGCTGTTTTTCCAATTCACTCACAAGGCATAGGTTTTTGCTCGTGACGTGATATGACATGACATGACACTGGGCAAAGCGATGCATTAGGCCTTTGTGTTTCCTGCTGCCCCATGAAATTTTAAGATTTTTTCCGCTGACTTTCATTCAAATCCACATTGATTTTGCATAGCTCAATAAGAACCCGGAAAAGCGGAAATCGATTTGTGTTCCGCTTCAAAAGTCGAGTCGAGTGCTTTGTACTTGCAAAGCCTTAGCCTCGGCTTTAGATGAATCATGGGAACTAAGGGCCCTTCTCCACTCCAGGAATATGCATGACGTGACTTGTTTCCTTTAAAGGGCGAGTGCTTTGACCAAGCTTTGCAAGTGCTTCCCAATCTGCATGTATATAGGTTACAAGTTAATGTCCTCTGTTCATTGTCCTGCTTCTATGATAAACTAACCAATCACCTACAGTCCTTTTGAATACCTCAAGAATGATTTTTCACAACATCCATATGTCCAACCCTTGGAACATGCATAAGGTAAGACACTTGATTAACAGTAATGTCTGGCCTATTAAAAGTGAGGTATCAAAGCATCCATCCGAACAATGCTTCTATACTTGGTTGGTTAGCACTTAGCATATAGATCACCATTTTTTGAACTTAATCTTTGATGCAGCACAATAGTGGTATTCACAGACTTAAAATTCGTCATTTTCATCCTGCTTAAAAGATCAAGAGTATAATTCTGTTGCATCAGAATTAAAACATCTTATTGTTTGTACTTTGTCTCCTTCCACCCTAAGAAAGAATTTTAACTCCTCGAGGTCTCTCATCTTGAAAGTCTACATCAGTAAATTCTTCACTACTTGTGTATGATTATTTGAACTACCAATAATAACAGTGTCATTGACATACATAAGCAACAAAGTAGTGACTCTTTTTCTTTTCATTCTCATGGTAGAGATTGGAGCACGTCACTATGCAAAGCAGATTACTTTAGGGGAATAATTTTATGGACAGATCATTGAAAGGTATATGTTTGATTCATGATGAAAACTCAGGGCTGAGTCAAAGACTTCAGAGCTGAAACATGACAATATTGAGGAATCAAAAGAGAAATTAGCATTTATAAATGTTTCGAAATTAGGATTTGAGAATAAGATGATATAATAAGAGGAATGGGTGAAATGTTTGAGAATATAAGAAATTAGGATTGAGATAGAGAGGGAGAGGGTTGCTGATAGGAGAAACCAAGACAGCACATGTCAAGGTGAGGGAAAAATATTTATATTCAATGGAAGAAAGATATAAAATAAGAGGAATGAGAAGCAATGTTGTAAAAGATGTATCGTATTGTGTATCAGTCAGGCTGACCTATACGTGGCATTGTAAAGTGTCATAATGCATCATTTTTTTAATTCATAAAAAATAATAAATAAGAAAAATAGAGAAAAAAAAGGAAAAAATCATGAAAAGAAAATGGGGTTTGTATAAAAAACTGATCACACATAATGAACATTCATGATTTATCATTCATAAGCGATAATATGTTAACAATACATTAAGAATAACTTTGTAAGTATAAAATTTTAAAAGCTTTAGAGTGTTCTACACTACATCACAACATATAATTGTTCCCTACCAAATGCAAATTAAAAATATGCTTACGATTAATATCATGATTATCATCAGTCAACATGAATTGGTCTCCCACACACAAATCTTCCTTCAAACTGGCTGTATTCTCTCTCAAATCAATGAGTTAACAGTCAAATCAGTGTTTTCTTTCAAAAACCCGCAAAGACTCTCCGTCTCAAAGCTCTTAGAAGTTGGAATGAGGGGGATGGTGGGATTTAAAACAAAAAAATGAAACAAAAGGGCGCTGTACTTTTTTGAAATGCCCTTGCCCCATATCATACGATAAGAGGTGTATTGGCTGTATCATGCAATATGGCTGATGCAACATCGATACACTTAATGACTTAAGAAAAGTGTATCGATAGGTTTTTCTTGACTTATATGATATGTATGATACAGATAACACTGATCAAAGATTGTGACCTAATTCTTTTGTTGATATGTATCCTTTCAGTGGTATTGTTCTACAGCCTAGTTACATGGACATGCATGGAAGGCTGCCACACCTGTTTTGATACAGCTGGACATGGTTGTGGATAGGGGACATTGAAGACTGATATTTTGTACTTTTTTTTGTATATATGATATTTTTCATTTTAGTAATTTATGTTGTTATGAATATAATAATGGATATATGTGTTCGTTTGCTTGAAAAATGTTCACTTTGGTCCTATTCAGTATTCACAGTGCTAACACAGCAAGTGTTCATACCAACAAATAGTTTTATTTATCCGTGAACGATTAGAAAATGCAACATGAGGGAAAGTTCCTTCTTGATATTCAGCAGGGTGGCTGTTGAACTAGCTGTTGGATAGCCCCGGTGGCTGGTAAATATGATTTGTTGTAAGGACAACTCAGTAGATGTCTTTGACTTGTTTTGCAGAAGTGCATGCTCCATTCTTCCCTGATTGCATAAGAGCATTTTGGTTACTGATGTATGGACATGTAATACTACAAATGCTAAGATCAGTAGAGAAAGCCACAGATTCTCCCTCTCTCTCTCTGATGCACACACACAAGCAGATTGATCCAAGAGCATTCTGGTTATTGATAAGCAATAGATGAGTAATATTATGAATGGGATCAGTAGAGAATGCTTCTCTTTCTTTCTTTCTCTCTCTGACATGCACCCACAGGGGGAGGGAGGACGGGGAGGGGAGAAGCAGATTTATACAAATCTGGTACCAACTTTAGGTACAGATGTAGGTTAGATCAGTGATGCATGGATATTGGATCAAATCATTGCAGTTCATGTCATGCATTTTGGAGGTTCGAGCTCCATATCTATTGATGAATATGCATGGAGCTCAGATCTCAAAAATCGCAAACCATGTTGCCAAGATTCGGTGATCTCACATCAATCTCACCTACATCTAAGATTCTAAACTTAAAGTTGACCATAGATTTTTGAGGCGGATGCATATCAGTTATAAATGAATTATTTCTGCTGAATCATTCTTTTCTAGGATACTCAAATGAGTTATTGGATACTCTTGTTCCTTTCTGGTTTCTTCTCTCACGCTAGTTGACTTGTTCTTTTGTCAGTGAGCTTGGAGGCCTATGAAGGCAACGGACGCAGTTCTTTTGTAAGTGAGCTTGGAGGACTATGAAGGCAAAAGATGCGGTCGGCAATCTCTGAATTACAGGTGGAAAGACAACCTATTGACCAAATATACCCAAGTTATTCTTCAAAACCAATCAGTAAGTCATTAATCTGTGTTCTTTACAAAAGCACTCTACCAATGTGGCACAAATTCTGCACCACCTGGAGTTGCTTTGGTAGCGGCTCCAACCTGCCCACATTGCACAATTTGAGAAGCTAAGCTATGTTGACAATCCACGTGGATGAGTTGCTTGACTCTATAGATGACTTGGGTGGATGTCAAGTCTCTGCTGCAGGTTGAATCTGTTATCTTTTAATCAGCTTCATCAGTTGGATTTTGTCTAAATTCTCCCTACTCCACAATTCACCTTTGATCTTCAGCTGGTCAGAGAAGCCTATTAGAATCAGGAACGATTGGATGATCAATGTTAGGATACGTGAAGGATTTTGTTGCTCAGCCAAAAATGAAATGGATGAGGAGCTCAATTTGACTGTTAGATTTACTACCTTTGACAATGTCAATGATGGTCTTGTCTCTTCTTTCCTCCGTCCTGCAAACAGCCGTACAATTGGTGAGCTCGACGTGCACCGTTATTCCATAGATTGAGTTACTGAACTGTTATCTTTACTTGGATGTTCTTGTCCTAATCTGTGCAGTCTGCTCACGAGAGACCAGGTGCTCCAAAACCATCTCTCCTTGTGTGCTCCTGGATTGATGCAGCTCAGGCTGGAACTTGGGTTGGACTGGAGATGTGTAGTTTGGTATTCGTAGTTGGCCTGCCTCATTTGAAGTCAGATTTGACTCGATAAAATTTGGAAAAAAGATCGTAGGGGAAGCATCCCACAAAATAGAGACATGAATGGAAATGAAAATTCTGGTTAAGGGGTACTAATTATACTTTTTTGAATTTTTAAAGGAGTATCTATATATAAATAATAAAATTTCCATGAAATATGAATATGAGAACAGAAATTGTTTGTGGATATGTGTGGGCAATTGCCCACATGGTGCCCACACCTGCCTCCGCCCTGGAGTAGGGAGACTTTTTCCAACAACCATTTTCTGAGCCATCTTCCAAAATCAAGGTGATCTATTACTCGTTTTACTGAATTTTACCAAGATTGATTGGACCACAGAGTAAACAGTGTAAGGGGCTTGAAGATGTGTGGCCGTATCGGCCGATACATTTAATGGCCAATACGGCCAGGAACAGGTTGATGCGTGTTGTCGATTCACATAATTTCAAAGGATTATAATTCGAGAAGGGATCCAATACTGGCAATATTTCTCCGCAAACCGAATCAACTCATGAAAATTGCTTGAATTTTCTTGCTTTTGTGTACCTAAAAGCAGAAAATACAAGAAAAATGCCGTTTACCTTGTTTAAAAACTCCAATTTATCTCTTCTTTATTGCATATGCTTTTTTTCCAATTTGAGTCCCTGATATAGGGATATTAACAGATAAGATTTGAATTGGATATAGTTTTAATTATATCTATTTTGTTAGCTATTCATACATTTGGGATTCGAATTCAGATTCAAATACCAATGAAGAAAAGTTATATTCGAATCTGAATTCAAAATCTGATTTCAAAATCTGAATCCGATCTGAATATGATTTTTAAATTCACATCCGAATCCAAATTTTGGATCCAATCTGATCAATTCCCAAAATGTAAGAATGCCAGGTAGAGAATATTTGTTTAAAATTAAATCCCGATCCAAACTGAATTTGATCAGATGTATATGTACATTTATCGGATGTCATTTCTTAAATGCAAATCTGACCGATTTCTCATTCGGATAATATTTTTTTTCCATATCCAATTTGTTCAGAACGATTCGATCAGATATCTAATCCAATTCCCAGATATATTGACATCCCTAATCCCCGATCTTCTTGTAGTTTAGGAGCAGACAAAATTGTTCTGGCCATAAATTTTCACTTTTTTTTGGGGTGTTCATTTTGGGCATTCAGTTGTAGTTAATTACCAGCATTTATGGAGATTTATTCATTGTTAACTCCGGGCCTTTTCTGGTGAATCATTATGAAACCCTGAAGCTTTTAGAAAAATATCATTGGCAGAAAAAGGAAAAAGCTTTTCCATTTTGGAACAAAATGAAAAAGAACAAGAAGAAAAGGTCTTTCCCAAAAACAGTCTCTGCTTTTATAAATGCCTCATTATTTTAAAGGAAATCAACCATACCAATATTGATGTCCATGACTAAAAGAGCATGTTTCCATCATAATTCATGTTCTCTTTGTTCATTTAGAACAACGTTTTTTGACTCAAAGAGTTCCAAACATTTATTTTAAGAGCCTTGTTAAGCCCAAAGTCCTTGAGCTAGATACCTAGGTCTTTCAATATGAAAGTCACGTTCATGGGGTTAATTTTTTAAAAGATGATTGCATGAAATGACTTTCAACTAGTGAATTTCATATCACGAGGATGGCAAACATATATATATATATATATATATATATATATATATATATATATATATATATATATATATATATGAATTGTTAGGTCAAGATACTCAAAAGTTGCATAAATGGCATTACTGTTTCCTCCGTGACACCAAAAAATATATATCATAAAGGAATACACACCCACTCTCTCTCTCTTCATTTGGGTTCTTTTGAGTTAGATGAGGCTAAGAAAATAGAGTTTCTTTTTCAGTTACCTAACTATGGTTAAAAATTGACTACCTTAGCTAGTACCTACATTACGAGACCTTTAGGTGCAAATGCTAAAAGTATAAAGATAAAGCCAAATCCAATTCTTTTATTTAAATTTGAATCTGATCAGATGTCATCTCTTCTAATCCAATCAATTTCTTAATGGGATGTTTTTTTTTTTCATTTCCTTTTAAAAAAAAAAAAACAGTTTGAGGGAATACACGATCTAAATTGGATTTTGTTTGGAAAAACTCTTAATCTTCATTTTAAACAGTCAAAACTCACATAACTCTTGGGTTGTACCAACTTGCAACTTGAGGCAAACTTAAGTTTCTATCAAGCAGTCATAGCGAGCCTAATGTGCTCATGTTGCATCATCAGTCTGCATGGGTGTTATTTATTTAGATTGCAACTGGTGGCATGCATGATAATCGAGTTGAAGATATGACCACCCATGTCCTGACATTACACTAGACCTTAGTGGTAGGGGGAAAGAGCGGGTGGCTTCGGTCTCTTACTCGAGTGGTGGAATTACCTTTCACTTACCGGCATTAGCGGAGCTACTTGTTGAGTGGGGTGGGCCACTGCCCACACCATCCCATCAAAAAATTCATTATAATGTGTTAACTTCACATTGTTATGACTCTAAATTTATATGGAGTGCCCACACCAAAGTTGTGTCACATGCACAAGTGCCTCACAGATGAAAAATCTTGACTCCGCCACTGTTTACTGGAATGTCCCAATGCTGCTTTAGACCCTGGTGGTCGGGGGAAAGAGGCAGGAAGATGTGAGGGCGGCTTCAGCCTATTACCAGGGTGGTGCATTCCCTCTCACTCACCTAAAAATTAAGTTTATATTAAGAAAAAAAAATACTTCGATTATTGAGCATACCTTTTGATTATAATTAAAAAGGGCACCATTTTGTGATTCTTTTAATTGAAATCACATTTTCATGAAAACTTCCATACAAAAAAAATTTGTTAGTTGCATTTTTTTAATATTACCCTTTATTACTGAATAAAATAAAATCCCTATCCTTTCTGACATTGATGAGATGGATATTTCAATAAGATATAAAGTTCAAATTAATGAAATATTTCGGATTTCAAATATTTATAAGTGAACTGGAATCAGAATATCCATAGAATGTGGTTGCTAACCGGATCCCAACATTATAATCGAATCCAACTAACTGAATCGTAACTGGAATTCGCTAGGAATGTAAAATAAGATCCGATCCGTTCAACTGTTCAAATAATGCACGCAGAAATCCGGGGAAGCAAAAGAATGAAAAGAAGAAAGCGATTTTCACTCTCGGCCCTCCATATATGCCAAAATCCGGTTATCCTCCTTCAGGTAGTGCAAATTTGGGCTTTGCATCCCTTGTTTTTTAATTTACCAAAAATACACCTTTCATTTTTTCCTTTCATAATAAAAACTAAAAACATTTCTTTAATCTCTCCGTTTAATTTGTCATCTAAGTCCCAAAACACTAAAAAGAAGGAAGGTGATTTCGACCAACAAACATTTTCCACTACCATTTGTCCTTATAATAACAATTTACTACAATATTATTATTATTATTATTATTATTGTTATATAATAATATAATAATAATAATAATATTATTATTATTATTATTATTATTATGGGAAGTCAAGAAATGAGAGATGTCGATGAACTCGATGCTTTAAAATATCACATCTTTGTTGGTCGGTTCCTGGCTTATAATTGCAGAAAGCCTTACTAATCACGAGGTCTAGTGTTTAAGGGTTGGCGGCAACTGCACGAGTATAAGAAAAGCGTCACATTTTTGTGATGCTATCATAGAGAATTATTATAAAACTTAAGTGCACTTGAAGTTTTTAAAGTTTTTTCTACTGATCTTTTTACAATTCTGCAACATTTTTCTTGCTTCTACTCTTTCTTGCTTCTTTTATTTGAGGTCTTATCAGAAGGAACCGAGGGCAGCAACCCAATTTGCAAACACGAATATTTCTTGAATTTCAAACATGAAGGTTTGCTGACTTTCTAACCTTTTTAAATGCTGAAAGGACAAGATATCGATTGAAGACCTTCGAAAAAACATTAAAAATTCGTTAATGAAAGGAATCTTAGAATAGTTTTGGGTACAATATTCAATGACTAAGTGTTTGGAATGCGTTCTCCGTGTCACGGGAGATACTGAGCCAAAAATCGAGTGTTTCCGTTATGTATGCCGAAAGGAGAAGCTGATCAGTAAACTGATAGGAACAGGAGAGTGATGAGATGAAAGCAAGAACCAGCAATTCCTGTTGCTCATGGCGACGAGAGTCCAATTTTGGTGCTTAGGAAGGAGGTGAGTGAAAGAATTGAAACGTCACAGCGTTCAAAAAACATGAGACTCTTATTTATTGTTACCAACCAAGCCTCCCCACATCTGAGCCCAGCAGTTTAATGCCATTAATGCACCCTCCCCACCATCTCCTCCTTTTCCCCTTTTAACTTGAATGCCCACCACAGAGCAGCACCAGGTCTCCCCCTCCACCTCCTCCACCTCCTCACCTGCACCCTTCAAAGGGACTCATCTTTTTCAGCTCATTCTCACCATGATTCCCAAGAAGACAACTTTCTGCCTTCATGTTGTGGTCTTGGTACTGCTCTGCCATGAAGATCTTGAGGTCACATGCTTCGGTTCCATGTCCACCATTGCAGTTTCATACGGTGCGAATGGTGCCAGCTTCTGTGGGCTTCACCCAGATGGGACTCGCCAAGTGAGCTGCCAGGGACCTGACTTTTCCATCGTGTATGGCACGCCAATGAGCTTCTCCTTCTGGGGGCTGACTGCCGGCGACGGCTTTGTCTGCGGGCTTCTTCTGCACCAGAACCAGCCTTACTGCTGGGGCAACAACATCTACATCCCAATGGGGGTGCCGCAGCCCATGAAGCCGGAGGCTGCTTATGCTGAGATCAGTGCTGGGGATCATCATTTGTGTGCTCTGAGGAAGCCAATGCCCACATCAAGAAACTATTCCTCTGTTTCTGTTGTTGATTGTTGGGGGTATAACATGACAGGATCCTACAGTTTTGAAGGAGGGATCCTGTCAATAACAGGAGGGGCAGGCTTCAATTGTGGACTGTTTGTGAGGAATAGGACAGCAGTTTGCTGGGGAGATGAAACGGAGAGTGGAGTGATCAGTTTGATTCCCAGAAACACTAGCTTCCTTGACGTTTCAGCTGGAGGATTTCATGTCTGTGGGAGGTCCTCCAGCAGAGTTTTCTGCTGGGGGAAGAGCCTGAGTTTAGGGGAAGGTCAAGATGAGAGCAGTTGGGGAGGTAATGTTGACCTTGCTCCTGACTTCCCCTTCATCTCTGTTGTGGGTGGGAAGTTTCATGCATGTGGGATCAGGGCCTATGACCATGGAGTTGTTTGTTGGGGTTATAGGCTTGAAAACAGCACCATTGTTCCTGACAACACCAGGGCATCTGCCATTGCTGCCGGCGACTACTTCACTTGTAGTATTGATTCTGCCGACGCATTGAAACCTGTCTGCTGGGGCTCTAATTTTCCTGCAAGCCTCCCGGTCGCTGCAACTCCTGTTCCGCCTTCTCGCGACGGCAGGGAGAACAGAGGTTGGTCGTCGATCCGCTTGCCTGTTTTCTTGGCAGAGTTGGCCATTGCTGTCTTTGTGGTAAGTGCTGTTTCTTTAGCTGCCATACTTTATGTGAGGTTCAAATTGCAGAGATGCAACTGTAGAGCACCTCGTTCGAGGACCGGTAACAACTCCGGAGCTGGTTCTTTTCACAAGGAGCCTGTCAAAATTAAGCCTGATTTGGAAGAGTTGAAGATCAGGAGAGCTCGACAGTTTAGTTACGAGGATCTGGAGAAGGCCACTGGGGGTTTCAGTGAGGAATCGCAGGTGGGCAAGGGCAGCTTCTCGTGCGTCTTCAAAGGGGTCTTGAAAGATGGAACCGTCGTGGCAGTTAAGAGGGCAATAATGGCATCCGATTTAAAGAAGAACTCGAACGAGTTCCACACTGAACTTGATCTTTTGTCGAGATTGAACCATGCCCATTTGCTGAATTTGCTCGGTTACTGCGAGGAAGGCGGTGAAAGGCTTCTCGTTTACGAATTCATGGCGCACGGTTCATTACACGAACTCCTACATGGGAAGAAGAAGAAGGAGCCTCTGGATTGGATCAGGAGGGTCACCATTGCAGTTCAAGCGGCTAGGGGGATTGAATACCTCCATGGCTACGCTTGCCCGCCGGTAATTCACCGGGACATCAAGTCTTCAAACATTTTGATCGATGAAGAATGGAATGCTCGAGTCTCAGATTTCGGTTTATCCTTGTTGGGACCGGACAACAGCAGCTGCCCATTATCAGAGCTGCCTGCAGGCACGTTGGGCTATCTTGATCCTGAGTATTACAGGCTGCATTATCTTACAACAAAGAGTGATGTTTACAGTTTTGGTGTTCTGCTTCTGGAGATCCTGAGTGGCCGAAAAGCAATAGATATGCAATTCGAAGAGGGGAACATCGTCGAATGGGCAGTTCCTTTGATAAAAAGTGGTACTCTGGAAGCAATTCTCGATACAAGATTGAAGCCGCCTGTGGAAATGGAGGCATTGAGGAAGATTGCGAATGTGGCCTGCAAGTGTGTGAGGATGAGGGGAAAGGAGAGACCTTCAATGGACAAGGTGACTACAGCACTGGAGAGAGCTCTAGCTGTGCTAATGGGCACTCCTTCAATCGAACAACCGATCTTGCCGACTGAAGTTGTACTGGGCAGCAGCCGGTTGCACAAGAAAGCTTCACAGCGATCTTCATACCGATCAAGTTCCGAAATCGATACGGACCATACGGTTGATGGTGATGATCAGAGGCTTGAGTTCAGAGCACCTTCATGGATTACCTTCCCAAGCTTGACTTCGTCTCAGAGAAGAAAATCTTCTGTATCAGAAGCCGATATCGAGGGGAAAAATGTTGGTGCTCCTGAAGCAAAATGCATTGTGGGAGGGGATGGATTGAACAGGTTGGAGGAAGAGATTGCACCTGCTTCACCCCAGCAAGAGCTCTTCTTGCATCATAATTTTTGATTGACGAAGGAAATGACAAATCGTGCTGGGTAAAACAGGGGAAGGCAGGGAAAATCTGCAGTTCAAAGGGTGCTGTATATATCTCATGGATTTGTAATTTAGCTTTCTTTCGATCTATTGTTGTGTCTGTATCTGTACAATTCTTTCCCCCAATGCTGGTCTTGGGATTGCTTTTGCCGTTCTGGAGAAATTTCCAGAGGATTTCGGGAGGCAGATTGTGGGTGGTCTTATTTTGTTGACATACTGAGATAAGAATTGCAGAACTCAAGAAGAAGAACATGAGCTAATCTGGTGTAATTTGTTTGTTAGGTTTAATTAAAGTTTCAGGGAATGTGTCGGAAACAGTGGCTGGTGGTACTTCCGGGTTGTTCTCTAAAGTGAAGGTTGCTAAAATGGCAACCATCTTGGATTTGCATACTGGAGCCTGCAAAAAATAGAAGGCAAGAATGGAAGGATCTTTCTATTGCTGTATTGAATTGACATCATGTGCATGTTGGTAGTCTTTCCTCACAGATTGTTGGCCTCCTCCATTTAAATGCTTTCTCTAATATAAACAAGAAAGCATGTGATAAAGACTGGTGAGCTTCTGTCGAGTCTGTAATGGAAAGTTTGTCTGCAGAGCACGGAATGTAGTGATTGAAATGTTCAGACGTCCTATTGTTGCTAATTGTATTGAAAAAAAGGGTTCTTTCTGCGGATAATGATAGCTTTCAAATCAAGAGTTGTTTCCAGGACAGTAAATTAAGAATTCTGTCCATTAAACTATTCTTTTTCTTCTCTCACTTATCTACTTATCTTCTATCTGGCATGCCGAGTTTGTATTCTTGCAGAGATCCTTTTCCACAAGTCAGTTTAATCATATCATATTTTGTCTGCATTTGAAACCCGTGGCATGCTTTTGTAGGTTCATAAGAAGAACGTAGACGAAAAATAATTTTCAAATAGTTTTGGAGCATTTAACAAGACCATACTTCGAGAAACAACAAATAGAAGCAGAGGCCCGTGGAGCCCTCTGCTGACATCTTCTGGTTGATTTTCCGTGAATCTTCCGGCACTTCTGAAGTGAGGTTATGAAATTTGTGCTGTTAATGATCACTATATAATTCCGTTCAAGGTCTCACTTTTTTTTGTAATAATTTAAAAATGCCGATTCTTCCCCATAAATGTCTCACTTTCCCGGCAACTGTCAAATACAGGTGTACTTTCATGGCCAATGGCCGGTTTAAAAGCTGATTCGGGTTTAGTGGTACTCTTTCTAAGTTGAGAGAGGTTTAGTGGTACTCTTTCTAAGTTGAGAGAGAGAGAGAAAGAGGGAACAATTTTTTTGTCAAACGATTTATTTTAGTAAGATCAAACTAAATCAGAATCCAAAAAATACATTATGCAACTAAATATTTTCCCTTCCTTTCGTCCCTAACCCCATCGTCCAAGTGAGGCCAAACCTCCTTCTTTCTTTCGTTGGTGGGGTTCAGATCTGCATCGGGACCTGAGTAGTTTTATAGTATACATTTCAATTCGAGTTCCTTGTAATCAACCATTTGCAGTCCACAAAAGTAACTTTTACGATAATCAAACCGATGACATGTTGTCGTTCCTTGGAGATACTCTTCCTAAAATTACATGAAAAATTTCAAACTTATTTTTCCATTTTGTATATATGAATTTGTTATACTATAACTGGAGCTTGACCAGGCAAGTCTCTAGTTTGATTTCCATGAGCATCAACTCCTTGCACAAGCGGATGTAGCCCTAAACCTTGACGGCAACCGAAAAGGGTTGATATTTCGATCCGGTTTGCCTTAATTGTTCCATGGAAGAGAAAACTCCATGCCAATGGCTTGGGACTCGCGTGTGGTAAAGGAGGAGATCTAGATTGGAATCGATAGGATCAGATTGGGTTGTTGGACCAGTGGAGTTTTATAAGATCTCACAAAATCTGATCCACAATTCATCATGTATAAACCGGATGTGGTTTGTGCAATACTTATGCAGATAGAGATGGGTGCGGCTTCAGATTTGGATCTGGGTTTTCAGTCAAGCAGGTTTGATCCGTTGATCCCTAGCCTTCATCATGGAAGGTTTGTTTCTTATTAGACTCATTTTCAGTGTTGCCTATTGAAGGAAGAAACCTCCTCAAGGGGCGCACTGGAACATATGAAGCGGGGGCTGGTAGGCAGCTAGTCTCCTTTTCAAGTTCCTATAGTATAAATGTCTTATGGTGCAGAATAGAAGCACCAATAAGCGACACTGAAAATGTTCCACTACGAAAGGAAGAAAACTCCTATAACAACGCAATCAAGTTTTATTATTTCATGAAATCAATTGCCAATCAACTACAACTATAAAAAATTTGACTTAAAAAATAAATGAAAAACGTTAAAATTAATCAAAGTACAAAAACTCTTAAAATGTTTAAAGAAAAAGTCAAAATTTGACGCTTCGTACCCTTGGCCTCTTGGCCTCATTTAGCAGGCGTTCATGAGTTGAGGTGGGCTAGCTCGAGCTCGAGCTTAGCTCGGTTCAGTGGGTTAACTTAGCTTGAGTCAACCTACTTAAGCTTGGCTGGGATAGGCTCGAAAGATTTGAAAACAAGGACTTACATGCAAACAAGGCAACCGCTGCACCCCAAAAAAAAAGAGAAAAAGAGAAAGTGAAGGAGAAAACAACAAGAAAACCTATTTGATTGTACAATATATAATGCATTTAAGTTTTAACAGACTTTATTGAGCTCAACCTCTTAAGACAAACCAGTTTAGGTTTTGACTTGAATTGGACTCACATTAAAAAGTTAAATTTGTCTTAAGGGGCATAGTCAGCATCGATTCTTCCGGGTGCGAGCCCGATAGAGTGGATCATGGTACTAAGTTGATGATCGATATGTTTACACCAGGCTTCGACGCAACCACAGACCACAGACCTTAAATGTTTCAACTTTCATAGATGAGGTCACTCGCGCTCCCCCAGAAATAAGTCGAGCTAATACAAATCAGAGATCGAGTAGCTCGAACTCGTTGTGGACCAAGCACACTACCAGGCTTGGTAGTTGGACTTTAAGATTCTTAATTTGAATAAGGCCACTAAAAGTTCGGACCTTGAGGTGATTTTCATTTTCCTTGATGATGGGCACAAACTTTTCCGAAAATGAAATTAACAAACACATACAAAATACAAGAATTAAGCTGGCAAAGATAACAAAAGATACTAAAATAAGGACGCCATAGAGATGAAATGCATATAACAGTTGTTTGTTGGGTGAGTAGTTATTCTAATGTTCAATAAGAATCGGAGCTTCCACCATTCCCTTTATCCCTTAAATGTTACCAAGCCTGCTTTGGATACATTGTGGCGCTAAAGGATTTGGGATTTAAAATATAATATAAAAATGGACGGAAGAAAGAAAGCTAAACATGCAAAAAAACCAAAAACAGTAATAATTTGAGGGGGAGAATGAAGAGGAGAGAGTGAAAGGAGGGCAAAAAGAAACGGAGATAAAATGCCCCCACGCAGGATCGAACTACGGACCTTCAGTTTACAAGACTGACGCTCTACCACTGAGCTATAGGGGCTCTTACGTATGAAGTGATATGTTGTTTTGTTTAATATCGTCGTCTTCCAAAGTCCTGCCTGACACCAACCAGCTCTTACACATTTAATGATGCGGATGAGCGTGAAACATGCACAAATTGTATGCAAAAGAAACGTGAATATCTGATGTGAAACAAATTTTATTGAAAGTTATAAGATTAACTATCTGAGCTCTTGTGGCTCACGAAATTTAACTTAAATTTGTGTAATGTTTTTGGGAACCCCAAGAGAGCAGATGCCCCTTCAACTTTTCCGCCCTCGGAGTCCAGGTCTGCGTCGAGACTTGGATGAAAACCCATCAACTAGGTCCGGCACATCTTTTTTTTTTTTTTTTTTTCAAGTTTTTATTCCTGCAATTTTCAATGTTTTACACTAATTTATAGAATTAGAATTTCCAAATTGCCAAGAAACATAGGATAACACAGACGATGGTAAACTCTGAGTAAGACGTACTCTCTCTTATATATGTATACACATTCTGATGATAAATTTTAGAAAGGCCTTCGTAATCATAACTATAAAAAGGTGTTTGATTGCCCTTCATCTACTTGGTTTAGGATCCCAAGATTTGAGATTTAAGGATCTAAAGTCAAAATCTTGCTTCCCGTAAGCTTAAACCAGACCTTCTCTTAATGCAAAAAGCAAAATGAAGATTTCAAAATGTAGTCCTTAAGTTTAACCTAAAATCCTTAATTTGATGAATCATGAATTTCATGCAAATTTAGTTGCATCATATAAAAAAATCTCATTACATGCAAAAAGGTAAATGCAATGTAGCTTTAGATTTGGGTTCACTTTTTTGTTTTGATCAAGATCTTTTTTCTTTTCCAAAATCTCATCCAAGTCTGAAGGGAATCCAACTCTACAGATGGAATTTAATTGAAGGCTCACTTCATGGCAGAAATATTAAATACGAAAATAACTTGTCATGTTTGCCACTTAAACATTATCAAGAACTCACTTACAACTAGCCAGGTTGCCTAAAATTTCCTATCAAGCTCCAGAACAGCCTTTTCTTATTTAAACCTAGACACTTACAATTTTTTTTAAAATAAGCTTAGATCTGACAAACAAATTTCTGGAAATTTTTAACATGGGGGACTTCTTATATTTTCTTCAAAACATGCATAAATTTCTACAAAATTAGAAATATGCATGAATTCTGCAAATTTTTCAACAAAAAACACCTTTTTAAGGCTCGAAAACATCAAAACCACCATATACATCCATTTCAAAGATAGCAATTGGAGTGTGCCACAGGGAACAGTTTACTGCATGAAAAAAAAAATCCTCATTCCAGTAAGCAGAAGCGACTTTATATCTATGCAACACCCAACAACATAAAATATCATAAGCTGGCCCTCCAGGCAAACTGAAAAACAGCAGGTGCAGGCTTCATTTCACTAGCTAGATCACATCCTTGATGGAACAGGATTTCCAGGCTTAGAATCTAAAATATGGACTCAAGTGTTATGAATCCTAAATCTCTGACCCTGCAATATACACTCAGCAGGTTCCTAATCTCTTGCTCCCTCAGCCTCATGTATGCAAGGAATACTCCAATGGATCTGCAAAATGTAGGAAAAAAATAAAGAGTAACAAGCAATGATATGTATATGTGTGTAAAATGTAGGAACCAATGAGTAACAACCAATGTATATGTGTGTGTGTGTGTGTGCATGGATCACAAGTTTTTTTCTGACTTCATGGCTCGACAAGCACTGTAACTTGCGGACCAACTGATTCAACACCAAATAATGAGCAAGCCTGCAGCAGACCTCTTGATTTCCCAAGCAGTATGAATCTCTCAGGCTTACCCAACAGCAGGCCTCTTGATTTCCCAAGCAGTATGAATCTCTCAGGCTTACCCAGCAGCAGGCCTCTTGATTTCCCAAGCAGTATGAATCTCTCAGGCTTACCCAGCAGCAGGCCTCTTGATTTCCCAAGCAGTATGAATCTCTCAGGCTTACCCAGCAGCAGGCCTCTTGATTTCCCAAGCAGTATGAATCTCTCAGGCTTACCCAGCAGCAGGCCTCTTGATTTCCCAAGCAGTATGAATCTCTCAGGCTTACCCAGCAGCAGGCCTCTTGATTTCCCAAGCAGTATGAATCTCTCAGGCTTACCCAGCAGCAGGCCTCTTGATTTCCCAAGCAGTATGAATCTCTCAGGCTTACCCAGCAGCAGGCCTCTTGATTTCCCAAGCAGTATGAATCTCTCAGGCTTACCCAGCAGCAGGCCTCTTGATTTCCCAAGCAGTATGAATCTCTCAGGCTTACCCAGCAGCAGGCCTCTTGATTTCCCAAGCAGTATGAATCTCTCAGGCTTACCCAGCAGCAGGCCTCTTGATTTCCCAAGCAGTATGAATCTCTCAGGCTTACCCAGCAGCAGGCCTCTTGATTTCCCAAGCAGTATGAATCTCTCAGGCTTACCCAGCAGCAGGCCTCTTGATTTCCCAAGCAGTATGAATCTCTCAGGCTTACCCAGCAGCAGGCCTCTTGATTTCCCAAGCAGTATGAATCTCTCAGGCTTACCCAGCAGCAGGCCTCTTGATTTCCCAAGCAGTATGAATCTCTCAGATCCCTTGAGGACAATAGCCAAGTCATGTCGTCACGCAGACGATACCAACTCGAACAGTCATAAAATCTTCAGCAAGTTTACCAAGTGAAGCTTGAAAGGAATGCTGATGAACACATCTACCTGTCTCATGAATGCCAAAGAGAGACTCTTCGCCACCTCCTAATGGAAGGCCTTATCGAGCATTTGGCTCTCTGCATATGGACTCTTTGCAGAAATGGGTTGATATGCTGGGTACCTCTCCATGACACTACGAACCTGCAGTAAACACCATATGATAACTTGGGCAAGAGAAGATGACTAGACCTGGGTCCCTAAATGGAAGTGCAGTGCCTAGTTGGAATGGAAAACACCTGGTTACTTTTTCTTCTATTTGGTTCTTCAAGTAAATAAATTAGGAGATGCTGAGATTTTCAAATTCAGACATGATCCAGCTGTAGCTCCTCCTAGTTTCTTCTCACCGAAATTCCATTTCATGGTAAGCATTTTTCTGGCACAATGTAGGTGTTTGGTCATGAAATTGCTATTTTTCAATACCAGAGTAACTCCAATACGAATTCTTGGCTATTTCAAACTGGATACTTGTTTATGAATTCTGATAA
The DNA here is from genome assembly GCF_008831285.2 of Nymphaea colorata. Classification (NCBI taxonomy): domain Eukaryota; kingdom Viridiplantae; phylum Streptophyta; class Magnoliopsida; order Nymphaeales; family Nymphaeaceae; genus Nymphaea; species Nymphaea colorata. The sequence goes on along the minus strand of NC_045139.1, from coordinate 36,043,870 downwards.
TTGAATGCCCAGTGCTCAGAAACACAAGCCACAATCTATATTGTGTTTGAGATGATGAAGCCTACTGATACATTAAACTAAGTAATGCGATGGAAAAATGTGGTGCAAAAAACAGCATCTATCACTTTCCACGTGTAAATACATGGCATTGAGAGAGAGAGAGAGAGAGAGAGCTCACAAAACCTATGGAAATCCTCAAGATAGGCCTTGCAGCCTGTATTTCTCGTTATCTTGATATCATATCATCAACGTCCTGTAAGATCAAATAAAAAAATGATACTATAATTTGATAAGATAAAATCCATTTCAATATATAAAAAAGCTGTTGAATTAATATAAAACTCATTTCAATCCATAAAAAAGCTGTTGAATTTAAAAAATAGTACAAAGTGATCATTTTAATAACCAAAGCACATCCTATACTGAAAATTTTATTTACCATAACCAGAGCTAGGAAATAAGAATATTAATTAAGGCACACTAGGAAGAGTTGGGTGGTGAGGGTGGGGAGACATTGCACCGTGATAAGGTGTCAAATGATCAACGAGACATTAAAAATAGAAGGCACTTCTATTTGAAAAACATCTTAAAGAAATCCAAGTGACAGCTTAATTTGTTTTGTCTGAAACAGGTTTCATGCAGCGATCCAGAGCTTAGGCATCCTACCTGTTCTGCCAGATTTTTCTCCTTTAGATTGCAAATCAAGATACCCTCTTAGATACAATTTAGAACCTCCGAAGCATCTGTAAAAAAAAAAAAGCAAATTCAGTGTTAAGACTAGATGTTTCTCCTTTTGATTGCAAATCAAAATACCCCCATAGATACAGTTTAGGAACTCCAAAGCATCCGTAAAAAAAACAAATCGAGTGTTCAGCATATCATCAATATCATGTTATCATGAGAAGCGTACCTTCCTTCAGTAGTTTGGTCAATGAAAAACATGAAACTTGCATTAAGAATTTATGGGGATGAAAAGATTCAGTTTTTTAGCAACAGGAAATTCTCAATAACCTACATTCAGAAAAATAAGGAGCCGATGGTGCATCGATAAGAACCAATCTGTAAAGATCACATGTATTTTGAGCAACTGCGAGGCTGACAATACTGAAAGAAGTATGACATCGTAGTTAAAACATCCAGAACATAAAGGTAGAAGAGAATGAGAGCAAATACGGCCTGGAGCTTAGCACAGAAGACTTCATTAGAAAGACTATAAAAGGTAGCTGTTAAACATGCAACACAAAGCAGACACAGAGAGGAGATATACCTCTTGATTATTCTCAAAGAGAAAAAAGGGAGAGGCGATGATATCTAAGATCACAGACTATAGAATCTGTTTTTGGAACTAAAAAAAAAAAAAAGAAGAAAAAAATTTGGGGTTCTTTTTAACAACTTCTTTTGGGGCAGCTAACTGAACATGGATCTAGGTTTATTACCTCGTTCGCCCTACATGTTAAGAATCCAGAATTTTTGACAAGAGTGCGGACAAGTAACTTCATGCATCCGGATTCTTCTAGTTAAGTTGGCTCATCAGAAGCTTGACATGTTATGGTTTATTTATCCTTAAGCAGCCGTGTTCCTACAGCTTTTTGGTTTGTTCGATCTCAGCCTGTCCGCGGTTTACTGAACAAATAAACCTGACATAATAATTGATTGTTTTACTTCTTTAAAACAACATAAATGTCTGACATCGTGCGCTCACCAAATCGTGAATCAGCATTTCTTTCAAAATTGAACTTTAGAAAGAAGTTTCACAATCTAATCTAATACTTGTAAGCTTCTAAGTTTACAAGTATTTTATATATATATATATATATAATGTTCTTATTATTTTCTTCGTGGTTACTTATCAAATATATATATATATATATATATATAAAGTAAGAGGGATGTGAGTATCCGACCTTACCCTGTCTCGCCCAATCAAAAATCAGAGTTTTCTCCCTACGTGCTGACTCCTCACAATCTGCCCCGACCTTTTCCTTCACCCGTCCCTTATCACCTCTTCAACCTCCCACCTCTCTCTCTACGCTGCCCTCCCTCTCTCTTCCTTCCTCTCTCTGCTCATGGCCACCTCTTTCTCCTCCATCCACCACCACATTGTTCGGCGCCACCACTTTCCTCCACCAGACTCGCTCCCTTCCACCACCTCCACTTCGTCCTCCTTCCTCAAACCAACCTCCTCCCCATCCTCCACCTCCTCCTCCCTGTCACTCTGTCATAGGTTCTCAATTCCCCGATCCTCCACCGCCACCACCGCCACCACTACCACCTCCCAATCCCCATCACTCGACCTCCTCGAATCCTACCTGTCCTCCCAGCAATTCCAGCTCGCCGACGAGGAAACCCGCCGCCTCCTCATCGTCCTCGCCGGCGAAGCGGCCCAGAAGCGCAAGTACGTCTTCTTCTCCGAGGTGCAGTTCATACCCACCTCTTATCTCTCCGCCATCGACGAGCTGTGGAGGAAGCACAGCAATGGCAAGTTCGGCTATAGCGTGCAGAGGAGGATACTGAGGAAGATGAGGGGCGACTTCTCCAAGTTCTTCGTCAAGGTCGGGTGGATGAAGAAGCTGGAGACGGAGGTGGAGCAGTACACCTACAGGTCCTTCCCCAGCGAGTTCCTGTGGGAGCTCAATGACCAAACGCCCGAAGGGCACCTGCCATTGACGAATGCCCTGAGGGGCACCCAGCTTCTGAACAGCGTCCTCGACCACCCTGCCTTTCAGACTCAGGGGGAGGAGGAAGAAGTTGAGGATGTGGGGTCCGGTGAGGCCCTCAAGAGCCCAAGCCCCGTCAATAGGAGGAGCTTCACGTCAGACTACTCGTTCTGAGTACAGCTGCTTCTGGGGAGAGGCCTTTTATTTATTCATCATCAGTATTATTATTTAGTGGTGTTCTCCTTTCTTCTTGTCTTCTTCCTTCTCGGCATCGTTGCTTTTAATTTATCAGCCCAATGTGGAGACTGGCGGGATTTTATTCATTGGAGAGCCTTCCAAGGCTGTTAATGGCCGCACGGTTTGGAGTCTTTGGGTTCTGCAAGAGATTCATTCTCTTTTTGCTCTGGTATATGAATTATGTTTTTCTGTTTGCCCTTTCTATAAGTGAAAGACGTTAGAGTTGAGGGCGACAGTTTATGTTTTTTGATGTAAGCAAATGGAAGAAATATAGACAGTTTCTGTATTTAACATTGAGTTGTTCATTTCAAACAGTGGTATATCATATTTTGAACAATATTACAAATTCTGGAAGTATTTGCTCTGCTATGTTGATCTCACCCTTCTTATCTCAAACACATTACTTTTTCCTTTCTTGAAGAAACTAAAAAGTAAAAAGCCCAAGAATTTGGTTTTCAAAGAGATAACTTTCTATGTAGCTGTAGGATTTTGTGGGGTTTAAACACCACAATGTGAAGCATCAAAATATGGGTGCTAGAAGCATGCATAAGAGAAGAAACCTGTCATGTTCATTAAGAAAACTTAGCACAGAAGCAAGAGAACATACATGAGTTACTTCTGCAGAAAAGCAGCATGGGTATGAGATCAACTAAAAGATTAGGCGCCCACGAATGTGAAAAGAAAAGATTTCTCTAGGAATTGATGTTCATAATCACAGAGCAGTGGAACTCTCAGCACGCTCATTGTTGTTGCTCTGCTGCTATTCACATGTATAAGAGTTATTGCTCAGAGAGATTCTGGGGATATTCAGAGCAGAGAGCCTAATTTCTCTGTTCATCTTTCTCAATGTGTACTGCAGTCACATCAATATGACAGTAACGATGCCACTGCAATCAAGCATCAAGGTCGAAGGTCCCTTGTCTTTGCTCGGCTGCTTAAAGGAGCCATCCACCTTGTGACCCCTGTTGTAAGGACAGTCTGCTTGCCGCTGTTCTGTTACTGTGCCCTTTTGACAGCTTGTAGAATATGGACACGAGTTCTATGTATATTAATCTGTAGACGGAGATTTCGAAGTTGCTGCAATTACTGACTGTGGACCAGAGACTCATGTTGTTATGGCCAATGTTCATGCTTTCCACCTACTTTAGATGAACATGAAAGCTTATACAACAGCAACATTTCGATTGGATTGGGTTTATATATATATATACTACTCTAATGCAACAAAAATGGTGTATCCTACATCATTTTATGAAGTTCATGCCACAAAATTATCGCCAATGAAAATCTATATGCTAAGAAGGGCCCAATTCTCTCAATCTCTCTCTCTCATCATATTTGAGAAGTATATATATATATATATATATATACTCCTCAAATATGATCCTGCCAAGTCTTATTTTTTTGAAGTCCAAGTTCATGCCAAAAGTTGCTGGGCCATGAGCCTGCAAAGCCCACAAGCCATAAACTTCTTCAACTTGAAGATAACAGTAAGTTATGACCACAATGAATCTCATGGATCTCATTCACCTGAAATTCAGGGCCGTGCTTAAGCATGGGATTGAGACTATATACCATGTTCCAAATTTTTCTGCTCCAAAGCCGGAAGAGGCCACAAACGAAGAGAAAGAGATCTTCAAAGGAGTTAGTGCCGGCAAAAGAAATTTCTGGCTGAGAGACACTACTAGTCACAAAAAGCATGTTTTTTTTTCGAAAAAGCATGAAAAAACACGATAAATTAAGTTGTCATTCAAAAACTTAAAAAAACAGGCTTAAAAAAAAATAAAAACGGATAAAACACGTTTTTAACACTGGTTTTTTGCTTTTTTTCATTTTTTATGCCAAACAGTTTTTTTTTATTTTTTATTTGTTGCAAATCTACTTATCTTTTGATGTATGGGTTATTATTTTTAATTTTTTTTTAAATTTTAAAATTTTAACATATTTTTTCTGTTTTTTTAAGATCGCCATATTATACCCGACAAAAACCTCACAGTTCAAAATTTATAAAACGTTAGTTGTGACTATGACTTGAAATTATAGACACTTGACATAAATCAATGGATATGAGATATTAATATATGAATAAGCCATTTAAGTGGGTCTCCATGGGCAATTGTCTACACATGTCCACACATGCCTCTACCACCCGAGCGAGTTGATAAGAGTTATAGTACAAGCTTGGGGGTATATATCCTTATAGAATGCGGCAGCTATTTAACATCTCGCAAGCGACCATGTTGCACCCTTTACATAGACAAAATTCGAGAACCCGAAACTTACTTTTTTCAGTTTCCCATTTTGCCCTTATGAGTGAGGCTTTTGTGTGTCTCTTCTATAAAAATGTCAGGGCTATCTTTTGTACTTTGAGCACCCTAACACTTTCCACTGTATTGGCAGTCTGAGCAACTGATTCATAACCAGCTTCAATGTCCTTAAGAGGATGTTCCTATTCATATTATTGTATGCACATTGTTCTATGTAGAAATAAAGCAAGAATAATTTAGTGTGACTCTGGATGTACTCGGATTTTCTTGGGGCTGCATGAATCTTTTTGTTACCTCTCCCTCTGAATGTTTTCCTCACAAGTGGAGCATATATGTTGGCTACCATGCTATGTGATCTCATTTAAATAAAGTGGCATAACAAAAAATTGTAGAAAGTTAAGCTTATGTTATGTATAGAATTGCCTTTTTATATACATATGATATTGCGGCCTATCACACATGCAGCCTGATGCATTATATTACCGACTTTCTGTGAGAGGCCGAAGCATCTGAATGGCGAGAGAAATCCCCGTTTTCTATGTGAGGAGTTGAAATATTCTGCTTGAATGCATCGGGCCGCATGTACGAGAGGCAGGTTAAGTGCTGCTTTGCATGGGGCAGCCGTGCTGCCATTTTTCGGTTCCGTCCAGCCCGATGCTCAGCCTTACTTGTAGGATAATTAGAAATTGTAGGCAATTAAATTATATCTCGCACAATTGTTTGGGAGGAACGGACGTTGGACATGTGTGCAGGAGTACGACAAAAATGATATTTTTTTTGTTTTAAGTACTAGTTTATAAACTATAAATATGTTTATTTGTTTTTAAAATCTTAGAAATATGAATAAAACATGTGCACGAAATGGGACAAGCGCTTTGTGCCGATAACACCTTGAAAAAAGGGCGACGTTTTGTGAAAATTAGGTTTCGACCAGCTGTTTTTTTGGCTTGCAGGTATTGAAAACTGCATTTTGTCAAAAGTAGGTTTTTCATAAATTCAATTTTAACTTGCCTGGACGGCTATTTTTTGAGGCAAAATGCTTAAAACAACAAAATCTCTTTCATTCCTTAAGATTCACCATGTGGAGAAGATGACTATAAAAAGAACAAATAAGAAATAGATATTATATATATATATATATATATATATATATATATATATATATATATATATATATATATATATATATATATATATATATATATATATATATATATATATATCTGGATGAATGGTTCAAAGAAAAACAAAGAAGAAAAAGGGATAGACATTTTCACATTAGTTCATATTTTTTTCTCCTTATATTTTTTTTTCACTTGCCAAATCAAACGATCCTCATGCGTGAGCTGGATGACTTTAGGTAACCAGAATCCCTATTCATATATATATATATATATATATATATATATATTATATTGGAGGTGCCATAAGGAAGAACATGTTAGTGTCCCGTGCAGCAATAGTGCTTCATAGCTATTTATTACAGCACCCCATTTAAGTTTCCTTTCCAAACCTTGAAGAGTCTTGTGAGGCAATTCACATGAATAATCGATTGGTAAACTGCCCCATCCTTCATTAATATAATATTAATGTTCGTTTCATCTAATCGCAAACAAAGGTTAGGTTTAGGGTGCGATAGCTATTTCCTCATCTGCTTCATAATTTTACGCTCTGTTTGGATGAAGAGAAAAGGTGGTAATTATTGTAATTGGTTGGCTAATTAAAAAAAAATGAAATGAGAGAAAAAAAAAATATTTGGATGCAAAGTAAAAAAATGAGAGGGGGCAAGGAAGGAAAAGGTCAATATAAATCCAATCTTTCTAAAATTGAAGCGATTAAAGCAAAAAGAAAAGACATATGGCATCATTTTCTTCTCTTTTATTTTCTCACATTTCCTCCCATTCTCTTTGCTTCCCTTTCCCTTCTTTTCTCCTTTGATTTACATATATTCTTTTGACAAGGCCTTAAACACCAAAGATGGTCCTTCAATACCTAAGGCTTCCAATAAGAAAAATATGTGAATACATGCTTTTAAAACATTATGTCATCTTATGTGACACTTGTTCCAAGAATAGTATGTTCTTGTCACAAGGGAAATGGTGAGATCCTGTCCAGTGTTTGAATGTTAGATGTAAGAACAGCAGGTTATGGACCATGTTCTTTAAAAGCACAACGTTGTTCATATTAAACGCTCTCCAAAGGACTACCTAATATGCAGCTAAACTAAGCTACTAGCTTGCTGAACTTAGAATAAGAAGCCCCATCTTAGTTTAAGTTGGAACTAGCTACCATATTCACCAATAAGAGCCTGATCATAATGGCTTGTGGTGAACATAGACTAAGTTTTTCCTCTCAAAATTGTCTGATACAACTAATGTTTCGGGTGCCTCAAGGGGCATAGCGTAGCTGATTGAGCTAGGGGCCTGTACTAAGGCAGGTCTCTAGTTTGATTCATGTGGGTGTTATGTTCCTGTGTCTTAAGGCGGTAGGGCGCGGCATCTAAGCTGAAGGGTGCACCGTTGCTATCGCTGACACCGACGCAGCTCAGGACCTCGGAGGCAGGGGGAATGGGGGGGGCCTTCGGGCCTTTTTCGGGCGGTGGGATTAATACCCCTTGCTCACCCGAAAACTAATGTTTCGGGTGAGCTGGAAGTAGGCCTGGGTATCGAGCTGACCCGACACCAGAAAATAGAGTCCGGGCATGGCCCGATACCCGACATCTGAGCCCGGGCTTGAACTGGTTAAAATAAAAAAATATTTTTAAATATAAAATATAAAATATATTTTTAATAATAAAAAATATATATCATTATTAAATAAAAATAATATAAAAAAAATAAATCATGCTGAATCAGACTCCATCTCCATCGGGTCGACCCGAGCTGATTTTTTGGGCTCGGGCCCAAGCCTGATCGGGCCAGTACCGGGCACTTGTCGGGTGCAAGTTTGATTTTTATGTTTGGCATAGTTGGTCGGACCGACCACAAGTTAAACATATGAAGTTAAACATATGGTTACTGATCATGTGAAAGGAGAAAAGCGCGTGTCCAAGGCAGCCGTAGTTGAATGATTCACTTGGATGACAGTAGACCATGACCTTGAAACCTTCAACCTTGTGATTCTAATTAGTACGGCGAACCATTCGTGTTTGAAATGTTTCGTAATTTGGTAGGCGCGCCCTTCAAATAATTCCACTTAGTTGGTCTCTATGTGAAAGTTGGTATAATCATAAATCTCCCTTCCATATGGTAATATTTTCTTGTGAACTAAGCTCACAAAGATTCATCTTCATTCTAGAACTTCAATCTTTCAACTACCATCTTCCTATCAGACTCATTTTAAGAAGCCGAGTTGTGGCTATCAGAGACCTACCTCGAAGTGATCGAGACTCGGTAGATCTGGTTGTCCTTTGTTCTTTAAGTGCGGGGCACATGAATTTCTTAAATGCGGGACAACTCCCCATAAATCCTGCTGCTGTATTTATTCTTGTTGTTGTTGTTGCTATTGCTGTTGTTATTGGATCCTCTTGTTTTTATTTCAGAAAGTGGGTCTCCTTGTGTTTGGCTTGTTAGCCACCAAAGATGCCAGTTCCTAATTAAGTGGGAAGCCGCTTTTATAAACTCCTCTCCTTTCCCATGTGAAGACAACTAAGGCTTTGTGATATCCTCAAGGAGGTTGGCGCAATGGTGGGGGCGAGACCGATAGGTGTCCGGTTTCCATTTCAAATCCTTGTGGCATCAACCTTCTTTAATGCAAACAAAGGGTCACTGATATGCAAGTAAGGTCGCAAAAGGAACCCTCGCGTAGCACTTTTAATTCATCATAGAAGCTTCTTAAAGTAAATGCTTCGCTACATGTTACGTCACAAGCAAAGCCAAAGCTTTGCGAGTGCATGCTTTCTGAAAGGAGGGACCTCGTCAAGGTCTTACGGAATATCTTTGGTCAGGGTCAGCATGAATGACATACCATTTTTCATCAAACTTGGTGAGAGTGAGCACTTTTCAGGATTTGTTTGACCTGAATCAGTGAATTGAAGTATGGCAGAGGCGGCACCTTAAGGGACCAAAAGCAGACCATGTATCTTAGAGAAATAGGAGGTTGAGTGGAGGCTTCGGCCTTCTTCTGGGTGATGGGAAACCCCACTCACCCAAAAGGAAGGTTTTGTAGTGCCAATGACAAGAAGGATACATATGAAGACAATTTCAAATATTCTAAAAGGGTAGGGCATAGTTGGTCCAGCTAGCGGCTGGTAAAAGTCCAATTACCAGTTCGAATCTTGTGAATGCGGATCCCACAAGCCAAAATAAGATTAAGCTCTGATGGTGGGTTTTATGCTGCCAAGCTAGGACAATGTTGTACGCGATCCGGCATCAAATGTTTGTTTTCTCCTTTTGAACTATATCCCCGGATTAAACGGATGGAAGGATCGAATGCCAAGGACAGGGACCGAAGATTTCTTGGTTTTGCATGCCGAACCACACCTATTGGCTGATTTGACAGAGTTGAGCTTAAGCTTGGTCAGCTCGACTTAACTCAAGCTTAAGTCGAGCTTTTACACAACTCGAGCTCAACTCAATAGACTGAGTTGTTGCGGCGACTCCTCCTATTCGACTCGATTTTTTTCTTCATTTTGAGTTTGGAAAGAGACTAAACAAGCTTTTACATGAGTCTAATTGACTACAGTTCATGTAACTCGAACTTGACTTGTTTATAAACTAGAGTTTGCAGTTAATCAATCAGATATTGTGATTGCCAATCTGCCTTTCTGAATGTTGCTTAATTCAATCCAAAACTGGATTCGGGTTCAAATGTGGAAAATAGAATATGATATCCGAATTCTTTAATTGGGCATCGATCAGATTCATATATTTGCGTTTCTAACTATTAATGGGATGTGAATTCTCTCACTGCATCCAATTCTTTGAAGTCAGATTTGAATTGAATATCGAACCACATCGAAACCATTGACATCACTATACATAGTTGTGGTTCAGATGTTCACCAGCTGAGATTAAGTCTGATTTCTTGTCCAACTGGAAATAGCAGTCTTGGGAACAACACCATGTCTAGACAATTTGTCAGCTCAAACATGGGAAAATGTATCTCTTATTGGCTAAGAATGTGAGCTCTTCAACCTGTTTTAGTTTGTCATTTACTTTCTGCATGCCTTGGTTGCTTGGGCTGTTAGAGAGAGAGAGAGAGAGAGAGAGAGAGAGAGTTATGAAGGGATCAGAACCAAATTAGCTTTCACAGTCGCACCCTTAATCTCAGATCAACATTCTTCAATACCATCAAGATAGCACCCTCCATAATGCACGCCGCTCAGGCCGACCGATTGTGATGCCCATCAAAGCGTATTTTTAAAAACATACCCGATGATTGCGTGGAAGATGATGGTTTCTTTAATTTATAATCACAAATAATGTCTCAAAGTTTTAAACGGTGAGGTTTTTCTTGGTTATAACACCACGAGCTTGTAAAAACAGAAAAAATAAAGGAGAAAATATGGATCTTTTAAAAAAAATTAAAAAACTAAAAATGAGGATAAATAAAATAAGTGAGAAAATAATAACACAAATATGAAAAGATAAATAGATTTGCAATAAATAAAAAATGAAAAAAAAATTGTTTGGCATTAAAAAATTTAAAAAAAAGTGAAAAGTACAAAAAAAAGTGTTAAAAACATGTTAAAAACGCATTTTTTTTGTTAAAAACTTAAAAAAAACGTTTTTTAAAAGTTTTAAACGGCCATTTATTTTATCATTTTAACTAGGTCCTGATGCAGTTCAATATATTCAAAACAAATCTGTGCTTTAGAATATGAATATCCAAATCTGGTATTAAACAGAAATGCACACTTAATCTCCATCCCCCTTTTTTTTTTCTCTCCCTAACTTGGGACACTCTTATTTTGGTTATTTTGCGGTAGAGTGTCACTTTTGTTTTATACCCGAAAAGGATGTGAACAGGTTTGGATTTGGTTCGGCTGGACTTGGATTTCCATTCACATCTGGATTTAGAGTGGGTCGCATTTCCTAATTTGGATCCTCAGATCTTCCTCTTAAATTCAATAATCAAACATTATATTCCTTGGAACAAAAGCATGCTGTTTTTGGATCGACGTTATCAACCGCGCTCTTTAGGGTCGAGTTCATATTGGACTCAGGCTTCCTACGTCCAACCTAATTAAATCTGGCCTAATCAAGTTTTTGAATGCATATTTAAATTTTTGAAACCAAACTTAAGAGTTCAATGTCTAAGCTTTTTCACATAGGGCTGCACAATGAACCGAGCCAACTCGGTCTCGACTCTAACTTGCTCGAAAAAACTCGGCTCGTGCTCGACTCGTTTACAAACGAGTCGAGTTCGAGCTTACAAATATACTCGAAACGATAAACGAGTTGAGTTCGAGTTTCAGGAACTCGACTCGTTTATACTCGCATCAGTACTCTATATAATATTGCCAACATTGGTTCATTGAATCATTGGTTTTAACTTTAGGGTAAAAACAAATTTTCACAACTTACAACAGAAGTTAATGCTTACATGAGTTAAACGAGTTACACGAGCTAAACTAGTTAATGCTTACACGATTTAATGCTTAAACGAGTTAAATGGGTTAAACGAGTCGAGTTCGAACTCGATTTTCTATAGTAGAGTCAAGCTCGATCTTGCTATAAGGAGCTCGACTCGGCTCGTGTGCAGCCCTACCCACACAGACCCGCATAACATATTAGTCTTCCACATAATTTAGTTTATTACATATTGGGGCCTCTCGAATTATATATATATATATATATATATATATATATATATATTCACTAATACAATTCTCTCTCTCTCTCTCTCTCTCTATATATATATATATATATATGCACACCGAATTGCTCAAATCAAACCTAGTGGGGAGTATTATTGAGAGCACAAGTGCCATGTTGGTGCACTTTTCATCTTCTTGATGCTTCGGAATGAGCAGGCAAAACCTCCCTTGGTTAAGCATATTCTTGTCGTCCTCCAATATTCCGAGTGGACTGGACAATGGATGATCCCTAAACTTTGTCCCATGCCTGCAACGAGAGAAACGTTGTGGAGGGTGGGGTGCACAGACTCTGTCTGCAAGCTTGAGGTCGACCCATGGCCGTCGACGCCATTATTGAGTCCCACATGCTATGTTACTGGCAACAGCTACCTTCTGGATCAATATTCCCACTTTTATATCCAGAAAAACTGGGATAATCTCTGATATGATATGCAAATCGACTAATTGAGGATGGAATTTCTTTAGCATACAAAAGGAAAGTCTTTTATTTAGTTTCAGATTCAATTCAGTCGTTACTCTGTGGGCCTGGCTCGAGCTTGGGTCACACCCGGGCCATGCATGTCGAGGCCGGGTTTGGCCAGTTTGAGCTTAGTACTCCAAACCGGTTCCAATAAGCTGACGATCGTATTAACTCCGAACCAACTTCTACTTACCACTCGACGGCCATGGCTGCCACCCTTCTCCGCATCCCCTTAGAGTATCAGGTCTGCTTTTGGTGTCTTTTGGAGTATTAGAAGTTGACACAGACAATTCAAAACACAAACTAGTCGTCTGCCAGCTTAAAATAATTCATTATAGACGTTATAACGACCAAAGAACTTTTGTATGTTGCTCATTATTAGTGTAACTGTACTTCACATGCTTCTTGCACCTTGAAACATACGGAGTAGTTGTGTTCTGGATATTTTTGCATTAATTTATAGTATTCTCTTAGGCTTGCCTGGCCGAGTATTTTGTCTATTTTGTCTTTGATAGGTCTGGTTTGTGGTAATTTCACCGGTTGTGCCAGAGTCTCCAGCAACTTTATATATTTCTTCCATGGTGCCTTCTTTTGTTTTCTGGGATTGCGAGTAAATATAATGATACCATTTGTTTTGATTTTCTTCAAAGCTTCCTCAATGGTATCTACGCAAGTATTCGTGTGGGTTATCTTTATATCAACATTTTAATACTGATCTGTAACTTCTTTCTGAACCATTTGATTCTATTATCCAAACAAAATCTTTGCTTTCGTCTGGAAATTCTAATTTAGATAGGCTTCTACATATGTGTTTTTTTTTTGTATACATTATTTATCTGTTTTATTTCAATAGTAATCTTTATCTTTTTTTAAGTTTGGCTTGTAATGATTTGCAGTGATCAGCAAGGTTATGAATATATTCTCTTACTTAATTTACTAAGCCTGTGTAGTTTCATCAAACATTGCAATCTTCTACATTATTCGTGTACATGATGCAGTACAGCCAAAGAACTTGATGTAAAATAATTCATTAGATTTTTTTTTTTCAAAAGTCCAAGTACATTTATATGGTTGAGTTCACTGGATGGCATCTTGTATATTAATTTTTAAAATGTCATGATAGGAGAAATCAACTGCTATTTGTTTTTACAATGCCTTTTACTTTTAACTTTCTACCTTTTTTTTATTTTAAGAATGACATTTTTGCTTTCAAATGCTTTGAATATGGAAAAATGATTATTATTTAACTGAGCGAATAAGATTTTATAAAACTTAAAATAGTTTACATACATGTTTGCAGATTCATTATAAAAAAAAAAATCAAATCATAAAATTCGGCAAAAATCATCCCGGCAATCTGGGGATCCGTGCACTGAAAAACAGCCGGAAACGTGTTCCAAAAGCGACCTGCCCTTTGTTTGTAGCATTTAGGAATCGGAATAAAGATCCAAAGCATGGTCCGTGAGTCGTTTTTTATTCCGCGTTTCACCGGAAAAGGAGTGGTCAGTGTCTGTGGGCGTCGCCATTAATGGCGAAGCACTTCATATATCACGGCATCCCTTTCAATGCAGATGATGAATATCTCATCTTTATTTCTCCGTCAACTTATTTATTCATAAACTTTATAAAAGAGCCTCACCTTTTTGAGTTCCTTTCACACAAACATCCTTTGATAACAACTGTTAACAACTTAACGGTGTGATTAAAATCGGGCCCTACTAGACCCACATTCGCTTTCTATCCATATTTTCTGAAATTTTAGCTTTAAAATCAAGTTAAAATTGAAAATTTTGAAAATAAGGTTACAAAAAGATGCATGTTACTAAGGCTGGGCACCAGGCCGGGTAGCCGGTGGGTACCCGGTAACTAGCTCGACTTGGGCCTGAGTTCAGGCCCGAAAAAAAAAAAAACACGGCTGACTCGGTTATTAATAGAGTGAATAGATTAGCCATTTCTTGAAATCTCTCTTATTATTCAAAATCGTGGTGCAATAAGCACGGTCTCCTTTTGAGTCATAAGTGGAGCACTGTCTCTTTTTTGAGTCCTAAGTGGATGGAGATCTGACATAAGAGGAATACAAGCAGGTTTGGATTCAGTGCAGGTTTAGAGCTTCATAGAATTTCACTCCTTTGGATTTTAGGTAAAAAGTTCTCATTAAATTTGCAGTCAGATTTGGGTTTAGATAGAAATGGTTCAAAGAGGATCCAAAGTAGTGACAGACCTAGAAATTTTGGTCAGAGAGCCACAAATATAAAAAAAAATTAATAATTGAAGGGGGCAACTCACATGCATGCATATTTGGCATGATTAAACAGACTTGGATCCAATCTTTGAAAAATTACAATAAAAAAACAAGAAAAAATCTTTGAAAAATGATCCCCAAAAGAAGATGACATTTTGTTCAATGTCACTTAATAACAAACAAAAAAAAGCATAGAGCGGTGTAAATGCTCGAGGGTGCACCGAGTTCGGCCCCGCCCCTCCACGTGCCCAGCAGTAAGGGCTGTGTCATGTAGGGGGCCGGGGCCGGGGCCCGGCCGAATTACTTGATGTGCCTTCAAGCATTCAATCCCTCCCACAAATTAAATGGTTTTCCCTACATATCTCCTGGCAGTGAGGGTGCATGTCATGTAGGGGGGCCAAATTACTTGACGTGCACTTGAGTATTCAATCCCTCCCAAAAATTGAATGGGCTTTCCCTACATAAATTTTTTGATTTCGCCTTTAGATGTGTCACATTAATCTGCGGCATGTATTATGTTTTACGGCCCACTCATATCTTTTTTAGGCCCCACGCTTACTTTTTTTCTAAAGCGGGTTGCTTAGATAGCTAGGTGACTTTGAAAAGTTATATATATATATATATATATATATATATATATATAATATATATATATATATATATATATATATATATATATATATATATATATATATATATATATATATATATATATATATATATATATATATATATATATATATTATATATATATATATATCACTAGATCCTACTCTAAAGTCTCTCTCTCTTCCTCTTTTATATATATATAAACCATTTTTAAAATAGGACTGGCTATGTAGAGGGAGAGATGGACAGGCAAAAGGTTGGAGTTTTTGGGTGTTTTTTCTTATTAATTTTTGTAATTGGATGAAACTAGGTTCTGTATATTACACTAGATGTTATCTCAATAATCAAAATATGGGCATTTATATCCAAAATATCAACATTCTATACTTATCTTATAATCTCTTTCTTTTCTTTTAGGTGAGCAAGAGGCCATCTACCCAAAAAAAAACTGAAGTCACCCTCCCTTTTTCCATACCTTCTAGATCTTGGGTTGTGTTGCAGTGGGTGTGGCCAGGGGTGGAGCCAGGGGGGCATGGGTCTTGGCTTCATATAAATTTTAGAAAATTTCACTTATTTTATATAAAAAATTTGAAAAATGATGTTTTGACCCCACGAAAAAATTTAGAAACTTTAATTTGGCTCTCCCTCATGAAAAATTTCTGACTCCGCCCTTGATTGTGGCGCCAATGCAGCATCAATTTGATGCTACAACTCACATTATAAGGCCTAAGGAGCTAATGTTCATGGGAACCAAAACATATACATACCTTACTATTGCATTTTGGCCCGACCCGCTACGCTATATCCCTAGAAATTAGTTCTCTTTTTTTTTTTTTTCCTAGAAGAGAGTCCTACTGGGGCAGTTAAAAAAATTTAATTGAGGGGCACTGTAGGTTTAAATTTCAAACTCTAAGGGGCACTCACATATAAAAAAACTAAAAATTGATGAAGTTTATATGTGTAAATAAAGTAAATGTTGTGGGCTGGTGTGGGCAATTGCCCACACCAGCCACATTGTAGCTCCGCCTCTGTCATACAGAAGACTGGCAGTCAGTAACATGTTGGACAAAAGGCCATAAAACCTACCAGTCATATGCAGATGCCTTTTTATGAAGGAAAATGTGGAGCCAACAAATTAGCAATTAGGCTTCCTCTCTCAAGTTCCCCTTTTGAGTGGGCATGTGACCACATGTGGCCCCACCCCACCTCCCTCATTCATTGACCTGAAACTTCACCAAATAGAGCTTTCACTCAAGCCAGGCTTGCCACCCTCCTTTATGAATGACAATGATGGTACCCATCAAAGGCCACACACACAAAGACTTTAGCGTTTACCCCCACACCCAACAAAGTTGTTTGCTTTTTACTCAACTTTTGTTAGCTTGTGATTCCAGTGTTGTGCTCAAGCAAGGTGGAGCCACATCTTGGTCAGTGTGGGCAGTTGCCCGCACCAGCCTCAAAACGTTTATTTATTTTCATATAGATATTCAAATATTTGTTTATTTAAGTAATGCAATGTTGTAACACCCTCGAAATTTAATCTCGTATTCAAGATTGTGATGGATCTTCAAGGGCTTATAAATGAAGTTACTAAAATAGATGGTTGTTATGGTTCTTAGTCTTGTTGGGGTTGAAGCTGAAACTATTAGAGGGCGGGTTGAAATCTACCGAACTAGATGCTCGAGCCCAAGAGTGAGCCGGGTTATTACAAATGTTGTTTAAATTGTGAAAACTTTTAGGTCATGCTTTGGTTACTTTGTAATCACTCATTGCACATGCCAAAGCTATCCGTAGACGAGTTGAAGTTGGAGCATAGGGGCTTGGCATAGCTCAAAGTGCAAATATTTGGAGCGGCCTCTAATTGTTGAGGATCTCAAATCCATGGATCTGGATTAGTCTACTATCCCCCTCCCTCAGACGTAGATTCGGACTCTTTCATATATATTATGAATATGAAATCCACATTACTGAAATCCCTTGTTTGTTTGAATTGTGGATCATGAGTGGCATGGACTTCAGATCAATTTCGACCACTAGCGTAGTCAGAAATTTTGACTGGTGTGGGCATTAATTCAACAAGTTTTATGCTTTTTGGGGCACCTATATATATAAACACTAAAATATATCAAATAGCTAATGTAAAAACAAATAAACTTTGTGAAGCTGGTGGGGGCAGTTGCCCACATCAGTCACCATGTGGCTCCGCCACTGATTTCGACTTTTGAGATTTGAGGTTATCAAACAAGATTTAAATGGCTTCTTCAACTAAAATCCTAAAGAAGTTGAAGCAATACTCTCATAACTTGGTGGCGTTGGTAGTCGAACAATCTCTATTTTTAGTGTTAGGGGCATTAACCTTTTGTACTGCAAAAGAGGGTCACTGATATGCAAGTTGAAGCAGCAGCATTCAAAACACCAAAACTAGGCCCTATACCTTAAAGGAAAAAAAGGGTTGGGTGGGAGTTTCGGCTTTCTATCCGGCCGCTAGCTCTTCCTGCTCACCCTAAACTCTATAATTACCACTTGAGATATTAATCTTTATATACCATCAAGAGTGTTGTCTTCCTATACAAACTCATAAAAGACTACCACTAAGAAAATATTTCATCAACTTACCCTAAAATGATTTTGACTTATCTTATACATTGACACCTTTATAACAAGGTGGTTGGCCAACAAGGACTAATCATAATGAGCATATTAAATATATCAAAACAAACAGAGCATCTCTGGAAGCCGACGCTTTGTTTGCCTTTGCCTCTTTTGTTTTTTTCTTTTTCACTTTCATGGCTTTTATTGCTTTTGTGGCTGTCAAGATCAAAAAGACATGGCTAATATTGACCAACATTTAATTAGAGAAATTGCACCAAATATTGTTAATACCGGTTGAAAATGATACAGGTTTATAATTTTATTTATTTTTATTTTAAAAATTAATTTATAATATTTAAAATTGTTTTTACATGTCAAAATTGAAAAAATAAAAGCGATACACAATCCTATATATGAACCGATACGGATATTTAAAGTTGGCTCAAGATCCGAAGTCTTTTGAAATTGGACCAGACAGCTATAAAAGCGTATAAGCTACGAAAGTGGACCACATCCTGGCGAATCGGATTCCTTCTCAAAATTGACCAGCTATGGATTCATTGTATCGGCCGATTCAATTAAATAGGTTGTGAATCAACAATCGAGCTCGACTCGTTAAAGCTCCGTTCGTGAATAAGTTCGAGTACAGTCATTTGCTTAACGATTGGAGCTCGAGTTCATGAGTCGCCTCGTTCAAATAAGCGAGTTGAGTTCGAGCTCAACACGTAACTGCTAAGTCGAGCTCAAGCTTTAATCGAGTTTGTCGAGCCTTAATCAAGTCAATATATTCAAACGAGTTTACGAATTTGTTGAGCCTTAATCGAGTTGAGCTCGAGTTCAACACGTAACGATAAATATCAATTCTATTCAAACAAATTTGTCGAGTTTTAATTGAGTCGAGCTCAAACTCAATACGTAACAATGAATATCAATTTAATTCAAACAAGTTGGTCGAACCTTAATCGAGTCGAGCTCGAACTCAACACGTAACTCCCGAGTTGAGCTCGAGTTACTTCCATCGATCTATTTTCGAGCTCGACCCAAGTTGAGCTCGAGGTTTCATTAGTCAAGCCGAGCTTGAGCTGACTAGACTCGGCTCTTGTTCACCCCTAATTGTGACCAAGAGGAAATATTTAGTGTTAGTGGGTGCAAAAACCGAGTTTTGTAAAAATCAAGGAGATGTTTGGATAACACCCTCTTCTAACTCGGTTTTATGAATTTATGAAAACTAAGTTCTTTAACGAGTTTCAAAAACTTGGTTTATTTGTCGCGGTGCTGAAAACCTGATTTTTTATGAATAATCTAAGGTGGTTCGAGTTTTTCACTCCATTTTCTAAAACCAAGTTTTGCTAAAATTGGGTTTTCCTCAAACCCGATTTTGGCGACGCCTAAACACTCCAAAAACCTGGTTTCAGGGTGCCATCCAAACATCCCAAGTTTTTTTTATGAGTTTTTAAAATTAGTTTATGTGCATTTATATATCATAAAAAACCTTATGTTATTCACTTTTTCTTTTAAAAACCGGGGTTTTTTTTTAAATTAAGTTTTTTTTGAAACCAATGATGTTTAGATCATCCAAAAGCTTTCAGATTTTGCATGTGGCCCAAGTTGTTGGCAAATAAGTTTATCAAAATCTTGGTCTTACTTGTTTTTATTATAAGCGAGACCATAAATAAATAAATAAATAACCATTTTTCAGCCATCCAGCTTGCACTGAGCTCGCCCATCTTAGACTACCTCAACCATTTATACTACGTGGTTGGAAATAATAAAATTAAAAATAAAGTCAACTAAATCATAATTTTTCGATTATTTTCATCTAGCTGGCCGGAAAAATGGTCGGTCCGACCCATGTCGTTCAGTCATGTTCAATAGGGACATCAAAAAATTTTCATAAAAAAATCTGAATTAAAGTTTCTAAGTTTTAATTAAAAATTTTAAAAATTTAAATATATTTTTTTAAAAAATTTGAAGTGGGTCAGGGCCAATGCAAGCCTCCCTGACTTCGCCCCTCTCCAAAAAA
Organism: Nymphaea colorata; assembly: GCF_008831285.2. Taxonomy (NCBI): domain Eukaryota; kingdom Viridiplantae; phylum Streptophyta; class Magnoliopsida; order Nymphaeales; family Nymphaeaceae; genus Nymphaea; species Nymphaea colorata. The sequence continues at coordinate 36,023,963 of NC_045139.1, read as the reverse complement.
ATATGCTTGAATTAGTCTACTCTCATGGGGTTAGTCAAATTTAATTCGGCGATCCATAAAAATAAATGTTACCACATATTAATATTTTAATTATTTTTAAAAAATAAAATTACTTTTAGTTGATTTAAAAAGACATTTTTATGAATTTCTTTGTTCCACAACACATTGTTTCGATACATTGCATTAAACAGTATGTTTAATCACCCTTGCTCGATATAATACATTTATAAATGATAGAAATTTTAAATGTAAAAAAAAAATCAAACAATAAAAATATTTTATGTAATAAAATAATAAGAATATATTTGAAAGATAATTGGCTTCGTCAAACTTGTCAACTGCCCCATGAATTTGAAACCGTGTTGTCATTTGAAAGAAATCACAGGGGCAGAATCGTCAGATCACATAAGCCAAAGGCGACTCACAGCTACCGCTTTTTTCAACGCAACCAACTCATCGTGAGGGCCGTCATTTTCGAAAAGTCTCACGGGTACTTTGGTCTTTTGCGTTTTTGCATCTCTGAATTATAGAAGGCATCCTATGTACCGGAAGCAAATTCATAATATTGTAATTAATTCATATATTAAATTCCTCTTCCTCTCTCTCTCTCTCTCTCTCTCTCTTCAAAAGCAGAACGTCCTTGTTTCAGAGCGTCCTCCTTGTTGTTCCTATGCTCCCGTGAGTGCCTGCCCAGCCTCTTTCCCCACCCTTAGGAGGGCTCAGAAGAGGTGAATTTTGTCGTAGATGAATGCCCATTTGTTGATTTCTTTCTAATTACTTATTTTGATCTTTATCTTATTTTTTCTTCTCCTGGAGACGACAATTTCGAGAATTTTCGCTGCCATTTTCGTGATTTTTTTTTGGGTGGGTGATCTTGATTTGGCGCAGGCTGGTGCTCATCTCGAAAATCAATTCAGGATTGGCGTTGAAGGGCCAAGTCCATAAACTTCTGATCGTCTATTTGATTTCGTGACAATTCTTCTTCAATTTTGATTGTGTATTTGTGAATGGGGGTGGTGTCGAGGAGGGTATTACCAGCGTGCGGCACCCTCTGTTACTTGTGTCCCTCGTTGCGAGCGCGGTCGAGGCAGCCTGTGAAACGGTACAAGAAGCTTCTAGCTGATATATTGCCGCGGTCTCAGGTGAAATCTCAATCGCGGCTTCTTCTTTTATTGTTCACATTTCCTTGTTCGAAGAATTAGACGTTCTGGAATTGGAAAATTTTACAATTGTGCGTGATATAAAATGATGAATTCGGTGCGCTTGAGGCTGGTTTCACTTCTCTGTTTAAAATTTTGCTTCCGGGTTTAATAATTCAACTTTTTCACACGTTAAACGGATTGTCTGCGAATGATGACTTTGGCAATTGTGATTCAAGTTTACGCGCTTGTTGCAAAAGAAGCATTCACCAAATTGACTTGAACGCAAAAGGTTCTTTTAGTTTATGTGTTTGTTGAATCAGACAAGTAATGTTAATGATGTGGAAAGAAGTGAGTAGTATATCGCGGTCCTGTGAATTTGCAGCAAAGTTTTTTATATTAAGCAGTGAAAACACGCTAGGGTTCTGTCACTTGTTTCTATAAATTGATTACCAAATTAAGGACAATGTTTTGTGAAGGATTTGGTTTGCCTATTTTTTCCTACACTAGTAGTGTTATTTTTTATTCTTTTCTTCTTCTTAAATCTTTTTCTGTTTTCCTGTTTAGGAAGTTGAAATAAATGATAGGAAGATTGCTAAGCTCTGTGAATATGCGTCAAAAAATCCAATGCGCGTGCCCAAGGTAAATATTCCTTCAAGAAACCTTTTTCTCTTTTCTCCTTTTCTTTATTAAATCATTTTTATTGATCAAGTATAACGTGTGGTGGTTGTCATTGCTTTCATGAAAAACAAAATTTATTATACATGCTGAAATAAGTGCAATAAGATTCAAATATAAGCTGATATCTCTGCAGTAATAAGAATGTATCTCCTACACCGATTACTGTGGTTGGCATTTGCAGCTTCGAGATTTTGTAATCATCTTACCGTTGCTCGGCTGTGAATGGTGCTTATGACTTCTTTTGTCTACTCAATTGTGCTTTTTGTACTTCCACTTGTGTAACAGAACATATGCAAATGAGACACCATTCAGATCTCTTCACTCTTAATGGTCTTCTGAAGTTCATCATTTTGTTGCTTTCAGAATTTTGGTCTGATCCTTCCACTTAACTTTAGTAAATGCCATATATCATCACAGATCAGTCCTAAAATCTCCTTTTTCTTTGTGTGACAATATGTGTTTGCTGGGGACTGATAGCTTTATTTCTGCAATTATAGAAGATGTTCTCTGAGTTTCTTGTATAACCAATTACTATGCATTCTTGTGTCTAATTTGTGAATGACTAAGTGACCTTTTTCGTTTTTCCTCCTTGTAGTTCTCCCCTTATTCTATTCTCACCTTGTTGTATTCATCACTAACTGCTAGGTTTGCGTTTATGTTCAGATCTGTATCTTTACTTGCTCAAATTTTCATTAATTGAAGATCGTTTGTATCGTAAGTAGGGGAATATGAATATGTTTTTGATTGATTGTTTCACAACTTATGTATCTTGAGATTGTGTGCTGATTTTTGTTCAGTCTTCACTTGACACATGATTTAATGATGACTTTGAATTCTTGCTTAGGATCCTAATGTTGAGCCATTCATCCATGTTGCTAACCTTAGATTCCTTTTTGCATAACCAGTCCAAATTGCTTGCTCTCTAACTGCAAATTTCTGGACCATTGCATTATAGATAACGGAGCACCTTGAGCAAAGATGCTATAAGGATTTGCGAAATGAGCACTTCAATTCAGTAAAAGTTATCTTGTGCATATACAGAAAACTGTTAGTCTCCTGTAAGGAGCAAATGTAAGTTCCTTTTCGATCTTAGATTTGTCTATGCATATTGCTCTCAGTGATATGTGAAACCAACTATGCTTTTATATTTTAATTAGTCAAAATATTACTAAAAGTTGATTCATGTGTAACCAGGATAACTTGTAGGGATAGCTTACTTTATATTCTCAAGAGGAAACTGATTGCATTGATATCATATTATCACCTCTCTAGGTGATGACAAAGAATTTTTTATGGCTTTTAAATTCAAATATGAGCTGTATATCTGTTCAAAAAAGCCTTCTCCGGTGTGTTCTTGAGATTATCTTCCTGCCATCCTTCTTTGTTTCCTCCAGTGTCTTGGTTTCAGTTAGTAAGTTGAATGTAAAGTATTGTTTTAGTAATTTGGTAAATAAAAAAGTGGAGATAAACGGAACATGTGTACAAAAAAGTTGGAGAAGTTGGACAATCTCTTTCTTACTTAACCAAATTTATTGAAGAGCCATCCTTTTGCTGCATGGATCTGTATATGCATTTGGAATGAAGGTATCTGGCCTTCCACTTCTAATACAGTTTCATGTTAACTTTCTCAAAATAAGATGCTATCTTGTTTGCATGACAATCCCAAACAATATTTGCATGTACCAGTTCTTTTTGTTGAGCTACTTATGACATATTGAGGGACTTGGATTTCCTTTTTCATGGTATTCTTTGTTCTTAGACTATACCTACCAGAAGCTAGCTAGGTCCTTGTTTGAAAGTAAATCTATGAAAATGATTCTTCTTTGGTGCTTTCTGTGACCTTCGTTACTTATGATGCATCCTTGTGTTGTGTCCCTTGAACATATTTTGGAAATGCTCTCAGGCCACTTTTTGCGACGAGCTTGCTGTGTATTGTACGGACTCTTCTTGACCAAACACAGCAGGATGAAATGCGGATTCTTGGTTCTGGTACTCTTGTTGACTTTATAAAGAGCCAGGTAACATAATGATTGCTACGATCAAGTTACTAGAATGCTTAATTGTCAAAATCCTGGATAGTCGGTTGAGCTTGTTATCAAGTATCAACTGACTTGTGCTTCAAACTAGTGACTAGTTGATCAAGCTAGTCAATTAGTCAACTTAGTTATTGGTCAGCCCACTAATTACTGACCTATAAATATGTATGTGCGTTATTTATACAGGTTTATATAAATATGTATGTGCATTATTTATACAGGTTTATACTTTTTTGTATTCATTTCCACATAATATATTAAGCAGCTTGGACATAGTCGGACTAGCTAGTCCTGATCAGTCTTTTTAGGCTCTTGAACAACTTGTATCTGACTTGCGATTTGGACAACTGAGCAAGAATGTAATAAAAACTTAATGCTCAATGTTATTTGACCAACCATTGAGATCATGGCTTCTTTCTGATAAGATATACTTTTTGTCATCTCTAACCTGTTCACTTATTTATGCCTCGGCTTTTGTATAGACGGATAGCTCATACGTGTTCAATTTAGAGGGTCTGATACCCAAACTTTGTCAACTCTCTCAAGAGTTTGGGGAAGATGAACGGGGATACAGTCTTCGGTCAGCAGGACTTCGTGCTCTTGCCATCCTGGTATGCTTCTCTACCTAATTTTGTATCATCATTCTATGTCTATGCATAGGCTTTTATATAATACTGGGGTTCTAACCAATTTCATGTTTTCTTTCTTTGAAATTATTGATCAGATAAAAGCCAATAGATCTGTTCTGGCAAACATATTTAAACTTTAAAGGTAGGGGTCTACCAAGCCGGACACAGGCTTAAGCTCAGTTACAAATCTGTCCTTGTTCTGAGGCTCAGCATCGGGCTTGGCTCTGTTATACCTGAAAGCACATTCTGGAATTAAACAAGCTAGTCTCAGTGAATTGAGTAAACTGCTCTTGATCAAACAAATGAGCTTGCATAATCTCATTTTTTACAGAAATATACATATGAAGTTTAGGTTGGGCATTTCATTAAGTTGATGTTTTTTTTTTCTTCTAACAGATGATTGGTTTTTTCACACCCAATCACGGGCTTGAGATTCCTTATGTTCCTTTTTTCTAAACTGGATGCTTACAATTATTTGAGCAAGGCCTGTTTGAGCAGAGTTTGAAAACATCCCAAGCTTGGTTTTGTGATATCCCAAACTGAGTCTTACTACGTGTTTTTCAATAGGGGAGATTCAACAGCTCATACTGGTCTCAAGTTCAGTTTATGTGTGCTCCTAGTTGAAATTGCTCACTTGATTCTTTCCGTGTGGACATGTAAAAATGGCCATCTAAATATGCCAAGGATACTTGCAGTATCCTACATTTCTGTGGTTTCTTTGTTTTACTGACTGCCATTTACTACTGTGCTATGTCTTTTTAGCTAGGAGTGCGAATGCACAGAACTTGCATGCATACCTGTACCTATATGTGCCCACCTATGTGTATAAAAAATACATATATGTGATAAATAATTATATGTACTTCCGAGCGGTATGAATAAGCTTTCTGAGTTAGCCCATGGGTCTAATAGATGAGCCATGGGCCTGCCTTGGAAAAAACTTTAGGGATTAAGTCTTTGCCAGCTAGGCAGGCTGTACTTGTTGCCTGCTATTTGTGGCTGTAGCACTTCAGGTACAACTTATCCTTTTCTTGTGATTCCTGGATTACAGTAAATACATTGAGCTTTTTGTTCAATTTGTAGCACATTGACATTTTTCAGTTGAATCAGCTGTTTGTTCATCAATTATTCTGGAGTGGCTTACTTTGTATGTGAACTCTTTTAGACTATCTTCATGTCAACTCAAGATATTTGTTGTTTATGTTGAACAGAAAAACACACAAAGAACATAAATGTAACGTGGAAAACCCTCAACACAAGGAAAAAACCACGATGGTAGGAGATGATTCTAGCGCTCACTAGCTGCCGGTCACATCTCTCTTAATTTTCATTCACTTCTAAATTAGGGTTACACAGTTTACTTAAATAGGACTCAACATGGACTGCGGGTCGGATCAGATCCAGACCCAGGCCTAGTCATACAAAACACATCAACAGTTTACAATTTGATATTTCATTTTCAAGGTATTATATAGACATATTTAGTTTAGTCAGTTCTTTTGCAGGTTTTATTTTGTTCCATTTCTTTAGTTTTGTGCTCTAAGGAGGAATATAACTGTTATTTTTTTCTGTAGATAGCTTAAGTATCCTAGCAAAAGCAATTATGATGCTGATTGATTCATTTTATAAATACCTTGCTCAGCTGTTCCATTCTTTGTTTCTTTCTTCCCTTTCAGGTGTGCTTCATGGGGGAGCACTGCCACGTTTCAATAGACTTTGATGATGTAAGTTGTTTTTAATCAACCAGTGGACATAAATTTAAACACCTGTTATGAGTGCATGCTTTCCATCTTCTCAATAAACATGCTATTTGCATAAACAATTTTAATATGCTGTAGTGATTTATAGCTGGCCAATGCAGTTGTTTTATGCTTTTTCTAAGTTAAGACATCACTTATTAATTGCTATTGAATGGATATGTTTTGTTGTAGGTTACTAAGTATGTGAATTAGATTCTCATAAATTTTGTTGCTGTCTTCTAAGGATCTTTTAGGCTGTTTTATGAAGGCCATTTGATAGCTACCAAGCAGCTATCGACCTTCCTCTTCGTTAGAGTTCAGCCTTAAAGGCTTAAACACACAAGTTAACATGAAGCCCAGCTTCGATAGTAATCTCATTCATTTTCTTAGGGTTTTAATTTCGCTTAAGAGGTATATATATGTATCTGTCCGAGTGGGTGGGTTTATTACATGATCTAACTGATAACCCAATCCGTGAACTCTCTGTGAGTGTTGAAACAGAAACAAAACTAAAACAAGACTAAAAACGTAAAGGCATGAATAAGGCAGTGTCGGTTCTGCGCCTAACACCATTGATTCCAATAACTGTGTTACTTGGACCTCGGACAAGGCCTGATTTGCATGAAACCCATATGTGATTCTAGGCATCTGGCCTCCAACAAATCAAATCAAGCTTGTCTGATCAAAAACATTTTCTATGTTGGTAACTTTTGTCCTTGTTTTCTTTAGTGCTATAAAGCGAAGTATCATTAACCCATCATCGACTAGTCATATGATAGATAGGAGAAGAACCAAAGCTCTCCATGCTTGGCCATTCATTATAACCAAGAAATGTCTATCTACTAGGCAATCAAATACCCTGAACCTTATCTTATAATTGTGGCTGGTCGATGCTCTTATTTGCATGTTAGACCCTAGGTATTGACTTTGGAAGTTTGGATGCATTAAACTTTGCAATCGCTGCCTTAGAGAATTACCTAAATATCATGAATGTGATATAATCCCCAGCAAAAGGCTGTCAAACTGACCCATAGACATGATTGCGCCTTTCTGTATTGTTAAAGGAGTGCAGTGAACCTGCATAATTTTTGGAGAAGTATATTCTTCATAAAATAATAAATGGTCTTAGTTTCTATTCTCTATTTCGTAATTTAAGGAAAGGCACATGCAATTAAAATTCTACAGAAAAAGGAGATGACCATCCTTACAGACATAGAGAAAATTAGAAGCCAATCATTTGTCTATATTTTAACAGTCATATAATTCCACACCCAAGTAGAACTGTAATTCCTTGATGTGCTGATGGTCTTATGAAGCCTTCTCCCCCGAGATATTTGTAATATATATGGTAATTAGATTTTTGTCTTGGGAAATGACCTAAAAGTTATCATCAAACTTTGTTAGATTGCTACAGTAATTCCAAGTAGAGCAGTTGCTATTCTATTCCTTACGAAATTCCAGATATCATGTATCCCATGTTCAATTATTAATCTATGGCGCAAGGAATCTCTTCGTAATAACTTGTCATGGCCTTATAGCAGCCTTGCCCAAAGCCTCTCCTTCTTATAGATGTTGTACTTTCCTGTATGGTGTTGTAAGACATTGTTTTGACTGTAAAACTTCCTTCAGGGTTTTCACTTCTTGGGCCTTGACAATTGATGGTTCCTTTTCCTCCATAGCCTAGTGCTAAGACATCACATGTGGCCCTTGGGCAGATGGTTTCCCATTGCTGATAGAATTTAGTACTTTCTCTCTTATACTCTTAAAATGAAACTTTGTTGCTTTTTTTCATGCGCATGACTTTTGTTTAACATACCCTTCAATGAAGCCTTTTGAACACAGCCTCTGTTTACAGCAGATGATGCCACATGGTTGTGTGGCGTTTCCCTATACTCAAACAAGTTATGCTTCATGTGATTAGTGGTGATTATCAGCAAGTGGATCCTGCACAATTTTTGCTTCATGTAGATATTGGTTACTCAGTCTGTGATATTCCCTGCTTCTCTTATTATAAGGCATTTGAGTGTCCATCTTGCACGAGTTCTCCATTAAATAGGTCTTCACCTAACTTGTTTTGAGATGCTGATAGAGACAAAATTGTCACTCAACCATCTCCCTCTTACATAATTTTATTTGGTCTCAGTATCTTAGAACCAGAATGCATCACCCGTGAGCTTGTGAGTGACCTCAAATATCCGTCTCATTTCTTGCTGCCACTCAATTCAAATCATAACTGCTTTTATACTCTTAATAAATATATATTTTTCTATCATGAGTTCAATTCCTTATGTAAATTTATAAATTTCCATTAGGTTTTAACTTCCACTTATTCTATCCTGATAAACAAACTTTTAAGGAATGAGGAGTTTGTTGCTTCTCACCTTATGGTTTTTTGCCTATCCTTTATGTTGGGCAATGTTGAAATTGTCATTTATATTAATAGTGATTCTTACCACACAACTACAGATTATGGCAGTTGTATTGGATAATTATCAACCTGTTCAAGGTTTTGTGAAGAATAATGTACTTGGCAAGCAAGATTCTGAGGACCAATGGAAGCAGGAAATGCCGAACATTGAGAATGAAGTTCCACCACCAGTAGATAGTGTGAAAAATGTTACCTTGTCTCAGGAACCTGTATATAGTAAATGCATGTCGGATACAACAACGTGAGAATTTTTGACACACTTTTTTTGCCTTTATTGCTATGTCTTCTTTAGTTTCTGTTGCTACTATGCCTATTGATTGTTGTCATTTTTCAACTGTTTATTGTGTTTCAGCAGTGATACTGAAAGTCCCAGTTATTGGTCAAGAACATGTTTGCAAAATATGACCAAGATGGCCAAGGAGGCAACTACTTTAAGGCGTCTCCTGGAACCTCTGTTTCGCTATCTTGATAATGGAAATAATTGGTCCCTATGCAATGGGCTCGCTCTGCCAATTTTATGTGATATTCAGCATTTGCTGGAGATCTCTGGTAGTTCAAGACTCTTGACTTTTAGTTAATGAACAAATTTATGCATCAACTTCACCATTCACTCTTCAACTCATGCTGTCTTATTTGGTTTGCCTGCAGGGCAGAATACCCACTTGTTGATATCTATCCTAGTCAAGCATCTTGAACACAAGAAAGTTGTCAAGCAACTTGATGTGCAGGTTAACATTATTGAGGTGATCACACATATTGCATATCACTCCAAGATGCAGGCATCCGTTGAAATTATTGGTTCAATAAGTGACCTGATGAGGCATATGCGGAAGCACATACAATATTCTCTTGATTCTTCATATCACGAGGGTGAGAAAAAGAAATTTAATGGAATGTTTCTGTCTGCGTTGGAGAATTGCATCATACAGCTGACAAATAAGGTAAAATTTGACTGGTTTTATATTTTTTGTGTTTTTTGAATTATGAGATTTCAAAATGCTGCTCGGAATTGAATTGTGAAATTACATGAAAAAACTTTAGGTGCTTTCCATAATCTAGTGCTTTTCCTTCATTTATTTGTGAGCAAGTATGGGAATAAGTTTCACTAGATGAAGAAGTTATAACATCAAGTCATTAACAATTGTTGACCTATAAGACATGAAATGAAAGAACTGAAAAGAAATGCATGAAATATTGAAAATCTTCTATTTTCATCAACGTTGAGTTTCAAGTGGCTTTTTTTTTCATCAGATGGCAACAATCAGATACTATACTGTTTTGGTGTTTTAGCGATTTCTGATACTAAAGAAATTGGCTGGAGCTTGATATCCGGAAAAATCTAGAGTAAAATATGGTTTTCTGTCCAGTCTATGTCAGAAACTAGAGGAAATACTTGCTTATTTATGTTTTTGTATATTGAGGCAATGAGAATCATTGCAGGCAAATCTCTCACGTCTTTGCGTTGACAGGTTGGAGATGCTGGCCCTGTCTTCGACATAATGGCTGTGATGCTGGAAAACATCTCAAGTAACAGTGTGCTAGCCAGAACAACAATATCTACAGTGCATCGTACTGCACAGCTAGTAGCTCCTAGTCTATCATCTCATGGCAAGGCAAGGCTTCATTTTTAGGGTTCAACCTCAATATTTTGTTCTCTTTTTTCTCTCAAATTTCTATAGGAACAATTATCAACTGAATGATTAGTTCATCCTTACATGCATTCAGGCCTTCCCAGAACCTCTGTTTCATCAGCTCCTTTCTGCGATGCTTCATCCTGACTATGAAACACGAGTTGGTGCTCATCATATCTTTTTAGTAGTATATATGCCAGCGTATGCATGTTGCTGGCCTGGAGCATTTCCTCCTGAGTTGCAGAAGAAGCCAACTGCTTGCACAATGACCTTAGAAAGTAAAATTTCTTCTGATGATCTTCCAGCAATGTCATTTAAGGAAAGGATCTTCATGGACAATGGGTCTCAAGGAAGTATGAACAAATTGAAGGAATTAGAAACAGAATGCCATGATGTTGCAGAAACAACAGACAAGGTGAACCGAGACATAAAACTCTGTGCAGTCCATCCGTCTCGCTGCCAATCTCACAATATCAAGCTTCCTCCTGTGTGCTCAATAACAGATGGGACAATTGTTACTGAGCCTGAAAAGGATGCAGTATGGACCGTAATCTTATTTCATGATAATTCATCTTTGTGTTTTTGGCAGCGGTTTCTGCTCCACAAGATTGCTATTGTATATCCTAGCTTAGGGTTTAAAACTCAGTAGCCTGCAACAACTCCTGGCTAATATCAGCCTCGATTCAGAGTAGAATTTGGTGATCCTTAGCTTTCTGGGACACTTAGTTCTCAGCTTGAGCTACCATTGCTAACCTGTAAATTTGTCAGTCCTTTTCTTCATAGGATGGTCCATCTGTGATTTTTCCTCTTGAGCTTTTACAGCTTCAGATCAAACTTGACCTTGTGGGCATCTAGTTCGCACTATGAAATCTTTGGCTTATTCTGTTACATTTTGTTATTTACCACTTCTGTAATTGTGTCTAGCAGGTGGCTTCATTGCAGATAAACAGTGATCAGATGGGTCTCTTGCTGTCCTCAATATGGACTCAGGCAACATCTCCAGGAAATACTCCTGCCAATTTTGAGGCAATTGCTCATACTTACAGCCTTATCCTATTCTTCAGTAGAGCCAAGGTGAGATGAAACCCATTAGGAGTGTCTTTTCTGTCTTCATTTGCTGTAATCAACTCTAAGTTCTTAGTATTTTTAACACATGATTAGGTGTTTTTTTAACATATATTTCGTGTGTTGTCCTCGTATGAGAATTTAACCTTGTGATGTGATTTTTTTCTTTATTATCTATCTTGAATTTTATTTTCTTCATTTAATAGCTCAGAGATAAAAGAAACTGTTATTTTTTGTCTAAGATGGTATATCATGTATGGAGAGATTCCCTCGTGTAGTACAGCAGAACACACTTTTCAGGCTTCTTCTTAGACATGCATATATGTTGGTCAAAAGTTTTTCTCCTGAAACTACTTTGGGATCGGGGATGATAATTTTGGACTGTGGAACATACTATCTAAAAATTTAAACTGGCTTGATTAGTTCTAATTGATGTGGCTTTATACTTCAGTTTTTTAATTTAAGTTCATTCACACCAGGTATCAAGTCATGGCACTTTGGTTCGATGTTTTCAGCTGGCATTGTCTCTTAGAGATCTCTCTCTTAAGAAAGAAGGTAAGCTCCTTTAATTTGCCACTGAGTATCTAATCTTTTTGCTCTAAAAATGTTCACTCAGTGGACAGATATGAAATGACTTTGATTAGCATGTCATGCAGGTCCTCTTCAGCCATCCCATAGAAGGTCTCTCTTTACACTGGCAAATGCGATGATTTTATTTTTGGCAAGGGCATACAATGTTCTTCAGCTTGTACCTTGCATTAAGTCATCACTTACTGAAAAAAAGGTTTTCCATAATTTGTCCACTTCTAGTGATCTTGATATGTACACTGTGGTAACCTTTCTATTGTGTACCTGTCTTTGTTCTAAGACTTACAGTATTTATGCTTGATTATCAGGTTGACCCTTATCTCCATTTAGTCGATGACAACAGGATTGAAGCTTTTCACATAGGTTCGGATAGCATTAAACCTGCTTATGGATCGAAGGAAGATGAACTTGCTGCAGTAGAGGCGTTATCCTCAATTGAGATTACTAATGAGCAATCAAAAGAACATTTGGCATCCATTGTGATGCAGAACCTTGGAAATTTGCCAGAGGTAGGAATTTGAATTTCTTAAAATCATAATGACATGTTTGTGTGTGTAAGCATGCCATCCATATCTTTCTATGGAACGTTGCAGTTATGAGGCTGACCTTAGAGAACAGAATATCCATAGTTGCTGTGTTGTGGTGTTTGGGGAAGGCACTGTCAGCTTCCTATCTCTTTCTGTCAGCTAGGTTAAAATAGGTTGTTGTTAAGTTGTTAACATGGTGAAAAAAATCGATTTTGTGTCTGAGGCTGGGAAAACTGCGGTTGCTATTCTTATATTATGTCTACTTCAAGCCTGTAATCAATTGTATTGGATTCATTTCCACATTTACGCTATGCAAGCTGTAGAAACACGAACCACAAGGAGAGTAGAGAAAACACACACAGTATACGTGGAAAACCTCAGAAAGAGGTGAAAAACCACGGGGAAGCTCTGACCTAGGGGCAAACCGCAACCCTAGGAGAGAGAAAATCACATTCACTTAACTCAACAATTACATGTAAGTGAAGAATATATAGGAGGGAGAGAAAGAGTGCCGCCTAGGATACCGAGCCCACCTCGGTATCCGTGCCCCATAGGACCGGGTCCAGATATGGACCCGGTTCCCCATTACAATATATTCTAACACTCCCCCTCAAGCTTGGCATACATGTCAAACATGCCAAGCTTGCTAACATTTTTCTCAAACTGAGATGTACATAAAGACTTAGTTAAGACATCTGCAACTTGATCTTCAGACTTCATATAGGGCAGAATCAACTCCTTTGAATCTATGCGTTCCCGTATGAAGTGGCGATCGATCTCCACATGTTTAGTCCTGTCGTGCATGACCGGATTATTTGCCAGGTTAATAGCAGACTTGTTGTCACAATACATCCTCATCTTCTCTTCCATTTTAACCCCAATATCTGCTAAAAGAATTTTGAGTCATAGCATCTCTATAACCCCCATAGCAACCGCCCTGTATTCAGCCTCAGCACTGGACCTGGAACAAACTTCTTGTCGCTTACTTCTCCAGACCACAAGGTTACCTCCAAGAAAGATGCAGTATCCTGTGGTAGACCTCCTAGTATCTGTGCATCCTGCCCAATCGGCATCAGAGTATCCTTCAATACTTAGTCGATCTTGCCGAGTGTAGAGCAATCCTTTCCCTGGGTCATTCTCTAAGTATCCCAATACTCTTTCAGCACTTTTCCAATGACAATCAGTAGGGGCATGCATAAACTGACTTAACACACCCACAGCATACGTAATATCTGGGCGAGTAAGAGTGAGATAAATAAGTTTACCAACCAGCCGCTGATACCTCCCTTTTCCTTCCTCATCCAAGATAGTCCCAGATTTGATACTTATCCTTGTGCCAGACTCCATTGGGGTAAGAAAGGGCCTGCATCCCAGTTTACCTGTCTCTTTTAGAAGATCCAAAGTGTATTTTCTTTGGCTCATAACAAGCCCAGTCTCAGATCGCGCGATCTCAATTCCCAAGAAATACCTTAGTTTGCCCAGATCTTTGAGATCGAATTCTGCAGCTAACGTTTCTTTCATCTTTTTTTTTTCCCCCTCGTCGTCACCTGTGACAATCATATCATCAACATATACAAGTAGAAGGCTCACCAGACCATTTCTCTGCTTGATGAAGAGGGTGTGATCACCATTTCCCTGTTTATACCCATTAGTCTTCATTACAACCCTTAGTCTTTCAAACCACGCTCTAGGGGACTGCTTGAGACCATACAAAGCTTTCTTGAGATAGCAACACTTTCCGTTCCGAGCATATCCAGGCGGCATGCTCATATAGACTTCTTCCTCAAGGTGACCATTCAAGAAGGCGTTCTTGACATCAAGTTGGTCCATGCTCCACTTCTTCTGCACTGCAAGAGCTAGGATGACCCTTACGGTCTTCAATTTCGCCACGGGAGCAAACGTCTCAAGATAGTCAATCTCATATTTCTGGCTAAACCCTTTAGCAACAAGGCGGGCTTTATAGCGTTCTACTGTGCCATCAGGTTTGTACTTCACATTAAACACCCACTTGGAACCAACTAAGTGAGTTCCCTTGGGGATGTCAACAACCTCCCACGTACTGTTCTTTTTCAGGGCGTCCATCTCCTCTGTCATGGCCTGTAGCCATTTAGGATCCTTCCTGGCATCTTCCACTGACCTGGGAATAACAGCCATAGATAAAGAGGTAACAAAGCACTTGTAGTCTTTGCTGAGTTTAGCATATGAAACAAATCTCTGAATAGGATGAGAAGTACATGACCTGGTGCCCTTGCGCAGGGCTATGGGAAGTTCTTCATTCATTGGACTTGGATCATCCGGGGAGGTCACAAGATTGGGAAGATTGGGATTGGCAACATCGACATCTTCCATCACATCCTTCTTCTTCCTGCTGTAAACCTGACCAAATAAGTGACCTCGAGACTGTTCTTCCACAGGGCCCCCCTCCATCTGACTGTCTCTGTCCTTCCTGACAACGTCTTCCACACTTGAAGAACTAACTGTATAATCCAAGAAATCCATGAACTGAATCAACTGATGCGAAGAATACTCTTCCCTTCTGTCACCTAGACACTCCCCCTGAAGAGGAGTCGCAGGGAAGTATGCCACATGTTCATGAAAGGTAACATCCCTGGAGACATATACTCTGGAAGTGCTAGGGTCAACACACTTGTATCCCTTCTGAGTGGAGGAATACCCCAAAAAGACCGCTTTGATGGACCGGGCATCAAGTTTCTTGAGAGTGGGACTATGATCATGGACAAAGCAAACACACCCAAACACTTGAGGGGTCAAAGGCCAGGGATTCTGAGTAGGCCACAAAACAGAATAAGGGGAATGACCATTCAACACACGAGTAGGCATACGGTTAATGAGATGAGCACTAGTGAGAAGTGCATCACCCCAGTACCGCTTAGGGACATGACGTTGAAACATAATGGCCCGGGTGACATTTAACAAATGACGGTTCTTCCTTTCAGCCACACCATTTTGAGGAGGTGTGTAGCTACAGGATGTTTCATGTATAATACCCTTGCTTCGCAGGAAGTCATCAAGGGATTGGGAGACATACTCTTGAGCATTGTCAGTACGAAGGGTCTGAACAGGGGTCTGGAATTGAGTTTCAACAAATGCCACAAAGTTTTTGACAATGTCGGGAACTTCACTACGTTCTTTCAACAGATACACGAACGTACACCGGGAGTAGTCATCAATAAGAGTCATGAAATAGTGAAAGCCACGACAAGTGGGTACTCCCGAAGGACCCCAAACATCAGAATGAACCAAAGCAAAAGGACGGTCGGCTTTATTGAATGAAATAGGGTACGAGGCCCTAACATGTTTAGACAACTGACACACTTCACAGGCGAAGGTGTCCAAAGAAACAGAATGAAACATCCTAGGAAACAACTTTTTAAGCAACGGGAATGGAAGATGACCAAGTCTCTCGTGCCAACGCATAATGATGGATCTGTCCTCCATGCCAGGCAACTGTCCACTGGTGGCTGAAATCAAAGCAGAAGCAACTTGTACGGGCAGTCTGTAGAGACCATCAATAACCGAACCAATCCCAATCTTCTGCCCCGTCCCCAAGTCCTGCAGTAAACAACGATCAGCAGAGAAAATTAGATTACAGTTTAACTCTTTGGTAATACTGCTGACAGATAACAAATTGACAGGAATGTTGGGAACATGTAGGGCATTATGAAGACAATATTTGTTCAGTAATGATAAGCTCCCTTTTCCAGCCACAGAGATAGAGGAACCATCAGCCATAGCCACACGCTGCTGCCCAGAGGTCAACCTGTACTCTTGAAACATCGTAGGGTCCCCTGTCATATAATGAGTGGCCCCACTGTCAACAATCCAATCACCGAGGGAGGAATTACCTTGATCACTAGTAGCAACTAGGGCCTGGGCTAACTTAGCCCCCTCAGAAGTAGAAGCATCATCCTGGGTAGACAAACGACTAATGTATGCTTGCAACTCTCTAAGTTGATCTGAGGAGAGCTTGGATTTTGCAACATTGGTCGACCCTGGACTAGGCTCGGGCACAGAAGGAGCACGGCGATGAGGAGGAGGACGACCTCGGACAAGACGCTTCTCAGGATGAAGGTCCCAACAAAAATCAACAGAATGACCCACTTTGTTGCAATGGCTGCATCGGCGAGTAGGACGCTGCCCTGTCCCTGAAGTATGGCTCACAAAGGCTGCTGGAGAGCTCCCCTGATGGGAGTCAATATGCATAATCTGGCGCCGTTGCTCCTCAGACTCAATACGAGCATATACCTCTTCGATTCCAGGAATCTCATCACAGTTAAGAATCTGGCTCCGAATGGTTTCAAACTCATCACGCAGGCCTCCAAGGAAGATAAAGGTGCGGTCCATCCATTCCTTTTCCCAATACAGGGCATGATCTACACCACATTTCCAGTCATCATTCACATGATAGTCAAGTTCCTCCCATTTGGTCTTCAGGGCGGCATAGAAGGAGGCAACAGATAAATCACCTTGTTTAAGAGCATATATGCTACGTTTGATTTGATATGCACGTAAAACACGTTTTTTACGACCATACATACGTGCAAGAACAGTCCACATATCATATGCAGTCGATTTACGCAAGATCAAAGGCTGAATATCTGCGGAAACCGAACTAATAATCCATACTTTAACCTGACTATCTTCCAAAGCCCAGGTCGGCCGTTGCGAATCAGTTTTAGAAGGTGAAGGCTTCTCCCCAGTGATATAGTGCAGGCGACCACGACTAGTAATGCCGATTTCTAGGGCAGCAGACCACGAGAGATAGTTATCCTTGTTCAGCCGAATGGAGGTGACATGAACAGGCAAGTTCTCACCCTTGGTATTGCTGCCCGTGTCCAGGGCATCATCAAGCTTGGAAATCACTGCGTCATCCATGGCAATCCCCAAATAAGGTCACAACTGGCCGGCGGCGAAAACAAGACAGCCGGCGGCGACGCGGAAGAAGAGGGCAGCGGAGAAGAAAAAAACCAGTCGACGGCGGCGCTGGGACCTGTGACGGCAGCAGGGCAGGGCGGCGCTGATAACGACGGCAGCAAAGAAGAGATCCACACCGGCGGTGCTGGAAACGGCAACGGGGGCAGCACGTGAACGGCGGAAAAACACTACTTGCACACCAACGATCTCACACGCAGTGGCTCTGATACCATGAGGGCAGCGGAGAAGAAAAAAACCAGTCGACGGCGGCGCTGGGACCTGTGACGGCAGCAGGGCAGGGCGGCGCTGATAACGACGGCAGCAAAGAAGAGATCCACACCGGCGGTGCTGGAAACGGCAACGGGGGCAGCACGTGAACTGCGGTTGCTATTCTTATATTATGTCTACTTCAAGCCTGTAATCAATTGTATTGGATTCATTTCCACATTTACGCTATGCAAGCTGTAGAAACACGAACCACAAGGAGAGTAGAGAAAACACACACAGTATACGTGGAAAACCTCAGAAAGAGGTGAAAAACCACGGGGAAGCTCTGACCTAGGGGCAAACCGCAACCCTAGGAGAGAGAAAATCACATTCACTTAACTCAACAATTACATGTAAGTGAAGAATATATAGGAGGGAGAGAAAGAGTGCCGCCTAGGATACCGAGCCCACCTCGGTATCCGTGCCCCATAGGACCGGGTCCAGATATGGACCCGGTTCCCCATTACAATATATTCTAACACAAGCTTTTAGCTATTTGAGATGTCCTATTAAACCTTTTTTAAAGAACTGAAGCATGTGCAAGCCTAAATCTCTAGGTCTTAATGCGTTATATTTGAAACAAATGACTCCATGGTAGTCTTTAGCAAATTAAGTGCACATGTTAAATTTGATTACCATTAAATGACTGGATTTTGCAGGATGAGTTTTCTAGCATCCATAAACAACTACTGGAGGAATTTTCACTTGACGATGCTTTTCCACTGGGTGCTCCATTGTTTATGGACACACCAAAACCAGGTTCCCCATTTGCTTCAAAGAACTACGAATCTTTTGATGAGGTTGGCTCGCATCCCTTTCAGCTTATTTTTGTTATTATGTTTGACAATGCACCATGAGGTACAGCCTTTTCATATATTTGTTATTTTCTATTGCAGATGATGCCTTCAGCATATTTCTCAGATGAAGAGCCTGTACCTGAAGTATCAGGAAGCCAGGTGGATGGCAAAGTGCCTTCATCTATGAGCTCTTCAGAGGTTTTGAGTGTCAACCAGCTCATGGACTCTGTAAGTTAAAACACTTTGGTTTCTCTTCACTGAGTTTCTTTTATGGTGTTCGATCTTTATCGTCTCTTTGTCTTTTCTTATTGTTGATGTAATGTATGTCTTTCCCTCACATTATTCATATAATATGTGCTTTCTCTTGCAGGTTCTGGAAGCGGCTCTTCAAGTAGCTAGTTTCGCTGTTTCTACAACACCAATATCATATGACCAGATGAAGAACCAATGTGAAGCACTTGTAACTGGGAAGCAGCAGAAGATGTCAGTGCTTATGAGTTTTAAGCATCCGGAGAATGTGTTATCTATTGACTTATCCTCAGATGCTGATAGCACGGAAGCGGCTTTCATAATCAAGGTAAGTACCTTTATAAAAGCATATAAAGATAACCTACATGAATGCAACCATGCGTTTAATTTATTTCTCCATCATCATGAAAACATGTGCAGAAATCAATGGATCTGCCTGAAGTATACTCCCGATTGGCTGTAAATGACCATAACCAGCCCAAATTTCTCTCCTGTTCTACGGAATATGTGCAGTCATTTAGGTTGCCGCCTGCAAGCCCCTATGACAAGTTCTTGAAAGCTGCTGGGTGTTGAGAAAGATTGCCTGCATGGTACATATGATGCTGCTCTCCTTGCTGCCAGAATCCCCCTTCATCATTATTTTTATTCATTATTTGTTTATTTTCTATTTTTTGAAAGCTAATTTGATGTATGCAGGAAATGAACACATTGCTTAATAGCATATATAAATTTGTGTATATTACGTAGGTTTCCTATAGATTCTAGTAGGGGAAGTGTGATTTTTCTCTAAAACTTGTCACATGAACCTCTTTAGCATGTGTATTCATTCTATGTTTATAAGTCTATGTTCATAAAAGCATACATGGGAATATATATAGGCTTCCCTGTTTCCTTTTCCACAATACCTTCCTTCTCTCGGCAACTTGGTTTAAAGGAACTCCTCAGTCCATGGAAGTCTACAACAGCATGATCAATGGGGTTGTAGCACATTGGGCGGCAAGGTGGTCTACCTCATATAGGGAATTGGTTTTAAATCTTGGGGTGAATGTTGTAACGTCCCAGTGCACTCCTTGTTGAACCATAATAAGTTTCAAAACCACTCATCCTTTAAAAAAAATGACAAATATCTCTATAAACAGTTTTCTTTTATATCGATTGGAAATAATTGTAGATCAATTTCATATAAATACCAAATTATTGACAGGTAGTACAAGAGGAAGACACCAATGGTGCCTTTGAAAATTAAAGAATGAAGTGTTGATTCCAGTTGTTAACAAGATGAGAGGATCGGATTGAACCGAGTATTTGCACTATCGGGGATTTCCTGTATTTTTGTCTGTGTGGATAGTTGTTGTGATGCTTGTCATAATTTATGCCAAGGCAAAAAAAAAATGAACCACAAGGGTTTTGTTCATATGTTAAAGAGTTACTTGTGAATGTCACCAACTTGGTGTAGCAGACGAGTTGGGGGTTAGTAAGCAGTCAGTTGCCATTTCAAATTCTTAGTGTCAACTCTTTATGCTGTAATAAAAGGGTTATTGGCACACAAGTTGAAGTGCAATTGGGGTGGCCTGCGTCACTCTTTGTGTTGTAACAAAAGGGTTATCGACACACAAGTTGAAGTGCAATAGGGGTGGCCTCCTGAGACATTGAAAGCAGACATGTACTTTTAAGAGAATGAAGGGTTGGGTGGAAGCTTTTGCCTTCAGCCAGATAGTAGGTCTCTCCCCACTCACCTGCAATATCATCAGCTTGATTGGATTTCATGTGTTCAAAATCTATAAAAAGGCATCTTTTTACCCTAAAGGTTGGTGTTTTTTTTTCCCTAGTGAAAGAGTCCAGAATCAGCAAAAGTTTGGGTGTTGCATTTAAGATCTTTAAATTGAAATATGTCGATAGTTCAATTGGCAGGGATCTGTCTAACCCCAGCTTGTCTTTAAAAGAAAAATAAAATTTTACATATTAGAAATCTATCAATTTGCTACGAATGGCATAGAATTCTCAAGTCCAAAAAAACATAGTAGCAACTTTGCGTGGAAGCTTTTATTTGCATGTGTCATACTGTAATTGCATTGGTGTACACCATGATTTTGGGATTCTACGCTCGTTCGAAACTTAGTCTATTATATTCGAATCCTTAGTTTTAAGATGAGGTTTAGAATTCTATTTTTGTTTCATTCAAAAACAAAATAACATTACTTTGACACTTTTAGAGACGTGTATATACATATGTGCATGTGTCAATTCTTTGTGCGTCAATGATGAAAACAACTTACTAATTAAACTAAAATGCTTGTAAAGATTACTTCCTAATCAGGGACAGGATGACAACTTGAGATTGTTTGACATATAAAATAGAGAGAAGAGTGAGAGATTAGTCGTCGCTGTCATCTTTTATAGAAGAAAGAGCCCCTCTCTCTCTTTCTCTATCTCATGCTTATTCCCATTGTGTGTTCATCCAATATCGATTTCTTATGTGACCTCGAAGACTAACCTTTCTTTCTAACACTCCCCTTCAAGTTGGTGTTAAACAAATGTACAGCTTGATTTGAAGATGGAATGAAACACGACGGAGCTCTGATTTGGATCTTGTCTCCTATAACATGATAGCCGATTTTAATATGTGTTGCATTCATTTTATGGAACACAGGCTTTGCAATATGTGTTGCCACTTGATTATCACAATATAAGTTTAAGAGTTAATCAAATTGGAACTCGTTGTCTTAAAGTAAATTTATGATCCATATGAGTTTGCAGCATTGCATATCAATGGATCGATATTCACCCATTGCAAAGATTCTGAACATTGTGGTTTGCTTTTTCATTTTCCAAGAAATTGGACTTTTGGTGAACATAATACATACAATGTCTTGGCTATTTATGGACAATATCGTAACTCGTTGTTGGTCGAACTAATGAAAGTTCAGTTGTCAGTTTGATTCCGTTAAGTTGTCCCATATAATTGGACTTATGTCCATCAAAATTCAACATTGAATTAAGGTTTCAAATATTTGGTTCCATAAGACATATGCCCCCCATGGAAACCTCATATATCTTTGCTAATATATGTATTTTTTTAACTTAGGTATGGCACTTGCCGCCGTTTGTGTATCAAATATATGCATGAAGCCAATACGGCCGATACTAACAGATATTATTTCTTTTAATCAAAGGGAATAAAAAAATTTGTTTATTAGGTATTTTGGTGGTCGCTTGGGCCCACCACACGCCTAGTTGGACTGAGAAGGTTTCCGGTCTCCCGGAAGGAAACCGGTTCCTTCGGATGTGGATCCTTATGAGGTCTCGCTCTCTCTGCTGGATTCAGCAAATGGATCTCATGCTGACAATGTCATAATAAAAGGGATCCAGATCCAAAACCACTTGACTTTTGTAAATTGATATTATTATCAGAAAATGCCGTCAATCTAACTCTTCCCCAACACTACGTGGCTCTGCACCTTAAATTTAATACGAGATTAAAACTTGAAAAATATTTTCAGTTATTTTTCTCGTTTGGATCTTTACCATGACGAGATTTACTTGTATTGGCTCCAAGAGCGGTTTCGGATCTTCACTTAAAGATCCGGATCCACCCCCAAACTCCTGGGACCCCCACGGTTGCGAAGCGGTCAAGCAAGCTGTTGCCAAAATGACTAAAATACCCTTTTCTTTTTCTATTTTCTTTAAACAAATAGGTGAGAAAACACGGAGGAGGACCGAGACACCGTGTGTCCATCTCTACATGCCCTCGCCTCCCCCTCCTTCCTTCTCTGTCTGTCTCTCTGTTCTCTCTTGCAATCATAGAAATCTTAAACAACAAGCGCCCTTCTGCTGCCAATCCATGGCGATCAACGGTCAGTTTAGGATTCGAGCTATTTTTCGTCTGTTACGAACAGTATAGGAACTCTCTCTCATATGCCATTTGTTTTTCAGGAAACCATGATTGTAGGTTCGAACACTCTGTTAGTCATCGCGATTCGGCCTTTCCTCCATGAAATGAATTGGTTTCTGCCCTTTCCTTGCTAATTGTAACCTACCAATTTGAGAACCTTGACGTTTTCCTTTTTTTAACAGCCTTTCGGGTGATCCTCTGATTATGGGGTTTATGATTGCAATAGTCGGTGTCCTCGATTGTTATTTCCTTTAATATGTCAGTTGTACTGATGATTGGGATGTTTATTGTTGGTGATATCTTTGTGATACAATGCTAGGGTTTTGGGTTTTGCGTCATGCTTTGTTTTCTCCTCGTTTCGAACAAGTTGTTTGCTTGATTCATTGTTATGATCATTTTTATTGTTTTTTTTTGCTGTCTTCGCTATTATCACTGGCACTTTGGTATAGTTGGTGCACGGAAGTCAGTGAAAATCGTCTGTATGTCTCGATTTATGTATTTTTCCTCACTTTTCTTTGGTTTTCTGTGGGGGCAGTGGACATGGGGTGTCTGGTTATTGATACATCTTTCTACGGGGTCAGGTAGTCAGGTGGCTAGCAAAAGTTGATGGGTACTATTGTCCCGAGTGGGTTGTTACTTTTACAGTTCCTGTTTTATCGGATTTTGATGTTGTCATATTTAATTTGATTGTCCGTTTTGTTAGTTATGTACGTCGCATTCAAGGACTAATGTATGTTATATACACTCTGTTTGTGCTTTGTATAGACTTGTTTTCCTCGAGAAATATATGTCTCATCCTTTTTTGTGCATGTTCTTACTTCTTTGTTCTTTGATACCTGCACCTTGTTCAGTATTAGCAGATTAAGCATGTAGCTTTGAGTAGTTTAAAATTCTATGGATCCAAAGCGCTCTTCTTCGGATGGAACACCTACAAAGCGTTCACAAAATTCCACAAAGGTTTCCGATGTGGCAGAGAAGAAGGTAGATGCTGGAGAGGGTGATGCACCAGAGATCAAGGCCGTGCGCATGAGTGACAGACTCAGGACACGGCCCAAGATATTCACACGTTCATACTACTTCTACAATCAACCGATAGGAAGGAAGAGTAAGACGAAAAAGCGGACTGCAGCTTCTCAAATAGCCAAAATGCTGCGCCCTGGAGGTCGTCCATTGCGTCATGCTTCTAAGGTGTGCATCGTCTAATTATTTTCATAAAGTGATTGGCGCTAGACCTAGAAAGTGGAAAATATTAAATTCTATTTCATGCTTTCTGGTATCCAGGCATTTCTGTTGTTCCAGGAGTGATTTGGGTGCTGCTTCATATGAAGAGGATATTTGGATTATCTGTTCATTCTTTTTCTACTTTGAATGTCATATCCCTTCTCTTGTATTAAATATCATGGTGCTTGTGAATGTTAGGTGATTTAAATCATATCCTGAGTCGTCCTTTTAGGCTTTAAAAATGTCAGTTTAAAGCATCTGGAATGAAATTTTGTTTCCTTCTCTTTTCTTGGTTTTGTTTGCCCTCATGCATTTGTCGCTTTAATAGAAGAACAAGGCTAAGCATCATATGGGAAGCCCTCGAATTGCAAAAGTCTTACGATCAGGAAACAGAACAGTGCAGTCTCCTTCTTCCAATGTAAGTCATCTTTTTACCACCTTTGTATTGAGCACATGATTATGCATTTCCTTGATACTTGATAGCAAAATATGAATTATTAATATCTCCAAGCTAGGTTTCCTTAGTTCCTTGGTTATTTACTTGTCTTTTAGCTCTGTTTTGCTTGGAAATTCTAACACCTTATCCAATCAACTGGTTATAAATTTTCAAGTCAAATTGGGAAAAGACATATGTCAAAATGAAGGTTGGTGCAACAATTCTGATGTTTTCTAATTAATTATAGAATAGATAGGTAATGTTCATTCATGAAGCATTTAGAAACTTTATATTTATATAAACTTTTATTAAGTTATTGTGCTGCAAAACCTTCTTTGCTTATAGTGAGAGCTGTTCAGTAATGAAAATATTTGTATTTATCGATCAGTTCTTGCTGCACAGTCACATGCTGAAGATCTTGATGCATTTGCTCTTTGGACCTGAGTACTATTTGTCATTGGTTATGTGCAATATAATTTCTTTTTATCAGGATATTATAGCCAGTGTAAGTAGGAACTGATTGGTGAAATTGAGGAAAAAATAATTGGTTATTTCTTTCTTTTGTTTTATTCTATCACATGAACGTGATGCTCAGGCTGCTTCACCCACATCAATGTGGTGGCGGCCCCCAGGGAGATAGAGGGCCAGCGCGCGCACACACACACACACACACACAGAGGGAGAGAGAGAGAGAGAGAGAGAGAGAGAGGGAGAGAGAGTCATCCCTTTTTTAGGAAAAGGCTTTTAAACCTTATTTTCATTGGAATCTATAAAAGGTCTTCTTTTACGTTTTACAATTTGCAAAACATCCTAAATTTAAGCAGAATACATACACATACATCATTGCTGCATCTGCACCCATTTTTTTTTTAAGTTGCTGCACCTGCATCCATGTGGCATAAGGTTTGTTTGGTCAACAAACTAAAAGATGTATTCACACTTCACAAATAATAAGAATAATAGCTTTTCAAAGTCAATTCATAAGAATGTCAGGAGAAAAGACCTTAATATATCTCATAGTCATAACAAATGACTATACATAGTTGTTAATATGGATGCTTTGGGTGAATTCTTGAATTCTGTTGCTTCATAGTCCATATAGACTCCATACAAATTCCTATGGTCCCTTATTTTATATGGAAAATGAGTTGAAAATAAAGTTGCTGCATCTGCATCCGTGTGGCATAAGTTTTGTTTGGTCAACAAACTAAAAGATGTTGTATTCACACAAAACTTTTGGCATATTATCATCATAAATAATAAGAATATTATGTTTTCAAAGTCAATCCATAAGAATGTCAGGAGAAAAGACCTTAATATATCTAATCGATTCATAACAAATTATTATATATGGATCTTAATATGGCACACTTTGGGTGAGTTCTTGAATTTTGTTGCTTCATAGTCCATACAAGCGCCTATGGTCCCTTATACCTATTTCATATGAAAAAGAACTTGAAAATGAAGTTTAAGATTATGGCCTATGGGACTATTCACCAGTCAAGGTTTATATCCGCCATCCTCCTTTTATGATAAGAATCCTTAGGGGGGCATTTAGATGACACCCTCATCTGGTCCAGTTTTGTGGAAACACTGAAAACCAAGTTTTTTAATGAGTTTTGAAAACTTGCTTTTTTGTTTGGGTGAGACACCCAAAACCTAGTTTTTTATGGATAACCTGAGGAAGGTCAAGTTTTTCACTCCCTTTTACATAACCAAGTTTTGTCAAAACTGGGATTTCCTTAAACCCAGTTTTGATGGCACCCAAACACTCAAAACCAGGTTTTACCTCTAAAACCTGATTTTGGGATGCCATCCAAACATCCCCTTAGTATTGATGGATTTTGGCCTCTAGATGCCATGATACTTGTGCAAAACTTGGAACCTGTTTTCAGGATTCTCTATGTTCACCCATTTAGCTGGAGCTTAGTTCAAAGAAATTTCTTTTTTGGTTTTGTTGTCTTTCTTATTTTTAGAAGGCATATTAGGTCTCTTTTTACGTGCTAAGATTCTTGCTTTAGGATTGGCTAGTTTTCAGATTATTTTGGTTCTAATTTTGCAATGATGAAATTAGACTGCTATAAAAAGGGTAAGACGTGAGTCAATTTTTAAGAGATATTAACTGACATTTGGTATAAAGAGCTGATTGGATCAGAAAACAGAGCTTATTCTTTGTCTTTTATACCATGGATTATGTTTTATTTGGTTCTCACACATTCTTTTTTATTCTGGCCATTTGGTGTATGTGGTCATATTGGGGCCTGTTCAACAGAAATTTTGATATTAAAAATAGTGTTTACTCATAATGTGCTCATCTTCCCATTTCAATGCAATATAAAGTGTAAACACATAAATGCACAGATGAATCCCTTATTGCACTAAATGTTTTGTTCATTAGACCAAAGTAGATTGAAAAGCGACACCTTGAATATGTGAGCAATCAACGAGACTTGTTTGACTTAAAATAATTTCTTTTCTTGCCCAAAGTTTTCATGATTTGGGTAAAGCATCAATCACATCAAGGCTTTTTGCTTGTTAAGAAATGAAACTAGATGATTACATGACTAAAAGCAATGTGGTGTGTCAAATGTCTTAATTGGCACATGCCTTCTGTGTTTGCAGACACCTAATCTTCGACGCTCTACTAGGAAAAGGAAGAGCTCTATCAATCTTGAAGATTATGAAACTGATAATTCTGACTCAGAGGATGATGACTTAATGGTGAGATTTTATTCTCTTCCAAGCATGGAATGTGTATGTAGGTTAGTTGTAGCTGGTTATGGGTCTGCAAAGTGCAGCTATGATTATATTGCTTAAAATGTTCTAACAGTTGAGGTTTTATCTCCTACAGAGACCACAATACCGCTCTTCTAGAAGAAAGAATGTTCTTGCTGCTAATCAGGACGAATTTTCAACCCCACCGACACCGAGGCATAAAAAGGTCCAAGAAGCCAATTCTTTGCCACGTCGTGAAGGTTTAAGACCTCGAAGATCAACAACGGCCAACATTGCAAGAGATCGATCATATCAAGAATCTGAAGATGACCAGGATACATCAGAAGATCAAGCTGAACAAGATGACACAGAAAATGGTGATGAAGCTGAGCGTGAGGCTGAGGCTGAAGGTGAGGAGGGAGTTGATGAAGGGGATGGAGGTGATGAGGGTGATGAAGGAGAGGAAGATGGTGAAGATGAAGATGGTGAGGAAGAGAAGGAGGGAAGGAGGCGATATGATCTTCGTAACCGTGCAGAGGTTCGTAGATTTCTGCCTGAGAAAGGAGAAAAGCAGCGGCCAAGGTCACCACGCAGAGTCCTGCATCATGGAATGGGAACGAAAACCAACAGGGATGTGAGGAGAGGTGGTTCTCGGGTTCATAAACGGCTACGCCCACCATTAGCTGAAGACTCTGATGATTCCCTTCTTGTGGATGAACTTGATCAAGGTCCAGCAGTGCCTTGGGCACGGGCAGGGAACAGAAGTGGAGCTCCTTGGCTTTTTGGGGGGCTGGATATTCATGGGTCAACCTCATGGGGCCTGAATGTTGCTGCTTCTGGTTGGGGTCACCAGAGTGATTTTTCTGCTCCAGGTGCTACAGGAATCCAAACAGCTGGACCAAGTTCTAAAGGAGGAGCAGATATTCAACCATTGCAGGTGGATGAAAGTGTTAGTTTTGAAGACATAGGAGGGCTGTCAGAATATATTGATGCATTGAAAGAAATGGTGTTTTTCCCTCTCCTCTACCCTGATTTCTTTGCCAGCTATAACATCACTCCTCCAAGAGGTGTTTTGTTGTGTGGTCCTCCTGGGACTGGAAAAACATTGATTGCAAGGGCATTGGCTTGTGCAGCATCAAAAGCTGGACAGAAGGTTAGCTTTTACATGCGCAAAGGAGCAGATGTTCTCAGTAAGTGGGTTGGGGAAGCTGAAAGGCAGCTAAAAATGCTATTTGAAGAAGCTCAAAAGAATCAACCATCAATTATTTTCTTTGATGAAATAGATGGACTTGCTCCTGTTAGATCAAGTAAACAAGAGCAAATTCATAATTCAATCGTTTCTACTCTACTTGCTTTAATGGATGGACTCGATTCTCGTGGGCAAGTTGTACTAATTGGAGCTACCAACAGAGTTGATGCAATTGATGGAGCTTTACGTCGTCCTGGTCGCTTTGATCGTGAATTCAATTTTCCTTTACCTGGATGTCAGGCACGTGGTGAGATCTTAAATATTCACACAAGAAAGTGGAAAGAACCCCCATCTGAAGAGCTGAAAAGTGAACTTGCAGCCAGTTGTGTTGGATATTGTGGTGCTGATTTGAAGGCATTGTGCACAGAAGCTGCAATTCGTGCTTTCCGTGAAAAATACCCTCAAGTTTACACTAGTGACGACAAGTTTTTGATTGATGTTGACTCTGTGAAGGTAGAGAAGTATCATTTTCTTGAAGCCATGTCTACAATAACCCCTGCTGCTCACAGAGGCTCCATTGTGCATTCTAGGCCATTATCCATGGCCATGGCTCCATGTTTAAAGCGGCATCTTCAAAAAGTCATGTGTCATATAACTAAAATCTTTCCATCACTTACAAGTTCAGATGTTAACAAGCTGTTTGGGTTATCTTATGGTTCGGCAATTCCTCTTGTATATAGGCCTCGACTATTGCTTTGTGGTGATGAAGGTGGTGGACTGGTAATAATTCTAAATATCTTTTTATGTTATTGATATTATCTAATCATCACTATCAAAATGGTGTCTAAGATATACTTACTGTTTTAGTTTAACAGGATCATATTGGACCTGCTGTTCTCCATGAATTGGAGAAATTTCCAGTGCACTCGTTAGGGCTTCCTGCCCTTATGTCAGATCCAAGTGCAAAAACCCCAGAAGAAGCACTGGTTCATGTTTTTGGGGAAGCTAGAAGAACCACACCCAGTATTCTATACTTGCCCCAGTTTCAGCTTTGGTGGGAAACTGTAAGTTTGCGACTTTCCATGTCATAATGATATTCTAAGCTCTCATTTGAGAAGTTACACAGTCAGCGATGTTCTGAATCTTCAATCGCAACTCGGCAATAAATGTTGGAATATAATTCTTAACTTGTTGCCATCGTATTGCAGGCACATGAGCAGCTGAAGGCAGTTCTAATTACTCTTTTAGAAGATTTGCCTTCAGATTTTCCAATATTGTTGCTTGGAACATCCTCAATACCATTTAATGAATTAGATGAAGGGTCATACTCGGTATTTGCCCAACGTAATGTGTAAGCACATGGATTTTGTTACGTTGGTACCACATTCTGTTTCTTGTACTTCTACATCTTTCTAAGAAACACTATGATCCTGGGTGTTAGTTTTTTTTTTTCCATGTGGTGCACTTTGTTGTAACTTGTAAGCCATGAACATAAATCACTTCTCAGAAAATGTTGGTGAGGGAATCTCATGAAAGGTCATGTCACAATAATGTCGACATATGTACAATCTACAACATAATAAATGTACGAAAATCCTTTGTAGTGGTTGACATTGTGATGTAAAATGTGAAATTTGCTAAATGATTAATTCTTTAAAACAGTTACATCTTGCTCAACATGATATTGATACTCAAAAATGTTACAATATAATTGGAAGCTTTTGAGAAAATCACCAACACTCTTAGTCTTTACTCTTTGTAGACCATCTAATATGGAAGGATGGTAAATTGAATGTTTCCTCACCTCAACTTACCAACAAAATAAAAGCAGATTATTGGGGAGTTATTTAAAGTCCCTTGCATTATAGCAAATTGCTTATTAAAATGGGATAAGTTTTCTTAATACCAACAAAGAAAAGGTAGATTACAATGGAATCGTTTTAGTCAATCATATTGCAGCAACTTCTTTATTAAGACGATATATGCTTGCTTTAGTTACTTGTAAGTACTTGGCAATTGGCATTGCCGTGCTAAAATTTTTTTTTAAGCCCAGACACATAATCCATATCAGTCGGGCTCAAAGTTAAATATGTAATGTGGTGTGATGTAAATAGTTACAAATTTAATTTTTCTATATTAAAAAATCACAAAAATTTTAAGAAGTACGGATAATTCATATTGATTAGAAAATTATGAAAATGCTGCTTATGAAAATCATGAAGTGCATCAATTGCTACCTACAACTTGCATATTCTCATTAGAAATAATTACACTTAAATAAATAAGTTTTATTGTTTATGACTTACTCCTTAGGATCTTGAAACAACTGAATGGTCATGAAACTTGAAGTTTTTATTTGGAGGACAGGCATAGCTTTTATGTGAACAACTATGACAGCCCTATGTTTTTTCATGAAGACCTATGTAATGTCTTTCATGACAAACTTAATATTCAGCCTGAAGGAGTTCATGCAACTATAAGTTCAGAAAAGAAAAAAAATCTCTTTTGTTGTTTTTCTTTTTTGGTTATTGGAAGGCCTAACATAAGATAGTAAGATACCCTTGTATCGTACCTCAATGTAAGATACAGGGATACATGGTAAGTTGCACCTAATATAGTATAGTTACACTTCTGAAGCTAGTTTCATTGGTGTGTAATGTATCTGTTTTATTAACTCTTAAAAGTTACGCTTCATGATTTATGTGCTATGTTAGCAAGCTTTATTCTCATTCGTGTTGTTTGAACCTGTAAATATTAAGAACCTTTCTCTTGTCATTATCCAAATAATAAGACGAATTTTAAAAAGTGGAATAAAGTTGAAAAAAATGCATATAAAAGCATGAGCATGTGAGCATGCTGTCTAGAAAAAGACATCTCCAATAATTTGAAAACATCTTAATATTATTGTCATTTGGAAATCGGTTGAATAATATTGGCAAAATAGTGATATTTTCAGTATATGATAAGAATGAAAATATCATATTATGATCCTGAGATATTTACAATATTTTCTTAGATGTTCAAAACAGTCTCTCTTTCCTATTTTTAAGCATGTAACTTTTTTCTTTTGTGTTTTCAAAAGGTTGTTCTACTTTCTTAATATTTCTGCAGAAAAACTAGCATAAAACTTATTAGTTCACAGTTTCTAAAAAAAATCAATTTCTTGGAGATTTTCCTGATATTTTCTCAAGAAAATTATATCTTCAAAAGAGCTCCTGAGGGAAACGTTCCTAACTGTTAGACTGTTGTTGGTGACTATACTATGTTGGTTGGGATAAGCCCAAATGTGAGGTCAAGGAATCATTATCAAGTTAATCTACTAACTTTACCTTGATTAATTTGTCTAAGCTTCCACCTCACACTTTCTAAACCAACATTTTCTCTTAGATTATAAGAATGAAAATATCATATTATGATCCTGAGATATTTACAATATTTTCTTAGATGTTCAAAACAGTCTCTCTTTCCTATTTTTAAGCATGTAACTTTTTTCTTTTGTGTTTTCAAAAGGTTGTTCTACTTCTTTCTTAATATTTCTGCAGAAAAAGTAGCATAAACTTATTAGTTCACAGTTTCTAAAAAAAATCAATTTCTTGGAGATTTTCCCGATATTTTCTCAAGAAAATGATATCTTCAAAAGAGCTCCTGAGGGAAACGTTCCTAAGAAACTGTTAGACTGTTGTTGGACTATGTTGGTTGGGATAAGCCCAAATGTGAGGTCAAGGAATCAAGTTAATCTACTAACTTTACCTTGATTAGTTTGTCTAAGCTTCCACCTCACACTTTCTAAACCAATATTTTCTCTTAGATTTTGTCTTCCATGCTGCCAGCCTGTCAGAAGTCAGTGTGACGTTTGTTATAAGTCCAGCTGCATAGATGGATTCGCATTTCCAAAGCTTAGAAATTGAAAAAGGAAAAAGATAGATCTTGATTTTTTGATGTGTAAATCAGATTTTGTAAGGGTTTAGAAATCATTGTTTCTTAGCTTTGCTCATCTTAAATGCTTCAATCTATACGTTGAAAAATCATGATGTTTTGGTATTGCTCTGATCTTTTGAACATTCAACGTCCATCTATGAGGTTAGATTATAGGAAAAGAAGTGTTAAAAAAGCAACAGATCATATGTCGGGGTTGTATTCATCTCATGCCTTTACATATTTATATGTGTGTGTGTGTGTGTATCTATGCATGCATTGACGTGAAAGGGCCCTTCTTCTGCTTCCTCATCCTCTTCTCCAATTCTTCAGTCTTCGATAGTCTACCAAGGACTGATTGATGATTGATGGCAATGTGCTTGAATTGTATCCTGATTTTATTTTAGTCAATTATATAAATAAGGCATGATTATTGTTTTTATTTCTTGAAACAGATACAATGTGGAAAAACCTACTTCAGAAGACAGATTTTTGTTTTTCAGCCAGTTGGTTGAGGCAGTTTTCTCGATTCATTCTGAAGAAAAAAAGGCTTGTTCCTCAAACTCGAATTCTCTCCCTAAGCTTGAAAAGGCTCCTAAGACAGTCAGCGGACCAAAGCCTTCTGAATTAAAAGCAAAAGCAGAAGCTGAGGAGCATGCAATTCGTCGCCTTCGGATGTGCCTTCGGGATGTTTGTAACCGGTACTTGAATTTTGTTAGAATTTTTTTTTTCTACATTTGATCCTTTTGATGAAAAGGTTCTTCTAAATTAATTATGTGATGAGTCTCATCTTAATGAGCTTTGTTTTGTTGCTCATGTATTGTTCAGTTTGCTTCTTGAAGAGTCCAACCTATTGTATACCATGGACTTTAAGAATGCTAAAGTTTCTTTGGACTCCCAAGTTCCTCAGCTGTCTTCTTCTATTGTCCACCAATTCTAGGGCCACTGCAGGATGGGTTTCTGAAATAGATCTCTAAAACATTACTGGTGTACTTTGTGGTTAAAGATGTCTCTATGGCAATGGCTTAGATGCCTAAATGCCCTAACAAAAAAAATATATATCATTTTCTAAAAATTTACGTCTCAGAACTTTATTTTATTTTGTTTGTCCTATCTTTTAGTATGTTGATTGAGGTGCAGTTTTAAAACCCCAATTTGGCCCCTTTCTCCTTTTTTTCTTTTGTATTCTTCCTCCTCTCTTTTCTGTTGAAAAGGATTGCCTAGGCACTTTGGTTCTGCCGCCTTGGCCCCACTTGGTGATTTTAACTACATTGCTGGTGCTTACATTATATTAATGATTAATTGTGATTTAACTATCTGAAAGATCTAGTATTAGTAATTTAGCATCATCATGGGACCTGGACAAGCCATGGCTGATTCATTATTATCTGTCATTTGATATGTGATGTAGGATTCTTTATGATAAACGGTTCAGTGCATTTCATTATCCAGTGCTGGATGAAGATGCACCCAACTATCGTACTATCATCCAACATCCCATGGATATGGCTACAGTGCTGCAGCGTGTTGACTGTGGGCAGTATCTGACACGTTCATCATTCCTTCTAGACGTTGACCTTATTGTAGCGAATGCAAAAGTATGTTCAGTGATTTTTCATTGTCATGCCTTCTTATTCATGTTTCTAATTTCCTTTCTCTTGACATGCAGGTTTATAATGGTGATGACTACAACGGAGCTAGGATTGTTAGCAGAGCATATGAACTTCGAGACGCAGTATGCCTTGGATCATATTCTTAATTGCAGGAGCTTGACAGAGCTTCAACAACTTAGTGCATGATTTCCTCGATTGTTTTCTGCAGGTCCATGGCATGCTGATGCAGATGGATCCTGCACTTGTTTCATTCTGTGACAAGGTAGCAGAACAAGGGGGCCCTATCCGCGTACCAGATGAGCTGTGCACTGGCCCAACTCTACCTGCAACCCCAGTAGTACAACTGGCAAGTGCAACAAGAACAAGTGCACGCTTGCGACACGTCCAACCAGAGGTTAATCTATGTCAAAGTTATGAAGCACTGAAAAGGACCAAGAAGCACAATGATACTGAGCAATCAGGTAGGCTTATTATAATTGTTTTTTATTGCCAGAGATGGTCTTAGGTTTTTACTTAGTTGCTTCATGACTCTTTGTGATTGCCTTGTTTCTCGAGGTATTCATTGATTTAATCTTACTAGCATTACCTTTGGTAATGCTAATCCATGGTATTGTCTAACTTATTGTTAAGTTGATGGATGGATTGTTAGATACTGAACTTGCTCAGTGTTAAAATTATCGATTACATTTAAATTGAGCTGAGCTACTGATTTTTGGATTCATCGAAGCCAGTCAGTCTGTCTTATCTGATATATCACTTTTTTGGCTTGGTGATGACCATCTCATATGCTGTGCTGAATATAAGCCAGAATTGAATGTGTTTGAGACCAGGACAGGTCCTGCCTTAGAATTACATTGTTGATTCTGGACAGCTAACTATTCTGCAGGTGCTCAACTTCCTTTGGTGTCAGAGGATAGGCATCAGACAGGAGAACCTGAATCAACGAAGGCTGCTGCTTCTGTTGAAGCAATAGAACCACAACAAGCTGAAGAAAATGGTGATCTAAAAGCTTCAGATGGTTGTCCGGATGCAGAGGAACCATCTGAAGCAGCGGAAAATGCTGTGGCATGTAATGACACATCCCATGCAAACGAAAACAATGATAGTGAGCCTGGAAGATGTTCAGAGGAGAAGGAAGTAAACAATCAAGTAGAAGCAATCAAGCAACGGCTAGTAGAACGAACACAGGAGTACAGCGTACCACAACTTGAGAGGCTCTATACACAAATCATGCAAGGTGCCATAGCAACCAATGGAAGCCAAGGTGTAGTAGACAAGGATGCCATGTTGAGATTTTTGTTGAATTTTGTCGATGATGAGGAGAATTTCTGAAGCTTGTAGAATGCATGTTTCTTCTCCTCGCCCATCCATTTTTGAGCCTAGATATAAGTTTTCATTTGATTTTTTAATTATTTATCTCGCTTATTACCAATCAAATATCTCTCAATCCATTTGCACATGCTTATACACATAAACCACACACACACGCTGGCATCTGGTGTATGTGAATGTTACAGGAGATTTTAATTATTACGTTTCCTCTTAATCCCTTCCAAACATCCTGATATGGGTTGTTCATAATGATTCTCATATGTCAATCTGGAGTTAAAAGCCTGTTACCCTGAGAAATGACACAAGGACCTGGTCGCACGCATCCATCTTGACCGATATATGACGTTATACTGTAACTTTTAGCGATTATAATGCTAAAGCAATCTCGTCCTTCAACTGTTACCAGGAAGTTATTGCTTGTATAATTGTGTTTGAGGATCTGAAAGGGGTTTCCATCGAGTAAACCTGGCTGTTGGAATCCATATATATATATATATATATATATATATATATATATATATAATTGAATTGTGACTTTAGCTTTTTAAAGTCATCTAGCCATCTAATATGCTCTGTTATTCAACATGAAAACGGTTAAGAGAAAAAAATGTGATGGTCATTTTTGCCATTTATATTAATTTGCATTTTTTTCTTTTTGTTTTTATTTCAACAATTCATTTCTTTTAATTCATGTTTTAGTAAAAAAAAATGATCTTTTCTACTGTCAAATTTATATGTTATAAGAGTCATTCATTGTTTATTATTAAAAAAACGTTATTCAAGTGAAAAACTGACTAATTTAATATATGTTTCGAACCAAAATAACTCTTATGACCATATTTATAAGGTTACATTGCAGAAAAAATATTTTTAAAAAAAATTGATTGTAATTCTAAATCACTCTTTCTCTTTTTTTTTTAATTGTTATAGGAAATTATTGCTTGTACGATCGTGTTTGAGGATTTGAAAGGGGCTTCTATCGGGTGGTTGTTGGAATATATATATATATAATTGAATGATTAACTTTTTATAGAACCGTGCGATCCAACTTGATGAATGATTAAGAGAAAAATAAAGAGAGAAAAACATTTTTGTTATTTAATATTAATTTACATCATTTTTTTTTTTAATCAACCATTTTCTTTAAATGATGGTCTTGGTTAAATAGTTGATGACTTTGGATAATTGGAGTTATTGTTCACTTACTTATATGTTCACTTACTTATATATAGGGATGAAAACGAGATCTCTTAAGTTTCTGTTAAAATGTACTTTGAACATCAAAATCATTGTTTATAAACACTAATTTTATATGTAAATCATGTTTTAGTTCAAGTTACTTTTATTAAAAAAAAAGATCTGTTCTACTATCAAACTTTGATGTTGTAAGAATCATTCATTTTTTTATTATTAAAAAAACGTTATTCAAGTAATAAACTGACTAATTTAAAATATGTTTCTTACCAAATCACTCTTAAGACCATATTTATAAGGTTAGATTGCAGAATTTTTTTTTAAAAAAAATAAATTTTTCTCTTTTACCCAAGTTGTCTGTTTTTACCAACTTTCCTATATATACATGAAGCTTTCATATATGTGTATGTTCTCTTAGACATTTGTTCATCATTTTTGTCTAATAAGAGCATCTCGTTTAATTTTATGATTCGCTTCAGAATGTTTTTTTCTTGAATATCATTCACAAAGGCCTTGGCATTGACTGATATTTCATCAATTAGTCACCTCAGGTTCCATGCTTTTGTTAAATGAGGGAGGCACCTATGTGACAGAAATCCGATATATACAAAAGATATTGTAGGTGATTAATGTCTTCTTTTGCAACACTTGAATTGTTAATGAACCTGATTCATTTGTTGACTATGTGTTATAAGATGAAGCAGAAGTTCATACTTACAATAGATGTACGTACTTATTAAACTTGTTAATATATGTATGAAAATAAAAGAATTGAATAGAATTTTACATTGCCTAATAATCATTTTGGTATATAAGAATTACTTCATGATATGTGAGACAAGATATTTCCACAAGGATGTAGGAAATAGGATTTCTGCAGTGGATCTGAGATCTGGTAGGGAAGTGAGTTGGGCGACAAGTCTGAGGTTTCTAATTCCATGATAAATCTGTTTCCCTCGATCCAAATAAAGCAAGTCGGTTTTTTACTTTCTTTCTCTTATTCTTCTCCTACTTACCTTGCTTCAAGGAACATAAGCACATTAGGTCAAACTGGCAGGGTGGTTAAAGCCCAGCCGTCAGTTAAATTTTAGTGGGTGTTACTCTCTTGTTTTACAAATGGTAGCTGTTTGACACTCTAGTTGAGAGGCATTATGGTTCGAAGGGTGGAGATATCTATCCCACTTTCCACCTAGGTCTCGAAACAGCCTTAAACTCGGTGGGGCAAAGAGAAAAAGTGAGGGCCTTCAACCTCTTCAGGGTATCTACTTTTGCACTTTTCTGTTTTTGAGTTTTGTTAAGATGTCATCAAATAAGTTTATGATTTTCATTTGATTAAGAAGGATTAGAATATTTTTGTTATCTTTAAAGCTTGCTAGTTTGCTTAATTTTTTTATTTTTATTTGACTTTTGGACCTAGTAGGAACCTCATGACCTAGAAAATGGCCGAAGCCCCTCTTTTTCTTGTTTCTAGGGTTTAGGGCTGCATCGTAGTATGTACTTGCTACTGCACCCTATCCCATTAACCCAAGAGCATCGTCCCCAGATCAACTGTCCCTGTTTTCTATATTCATTTGTAAAATATTACCAATGGTCTATATTTATTTGTTGGCACAAAGAATGGAGTCAACTAAGGGTGGGCGCCAGGCCTGGCCACCGGTAGGGGCCCGGTATGGGCTTGGGCCCGACGGGGGCCCCCAATTCGGCCCGACTAATTTTTAAACTGGGTTTTGGGTACCGAGCTCAGGCTCGGGTCCGGGCCCTAGTTTCAGACATCGGGCCTGCCCGACCTGATGCGCACCCGTAAAGTCAACCAAGGCCATTAAAAAAACAGCAAGAAGCCTCAGATTATCATTTCTACAACCAGATTTAAGCAATGGAAGATACAAGTACAACAAGAAACATTTGGATTCACCAACTTGGTCTCCTTTCTTTTCATCTCTTTAGTACACGGGCAAAGTGAACCAAAATGCTCAAACTAGTATTAAGATAAAATCCAACCAAAAATATGGAAAATTTTTATACTTCCATCAGGAACAATATAGAAAATTTCTTAAGGTGGCATTGCTTCTATACACCTTTTGTAAACCTCAAGTTAAGTTCAGAACTCTCTCTCTCTCTCTCTCTCTCTCTCTTTCTTTCTCTCTCTCTCTCTCTCTCTGTGTGTGTGTGTGTGTGTGTTTAATCTGTAAAATGGGGCAGATTCCAAAGGGAGTGACTTAGAGACGAGATGGAGGAGTGGGGAGTGCCAATTTTGCCAAATCCTTCCTCAAGATCTTCCCTGCCGCATTCTTTGGTATAGAGCTTACAAATGCAACACGTCGAACCCTCTTGTATGGTGCAACCTACATATAGAAAAGTCTTGGTTAGTACATCTCTCCTTTTTCATTTTTCTCCTCATTTTTCAAATTAAATTCTATATATTCGTTTGTTTTAAATCAAAAATAATTATAGGTCACCGATTACAACTGATTCAACAGGAAAGGCGATAACTCGCCTCAAATTTTTATGCTTCGATACGGTGCACCCAGAAGTTTTTTAAAAAAATCAAGGGCAAAGTTATATATATATATATATATATATATATATAACTTGAATTGTGTGATCAACTAGTCATTGATGTGAAATATAAGTAGGCCGATAACTGAGTGGGATAGAAAAAAAAATTGAGAACTAAAATTTGAAGTGACAAAAAGAGTTTTATATTGAATTTGGATCTGAATTACCTTTTCGGCTACAAAAGCCATCACTTGTGCTTCAGTGAGCCTGCTATTTGGTTGACGCACCACAAAGGCCATGGGTACTTGTCCTGCTTCTTCATCAGGGTACCTGCAAAATTTTTTTGTATTAATCAATATTCTGAGCTCTTGGTATTTTTTTTTTCTAGATTTGGTTTTGACTCAATCTTCTGTACTTAAGGCAAACGCGACACCAGAGTTGAAAAATATAACTTAGGACCATCCGAGCTCTAAAGCAAACCAAAACCTTAAAGACATAAGAGTATGATTTTAGATATTTTACATTGATGGCGGATTCCTTTAAATAAACATTTAAAAAAAAATCAGAAAAATCATTTTAGGACCACCATGTGCCTAAATTTCAAGACATATCATTTTTATATTTTTATAAAAAAAAGACATTTCTATGAAAATTGTGAAATAAAGGCCTAGATTGAAACTTCACTAATTTGAAAATTTATAAAAACACTAGGGGCCAATTTCTTTTTCATTATTACCTTCTATCACCAGCTGACATTCTTATCACTTTAGCTAATACTTTTTGTCTTTTAGGCTAATGAAAATTCACTCTAGGTTCTGCATTTGATAGGTTTTATGAAAAGTCTGGTCCTCCTTAAGAAATCCTGAAGAGGAAATCTCTTTTTTTGAAATTAAAGAGTCCAAAAATAAAATTTTGCCAATAAAATAACTATGCTAGGGTTGTGGGTTTAGACCAAGCTCAATGATGAAGAGATCACGATACAGAATGCTAATGGGCTGATTCTGTCCTTGACTTTCATCACTAGCAGACCCACATTTCCAAGCTCACAACAGCTTGACCGGACTTGGGTTCGACTAGGTCGCGGCCGAGTTTTGCGATACATGAAGCATCCTTACGGGATAACAGCAACATCAGCAATCTCAGGATGGCCATGGAGCAGGTGCTCTAGATCTGCTGGTGCAACCTGTAATGCACAGTAAACCAAATTCAGCATTAACATGTTGAATAAGACATTGAGATGCATTGATCAATTTAGCACCATGAAAACAAGGATCCCCTTCTACTAGAAAAGCCATCTTTCATTGGTGCTTTATTAAGTATGGCATAACACACAAGAGGCCGACTTGGATGTTATGGCATTTTACTTGTGACGGTAGAATACCACAATATTTTGGTGTTATGCAATACTCACAAGTGGAATGCCCAAACAAATAACTTGCTTCGATATGCAGAAAAACACTTGGGTAATTTGTTAATGACACTAGTGCACTCTCACAGCTTGGTACTCAAAACGGCTTTCCTCATTGCGTGAGAGGGGTATTTTAGTCATTTTCTTAGCATATGTTTTTTTCTGATAGTTATTTGTAAATACATCAAAAGCTGAGTAGTTTTTTTTTGTTTTGAAAATTTATCTTAAGTTTATATGCAATTATATGTAACAGCACTGACCAGAAAGCAAGGAGACCCAACAAGACTAAAAGAGTATTTACATGCTCCAACACCACATTCATGTGCATGTATGTATATACATGTTTTCAATCCCAGTAGCTTGTTCACATGAGCAGTATATCCATGAATAGATGTATATATGCATGTATGTATGTATGATATAGTTCACCTGGTAGCCCTTGTACTTAATGAGCTCCTTCAACCTGTCGACGACGAAGAGGAAGCCCTCCTCATCAAAGTAACAAAGGTCTCCAGTCTTAAGCCAGCCTTCTGGGTGCAAAGTGGAGGAAGTGGCTTCATCATCATTCACATACCCTGCCACCCAAAAGAGACATTTCATTCAAAATCATGTGTTGGATGATGGGAAGAAGAGAGCATTAATTTTTCTATTGCATCTATTACCCTTTAGGCATAATCAAGTGGAGGAGCAGAGCCCGAAATTTTTCATGAGAAATGCTGAATTAAAAGTTCGTAAAATTTGACATGAGCCGAAATATCATTTTTCAACATTTTTATATAGGATAAGTATTTTTTTTTTTAAATTTACATGTAATTTAAAAAACAAATTGAGGGAGTGTACCCCCTTGGCTCAGCCCCTACCTAAGTGCCTAACATCCCAATTAAGGAGAAGTAGAGCTGGGGGCTATTTGGGGCCTTGGCTGTCCTTCAAAAAAGAAAAAAAAATTACATGTAAATTTTTAAAAAATTTCTTTATCATATATAAAAATTTAAAAAAATTATATTTCTGACTCTACTTAAGGGTAACTAAAGCAAGTTTAACTTAATAGAACAAGAAAGAAAATCTCTATAAGGACAAAATGAAAAAAGTGAAAAGGTTGCCTTTTGTAAAAAAAACAAAACTAAAAGTATAGTCATTTTTTTCAATTATGGGCAAAATGCATCTCTGAAGATGAAATTTTTCCTTAGCTCTTGCAACCCAACCCCTGCGGTTGGAATTAAAAGACGACGAGGACAAGAAAGTTGTAGCGATCACCTTTCATTATGGGCTCTCCTCTCAGCCATAGTTCTCCTTGCTTGCCCGGCGGCAAGGCCGCGCCGGATTCCGGGTCGATGATTTTCGCCTCTACATTCGCCGCAAGCTTTCCGGCCGAACCGTGCCGCTTGGTTTCCTCTGGTCCCATCAAGCTGGTGATGCCGCCGGTCGATTCGGTCAGCCCATATCCCTGAAATTTAATCACTCCATCAATCTCTTGCATCTTCTGTTACGCCTTGATGCTAATCTTTATCAAACGTACCGTGACGATTTCAACTTGAGGGAAGCGGGCAGTGAACCGGTCAATAACGTCCTTCCCGAGAGGCGCCCCGCCGGACCCGACGACCACGAGAGAGCTCAGGTCGTACTGGCCGGCCATCTCCGACTTCGCCATCAACACCACCACGGGCGGCGCGGCGGCGATGTAGTTGACCCGGTACTTCTCCACCGCCTGGAGCATCGACCCCATCGAGAACCGGGACAGGACCACCGTCGTCTCCCCCACCGCCACCGCGTTCAGGATGAAAAAGAACCCGTATATGTGGAACATCGGAACCGTCAGCAGTCCCGTCCCGGCCGCTTCCCTCTCCGCCCACCGCCCAGAACTCGCCGCCAGCATCGCGGTATAATTCCGGTGTGTCAACAGCACCCCCTTGATCCTCCCGGTCGTCCCGGACGAGTACAGAATCGTTGCCGGGTCGTCCGGTCTGATATCGGATCTGGTTCGCACCATCCTGGGACGGCCACCTTGCTCTGCCGATACATTGTGAACCGGCTTTTGGCGGTCTGGCTTCAAGAGGGCGATGAAGTGGGGCGAATCGATGATGATCGGAGGGTGGGGAAGGGACTTGGGGGCGAGATGGACGGTGGAGGAATGGAGCACGGCCAGAACCGGTTTCGATAGCCGACACTGATACGAGACGTCGTGGGCGGTGCTGGCGGGGTTGGACGCGGTGAGGACGGCGCCCACGGAGAGGACGGAGAGGTAGACGATGGGGACGTAGATGTAATTCGGGCAAATGACGAGGACAGATTCGCCCTTTCGGAGACCGAGGGCTGATAAAAAATCGGCGAGTGACTGGACGTAGTCCGCGAGCTGCGCAAAGGAGATGCGCTCGTCCGTGGAAGGGTCGATGAGGGCGGTGCCCGAGGAGAAGCGCGAGGAAACGAGCGAGGAGAAGATGGCATCGGCGACGCTGGGGGCAAGGCCCGAGGCCGGCGGGGTGACGGAAGGGCGCAGGGAGTAGTAGGTTTCCGTCCGTTTGCAGAAGCCGCTTTTTGGATCTGGATCTGAAACCGGTTTGTGGCCGGAGTTTTTTCCGGCAGCCATGGCTGGCGGTTGCTGAGTTTCCTAGTTCTTCCTTTCGCATGGGAGGAGGTTATTTATATTTTCCGAAAAGTACCTCGAAAAAGCAGGTCCTTGGATTGCTCCTAGAAAATTGGATCTCTGTTGGATTGGATCTTGACTGTGGTAATTAGGGTTGAGACGCCGGTTTCACCTCATGAGCTCCTTTTGTATGCTATCTAGAGCAAATGGAAAAAAAAATTCTCGAAGAACAACCTGCTGATAAAAGATATATAAACTTTTTATCGCAAATAATGGGTACCATTTTACTAAGGACAAAAATTGATCTTCCATTGGATAAGGATGAGTGATTGTTTATGAGGAGTACTTTTTGTCGTCTCTAATCAAAAAATATTATTTTATATAATCGTTAGGCGGACATTTTGATGATTTCTCTCTATTTGTTAATTTTTAAAAATCGAGCGTGGATTTGTTATTTGCCTAAAAGTTGAATGTTTTTTACAATAGTTTATCGTAATAATTGACTGATTGAACATTGATAAACCAAACTTGGTGACATGTTTGAGTAAGGCTGGGCATCCATAACTCGATTAACATTAAAAATGTATTTTAATATAAAATAATATATAAATATAATTAATCATAATGATATATATATATATATATATATAAAATAATAATATTAAGTTACGGAGCTAAGTCTAACTAGTCATGCAAACTTTTGGGCCCAAGCCTAGGCCCGAGTCAATCAGGTACAACCGACTCGATGCCCAGACTTTTTTCATATCAAATTCAAAACCCGGTGACTAATTGGATCGGATTTTCCTTGTGAAAACCAAACAGTATCAAATTCAATCTACTTGCTAATCCGGTAAAAAATTTGTTATGAAATTCAGCTAATACGTTTGAAATGGTCTAAAACGCACCACATAAAGAGATCAGATCCAAAATGCACATGATATTGATAGGTTCCTACCATTCGCTGTTCAAACTTGACTGATCAATGCCAGGTTAGGCCAGACCCGCACAAACCAATTCCAGCTAGTTCCCATCTGTTTGTTTAAGGTATAGTACTTGGTCGAGTAAGACCTAAAAATCCAAGACCCAGCTGCTAAGTGTTGTTAAAATCGGTTCGGGTTCGGAAATCAAATCAGCGAAACAGTTCAGGTCCTCAAGATTATCTATCCCACAACTACCATGAAAATTAAAACTGGGCACCGGGCGGGGCCGCCGGCAGGTACCCGGTACCCGATCCAACTAAGGCCCACGCCGAAAAAAAAGGGCACCGAGCTGGCCCGATAATTATCGCGTCGGCCCGATTGGGCCCGATAAGCTCGGGTGGACCGGACATTTTTTAATCTTTATTAATTTTTATATATAAATATAATGTTTCATTACTATTAATTACATTTATATATTATTTTATATTTAAAATATATATTTTTTAATTTAATCGAGCTGACCCAGGCTCGAGCTCGGATTTGAATGGTTGGGTCGGGCTGGCCGGCCGGATGCCCATGCCTAATGGAAACAGTTGGTCCTAAGTGGTAATGATATGAAAGAGGTTGCAAGTGCCTTCATTCTACATATACTCGTGTCGAGTCTAAACTGTCCAATACAAATTTATGTGAATGTCTTTTTTGGAGTCTCTGGCACAAGTGCAACCCAATATATGCGTCCTTGTAATTAATTTTTGAAGGTGTGTTTGATAGTCTGGGATATTTGATCCGAAGCTGGCATGAAATATCCTTTATGTGGGGTTCGTATAGTAAACAAGCACCGCATTTTTTTACCATTGTCTAAAATGAGGATTTAAAATCCTTAGGTGGTGTTTGATAGCCTTTGATTTGAAATCCATGAATATATGATGTGGAGCTGAGGTGATATGCTTTTGCTGATGGGACAAAAGATCCACGGTTCATCAAACTAAGAGTCTTAGACCATACCTAAACTCCAAGCTGAATATCATTGCTTATCTTTTTGCATAGAGAAAACATTGGATTAAGATCAGAGGGGAGAGCGTCTAATATTAAATCTGTAGTTCTCAAATCCCGAGGATCTCAAATTTGGTTCAAGTGAAATTTTCATTAAATCTCCACTTGAGCTAATCTATTGTGATATATGAAGACCACATTATCAATAATCTTTAATTAAAGCACAATCTTTAATCTAAACATAACTAAGAAATAAAAGTGCTTCCCAAAAATGTATTCCATATGATTCAACACTCACTTGATACTTAGAGACCATTTTGCAACAGAAATGTTGCATTTTTTGAAATGCAGTTTTTATAAGACAATTAAGATAGAGAAT
This sequence comes from Nymphaea colorata, assembly GCF_008831285.2. Classification (NCBI taxonomy): domain Eukaryota; kingdom Viridiplantae; phylum Streptophyta; class Magnoliopsida; order Nymphaeales; family Nymphaeaceae; genus Nymphaea; species Nymphaea colorata. The sequence goes on along the minus strand of NC_045139.1, from coordinate 35,978,968 downwards.
TGATGGTTCAAACAAATTAAATACACGAATACAAAACAAAATTCAGTTCCACAAGTCTTTGTTAATATTAACATAATAACTTAACTCCCATATGAAATCCAGTGCAAACTAGGATTGAACTTGGGAAGAACAAATTTTGAAATGATAGTTATAATGCCAAGTTTAGTTAACACCTGATATGCTTCTTGCATTGTGCAAGCAATCATCAATACACATGAATCTACGCTAAATCAAATTAATCAAGAGGGGAACACACTATGACATGCTCAACCATAGAGCATATAATTTATAAATATTTAAGCAATATGGGGTTCAATTCTAAAGTCAATTTCTGCTCTATTCATGCGAAAACAAAATATCAAACCAACCCATCTTATTAATCAATCAATTATGGTAATGGAAGTATGCATAAATATAATTTTCTAAGTAAAAAATTTTACACAAGTGCATAAAACTATAAAGGAATAGAGGTAAAAAACTTGCTTGAGATTGTGGGAATACTTGTCGAATCAAGCCTATAAAAGCCACCTAAACTTGATTATATATATATATATATATATATATATATATATATATATATATATATATATATATGTGGCAGCTTCTAGGATGGAAAATAGTTATATCAGATAGAATAAAAGCAGAGGCCTAGGCTCCGTGGGGGCATATGCCCCACAGAACCCACTCTTTGAAACTTTAATTTAGTGTTTAAATTTGGTGAATTTGGATTTAGTAACCATATATTTAGTGTCCCATGGAAAAAAAATTATGGTTCCGCCCTGAATAAAAGTATGATACGTAAGAGAAGGTTGGTATAAGAAGTCGTAAATATATATATAAGAAGAGAAGGGGAAGGGGGGTTCCTAATATAGGTCCCCTTTGTTAGTGGAATCTCACATTTTATATTCAATTTGCTTCAACTACTTGCTTGCTTAATGGAAATCCACTTTTGAAATTTGAATTTCACCTCATTTCTGTCATAATTCCCTCTTATTTATTCAAGTCCGAACCTTGGAATACTCTCGTAGATTTGAATCTATATATATATATATATATATATATATATATATATTTTAGCACTACTCCTCTTCGACATTTATTGCTTTGAATTGATTAATTCACCGTCTCAAATGCTCGTAAGACACTAATCATATAAATACATAACAATACACAGTTTTATGCATATTCTTAGCTGAACTGCATGAATAAAATGCCTTGAATTAGCTAAAATATGTGCATTGTCATATTTTAATCAATAGAATAAATTTATTTGAAGACTAAGTTTTGAAGACAAATACTTTGAGAAGGACATGTCCGAAATGAAATGCTGTTTTTATTTGACAACTTTTTACAACGATATGGTTTCATTTTGATTGTATGAATTTAATTTAACTTAAAATGCACTTACCATTGAACCTCTTTCATTTTGTTTCACATAGAACAAGTTATAAAACAAGTTATGTGTTAGGCCCCAAACATGAGACCGTGTGTTAGGAATAAGGCTGCGCCGGGCCGGCTCAAGGCTGTGCAAAGTTGGACTCAGGCTAGCTTGAAGACTTTGTTAGCGGCTCAAGCCTAGCCTGCTTAATTATCGGGTCGAGCCCGACTGTCAATTTTATATCCGTCGCAGCCTGATTCGATGTTCAATTATATTTGAAACATTTAATATTTCTAGTATCTCAAAATCCCTTATAGCGACATGCCAAGAGTTTCTAAAAGTGCCATCAGTGACACATGAACAGTTTATAAAAAATGTCACCAATCACGTATGAAGAGTTTTTAAAAGAGTCATTAGCAACATACCAAATGTTTATAAATGGGTGGATTGCTAATGTCATATATATATATATATATATTGGGCGCAGAAAAATCTTGCGTTTGGTTATGGTGAGTCTTAAACTAAAGAACTTATACAAAATGTTTCTAAATAGGTGGATTGCTAATGTCATATATATATATATATATATATATATATATATATATATATATGTTGGGCGCACAAAAATCTTGCGTTTGGTTATGGTGAGTCTTAAATTAAAGAACTTTCGCACACCGTTATTATAATTAACGGAAAATGTAGTGGGGGGCACCGAAAGACGCGAGGAACAGGGGTAGCAACAGGTGAGTGGAAGTGGGTCCCACTATTTTCTGAAGCGAAAGAGACTTCCTCCGTCAACAAAACCCAGGCTCCCTACTTAAGCGAGAGCGGGAGGGAGAGTCTCTGTTTGGGATCCGCTCTAGGGTTTGATTGAGAGAGAGGGAGAGATAAAGAGTTGGGTCTTCGACTGAATCGAATAGAGAGAGCGAGAGAGAAACAGAGTTGGGTTTTTGATTGAATCGAATAGCATCATGTCAAGGGTAAGTGTTCCTTTGAACCATTTCTCTCTTTTTCTCTGTTTTTTTTTGGGTCGAATGGAAGCAAAAAGCTCATGGATTGGGGGACTATGGCAGCGTGAATCGGAACGCGAGAGAGAGCGCGACAGAGAGGAGAGAAGAGTGAGGGACAGAGACAGGGACAGGGATAGAGACAGGGATCGGGAGAGGGAGAAAGATAGGGATCGTCATCATAGGGACGGCCACGAGAGTAGAAGCTCAAGAGAGGACAGGGGGCGCGATGGGGAGGACGGTTATGATCGCCACCGTAGTAGCCGCGATTATGACAGGTAATACCTTTTTTCAAGCTCTCTTTCTCTGTATCTCATTTGTGGTTTATTTGGCACGTGACTTCTGGTTCTTTTCCGCGAAGAGTTTTGCTTATGGAATTTGGGGCTTTGATTTTTTACATTCTTGGGTTCTGTGCCTCCGACGTAGTTTTTTTCTTTGGGCGGTTTATTTATCGCATGCTCATCCTGTGTTAAATTTTCAATTTCTTGTTCCTTACATTGCTGTTTTGCATATGATAACGGTTCCCGTCGATATGGGAAGGGACCGTGGAGCCGTTTTATCACTGAAACTTATTCGAATTTGGTAGTAAGTAGAATACTCAAAGACGTCATGTGTGTCTCAGATTTTATTGGAGAACTGGCCATTCAATATACAGTTTAGTGTTAGAAGGTTATCATATCGGTGGTGTATATTTTTTTCAAATTAGACCTCTTTACAACTTTAATCATATTATAATCCACACGTTACTTACAGGCACCGTGACCACGACCGTGATGCAGAAAGGCGGCACAAACATAGATCACGTTCTCGCTCAAGGGAAAAGTCTAAACACAGATCTAGATCAAAATCCAGATCTAGGTCGCGCTCTCGGTCACGTTCGAAAAGGTTCATGCTGGTGTTATATCCCTCTGGTCGCATTTGAAAACACTCATAATATTTTCTTCTATAAGCTCAAGGGCATGACTTCTATTGATGCGTGAAGTATTGTATTGCATATCAAGTATTGTGCTTAAGCCATTTGGTATTAGCGTGAAGCTGAAATTTTATCCTTTGCATTTATTTTGCTGGAGTTTTTTTGCTCACTACAATCAACATGCTATGCCTGCACAATCATACTTATCAAGTTTGACGAGTGAAGGATGATTAGTTTGTTTCCATGATATTGTGTGTCATCATTCTAGGTGATTGGGATCCATTTATCATTCAACTTATGCAGGAAAATGCAGGCTATAATTTAGAAATAACGCCCATTTTTGGTCGTTGTTCTTTTTGTAAGATGTAAACTTGTTAGGAACTAAATGTCTTACTCCTTTATTTTAAGGACAGGCTTGAACAGGTGGCGAAATAACTCCTTTCATTTGGGAACTACAGCCTAGTGGCTGGCTTGTGCAGTGGACCAATGTCACAAATAGCATTAATTTCTTAAATATCATGTTAAAAATGAAAACATGAGAAAAATGATCGAATTGCAATGTTTTGAATGAAAAAATATTGTTTTTTTATTGTGATATTTTATTATGATTTTTTCATAAAAACATTCTTTATATATTTTAAACTTTTTGAGTTTCTTTAACGTTTTTAATTAATATTTTGAATTTTTAAATGTTCTGTATGAAAGTTAGTAGACAGCTCATACTTCCGTAATTTTTCTTTATTTATTTTTATATATTTTAAATGATTTGATTTCTCAAGATTTTCTTGAGGAAAATAAACCTTCCTATTAGTTCCTGTGACCTGAGAAGGGTCTTTCTGCCTATGATATATAAATATGGAAAGATCTTGGTTAAAGTGAGGCATGTAAACCTGTTGAAACGAACACGAAGTGACTTTTTCAATAATATTATACATATGGTTGTGTTTCTGGATGTGAATATTTATTTTTGGCATTTGACTATATAGCTCTGTCACCTGATTGGATGTAAAAAAGTGACTGCAATTATTGTATAACGTGACTTTTTCAATATTATTAAAACTTTGGATTGTGTTTCTGGTGCTGAATGTTTATTTTGGCATCTGAGTAGATGTAACTGTGACTTGAGTGGATGTATAGAAAGTGACAGCAATTATTTTATAAACAGAAATATGGTACAAACATGGCTGAATAATTTAAAATGGAACATGTTAGAAATTTAGAAGGAAGCTGTGTAATGAAAAGGGCCACGTGCATCCAGTAGTCATATCCCTTAAAAAGGCCTGGAGGAGTGGAAAAGGAAAAGGAAAGAAATAAATAAGAAAAAATGGGATAAGATGGGAGGTTTGAAGCTTGCCCACCTCACTTAACATATTAAAAGATTGAAAAATTAAAAATCAAATTTTAGTGTTGAGAGGTTGAATATGTGACTTTATTTATTGGGCGTCATAAATTTGCCAGCCTAGGCACCTAGGTCCACGTTTTCAGTACACAAGAAGCAATTTTTAATGGTGGTAATATCCATTAATGACTATATAGTGTATGTTCAATGTCTGAAAGCAGGTCTGACCATTTCTCATCTTAACAACAAATACCTGCTTGTAAAACACTCAACAATGTATGATCTTTTCTTACTGCATCACCACAAAACAAGAAGTGTCCAATGTTGTCTAATTTTTCTTTTTTGGGGAGCTTAATGAGAGTTGGGCCTATACTGTACGTTGAGGATACTCCATCTGTTAGGGATGCAATGGGTTTTGTGAAATTGTGTGTAATTGGAACAAAATTCAAGCATAAATTTAAGTAGTTTTTAGCATGTACAGGAAGGGTTTAGTATGAGGTTATTGGGCTGTTTTGTTTGTTTTGCATTTTTCAGCCAAAAATTATTCACAAGATTAAAAAAAATCATGTGAAAGTTGTCCAACTACTTAATCAATTGTTTTTCTTGCTATTCAAACTATTGTTATGCATATAATGTAGTGTATCCTATGGTAAGTTACATTGTGTAACAAAATGATGATACACCCCTGAAACTAATTTTAGGTCTGTAACTGGTGGAACACTCCGTGACATTATGGTACAACATGGGTTTAACTTATATTACATCAGAACATGAAAAGTGACAAAAGAAGTTTTCTCTTTCACACCCTAATATACATCTCCCATTTACTTTCAAAATAAAGCTGTAGCTTATGATATTATTGTGTTTGTTCCTTTCTGCATGAAGTAGAATGCATTTTGTCTTATGCTGGCAGTATTTCTTCTCTGCTAACATGGCACTATTACCATGGTGTAATGAACTCTTTAGTTCCTGGTATCTTTTTCAGTGAGTATGCAAGTGGTGATCTAGATGCTGCAAAATCTCCTTGCTGATACAGTAGTCTAGCAGAGAAGTTTTCCATTGTGCTTTTGTTATCTTGACAATTTGTTGGGGGATGTGGAAGATCTATAACATATAGATCCTTTCATGAAATAATTGATGAGGGGTATTTCTCACACATACCATGATAAAGATTCTCAAACACCTTTTCATAAATGTTGAAAATATCTCAAATCAACAGGAAGCTGATGAACTAATATTTTATTTATTATAGTCAGACATCCTGGATATCTTTTTTTTTTCTCTTCCTTCGAGAACCTTGTCGTTGCTTTTTCCCTAGCATGTGCTGGTAGTTATCTTTGAGACTTTAATATTTCTGAATTTTTTTTTTCAATTTTGCAATTTCTCTAACTACCCTCTACTGGCCAGCAAACGGGCAAGTGGTTTTGATGTATCACCTCCCGGGGCTGCTGTATTGCCTGCTGCAGCAATACTAGGTATGTGCATGACCTCTAGGCTTTTTTTCATGTGCTGTAACTTTAATTCCATATAGTTGGCTTCATGTGCATGAGTATTACTTATATGTTAGAGGTAATGCTTTTTCTTTATTTATACTTTTAATGCAATCCATCTGCTCATGAATTCATAAATCTAGTTTATTTTCTTATTTTTGTAAGGATTAGTCTATTTAATTAGTGGTTTCTTACTGAAACTGAGGACCATTGTTTGGTTGTTGGCTGTTTTGTGTGTGGTTCTTTCTTTGTCTTTGTTTTTGTATTTTGGGTAAGAAGGCAATGTTGGGCGACATATTCCACTATGCTGCCCATGGGCGTGACCACTGTAGATTTTTTGTTCAACGAGGAATCAATGCGATGGATCTTGTTCGCCTTCAACTGGCAACAGTAGCCCTTTGGTAGTTTTACAAATATTTTCCTCTGTACCTGCTTTGATGATTTATTTTTTGATTATGAATGAATCATGGTTCTGGCTGCATGTGGTCACATATTATTGTCATGGATTTTCAGATTACTCTTTTATTTTGATAAATCTTATCGTATTATGACACAGGCCAAATGCCAGGTGTTCCTCAGCCAATGGCTGGCATGTTTCCAAATTTGTTTCCTTTCGGGACCACACAGGTAACCTTTGCTGCAGTTATTTAAGTGGTTAGCAGGTGCCCTTGTTGTTCTCTAATTTGGTTTAACTGTGGTATGCATGTATGTGCATTTTTTTTTTCTTTAGTTTGGAGGTCTTCCACTTGTACCAGCACAACCTATGACTCAGCAGGTATGCAGTCTGGTGAAATTCCCTAACCTTATTAAGCATTGAAAAGGTAATTATGGACCATTTGTTTCTTTTTTCTGTAACAGGCTACAAGACATGCACGCAAGGTATATGTTGGAGGCCTACCAGCTATGGCAAATGAGCAGGTAACTGTTTAAACTTCAAGAGTTTTATTTTGTGGGAACTTTTTGATAATACAGATATCTCATAGTGAATTTGTATCAATTTGTATCGAAGGAAAATTTCTCAACAATACATTTTCAATCAAGTTAAAACCAGAAGCCATATAGCCATACATTATGCAGATTTGGTACCTTGCTTGAAGGTCTGACTTGGTCCAAGTTGATTAATTATAGATAATTAGATACTTGTATTTTACATACTTATGTGAAAATAAATACCAAAACATATACATCGAGACAAGAGAATGCATACATATATTTATAGGTAAAAGATTAGTTGGCTAACTAGCAACAAGGCTGACTTGCAGACTAGTCTGGCCAACTAGTTGTTAGTTTGAATTTTAAAACACATCTGTCGAGAACTGACTCAACCAACTAGTGGGACTAGTTACGACTAGTTGGGATTTTGTCAACTAAGACTGGCTGTAAACACATCTGTATCTAATGATTTTCTAAGCATTTTTGTGAGATTGACAATGTCATCAGCCTGACTTCTTGAAGGCAGGTGATCACGAAACAGTCCTCTCAAAAGTTGGAAGCATTTGGTTGGTTGTCTTGTAATTTGCATGAGAAACACTAGGAAAGCAGAAGAAAATGGAAAAGTGCATGAGATTGAAAAAGGGAATAGGGGGAAAAGATGCAACTAACTTGTTTCACCACATAGAAGATTATATGAGGGTGCCGTTGGATGCTTTCAAGCCAGGTCTATAGCATGGGAACATTGGTACATCACCACAAACATACATCAACCTGACTTGTGTTGAGACACTTACCTTAAGACCAAAAAGATCAAACACCATTTTAGGAGTTACCAAAAGCAGAGACAGCAGTTGCTCAACTATGCAAAGTAGGCATGGGGAACAAGCTTGCCCCTTTGAATAATGTTGTCTTCCTCAACGCAGCTACTATGTGGTATGCTTTGATTGCTTTTGTTATTTTATGTGGAGCATGTCCTTTGACATCTTGACCAAGTAGTGCTTTGAGTCACCTAGGTAGTTGACCTTGTATGGATTCTATGGAAGGATCCACTTCACACTCTGGTCAGCGATGTTTTGCCAATGGGGCTCTCTACAAAACGACTTTGTGTTGTGTCACACTATGCTTGGGATGTTCTTCATTTGCATGTAGACATGAAACCAATGTTGTAAAAAGTATATCATAATGCGTATCGGCTGGGCTGATCTATTTGTGTATTGTGAGTCGTAAGTCACACGGACACTGCTATTTGGCTGCCGCACCCGAGTTGACATGACTCGGGTGCGGCCCGGATTTGCACCCAATGAAGGTCAACAAGAGTCAGGTGTGGTCAGCCGCACCTGACCAGTTTCACCCATTTTGGAAGTGGACCCAACTCGCGTCAAACATGAGTCGGGTGCAGTCAAACTGTGTCAAGCTTATTTTAGTCAATTTTTGATATTTTTATTTTTAAAAATTTTAAGCAAAAGAAAAGGACTAGGGCACGATATCCCATCTTTTTCTCCTTCCTGTGTGTCCCTCTCTTTCGGGTAGAGATTGAAGATTTCTGGTGACTGAAATCTTCGAGTAGGTCGAATGACGGCCGACGGCGATGTGCGACGGTTCTCCAAATAAAACGGTGGTTTTTCAGCCTTGTTTCTGGTGGTTTCTCAGCCTTATTTCCGACGGTCTCAGCCGTATTTCTGGTGGTTACTCATCCTTATTTCCAGTGGTTTATCTGTTTGTTGTTTGATTTCTGCCATCTGCACTTCTCAGCCTTATTTCATTTTGCTATTTTTCCATGTTCTGTTTCTGCTGTATCACCGATTCAACTAGTGACTCACGGCCACAAGTGCTTATATTTTTTTGTTTTATGCTTAAATCATTTCCTAACTTATATGTACTGTTTTTGCTGTTTCTCCCAGTTTATATTTGCTGTTTTTCCGTGTCTTGTTTTTACTTGTTTAGCATGACTTCTAGATTCATTTTATTAACTTATATTTTCTGTTTTTGCTGTTTTCCCATTTTTATTTTGTTGTTTTTCTGTGTCATGTTTTTGCTTTTTTAGCATGGCTTTCAATTTCAACTTTCATGTTATTAAATTATATATTTATATATTTGTTTTTATAATAATAATTAATAATAATAAATACCATCGCCGCACCTAAATTTTTTTGGGATGTGCCACCCCGGCACCCACACCCCACACCTATGTGACATTCGTAATGAATCGTAAAATTATTTTTTAATTTATAACAAAATAAAACATAGAAAAAAATAGGAAAAATTGTGAAACGTGTGTTATATATAACTCATCACACACATAATGAACATCATTCATAAGCTATAGTATGTTAAGAACACATTAATAGAATAAAATAAGTATCTTCATAAAACAAATAAAAACCTATGTTAAACTTGAGAAAACAATAGAAATATATGGTAAAACTTGAAAGTGAGATATTGTATAACTTTTGTAGAAGAAGAAATGCAAAACCCTCTTTTTCTAAAAAAGAATGGGTTTTCCATGAGCAATTCTTCCTTCAAACCAGTGATTTTCCATCAAATCGATGATTTATTAGTGATCTTTCTGAAACTGGCGAAATCTCTCCCTCCCAAAGCTTTTAGAAGTGTTACAAATGGATGGGGAGATGCAATTTCAAAAATGAAATTGGTCAAAAATGGCATCGGGCCCCTTTTTCAAAAAATACCACCCTATTGTACAATATGGGTAGATTTAGGATACGACAGCCTTATCGTATGATACTGCAGATACACTTGTGATATAGAAAAAAACATGTATATAAGGCGTGCCTTATAAATTTTGGTGACCTATATGATATGTATCATATGATACATGTCATGTCTCTGTACCGTACATGGAACACTAGATGCACATTGATGAAGGCTGGCTGAAGGCTTATATGATCCAAATTGCATACTTTGTTGATCGCAAGGAAGGGTTCCTTGTACTATCTAATCAATCTGTAGTGTTTGCACAAAAAATGCCCATTCGGTTATGGTACAACTTCACCAGCACCTAATCTCCATGTTGAAACTAGCGAGAAGATGGTGCTTTGTTTGCCCATTTCTTCTTGGTTGTCTTGTGCAAGAATGTTTTCAGCGGCTCCATCTACTTATGTAAGTCTTAGATAAGTTGGTGTGCGACGGATGGTCTTTTTTGCACAGCCAAGGTGCGTAGGGTTAGCGCTGCTGCCTTGTCTTTACCTCGAACGAACTATATCTTGAGGACACCCTCTTTTGAATATTGTAGCAGAACTGAAACATATCCAGGAGCTTCACCTAACATTTTCAATTGGTGCTTATGAAATGCATGAGGTACTATTCTAGCAAGTTGTTGGTGCATTGTCTATTTGCAGGTGGGAAACTCATTGAAAAAAGCAAATCAGGGCAAGTAGTCAAAGCACTTCAGCATGTAACTTGCCCATGAAGCGGGCAGCATGGTCACTCGTGATGCTTCTTGGTATTCCCTAGTGCTTCACGATACGCTTGAAACAACTCAGCTATCTTCATGAAAAGAAGTTTTAGAAGTTGGGATGAAGGTGGCCTACTTAGAAAAGTGATTCATCACTACCAAAGATTGAGCCAAATCCATTTACCTTTGTTAAGCTGATGATGAAGTCCATGGTGATGCTGTTTAAATGTTTGAGAATGATTAGAGACTTGGGACCAACAAATTTTTGGTGGGCCCCGTTGTCTTGCTAACAAATTAGATATGTCTTCACATTTTCTTCTATGTCAAGCCTCATTTTGACCAGCCACACTCAGGAATGCTAGGTTGGCTCTTGGCCTGGAGAGAGCCCATGATGTGTTATGAGACTTTTTAAGTGGTTTTAGGTGAAGATCACCCCATCTTTCCATGAAGATGTGTCCCCCTTAAGTCGTGGAAGGCCATCTCTCGGCCAGAAATGGTGAGTCTTCACTGCTTCAGCTAGTAAAATGAGCTGTTATGCTGTGGAGTCCTGCTTAATGCACATAGTCCTTATTTACTTAGTGACAGCCAACACTTTGAAATGGTCCTTAGTCCTTATGTTTACTCTATGTGTGAATGTGTATTGTTTTCTGTGGAGATCATTCTGTATGGGCCCAGTTTCATGCATTTCAAGTGTTTTGGGTGGGCTCGGCTTAGTTTTTTATTTTTTCCCATTCTGGTGTCATGGTTAACTACAATGTGGTTCTGGTGCTTCTTCTGTTGTGTTGTTTCATTCTTCTATCTTCTTTGTACATCTTGGCACTGGGTTAATTGTGTAGATAGGAATGTGGTGTCTGAGGTCCTGATGTGTTTAATTTCTGGCAGTAGTAAACCAGTAGATGTTCTTGTGAATGTAGATAATGACACTGTGAATTGGCAAAGCCTCTCAATTTCTATGTTTTCAATTGTCAATTTTCAGAATCTTACATGATCATCAAAGATATATATATATATAAAATCTAACCTTCAGTCTCGCCTTCTTAACAGACAATTGCAACATTTTTTAGCCATGTAATGGCTCTTATTGGGGGAAATACTGCAGGCCCAGGTCAGTAGTTTGGTCTTTCTGATTTTCTTTTAACTCTCTATAGCTTTTCTGTGCAACTTGTATGTTGTTTAATCTAGTTGTGAGTGGTTATCTGCTAGTTTACTGTGTATAGGTGATGCTGTGGTCAATGTGTACATAAATCATGAAAAGAAGTTTGCATTTGTTGAGATGAGAACTGTGGAGGAAGCAAGTAATGCGATGGCATTGGATGGCATAATGTTCGAAGTATGTAATCTGACCTTGACTTTGGTTATAAGGTTTTCTTGCTTTTCTCCTTTGCATTTATCATATGTTTATTGTCAATTTACTGCTTTTGATCCTTTATTCCCTTGAGCACTATTGCTGGGTGTGTGTGTGTGTGTCTATATATATTATATATATATATATATATGTGTGTGTATGTATGTATATATATATATCTGTGTGTGTATGTGAGTGTGTGTATCAGCACCATCATGAGTCATTTGATATTACTAAACTCAAAAGAGCTTATAAAATGCCATATGTAAAATCACTTTCCAAAGGGGTGGATGACTATTAACCTAACCAAGAAATGATTGATTTTACCCAAAAATGTTATAATTTTTGGAGTTTTGACATATTCCTAAATTCTTTTCAGAGATTTAACATAAATTGGTAATAAATTATTAAATGAATAACTAGCAAAAGCAAATTAATAAAATAAAACTTCAAACTTCATTTTGAATGAAAAGGTTAGCTTCTATGTTTGAAACCCAAGAAAGGGCTTCTTCCTTCTAACACAAAGTAGGGTCTAAATCACAGAGCAGAGAGAGAAAGAGAGGGTTGTGCTTGTTTCTAACTTCTTTTAAACCATTGGGCCCACTACCTTCTCCTTTTAGATGCAACCTGAGTAAGAACAATTCTCTTTCTGTCTCTCTCGCTAGGCACAAGTATGGTTCTAGGTTTTAGAGAGATTTTCCTCACGTATTAATGTGAAAGTTCATTTCTCTCGAGAAAATCTCAGAAATTCAATTAAAAATGTGCCAAAATAATAAGATTATGAAAGTGTGAATTTTCTTTTATTTTCTTTTTACTAAGTTACAGAATCATAGATGAAAATTAGTAATAGTTATTAAAATGTAAAAAAAAATAAACAAGCTCTGAAATATGTCAAAATGATTTTATAAATTTCTTTATAAAATATATTAAAAGTGTTTTAAATTATTGAAATATTTTCATGAGAAGTTGAAATCGACAGTATTTTCAAAATATTGAGGTGAGATCTGTCTTTCTGTGTTTTTTTTTGGCATTATGATCATGATATTTCAAAAATATTTCTGATTCTCTGACTATATTGAAATATATAATCAATTGTATATTTTATGGCAGTTCTATCAGACTGGTGAATTAGTTGGCCTAATCATTGGTCAACTGGCTATATATAGTTATAATCCATTTGATCCAATTCGAACGACTAGTCCCAACTAGTTTTTCTAGTGTCTTGAATGACCTCAGTCTGATTTGTGATTTTGACAACATAGGTTGCTGGTTTAGTTATTGCTTGTTAGATGCTTGTGTACGTCGAGGAAAAGGGAGGAGGAAGAACAACGCTTTTCTATTTTAGGGTTTATAAGGACATTAAAATTTAGTATAAAAAGGTTGGCTAGCTATTTTACTTAACATTCTTATCCAGCCACTTTTGTATGCAAATCATATCTACAGCAGAAGTTTGCTGTACCAACACAGGTATATGTCTCAAAAGCATGTTATCATGTGACAGCTTTTTAGGAGTATTGATGCCATGGATGCTAGAGTATGTGTAACATAGTTATGTTTTATGATTGTTATTTTGTATACATCCAAGTTTGTTTGCAATTATCATTCATTTCTTCTTTTTCTGTTATACACAGACATGGTAGTTTTGTCTCTTTTTACCAGATTGTGGATTGGACCACCTGGGCCATGACATCATACTACAGTGTTAATTTCATATATAGGCATGTGATTTGCACCCAGTAGTACTTGAAAAAGGAAGCTTATTTATTGGCTCCTCTACTATTGTGGCAGGGCGTTTCATTAAGAGTACGGAGGCCAACAGATTACAAGCCCTCAATTGATGGAGCACTTGGCCCCAGCCAACCAAGTCCTCATCTCAATTTAGCTGCTGTTGGCCTTACTCCAGGGTAAGTTGATGGTCAATTTGCTGTTATACATGGAGCAAATTAAGTGAAAAATTACTTAATGTTTTTGCATAGCAGTGCAATTGGTGGTGCAGAAGGGCCTGATCGAATATTTGTTGGCGGATTGCCGTACTACTTAACAGAAGCCCAAATAAGGGAGCTGCTAGAGTCTTTTGGGTAAGAGCTTGGTCTAGTGGGACATTGGCTTATATTTTTCGTATGATAAATGTATGCTATTTTTTTGTTTTATAATTTTAAATGTACCAATTTCTTTTTGCCTCATGCAGACCCTTGCGTGGTTTTGTCCTTGTTAAAGATAGAGATACAGGAAATTCAAAAGGTTATGCTTTCTGTGTATATCAGGTGTGTTGTGCTAAATTTGTATGGATTTTTCAATATATTGCATGCATTCTTGGCTATTCCTATTCCAATCAATTGAGCTTTGTTGTTTTCAGGATCCTTCAGTTACAGATATAGCTTGCGCTGCTCTCAATGGCCTAAAAATGGGAGAAAAGACGCTTACTGTTCGACGTGCTACTGCCGGGTATGATCATTTCTCACATGGATGGCATGCATGGACAAGCACACACACACACAAAACACACATGTGAATGCATACTCACACTTTATCGGGAAAAATTTTAGATTTTTTTCTAGGTATTGTTGGTGTCAGGGTTAGCAGAAAAACTAGCCTGGTTAGGGGTCATGATAACACTTTCAAAAAACTATAGACGTTCTGCTTAAGGAGGCATCACATCCCATGATTTGGAGCTGTTCTCCTGATCACAAATTCCTAATTTCTGAAAATCAGAATACCTGATAAGTGTGCTTTCAAATGCTGCCATTGCTTTAGGATATATCCTGTCATTTGCTTCTTTGTTCGCTATCCATTTCTTGCTTCACAAGGACAATTACGTGTTGCACCTGCTTTTACTTAGTTTGTTCTTCCTGATGTTATGCCCCTTGCAGGTAGCCATAATTGGGTATCCATTCTATTACTGGTATTTGCATGAATTTACATGTTTGTTGTTGACATTCTTTATGACTCGTTATGTGCCTTCTGTTGAACTTTTTCACTTTTTAACTGACACATACTTGTCATTTGGCTGTATTCTTCTGATCTGGGTTCCTTTTTTTTTTCTTGACATTTTTTATGACTCATTGTGTTCCTTGTCACCATGTAGTTAGAGTTGGACTTGCATTGTGGTTGTCGTGGGGTATTATATGTTAGTACTCTGTTGACAATTTGATGTCCTAAAATAAGACGCAAAGTGTTACTTTTTAACACCATGTACCTGTCATTTGAATGTGTGCTTCTGGTCTGGATTCCTACTTTTTTGTTGACATTGTTATGGTTCACTGTGTTCCTTGTGTCACCACGCAATCATAGTTTTTTTTTTTTTTTTTTGCCATCATACTCTGCCTGATGAGTGTCCTTCTGAATACTCCCATGTTTTAGAAAGTGATGTCTCCAGCTGCTCTATTTGCTTATTTCTTCAATTGGGCTTGAGAAGTGTTGCCCAGTTCTTGCCTTGTTCATTGTTCCTCATTTTAGGTTTCTCTTTGACAGACTTGGTATGTATATGTGGCTTATGTTAGGTAAAGCCCTAGTTATCAACTTGTGAGTTGTGACTATGTAGCATAGTTTGGGGCATGTTCCGTTCCTTAGTCATCACATGGTAGGGGTTGGACTTGATAGGAAGAATATCATGGTAGTGGTGCCCTATGTCCATGCTTTACTGCGTATTTTATCTTCTAGAAAAAACTGTATCTGGTATTTTTAATTGCATAGGTGCAAGAAATACTAAAATAGAAAAATGGCTGCTAAGTTATTATACATATCACTATTGATGCCGGGCTAACAGATTCATGTGCCGAGCTAGATGTAATTTGTGTGCATATATTACTAAGGAAAATTTGTTAATCTCAAATATGGCATGGTTCCAATGTCCATGTACAAATTCTCAAAGCCAGATATATATATAATACAAACATGTGCATGAGCATGCATAGGCAGACATTCTGCGACATAAGTTTAGTTTCATCATCGGATGTGGGTATTTAAGCTGAATTTCTCTTATTGTAAAATATACAGCAATGGCCAAACGAAGCCAGACCAGGATATCATTTTGCAGCAGGCTCAGCAGCATATAGCGTATCAGGTGCGTGAGCCTCTTCAGAAACTTCCGTGAATAAATGTCCATTTCATTCAGTGGCAATAATAGTCTAGGATAATTGGGTGCAGAAGCTAGTCCTGCAAGCAAGTGGTGCAGCTTTGCCTGGAGTTGGTTCAGTTGCTGGGTTGGGAACGGAGATGCCATCAAAAGTTGTTTGCTTGACCCAGGTAATCTTTTTTGTGATTTTCCATGTAAGAAAAAAGAAGCTTTTCTAGTTGCTTTTTTACTAGGTGGTTCATATTTTACACGAGATAAAAAAGGAAAAAATTTAGGGTTTCTTTTTCATGAGAAATTTAAGGCATTCAGGTGAAGGATTATTAAGCAACGGACTTGACTTTGGAGAATAATTGGCAGAATGCCTGATTAATTGGTAAGTAATGGAACTTTATTGGTAACAACTTGTCCAATAATGTAAATGGGAAACCTGAATTGAAAGCACAAACCTCCCAACTGTTTTCCTAGGCACCCTAGTTGTATAAGCCTGTGAGTGGTTATTGATGAATCTGTCCAGGCTGAGTGGAACTGGTAGCGGTCTGTAAAAGAAAAAGAGAGGGAGATTGAGAGAACCTAACCAAACACTTTAGTTAATCTAACTCCTTGATTTTTAAGAGCAGTGGTCCAAGTATAGTATATGAGCCAATTATATATGCCAAGAGTGTGTGACCCTAATCTTATATGAGTTGATTTCCTGCAACGGGGATTTGGCTCATTAGGTGGTTGAGTTGAATCATTGATTCATTGGCAAAAACTCAACTCGTTTAAAATCAATCGGGCTTGAGCTGTGCTTATATAAGTTGAGCTCAAGTTACTCAATTCACTGTGAAGGCTTAGAATGGTAATTGGTAAATAATACAAGGTGAGAAGTAAAATAAGTGATGGCGTGTCCTCGAACAGGTAAAAGAAGGCTATCTCAGCTAGTCTTTTATGACATGTAATTTGGTTGCAATTTATTTCTCTGTCTGTAGGTAGTTGATTTCATCTTTGCAGGTTGATTAGTATAAAGTATAAAATATAAAGTGAGAAAGTGAATATTTTCATCAAAAGCACAAGTTTTTGCGAAAGTAAGATAAAAATAAAAAATGGAAAATAGCACGATCAAGATATATATATTTTAATTCCATGATATCAAAACGTGACAGGATATTGGACATATTTATATGACTTGATCATGGATTTGATGAAGTTTTCACTAATATGCTTTATCTTGGATGGATGAAGTAACAAGTTAGAGAGTTTTATGATGGCTGCCTTTATTAATCTGGATTTCCCCAGGTAAATATGGGATCAATCCCTTTTGATCAAACTGGCAACTGAAAAGCAGTAGGAAGCCATAATGTTTTGAAAAAATGTGCATGAGAAAACAAATGCATTCCAGTATAGCCTGATAGAGACTGATATGGGTTGACGTTGTATCTGCTGATCAGAAGTATCTTTTAGCAACAGAATTAGACACCTGTACTAATACTGAGAACATTGAGCAAATCTGTTATTGGAATAACATTGTCTGGAAATGAAAAAGTTGTTACTAGGAAGGCATAAAAACCTTATCTATCTGTTCAGCTGTGCTATGTCCTTCGAAACAATTAGCACAACCTGCAGAAAGAAAATTAAGTCAATAATAGCAAGCAAAATGCTGTCAAAACAAAAACAGTCCCGAGATTGAAAAGATCAGAATGTTTATACCTGAGCAAGTTCTTTTCTTGCAAAAGTACAATAGAAGTTCATCACATGATAAATCCAGAAATTTATTTATGTAAATGTTTTAGCTCTTTGCGACAAGTATATGCATGAGAGGTGACTAGAGAGGTTTACATTTTCAAAACCACCAACCCTTTTTACCTTTCTAACTTATATGAATCTCAGGCTAGATTGATTCTCACTGAGTTTACTGGCTTTCTGACTCGACATCATCTGAGTTGAGTCAAACGAGTCATTAATTGGCTCACCAAGTTTTCCAACCATTTGACAAGTTCATGAAGGAAAACATGATTTAGGCATGCGTTGCTTGTACCGAAATGTTGGTTTTGACTGCCTATGACGTTTTGGGGTAAGTACATTGACATTCTAGGGTCTTTTTTTTTTTGTATTGATACATTGTACGTGCTATGTGAAGCATTGATGTCTCATGGCAGCTGTTAGTGTTTGTCTATCCTCTTTATAGCTGACACCTTTCCAGCATAATATGCCTTTCTATGTGTGTGTGTGTGTTTTGTGTGTTGCCTCTGTGTTTGTGAGATGTAGAGAGAGAGCAGTGGCGATACTGATTATATTATGCGACAGATACACACACTTGCATATGCACATTTGGAAGTTCATGTAAAAAAGGACTATGAGATGAATTTCTATATTCATCTTAATTCTTAAAATATTCATGTTTCTGAGAGCCAGTACTGCTTAGGACAGTTCCACTGTACTATTATCTAATTAAGCATCAGTCGGAATGGACCATAAATACGAAAAATTAAGTTTTTTCTTGTGATGGTTCTGCGTAGGCTTTGACCAAAGTATGTCTGAGCTACTTTGTCATAGACCCTGAAAGGGATTATTTTTGATTTTTTTAATACATCATAAGGTTGTAACTGCGGATGAGCTGAGGGATGATAGTGAGTATGAAGAAATATTGGAGGACATGAGAGAAGAAGGTGGAAAATTTGGTAAGTTCCTTGTCAATAGGTAATTTAATTATGGTATTCATTTGAGAAAGTAATATTTGACTCGTACATGTTTACAGGGGAGTTGGTGAACGTTGTTATTCCACGGCCTGGTCCATCTGGTGGTACAGGTGTCGGGAAGGTAATGTTGTCCTCTAGCATCACCTTTTTTGATTGAAAATTCTTTCTGGTAGCTTGTTGCAAGTTATTTCTGTGAGCAGCACACATCTGCTAAATCAGTTCATGGGATGTCTCACGAATGAATACATGAAAACAGGAACCATATGGCTTTTTCGTTGCTAAATTGTTCCTGAGTTGATGCATGAACAATGCAATTCGTGGCGTGTGTCATGCATGAATATGTTAAATAGAAACCATGAAAAATCGTGGCAGGGTGTAGCAATTTGCTCAATGGTACTGGGTACATGCATGTTGTGCATACTTTTATATGTTAGGCCGTGTGGGAGTGCCTTTCTCCTGTTCTACAGTTTCATGCTGTATCTGGCTGTTTGATACCAGACAGCTTGGAGTTTATATGTTCTCCTACTGGTTCTAACTTTGAAACGTTTGACGTTCAGGTATTCTTGGAGTATGCGGATACCTCCAGTTCTGCAAGGGCAAAAGCTGCCCTTAACGGTAGAAGATTTGCAAACAATCTTGTAGTTGCCGTCTACTTCCCTGAAGACAAGTTTTCAAGTGGAGATTATGATTTTGATGTAGGCCAGCAAACTTCTGCTTAATTAGCGGTTAAAATAAGTGAGCTTCATATCTATCACCTCTCGTAGCTTTGCAAGAGCCCAGTGCTTCTGTTTTGACATGTGAAGCCACATCTAATTGAAAGCTGTTGATACTGGTCCATACTGCTTATATTCCTTTTTGTCTAATGTAAGGTAAAGGTCTTCTTTCTTGTCATCACCTCTGAGCCACCCATGAACTGTATTCTTTTGATCCATATCATCGATATCGTCTCTTGCCATAAAGGAATCTTATGCAAACTGTGAGCTCACGAAAAATATAGCATTAACCTGTGCCTCAAGCCAGTGCCACTTTTTTCCTTCTACACGAGCCCGGTTGTGTAGTGTATTATGAAGTCTAAATTTCCAAAAGGGCCGGGGAGCTTAGGTTCTCCATGGTGGTGCAAGGAGAGACGTCCGTGGGAATTGGTGGTCAATGAGCTTAATTTGTTTTCTCTCTCTCTTGTATCGATAAGATATTGCATATATTTCAGTGCTGTTGTAAGAAAAATAACAAGTGTGTACTTTTTATTCGAAGATAATAAGTGAAGTTACATAATGCTGTCGGTGGCAGCTGAAGCATCCTTTCTTCCTCTGTCAAAAGAAAATAAGAAAGAAGACATCGATGCAGTAAGGGTTTTCTGTAAGTGAATAGGAGAAGTATTATATTCTACCGTTCTCACTGAATTAAAAACCTCAAAACCTCAGTGTATCAGGCGTGCTTTGGACATCTGAAGGGTTTTCCTTGCCTTCATTCATTTTAAGCTTCACCATAACAGCCCATTTCTGCTTGTCTTCATTTTTTCTTGTTATCCATCATCTAATGCTTCAATATTTCAAGCAGCGGTAGCCTTATTCTAAGGTTTTTACTCCATAGGATCCAACCATCGAATGTGCTGTTGCCTTCTCCATGGGCTGTCAGCCATCACATAGTGGCAACTGAAACTACCTTTTTAACTCTTACCTCAGCCCCAGTGGTAAATAATAACAATGGGAAATGTCACTATACAGATCTATATAGCGTCTATTTTGGAATTATCCTTACCTAAGTAATACAGGGACAATTGGAGTTACCATTGTAAGATATTACTGGATGCAACTCGAAGATCGAAAAGTTTCCGAAGAATACCCTTGTTGAAAAGTTTCCGAAGAATACTACTTATCTGTGAGTACCCTCGATCAATTTACATTCATTATCAAAGGAATACCTTTACAAGATTCCTTTGTAACTTCTTATTACAATGTTAATCAATATTGTTCAGTGCATTGATACGATGAAATGTGATAAGCTGATGAAGTGACACATAGCGAAGCAATGTGTAATGATATGCAAGTATCAGGACACATTGGGTTTAGAACTATCTTCCGAGTCCTGAATTTATAGAATGTCCTGCTGTATTTGAATATTTGATTATGTCTGTATGCATCGTTATAAAGAATAATATGTGACGGGATCTCTTTAGAAGTCAACATAAAAGATTCATAATCCTAGACCAATATTCTGCATCTAATGTTCAACAAGCTGTACAAGCATCAGTTGTTATAGGGGCTGACTGATTCTTTTGATGCTTAATTTGGTGCCGCACTCTACCGGTAAGTCCAAGAACATAGAGCACTCATAGGAATCAAAATAGCTGTCCAACAAAACTAATTAGCCTCTCGAACTTGAAAAGAAAAAGTTAAATGTACACTGCAATTGCATTTATACCTGAGGATGGTGAAACCCTAAAATTTCATATGGCTCCATAAAGATGTCAGGTTTCAGGTAGGCAGTGAAGAAGATTTTCCATTGAATGCTCCTCACAACTACCGTCTCCCTACCTGGTCTCCAATTTTGGTAACTGGAAAGTTGAGTTTAATTAATGCTGTCAGAACCCGTCGCTTTAAGTTTATTCCATCCAGAAAGTGCCAATTCTTTTATATTCTGAGAAATTTATCATTTTACATATTTTTCCATTTACGTTTCCAGAAAGTCATTTTTAAAACATTCCCCTTTTTAGAAGACTGACCTTAAAAAGCCAAAGTATTCCCCAAAGATTTTTCATATCCAACCTAAACTCTTAAATGCCAAAACACCGACTGCCCAACTCTCCTTTTACTTGAAACAGATTGAATATTATGCTGCAACCTAATTTCTTCCATGAAATGGAAAGAAATGTAGTTTAAGTGCATGCGCGGATGAACAAGAATTGTCACTGCAAGACCAAATTCATTTTTATTTTCTTGCCTGACTGTGGATGTCAAAAATCCTACAGCTATGGCATCAAGAAAGAGTATCTGAGTTCAAGAAAGAAGAAAGAGTAAAGAGTAGTGTGTATGGGGCAGAATGTAATTCATTTTGGAACCAGAAATCAAAAAACAGGTTTCTTCTTTGAAGAAATGTCATCAGGGTTGTTCAATGTGACTTTGATTTTGAGCTCGAGTAATGGAGTTTATGCTTTACAAACTTATTTTTTTTTGTAGTTTTTTCTATGAAAATGATGTAGCGATTTTGTTTTATATGGCGCAACTTGAATTGTCCTTCTTTGAGTACACGCGTGAAGAAAAAAAGAGCTGCCCATGTTCATACTTGGGTCATTTTGATACTTTCTTTGTGTTTGGTGAATGTGACATATAGATTATAATGTTTAGATAGTCTACAAGCATGGCATATGGATGCCGTTTCCGATTCAAGCAAGTCTCATACTTAGTAGGCTATAGAAATGTTTATAATCATTAAACCTTAATTAGTTGTGCTAAATTGGCATCACACATGGAAATTACAATGATAATTAGGTTGTACTTATTATATATATGGAAATTAGTCTCTTGTTAAGTATAAATTTTACTTTTTAAATTTTTATATTATTTTCTGTGAATTTGGTTTTTTCACTTTGCTAGCATCTACCTTAAATGCTTTGGAATGACCAGTATAACGAGCGAATATATATGTGTACATGAGCCACTTTATGGATTGACATTATTTCTTATATTTGGTTTTCATTGATATTGTTTCCTAAATCATTAACAATGTTATTTGATTATTGACTAAACTATATGATTATTTTAGTTGTTGTTTTTCATTTTTTTACATGATTTTTAAGAATATTATATACTTCAAAATTATAGTTGTGATGTTCATGCATCGGTCATCAGATTTTTTAAGAATTTATCTGTTGGAAGTAACAAAAGTTGTTTTTGAAATGAAATAAAGAATTGTATGGATTGCGGGGACAATCAAAATTATACGCTAGAGTGGGAGGGAGAGAAGACCAAAGTCATATTGATAACATCCACATGAGAAGAATCAAAGCAGGAGAAAAGACAAAATCCAAGAGAAATGAACCCTTAAATTCCGTCAAGTGTTCACACTAAAACATTTCCTACATGTTAATCAATTTCAAAATATTCATTCAAACTTTTAATAAAAAAAAACATAACCTTGGTACCATAAAAACAAGTTTAAGTTTGAATTTCTTTTATTGTAAAAAAAAAACGCGTTTAACTTTAAATTTCTTTAACTTAACCGCATATTTTCTCCGCAAATTAAAACAATTAAAATTAAAATAATTCATAATTAGCCGTATTTTCGCTATTCACCATAACTTTGGCCATATGTTCTAGAATGTTTAATATTCATTTCATAAGTCCTGCCTCCGACTATTTCTCCCCATTCTTTTCAATCAAAAGAGAGAGGGAGAGATTGGTGGTGCAGGTTGAAGTAGAGGAGGAGCAGCCGGTGGCAGCAGCGGCACCGGCAGCAGAAACCAGGATGGGCACGAGCCAAGCAGACCCAAGAAGCGGCTACTGCGCCGCCACTCGGACCTACCACTCCGTCCGCGCGGCGTCGCCGCTGCCGGACCCTGACCTCCCCCTCTACCTCCCCGAATTCGTCTTCTCCTTGCTTCGCAGCTCCTCGACGGCTTCGCCGACGGCAGCCCTCATCGACGCCCCCACCGGCGCCCGCATCCCCTTCTCCGTTCTCCCAAACTACGTCCGCTCCCTCGCCGACTTCCTCGCTGCCGCCAGCATCCGAAAGGGCCAAACCGTCCTCATCATCTCCCCGAATTCCATCTACGTCCCCGTCGTCGACCTCGCCGTTCTCTCCCTGGGCGCCATCCTCACAGCTTCCAACCCAGCCAGCACCGTCTCGGAGGTCTCGTACCAATGCCGCCTCTCCAAACCGGTTTTCGCATTCGTCCACTCCTCCGCCGCCCATCTCGTCCCTCCCTCGCTTCCCCACCCTCCCGTCATCATCGACTCGCCCGATTTCCTCGCCATAATCCAGTCCGACGCGAGCTGCCGGGATCCGAAGCGGTCGGCTCAGGGTTCCGTCGGGCAAGCCGTCTCCACCGGGAATCAGGCCGACACCGCCACGATTCTTTACTCGTCCGGTACGACTGGACCTGTCAAAGGCGTCGTCTCGACGCACCGGAATTACATCGCCCTCGTTGCGTCGCTCCAGATGACGAGGGACCCCAGCCGGAGCCCCGGCGTGACGCTCGTCACGGTCCCGATGTTCCATATCTTCGGACTGTTCTTCATCGTGAACGCGATCGCCGTGGCCGAGACGCTGGTGTTCATGGAGCGGTTCGATATGTTGACGATGCTCCGATCGGTTGAGAGGTACCGAGTCAGCCACATACCGGCCTCTCCCCCGCTTCTCGTCGCGCTGGCCAAGCTGGAGGTGGTGGACCGATTCGATCTGAGCTCTCTCGAGTCGGTCGGGTCGGGCGGGGCTGCACTGGGGAAGGAGGTCATCGACCGGTTCGTATCCCGGTTCCCTAACGTATCGGTGGTTCAGGTACAAACTACAAATACCTTTAACACTTGTTTGCCAATTGATATTGAATCGTCGTGGCACGTCTCCCCCACTTCATGGGGAACGGCCGGGAAAATTATTCTTTTCCGCTGTTTGCATTGTCCTGGAAAAATAAATGCTTGGATAGAGGAGCCCGTTCCGGGTTGAGTCGAGCTTTCATTACTCAACTCGGACTAGTTCAATCCCTTGAGTTTCGAACCAGTTCAAAAGTCAAAACAATTAATCCAAATCCAATCCTATGTTTACCTTTTCAAAAATGTTTTATAAAAGGGTTGAATTAAAGGTTTTTGATTATGTAAGATAAATAAGTTTTTTTAAAATTTTCATATAACTTAAAAAAAAAAAACTTTTTAAGATGGGGTTTTCTCAGTTGTCTCAGCACGTACAGATCTCGTTATCGGATCGTCTCAGTGAAGTATCTAAATCGATATGAGATGAGCTTGGAATATGAGTCGGGATTCCAAGTTCGGGACTACGGAACAGATGTGTGAGTTAATGAGCAGCATGGGCACTAAGTCAGCTCTGTCGGGTGGGACTGGAACGTGTTTGACATGGGTGGCCGAGTGGGCTCCACCCACACTGAGGCAGTTCTTGCTGGGAAGCGTGTGTCTTCAAAGCAGTCCACGTGTACGAATGAAAAGCGACTAGTCTGCTGTCAAGTGTCAACTCAGTACTCACGCCACGCGTACGCGTACCAATGAGAAACAGAAAAACCATGGTTTCAACAGTAAAACGCGGGAATTTGAACAGATGAAATGCCTACCTATAATATATATATATATATATATATATATATCAATCAGCTATGTCTGATGGTTTTTTTTTTTTTTTCTGTTGTTGTAAAAAGTAATCATTTAAAAACCTAGCTGTCGAACTTTTTTTTTTATGATTTTTAGTTGTACAAAATATAAAAAAAACCATTCAAACAGTAGAAAGTTGATTTCAGATTTCTTATATAATATAAATGTTACCAAAATGAGTAATGGTATATAAATGTTACCAAAATGACAAATGACATAATATCTGAAACCCATTCTTAAAAACACCTTGTTGGAAACACATGGTCGGAAGAGAGCG
Source organism: Nymphaea colorata (assembly GCF_008831285.2). Taxonomy (NCBI): domain Eukaryota; kingdom Viridiplantae; phylum Streptophyta; class Magnoliopsida; order Nymphaeales; family Nymphaeaceae; genus Nymphaea; species Nymphaea colorata. The sequence goes on along the minus strand of NC_045139.1, from coordinate 35,953,810 downwards.
AGATGGTAGGGTGCTATATATATATATATATATAATCACATATGTTTGAAGAAAAACATTAAAAACAAAAAAACACATTTTTTTTCTTTTTTTTACGTTTTTTTTTTCAGATTTGTAATACCAAACAGTTTTTTTTATTTGTTGTATTTGCTTCATTAGTTTCTTACTAATTTTATTTTTTCATTTTTTTTAATTTTTAAAAATTTTAATTTTTTTTCATTTTTTCATTTTTTCCAAACTTACCGCATTATACCTAAAAAAAAATCTTGCCCCTTAAATTTCCCAAACATTATTTGATTATGATATGTATATAAACAATTTATTGCGTCTGTAAAGATACATGTTTTCCATGCGGTTACTGGCAGGTATTTTATAATCACTCTCTTACGGGTCCATTAAAGACACTCTCTCCTTGGAACAGATTTAGATTTATGAGACATTAAAAATTCTGGGACATTCAGAAAAGAAAAACTCTGATGCCAAACGACGTCTTAGTTTTTACATTAAAAAAAAATATATATCTCAATACGATTTGTACAAAAGCTTCAACAAGCGTCTTGGATTATTTCTCTCTTTGAAAGAAGAAATTTCTCGTAGTTGAGGAATTCGGGAAATCTATATAAAACCTGTTTACGTAAAACTCGGCCTTCTATGTAACAGGAGGTTATAATTTTTTATTGTATTTTCAGACTTCCTTCTGCTTATAATTTTTTTAAAATGTGTGTTTTCTTTCGGAAGTTTTCTTCTCTTTGAAATATAAAATTTTTAATGATTCCTTTTCACTTTTAAAAAGGAACGGGAAAAGTGAAATATAAGTAAAAAACAAAAGTCAATAAAAACGTAAATCTAAATGTTGTTGACGTTTAATTTGAGGTTTGATTATGTCATTGTTCAATAAATCGAAAACAAATAAGCCGACCTAGGGATTTAGCTGAATTGCTTGTAAAATAAAAACACACAATTTATTAAAAAAAATAATTAGGAATGAAACAAGGAAAGTAGCCATGGCCGCTGCTGTGGCATCGCCAGGTTGCGATAGGTGCTCTCTCTCCACGCAGCACTGTAGTTTGTTGGGGTCGAACTCCGAATGGCAAATAATATGTTTCAGCAAAAGATTGAGGAATTCTGTTCCGGGAAACTGCTCGCGTAGCTCAGGCATCCTAATCACTTCAAATGAGTCCGCTTGTCCTATTCGCCATTGAGAAAGCCAATCTGCAACTCCCTTGATCCATCCTCAAGAGAAGCACTCTGAATTTGACGATGGTCGTGTGGTGTTGTTGCAGGGGTATGGATTAACAGAGTCAACAGGTGCAATCGCATTCACAGCAGGCCCAGAGGAGACAGCGCGTTATGGGGCTGTAGGGAAGCTTCTTCCACACGCTGAAGCCAAGATTGTCCACCCTGCTACTGGCAACCCCATGCCTCCCAACATGAAGGGGGAACTCTGGCTCAGAAGCTCCACAATCATGAAGGGTAACGCTATTAACCTTCCCTCTATATCTACATATGGGTATATACAGTGATTGGTATATCCCGAGTCCCCGACCTACCTGTTGTGCAATCTGAACTCATACATATGATAATAGAAATGTTTTGATGTCTTAATATTTTTAAAATAATCAGAAAATGAATGGCTCTTGTAACATCGAACTTTTAATAGTAGAAAAAATCAATTTTTTTTTAAAAAAAAAGCAACTTCAGTTGAGACATGTTTCATATTAAATTTAGTGTTTATAGACACACTAGAATGTTAAGATTTTGTTTAAAATATTTTTTTTTAAAGTGAGTTTGAGGGGACTGGTTTTTCCCCTGGCCTAAGTGGACTGGGGATGTGTGTGTGTGTGTGTATAAGACATGCAAGCAACTTATTCTCTTAGTTATTTAATGATTTAAACACTATGGCTGGACTTGGATCCATGTGCCATGAAAGCAGGTTTTACATAGGGAGGTCTGGACTTGGAGTTTTCAAAATCTTTGACTGCAGTAAATCTGATTATGTATTTATCTCATTAGCCGAACTAATCCAATCTGCTTGCAGTTCTAAACCTATTCTTCTTAAAAATTCAAACATTTGTTTATGGTGTTATGCAGGGTATTTGGATAATGAAAAGGCCACTTCTACTACTCTGGACTCAGAGGGTTGGCTGAAAACTGGCGATTTGTGCTACATTGATGAGGATGGGTTCCTTTTTGTTGTTGATAGACTAAAGGAGTTGATCAAATACAAGGGTTATCAGGTAAAGAATAGTTCAGAACTTCAAACCCCTTTCTTTCTAAATTTTGCAAGGTTCCCAGTGTGCGAAGGATCTGCACCTCAAAGTAACTACACTGTTGGGAAAGCTACAGTGGGTGTATAAGCTTAATTCAGTGGGGCTAGATCCAGCCTAAGAAGGGGTTCTGCTAATAAAAAATATTTTTTGCATGAAAATAGGCCAGCAGTACTGGGGTGGATTGCTTGATACAATTGCTAAGGATGTAGAAAAATTATCAGTAATTAAGAAAGAAGAAAAAAGAGTGAAAGAAATAAAGAGAAGCTATCTGAATTCCATTATCATGTAATATTGCCTTTCTATCTAAAGTTTGAGATTTTCATCGCATATTCAGGTTTAAAGATGACAAACATGGCTTAGTTCATGATCTCCATGGCTTAGTTCATGATCTCCAGCTTTGTTGTTCTTTTGTGCTTTAGGGGTTTAGGAACTAAGTTGCACATTCATTAGGTAATGACAACACATTTAAGTGATTTCAAGTACTTGTCGAATGATCCCCCAGCAGATAAATTAGAATACATTAGACTTGCATCAAGGTCATGATTTTGTGCTTTCAACCAACAAAGCACTTGATAGAATTGAGACAAACAAATGAAGAGTTGCTTGAGACCAAGTAAATCAGAGATTTCCAGCTCCCTAGGGGCATCCTCTTTGTTCTTTTTCCTGGCCAAAACTTTGTCTTTCATGGGTATACCTGGAGAGATCCCATGAATCAGAAAGCATGGTCATTAAATGTGATCTTTCTAATTTGCTCAACAGTCAAATTTTTTGCAAAAGAAATTTTAAAGTTCCAAGAGAACGTTGAGTATGCTGTTGTCTTTGTGCAGGTGGCTCCTGTAGAGTTGGAGCAATTACTTCAATCGCACCCTGAGATTGCAGATGCTGCTGTTATTCCGTAAGTCATTTTCTGCCATTTGATGGTTGGTAAAATTTTTTTATTGGCCAAAGCATTTCAGTCAAAAGTTTTGCTGGGTTATGTATGTGGCAGTTTTGGCTTTCACTAGTTTTTTTTACCAAGAAATGTTGGCAGTCATATTTTTTGACTTTATTTCTCGAACTTGGTGAAAGTTTCACTAAGGATGAACACAAAGTTTCATGTTTGGTTCATAAATTTAAATGAAATAAGTCTTAGAGATTTAAACACATTACCCAAGCAGCAGGTATATCTCTATAGAGAAGTATATGTCTACCAGAGATTAAAAAAAATTTCAATTTCCAACCAAGTTATATAGATTAATAGATTTGGGTTTAAAATGTCAAACTGTTTCTAGTGGCTATTAAGTGTGAAAATGGATATAGATGCTATGATCAGGAAAAGATAAGCTCTATGTATAACGAACTGCGCTTTTTGTAGAAAAATGAAGAAGGGATTGAAGAAAATGAATCCAGACATGAGCAAGAATGCTCTTCTTTATAAATTTTTGCCTTCATTTAGTGTATAAATGTGTGTGTGCACTTTGAGAGAGAGAGAGAGATTCTCACATCAAAAATGTGGATCAACAGGTACCCTGATGACGAAGCAGGTCAAATACCTATGGCATTTGTTGTTAGACAACCAAAGTCTAATCTATCCGAGACACAAGTCATGGGATTCATAGCTAAGCAGGTATGGATATCGAACAGTAACCATATTCCTTCCGGATAGTCTTATGGCCTTAAATCCTAAACACCTTTTGTACCACTCATGTAGATAGTATGACCATATTCCTTCTGCAATCCTATGCTAAATGTGTTCCTTGTTACTTCTTCCTGAAAAACTATACCTGGAGTTGAAATGATTTAAGGTTTTCATAGTCCAAAGACAAAATGATTTATAGTGTTGGGGGTGCACCTGAGCCAGGACTAAACTGAGCCTAGCTTGGCTGAACGTGCTTGAACCCAGCAGCTTGAGTTAGTCCTGCATCACATTGACCAGACCTGGCTTCCTGCACCTAGTGTGCTTGTTTGATCGGTCCATTCTGCTTCTTAAATGGATCAAATTCACAACACTGGATTTGCATGGAGCACATAGTCTTAGAACAGATGATCTGTTCGTCTATCAAAGACCATGATGTAACTACCAATGTTGTTTGCAGATCCAACAAACAAAAACTGAATATAATCATACAATAATATTTCTTGGCACAAGAACCTGGTATTCTTGAAACATGTATTATAGAGAACATTGGTTCTAAGAATGCAATGTTCTCATCACCAAATTCCCTCTAAGGGTCTTGTCTTTGAGAAAGGAGCCCCTAGCATCTATCACAAAATAGTCCATGCCTTATACCTTTTTATGGTATAGTACTCCTTTTGGCAACCCTTACAAAATACTCCCCCAGTTTTAGAGTCTCATCCTATGAAAAATCGTTTTGCAAAAAATAAGTTTGCTAAAAAAACTTAATAGTTGAAACTCATATTTTCAATTCATTTTTGGAAGAACCAGCTGCATGGACTTGATCTTTATGTCTAAATTACTTTTACAGAATCAACAGAAAATTTTGTCTTCTATTGTCTATATTACATTTTCCAAGTGCTGAATTTTGATTCTAATACGTTTATGTTCTATATTGAAAACATTATCTTAGGTTGATTGTTAGGCTTCTGAACAGGGACGTGACATGCATATCCTTTTTTCTTTTTTTGGCCCAACTTGAAATTATGAGTTTCATTCAATGTGCCTTCTTATTTGCATTATCTTTCAATGTTCAATATAAAGATATGCTTTCTTTCCAATTCTCAAAAGTTCGAAAACTATTTCCAGTAATTCTTTCTAGGATCCCAATGATTTTTTCTCTTGTGTTTTCAGTTGTTATTGTATAAATATGCCTTCGAGAACCTGATTGAAGCACAAACATGTAACCGAACACATGCTTTTTAGACTTCGTGATCATGATCTCTGTTTAATGCTGTTAAGTTTGTTTAGTTTCTTTCACCATTTTCTTTTCTTTTTCCCTTTTCAGCAATCTATACCGCTTGAGATTGAGTATCCATGAGTGATCAAGGGCTAAGGTCATTTTTACTTGTTCTACACATGGCTGCTGAATCAGAGCCATGGCAAATCTAAAATAGAAAAACAAATAGACCATGGCTTGTCAACAATCTTAAGATAAAAGGAACACTTCTTGTTTTGTGTGGAGGAGCTAAAAAACAATGGTTTGACATTACTATTTCCTCAACGTTCTCTTTTGAAATTTACAATTTTGAGATCCTTCTACTCAATTTTTCACTCTTTGACCTCCTTGAATGAAGAGCATTAAAAAAAAAGGAAAGATAAAGTACGCACAGTTTATTTTTTCATTAAATGTTTTCTAGAAATTTTCTCAACTGAAGATTCACCAGGAAAACATGAATGTTGCAGGTGGCACCATACAAGAAAGTACGTAGGGTTGCATTTGTAAATTCTATACCAAAAACGGCGTCCGGGAAGATATTAAGAAGGGATCTGATACAACAGGCACTCCAAAGCTCCAAATCTAGATTGTGAAATTTCATTTTGGAGGCTTTAAATGTGCTGTAGAAAGAGAGAGAGGGGTTGACATTGCCACTATTAACTATCAATATCAATTTAAAAAATCTTATTCTCAATGTTAAATATATGGAATAACTGTAACCAGCTTATGGGAATGTAAATTAAAGATGAAACATAGGTAGACGGGGATGAAGTTGTTTCTCTCTTTAATACAAGCAGGTGTTTGGTTTTTGTAGTTGTATTCATGTTTGGAGGTCTGCTCAAAGTCAAACATTATCATGTTAATTTCAAGCTTTATTTTATATATATATATATATATATATATTTCATGTTTGGAGCCCTGCTCAAAGTCAAACATTATCATGTTAATTTCAAGATATATATATATATATATACACACACACACACACACACACTTAAGAAAAATGAATGTTTCACAAAAAAGGCACCAAAAAACAATTTGGGTTTCTGAATTTCATCTAACTGCTTGTTTGCAGTACATTCTTGCGTATATCAGGCTGTATCGGCTAACCAAGGTGAAAACAAGGGGGCCTTGGCCCTTCTCTCTCTGAAAAATTTTGAAAATATCTATTGAAAGTATTTCAAAAGAAGTAAATTATTTTAAAATGATGTCTTAGATCGATTCGATACAACTTGTGCGGGTCAATTCTTATTTAACATATAGTAAAATGAGCATATTCCATTGGGAAAAAGAGGTCGAGGAAGAAAATACCCAAAGTTGGAACATGAAAATTTAGTGACTGGAATCACTTGGGAAATGAAATTTTTAAAAACTATCATCTTTCAAAACCCAGATATAAGAATAAAAAACATAAAAACAAACTTCAAAATTCGTAACTTTGAAAGTAAAAGGGCAATTTTACAACTTTATTTCCAAAATCTTCTTGGAAAGTCATTTTCAAAACCTTGTCCATAGCTTATAGAAGAAATTTGAGAATCGAGGAACATTAATGATGAGAATACTTGCAAGGCGGAATTAGCAACAATGACAGCGGATTTCAAGATCTGACAAGCGGGACACATCTTCAAAACAATAGCTTTGTTTAATTTGTATCCTTGCAACCTCTTTTTCAGATTCACCTTGTGGCCCTCAATATTGTAAGACCTCGCTCAAGTTTTTTCTGAGAAAACATTAAAACATCATGCAGTTTCCTTTTCCAAAGTTTTCTTAAGCTAAAGTTTTGTAAATGGTGCTTCTCTTCAATCTTTACTTTGAACTAAAAAAATACTAATAATAATAATGATGTTAACAAATACAAGTAGAATGATGAATTCTTTAAGTGTTTGCATAAGTCAAGTGGATATCTTATAAAAATGAATATATAACAATAAAATTAAGCTTTGGACAAAGGTAAACTAGTGCTTGTATGAAAAGAAACTTTTTGGACTTTATTTGTCTATATAAATCATACATATAACAAAAAGAGGTACGCAAGTGAGTTTAAGAAAAAAAAAACTCAAGCTGCAAGTCCAAAATAACCAACTCATTAGTTAAGAAATGATTTTCAAGCTTACATCACATAATCCAGACCGTATCACATTGCAGTTATTGCAGATACTGAAAGAGACCACAGTCCAGATCAAAATCCTTCCTCTTTTTCTGTAATGGGGAAGCTAAATATAAGACGCACTCGCTAGGCTGGTATATCGGAAGTGACAATCTTAGGCAACAGCTCTTTCGTCATTCCACTCTTTGTTTCCATTTCTCGTTCAGTTACTTCTGTTCTCCTTCTTCTTCTTGCTTGCGGCGATAGCGTCTGTTGAATTTTGCAATTTGACCTACACTCTGAGCCATTTGGCGCTTTGCTCTAAAGTGATAAACTTTACCAACATGATGTATTTTTGTCATCATTGCCTGGATCAGTCTTCCAGAAGGTGTTACATATGAAATCCATTGCAGCTGTGGATGCAGTCCTTTCTTCATATCTTCCTCACTGGAATCACGAGAAAAATATTTCAGTTAAAAAACAAATCAACTTAATATGCAAAAACCGAAGCACGAATAGATTGAACAATGTAGTGCAGTAACATGTTGCACCGGCACTGTAGAAATGATCTGAGAAAGGAAAAATCATGGAAAGAAACTCAGACTGAATAATAGCATGAAGTTTGCATAATCAGTAAGAGGGTACACATACTGCTAAAGCCAAAAAACTTTCCCCCATCTTTAAAATCATATGAATTAATTCAAAATCAAACGATTCTTCCATGCAGGCAGAAATGATTCTCCAATGTACATTTTTTGCTGGACCAATCACTCACTAATCAATATCCCTCAGGGCCTCAAGTAAATTGTGCTACCAGATTAATCACATAAACCTTTCGTTCACATTGCACCTGAATAAGCATAACCCCAAAATGTCAAATGCCTAAAACCAAAGATTTAGAAGCTAAATTGTACTTATTTGGAACATAAAAAACTTGAGACCCTTTTATCATTTAGAAACCTAGGCATTACAGCCTAATTGAAAAGGTGGCCACCCAGGGCACAGGCAAGCCTAGCCACACTTCTGATTGAATAGGAAGATACATATTCCATCTGTCTTAAAAGCCTCATAAAACATAGACAGGCATTGTAAACTCAATATGCAGCAAGGCCAAAGTAACATGACTTCTGTGACATGACTAGCTGCATAAATTTACCCAAAACTCTGTTGCTTTTTACATGAGAGGTGATTTGCAGAAGGTTAGATAAACCACCGCAAAGATATGAACGCTAAAAGACCATCAGCAAATTTGCGAATGTTATGGCCTCCTGTCTATAAGAAGGGAAATTTTCTGCTAACTTGCAGAGAAATGACACACAAAACAATGCCGATAAGAAAATGAAAGGGCTGAGAAGCTGTGGGTTTCTGACGATTTCCATGGGATTTTGTAGGGAAAGGAGATCCAGAATCATCCTCTGAGCTGATGGGTCCATGGCATGCCTCAAAACAGCATGACAGCAGGCAGGAGACAGCATGCCTCACCAGAACAGACATCCAATGCTGAATATTCACTCATTAGGTCTCAAAGACAAATGAAACTGCATGACAGTAAACATCGGTCGAACAAAAGATACGATTGTCACTAAGATAAGTTCAGTTGAAAAGGAAATACTGCGCGCTCCCAACTTTCGTTAAGTATGAAACCAAATCATCATATCAACAGGATCTGATTCAACTACACCCCGAATAAGGTCAGACTGCACCCAAAAAAAAAAAAAACTTCAACTCGGTTAACAGATACCGAGAGGGAACCAAATGGAAGAACCGATGTGCAGACACGAGGAGGCAGAACATAGATTGCCGAAGGGGCAGAGAATGGGATCGCACAGAACCATGTTGGGTGGTCCTCTCTCCCTCGTGCAACAAATGGCAACGACTTCTGGGACTCGCCGGCAACAACGTCCGGCGGTGGGCAGCAGATGGGATTTAGGGCTTTCACGACTAGAGAATAATCACAGAGAAAGAAATGTCCGACACAAGCGGAGAAGGAGAGCCGCAGAGAGAGAGAGAGAGAAAGAGATGGTTACCTGCTGCGACGGGAGACGATTGCTGTGCGACGGGAGAAGCTGAGTGCGACACTCGCAGGAGGACCGAGCAGCTCAAATGAGCGCGAGGATTGCGATGGGCACGGAAAGGAAGAATTGAAAGCCCGGAATATAAGTTGCAGTTCAACGGGTGGGATTTTAGTTCCGGGCTTTCAATTCTGGATCCGCCCCATAAGCCTGCCGCGTTTGTTGGGACGTGGTTAATTTCAGAAATTTAAATTTAAATTTAATTCCACATGAACAGAAAACGCAACATAGAAACCGCAGTTGATAGTGGGAAGTGAGAACGGGAAGCTGTAGGAGAACTGGAAATAGCAATAAGCAGTCACTCCAAGATTTATGGAAGATTCAGGAAACGGAGACGAGCAGAAAGCAACATCAGCAGTATTGTGGAGTAGCTTTACTGAACTTCTTGGTCATCGTTTGCCTCGAAAAAATGTCTAGCTCACCGTAGTAAGTAGCTACTTGATGCAATTTCTGATGGGAAATTAGCATGTTACAGATTCTTTTCAGGTTGAACTAATCGAGACTAATAAAACTTTTATTTGATCTACCCGCGGCAAAAGAAAATGGTTTCAGTTTTCATAGTTCTGCAAGCACTAGTTGCATTGGAAAGTCTAAGTTTTAGCTGTCATTTTAGAATTTTCAACGGGCTGCCATATGTTGGTATTTTGCTTTTTACATCTGAGTTTTCAGTGTTATCTTCGAATGAGTTATCTAAGTTTATATATTTGTGTTTTGATAGGGTATTTTTACCAGAAGTTCTGCCTTTTTGCCGTTTAGATTGTGAAATAAATGATGCAACTTCAAGCAGCTATAATATTTGTATTCTCCATCATTAACGCACATTTGAGATTACTGGGCTGACTAGAATGTATGTTAGATTTGTACAGAAAAAACGAGAAATGATGCCTGAAAAGGTTATAGGTGTATATGGAAGAGAAGGAGTTTAGCCAACGTTGATATCTCCATTCACGACGTGGTTGCAGGAAATGATCTATTCTCTGTTGAACTTTAAGCTGATATGAAAAAGGTTGATAGATTCAGCTTGGTGTTGCCATCTGAGGATCAAGCCTTGTTGCAGGTTGACACAAAGTGTTTCAGAGGAAGCATAATAACTTAGTAAGCATGTGGCCTTCCCATTTGTTCTTTTTGCCCAGTGATCCACCATTTCCATCTTTCTGACAGAGAATGTAATGTATGTTTTAGCTACAAAAAAAAATCTCATCCTCTTAGCTTTGTTGCTTGGTTATCGAATTGCGAAGTAGTTTGGGTGTTGGGCGTCCAGCAATCCAACATTGGATACGTTAATGAGAAGTCTTCAGTACTGCGATAGTTCGAACATTTTTCTTCATTAAGTAGTGAAGTTATTCTCTCCTGCCATGCTACTTTTATTAGTGAACCATGTTACTTGTTTGGTCTCAATTCTACGTTTATAACTCTGGCTCTGATAATCCTCTTATTGACCTCTTTTCGCCTTTCTGTTCTGCTTACCATTTTTATGGAAAAATTAACAAGGACTCTAACAATAATGCCCTAAAGAAGGCTTGCATCATCAGCAAAGTTCTCAAGAGAGCTAAGCACAAGCATTCTAGGACAGTGTCAAGTTCACTGAGACAGATACTGAAAGAGTCGAATAGTACACATCGGAGGAGTCTTAGAAAAAGAATCTTCGTTGACAAAAAAGTAAGCCAGAAAAGGCTTGCAAATAAGAAGAGTTCAACTTCTTTATATATAACGAACTAGTCGTCCGGAGCTAGCCAATAGCTAGCTTGCAACAAGAACAAAATAAAACGACTTGACCAGGCTTCACCTTGTTACAGTAGAAGCACAGTATGAGGTTGTGTTAAAGGTCCTACCACCTTTCTTTAGAAAAGAGTGATTTTCTCATAAAATATCTTCTCCCCAAGATATTCTCACAATTGCAAAGAAAGAGGGTTATTTGGAGAGTGTTGTTCGTAAGGACCGCACACAATTTGTTGGGCCAGGCACAGTCCTGTTGTTCATGAAAACAAGGGGAAAACAAGAAATGTTTACTATAGGTTAATGCTGGCCTACGTGTATCAACTTGCGCAGTGTTTTCCTTCTGCAAGCAGTCGTGTGGCAGCAGTATTAGTAGAAAACTCATTCATATTTGCTTCAGTGCAACGAGTTATTTTTTGTAGGTTACAACTGAGTAAGTTGCAAGTACCGGATAGTTGCTCTTAACCATGTATGAGGCATTTGAAAAGTTAATCTGGTTAGCATTTAAACTAGCTTTCTTGGGATGTGTTCTGAAGCAGCGATATCTGTGCATTAATTATCATGTATTTTCACACGCTCTGTGCATCTGTGCATGTGAAGGCATGATGCGGCGTTGTTAATTTGTTACCCGTGACATTTTTTCTGCTGCACTGCTGCCGTCATTCTCTCTGTCATAAAATCAGCACTCACTTGCTAACCAATGTACAATGACAAGAAAAATCAGAGTTTTAAATCAACTGTCCAGCTTTGCATTATCCACCAGTCGTTACAACAGCACATGCACCACAAATCCACCGAGTTTTTTGTAAAAAAATAATAATAGGTACAAACCACAAGTTATTTTCAAACATAGTGATTTCACAGAACCCACTCTTGTTGTATCAACATTGATCAAAGTCACCAGCTTCTATGTTCGGCCCAACACACAGTTCGGACGCCCCAGATGGGTGGTCAGAACATGTTAAGGAAAACATATAAGCTGGTCCTGATCAAAGAACATCGTAGAACATTCACCTGTGTTCATCTAAGATCAGCTAGAAGAAAAAAAATGAAAGAAAATTAATGAAAGAAAATAAATCAAAACAGAGACACACAATCATCTAAAGGACTTCCTCCCAACTCCCACAGGCAAAGACATGGTTGAGTCGATACTTAGTCTTCCTGGGGAATGCATGCCCATGTTTAACCCAAGCGGCCCACGAGAGTTAGCCTCCTTGCTGGTGAAGATGGAACCCTTGCCCCAACTAAGTGAGCTAAATGGGCTCCTAGCCGAGGCGAAGCTCAGTCTGCGCTTGGTAGGCTCCAGACCTTGAGACTTGGCACTTGGACTGACTTGGGATCTGATCTTGGCCTTGGCTGAAATAGTGGGCACCATGTAATTGGGACTAGCAAGTGGGGGGCAGCTTGTCATGCTCTCATCATCCCTCAATGGTGTGGCTGCAACAACTCTGTGATGTCTGTGCCAAGGTGAGCCATCCACAGATGCTGGCTTTGGACCTTTTGCACTCCTAATGCCTAGGGGAGATCTTGAATATCTTGGTGTAGGCTCATCTAAGCTTGGTTCGAAGGCCAGCGATGTGCGCCTGGAACCACTTGAAGTGGGCCTAACATTGACTGAAGCAAGTTTTGGATTGCCACTGGTTGCCAGGCGATCAGGTGTTTGATTTGAGGCCTGTTGCTCGATCCAGTTCCAACCCCACGGGAGCTTTGCTGATCTGAGTTCCATGATCAATGCTTGAGCAGACTTCGACATGCCTTTAGATGCCTAATGAAAAGCAGGGGAAGTGATGACAACAAAAAATCTTACAACCATGCTCTCAAATTCATATGAAAACTATAGCTTGTATGTGTAGCAAATACACATATACAGCACCAAGACTGATCTGATCTCATGCATAATACTAGTTAAGAATTAGAGAAGACATCTTAGTATATGCATTCTTGAGGTACAGATCATGTATATCATCAGGTCTGAACTTCATACTTGGTTAGTATTTAAGAATGCTACTCGAAAATGCAGAAGACAAATATTAGCTTTTAATCTACAATTATTCATACACGTCGATGAGGTCTCTAGGTGGAGGCACAGTACCTGGTGAGAATATGCGTAAGCCAGGGCTCTTTCTCTGTGAATGGTGGCCTCTACCTTCCGCTGCACCCTTGTATCAGTCTCCTCTTTTGTCAAAACGCTATAATCCCAGTCTTCTTGGAGATTGCTTCTGGACTGAAGCACATTTAGAATTTCGTTAGTTCAACAAAACAATTGCTTTTAATTAAGATTTCAAGAGAGACGGAAAGGGGGAGAGAGAGAGAGAGAGAGAGAGAGAGAAGTTTTTCCAAACTATTGCCATTATGTTGCCTCTATCCAAAGAGAGCTACCGAGCGAGAGAGAGAGGGAGGGGGGGAGAGAGAGAGAGAGAGAGGGTTGTCTACCCAAGCTGTTCCCGTTATGTTTCCTCTATCCAATGGAAGGCTGCCCCAAGAGTTCAAAAGACGATAGACAGTTCTTTCCTGCTTCTTTGTTGGTATGTTGTGAAAACCATTCATAAACACATGAATTCCATTCTTAAAGATTGGCAAATTTTGCACACTGATTTCCTAAGATATTAAAACTCCCATAGTTACACCATAATCCATGATCTAAAACTTGTTTGAAATAAACTTTAAGGGGATGTAGGTGCTGTGCCATTAAATATATATATATGTACATGTAGGACTAGTTTTAGCACCACCTTACAAAAACTAATGGAGACGTGATCTACATGTTTAAAGACTTGTTTCTGTAAATGTAAAACAAGTTTAAAAGCTAAAAAATTCAGACGATTTATCTTAAAAAAGAAAGTGGTGTGTATTTTTGTTCGCATCTGGAGTGGATTTTGCATAGGCCAAGAAAGCCAAAACTGGATGAGGCGCTTACCAGCTCAAGCTCTGTCTCGTTCTTCTGAAGGGATTGGCTGTTGAAGACCTTCGGGCTCTCAAGCATCTGCAGCCTCCTCGCGTTGATCTCCGTTTGGACCCTGACAAGCTGTTGCATACATTTCATGGTGTTCATAGTTTGGCGGAGCACATTTGGGCTCTTCAGCATGCTCTGAAGCCTTATGAGGCCCTTGATTGCTCGAAAGCTTCTTCTTGCCTGCAACATTTAACCAAACCGCCATTAGAGAAGAGAATGCGTGTGCCCACTTGCCCTTCTATGATCCAAGCCATTTGATAACATTCTAAGTTGAAGTTGGGGAAACGATTGGGAGGAAAGGCAATGCAGGGATTATGGTATATATAGGAAGAAAGTTAGTACAGTGGCCTCATCTATTTACCAGGTAACCTCTAAAAGCTGTCTGGATTTTGATGGCTGCTGCATGTTGGCTCGAGGGTCCGGCTACTTTGGTGTAAGAATTTGGGCGGGCCGCAGAATGCACGAATTCCTCAGCCGCTTTGGGTTGGCGAGTGTGTTGTGGTGAACCCTGCTGCTGCTGCTGCTGCTGCTGCTCAGCATCTCTGTGGTTAGAATTTGGACGGGGTGCCTGCTGAACTTCGGCAGCTCTGCGACGGGAACTTGGGGGAGGTGGTGGCCGCTTTTCTTCTTCTACCTTGGCAGCAACGACCGTGGAGGCGACGCGCCCTTCCCTCTCTGCCTCTTGCAGTATCTTCTCGATGCTACTTGGTCCATTATGCTTCAGCTTCACAAACCCCCACTTCTTTCTCTCCTTCGCCGCTTCCTCTGGCTTCACCTGATGCACTCCGACTCGCCATGTTAGTTTCTTGTTGATTTCATGTGCTGTTTACTTGTTTAAGTTGAGACCACCAGGACACAAAACAACTGAGATGGAACAATTCTGCAACTGTGTTTTCTATGTTACACGTAACTTCTTTTTCATCATATTAATTTGTATTGTCCAGATCAAACTAAACAAGATCCTGCCAGCGCAGTTACTTGAGAGTTTCAACTACAGATAAACATGAATGTCATGGATGATGATGTGCATAAATGTGAATAGATATGTTTGCCATAGTATTTTCTTCAACACAAACTCAAATTTGAAGCGGTGCTTCCGAAGAATGTCAAAGAGAAATACGAATATTCTAAGCCATGCGGCTGCTAATATGATTAGTAAAGTGGCATGAATCATGATTGATCTCCTTCAATTGTACAAGGCCTGTGGGAGAAAATCAACGCTGGGTTTGACCAGGTTATGTGATTTAAGCTATTTTTCTAGTAGGAATAATCTATTGGTTATATCCATTTAAAATATAAAAATGCAGTTGAAATTATGCAGAAGTTTACTCTTAGCAGAAAGAACTTTCTTGATTTCATCTATGGGATTCTTTTTTGGCTAACATTCAATGGTGGACAAAAATTCATCACTCTTGACATACCCACATACGTATAATTTTGAAATATTAACACTGGAAAGTACGTGGACTTTGCTTTCAGTGACCTCAATTATCCAAGCAACATAACAGAGAGTTCAGAGACGATAAATGTAAAGTATTTTTAAAAAAAAATGAACTGACTGACAACTTACCTGTGCAGTTCAGAGCTTCTTGTTTAGTTGCAAATGATTAAACATTTTTGGGATCTAATCTTAATTTATAAGAAAAGCACAAAAAACTAATTTGTTGGTTAAACTTTTTAATGTTTTTAAAGTTAATTGTCTTGGTTTATTTCACTTATAAAATTTAAATCCATTTATGCAGTAGCCTTAGAAATATCTCGACTAAATGGTGGGCAATCAAGTCTAATATATACCAACGGTTCAGAAGGAAAAAAAAAAGACCCGCTTCAAGGTGACAGAACCCTAACCCTATCGTTATTAATCAATCAAAGTTTTATTTTTATTATTTACATAGTTATTTATTATTCTAATTATTATATATATATATACTGAAAATTTCAAGTTTATTGTTTAAAAAGTCACAACATTAGTACTAATGCTTATTTATGTTACGATGAGGGTTTATAATGACTTTAACGACCATTTATGGTCTTTTTAGTAATAAATTTTTTAAATTTTAACCAACTAACAACTATTCAACATTTAGCAGCATTGGTTCTCTCTCTCTCTCTCTCTCTCTCTCTCTCTCTCTCTCTACTTATATATATATATATTAAATTGGTTGATTACATGAATATCTAAAGATGGTCTGGAAGATACCAATGCCAGTGCCACATGAGGACTCATGAGACTGAGCTGTCCAATCATATTAAAGCGATCGCATGTTGAGAAGAATCTCCTTTAATCAAAACCATCAACCTACCACCTTTGAAAAGTTGCAGATTTTCATATTCTTGTAGCTTTCCCCACACAGGCCGTTTGATGGGCCTAAAAAGATTTCAAGAAAAAGTTCTTCGCTACAGAGCACCTAAAGTAGTTCACGTTGAAGAAATCTATCTCAGCGAGCAAGAAGAAGAAGAAATATTTGTTTGCGGAAATATTTCACCTTGTTTGATTTGAGGGTGTAAAAACAATTACATCACTCAATGCAATCGAAAAGAAAAGAGAAAATCTGACACCCCAACCAGATTGATCAAAGAGAAAAAAAGAGAGAATCAAAATGTTTACAGTATTAAATTATGGAATTACATTGCATAAATTGCTTCCTCTTCATTGCTTCACCTATAGACACCTTCATCATGGTCCATTAACAAAATTTTATCTATGGTTTCTTTATTTTTCTTTTTCTTTGGAGCTGCCGATTTTCAAACTCTGCGAGAACCTATCTATATATATTACATATATGGAAATTGAAATCAACTGGCTATCGAATGTAATCGGATGACAAAATTTTTTAAAGATGTCACCGAAAACACCTTGTTTTGGAAGCATTAGCAACGGTTTATGATGCAGCACGGTTTATAATGTGTTTAGCAATGCATTTAAATATTTAGTTATCAGGCAACACCTAGCAACTCAACTGACTGATTTTAATTGTCTTATATATATATATATATATATATATATATATAATATTGAGGGCCTTGTTTGTTCTTTCTATTCAGCATCTATTGGAACAGAAATCGAACACAATAAGCCGCCATTTTTTATAAGCAAAAAATCACGAAAAAGTAGTTCAATGTGGCTTACATTCAAGGCATTCACGGTAGAGACGGTCTTGCCGCTGGAGCTAGGAATGAAGACTCTCTTTAACAGGGATAGCCAATTTCCCTTTTTGCCCATATCTTAGCATCCGTGTTCCTTTCCGCTTCAAACGCAAAAGCAAACCTGCAACTGCAAGACCACAAATCATCATCAACATCAAGCTCGTGTTTGTTTTCGCCGTCCGCAGAACGCTGCGTTTCGCGGACAGCAAACGACGGACTGCCAACAACGGACCCATGGACTGCACATGTCTAACAAATTGTTATTGTTTCAATAATTACCAAAAAAAAATAGGAGTGTATGAAACAATGTGTTAAACTAATTTACCCGAATTTTTGGTAAATTTATGAGACAATAACAATTTGTTATGGTTGTCAAATAACTCTTTTCTAAATCATGTTCGTTCTTCACGTACTTAGTGTTGTATGAACAAGGACGTCAAGCATGTTCAAGGGCGGAGTCGGGCCCCATCACCCCACCTCAATTTAAAAAAAAAAACATATAAATTTAGAAAATTTTACTTCTTTTATATAAAAATTTTGAAAAATTGTATTTTGACCCCTGTCAAAATTTAAGAACTTTAATTCGACCCTCATCATGAAAAATTTTTGGCTCCGCTCTAATCCAAAGTTGAACTATACAACTAAAATTTTCCTTTATTTGTCCATTGCCTAACTTCAGGATGGCTTTCAATTGTCCTATATTTTGTTGCTTCTATCCTCGTTTCATTAAGTTTTCATGAATTTCAGACAGCATTGCCAAATGAGTAAGATGTATTACATGTCTATGGGTGGGAAAGATTTTAACAACCAAACCCCTATAAAAGAGGCCCGCAAACCCCCCTTATCCCCATTCCTAGAGTCCTTGCTTAAGTGGGCAGTGGTCCACCTTCGGCTCGACAAAGTGACACGACGTTTAAATAATATCTTTTTGCTCAACAAAGACCTACAGTTAATTTCAATAAGAAATTGTGATGTGAAAAATGTTCATTAAGACCCTGTTTGATTTGATGCACAAGAAAAACGGTGGATTTTTTTTTAAGTCTTTTAAGGTTTACCCTGAAACATCAAAAAGAAGAAATTTTACCATGCATTTTTTATTTGAAATGGGAAAAAGTTCCCACACAAAAAAGTCGGACCTCTTTAAGTCAAACTTTTTTTCATGAAAAAAATCTCTATGCCGTACAGTGATAATTTTACCATGCATTTTTCTTCACATGCATCAAACGAGCCGTTCGATGCCCCAAGGAAAAGAATAGGAGATGGAGTGCTCTCTCTCTCTCTCTCTCTCTCTCTCTCTCTCTCTACTTTATCTTTATGAGTTGCACGTGTTTGATATGAAAAGTTTTATTGCTTCGAATCAAAGCCCTGTGTAATGGTGTTAAATTCCAACTCTCATCCTCTCATGATGGTTTCACGCAGTGTTGTGAAAACTCAGTTACCGAATCGAATCGGTGAATCAGCCGATTCGTAACGCTCCTGAATCGCTTACTCGTTCAGATGGCCTTACGGCTTATTGTGATAACATTGTTTAATGCAGACAGCCTAATGTTACCTTGTGATTGGGCTGTCATAGGGGGGAAATAGAATAAGAGAAAGTTAAAGATAAACAATTAAGACCAGACGCACCAGTTTCCCCCACTCACTCTTCACCAGCCTAATAATGCAGCGTATTTTCAACTATAGATTAGTTATAATTATTTGGTTAAGGTAGGGCCATGACCAACAGATTCAACCTTGTGGCTTTGGATTCTACTTTGTTCACATGTTCTTAGAGTGCAACCGGCATTTGCTCCCATTGGAGTTTCTTTTCTTCTACCTTTGGTTGGAGCTCTGTCTCTAAAGACACGACGCAGCCTTAAACCTTGAAAGCAGAAAAAAAATGGAGAAAGAAGAGAGCCTTGATTCTAGTTCTATTTGGGATTTTCTCTCTACTTACTTATAGAATCATGTTACCCAAAGTACACAAATACCAACAAGAAATTGGTGTTTCCTTATCAACAAGAAATTGGTGTCTTCTTTTTCTCTCTTGATATTTGAGAAAAGACTGTAGGAAGGGAAAGTTGGATATACGATGTTTTGTCATGCTTACCAGATTCCAGGAATATCGCAAGTTCCCCAAAATCACGGTTCCTCCCAACCTCTCTGTTCCTCTCCACAGCGCTCCTCCTGCTTCCTAGAAAAGGAAAAGAAGAAAAACCAGCAGCGTTTAAGCAAGGATCGATCGACCGCAGTGGAATCTCAAAATCATGGCATAGATCAACAGAAAGAGCAAATTATCACTGCCCATGCAGGAGTTTAGATCTTTACTGGGGAACTCAAGTTCCTTGGCTTTCACTCTGTGCCACTATGTACAGGGAAAATCAAACGGAGACACAAAAGTCTGAACGCTGGGTTTCAACTAACTATTCCGATTCGATGTTCGTCGCTTGCCCAGTTGAATCTGCCCCAGCCGCAAGTGGTTCATGTATAGAGGTTAAATTAATGAGTTCATGCACAGAGGTGAAATTAATCAATCTTTCAACGTGCCCTACATGTACATCTACCGGACGGAGAAGATCAGTCGGTTGAATCGAACGTAATTCTGCCGTCGTCTCAAAACTACTACCAAGTAGAGATTAAGAGAAGAAAAAAAACCAAGCGAAACTTTAACTAACCTTTATCTCCTTCGGGTCTTCTTGTTGCAGAGAGTTGCAGAGAGCCAGGAATTCAGCGGCAACATCCTATCAATAGCGTCAATCAGCATACTGCACGCAAAGACAAACACAGAGAGAAAGAGAGAGAGGGAGAGGGAGAGGGAGAGGGATAGAGAGAGAGAGAGAGACCTTCTTCTGGTTGCAGTCGCGCTTTTTGCCTTTTCCTTCCGCGGGGAACCCGCGGCATCAGGTTCTGCCTTGTAAGGCACAAATTCCTCTGCTTTATTTCCTTCACATCTGGTTGTTGTGTTCTAGGATTAATGTTGGTAGCCCTCTGACGTAATGATGAGAGATAGTATGTGCCAACCTGCACCATTCCGTGATCCGACCGGCTTTGCTTGATTGCGAAGGATTTGGCAATGGCGGACCCCAGTCGTCATGCTTTTTGCTTCTCCAGTTTGGTTAAACTACTGAAGTCAAGTGGGCATTATTCTGAGAGGAAGAGAGATGATCAAAATTGAAATAGCTGCGTTGCTTTAAGACCACTCCATTGAAAAGAAAAAAAAAAGAGAGAGAGAGAGAGAGAAAGAGAAGGTCGAGGGAGAGAACCCTTGAACAGGAAGGTGGGTGGTTGCATCAGTCTTCACCAACCAACTTGGACTATTATTATTTAAAGGGGTTGCCTTAATGTTGATGGTGGAGTTTGTTCCTTTCTCGCCCTAACGAATTCGATAAGTGTGACAACACAAGCGGCTTAAAACGTCAACGAATTCGACCTGCCTTCCTCTCAGTTGTTGGAAAGTGGTCGCACCTGCGTCTGCGCGTGACTTGACATCACTGCAGCTCAGGTGTAAAAGGTGGAGCAGGTTATACCCTTTCCCGGCGATTCATGATTGCCGGAAAAAAGAGAGGAGCACGGCAAACGTGAATTTTGAGAACCTAAATGTAAAGGTTGATGAGCAGAAAATAGTGAAAACAAGGAGGACTTGTATTTTAACGAATTGGAAAGAGATCCCCTTGTGCTTATGTTCAGGAACCCATAGAGAATGTGAAAATATATTTGCAGTTGAGTAATACTGACCTGAACAAATGGGCTTCACATCAGAAAGGGAAGGGAGCTCAATACCAAGTGCTAGAGTTGGTCATTTAAGCAGCTTCAGCTTGGCTTTTGGTTTTCAAGAAGCCCAGCTGATCTTTCTGTAATGGAAATCAGGGGATTCAACTTCAGTAAAGTTTTGATTGAGCAAAAAATCTTTTTGGAGATTTAATGTAGGAAATCAGCAGTTCCCACCTCAGCAAATCAGCTATTTGGAGTCAGCAAATCTAATTATACGTAGACCTGAGTCCACATCGACTACCGTCCGACTGTGCGGAACAAAACACACACACATTTGCAAACTGAAAGTATATATATATTAACCTTAAGTTATAACAACCAAAGGTATCTAAAGATGTTGTGCAGGTGAAGAGATACATATTGCCGAGCAGGTGAAGAGATACATATTGCCGAGGGAGGGTGCAGACCATGACTTGAAAGATGATGGGAGCAGGTTTTATGTTCGATCGACGCCGGAAATGTCCTTTCCCGGCCATTCATGATTGTCGGAAAAATGCCTTTCATTTAAGTAATGTGAAATCGTCCTTTTTGGGCTCCCCCAATTCAAAATTTATACACAGTGGCCCTTTATTTAAATTTCTAGCTCCACCATCGATATTAAGTTAACACAGATACTTGTTTTGCATCATTCCTCCGGCTTCTGCAAACTTTTACGATGCAGATGAACTGAACCATTCACTGCTTACAAAGCCCACAAAAAGATTCTGCTTCAACTAACTTTCTTGTAATCTAGCTGTTCTATCCAATAAAAAAAGAAAATTGGACTGGGCAGCTGTCTTACTGTAGAAAGTCATTTCTAACAAGAAAGAAGAGGGTCAACTGAAGACGACGTGCATAACTGAAGGCAAATGGAGGCAGGTGTCATCCAATTCTTATCCAATTCATGAACACAGAGAGCAGAGTCTGTGGTAATAAATGAAAGACATGACAAGATATGAAGATTTCAAGGAGGTTGTGTTTTCAGGAAGCAAGAATCCAATGCTAGAAAACTGAGCCTATTGCTGTTCAAGCACAGGGTTAAATGACTCATCTGCCTTAATTGTCTAGAACTTAAACTGTAGAAGTTGTTCTGTGAAAATTTTTACCAATTGTAACAGTTCTATAGGAGAAGAAGGCTTTCGGTTTCTGCGTTTGGAGAGGCCACTTAACAAAATAGGTGCGGTTGGTGCAAGGAATCTGATTTTTTCTTCTTCCAGTCAGGTTGGAGGTATTTTTAGTATTGACAGGAAACCAAATCTTTAGGTGAAGCTTTTTGCCATGGTCATTGGCACCAATTCAAATTCAACTGAATCGATTAAGTATATGTGTTTAAAGCTCTGCAATGGTTTCTTTGGTTGTGTAATAAAAAAACAAATGTAATATCTGATTGAAAGCTAGACTTTCAGTTATAAGTTGTAAACGAAATAAGAGAGAATCAATACTTCAGACAGTCAAAATTTTATATTGACAAATTATAAAAATTAACTCTTACATCAATTTGAGAGTAGAAGGTAAGACTAATTAAAAGAGATAAAACATATGTCTTGATGATTATAACATGGACTGGTCAACCTTCATATTTATATTGATTTACATGAGGCCAAGGGTTTGGCCTCATGCACCTTTAATCCATGCAATGATATCTACCATATAAGATATCTTTTAATAAGATAAATGTGACATGTCTTATTTGTATGTTATTTCCTTGTGATGTAACTAAATATTTTCTCTAGGTGAGAAATCAAGTATTTGGTTTACTTACTCTTTTCTTGTCTATAACACTTGCTGATGTGTATGATATATTTCAATTGGTTTCTCCAAAGAAGATAATTGTTACAGGTAGGCTTGATAAATATGAGGCTAATTATAACATTCTATTTAGTAATTAGATTGGATGAAAGCACGCTATCTGGAGATAACAGTTATTAAACTTGAAGAACGTGAATTCATAATAGAGAAGGTTGAGACTACATTGAAATATGAGGCTATGCACTGGGAGAGAGTTGAAACTTAAAGTTCTCCTTTTATGAAGAAAGGGTGTTCTAATACCAAGAAAATAATATTCATTAGAAAGAAACAACTCTATCCCAAGGAATGTAATATGGGTAGGTCAAGACTTATATTGTTTTATAGACATTTATAAAAAGTATAGACATATCATTGTGACAAATAGGAGAAGACAGTCATTAGCATATACCTTGCGTTATTAATAACTATAATAAGATATCTCTTGATAAGATAAATGTAAAAGGTTGTCTTAACATGTTTTTTTTTTCTTGTACTGTAGCTTACTCCGATGATCATATATGAGCTGTTTTGATATGAAGTATTTGTCATCAAACAGCTTAAGATACTATACCCTTGATTTAACCGATCAAGAAAGGTTGTTCACATATTCTCTAAAAGAAATTTATGATTGTACTCCTTCATAGTCTTATGAATATTTTTTGAATGAGCAAGTTGTGATCTATCGACAAGCTTTAACAAGTATATATTCCAATTGGCTTTCACATGGCAGTATTTGTTATAAATAACTTGACAATAATGATGTTAGTTATAGCATTTTATTGAGTAAATTAAATAGATTATGATGTCATGATAGGAGATGATAACATTATTATGCTTGAAAAATATGACTACCTAGCATAAAAGGTTGATTTAGAATTGAAAGACAAGGCCAGACACCAATAAGGTCGAAAAGCTTTAACAAGTATATATTCCAATTGGCTTCTCCGTGGCAATATTTGCCTGACAATAATTATGTTAGTTATAGCATTCTATTGAATAAGTCAAATAAATTATGTTGTCATGACAGAAGATGATAGCTTGAAAAATATGACTACATAGCATAAAAGGTTGATGTATAATTGAAAGACAAGACTATACATCAAAAAAGTTTGAGACCTACAAAGATTTATTGTTAGTGAAAATTTGTTTTGATACCATAGAAGGACCGATTGAAGAGAAATAATTGTAACCTAGATAGGTTGACCTTTAGATTTATATTGACTTACGAATAATTTTACAAGTATTGTAGATAAATGACTATATTAATAAGTTGTCATATAGACAAGTTGACATCTAGATTTATATTGATTTATAATTAATATCTACAAAAAATTGTTACAAATAGTAAAAACATGTACATAAGACATGTTTACAAAAGTTATATACTAGATAATACTAAGTCATAATCGAAGGACGAGACTATGCTTTAGGAGACAAAGTTTTTATTGATGAAGAAAGTTTTTTTATACCACAAAAGGAATACCAATTGAAGAGGAACACCTAAATCCCGATCAGGGGTAGAGGG
This sequence comes from Nymphaea colorata, assembly GCF_008831285.2. Taxonomy (NCBI): domain Eukaryota; kingdom Viridiplantae; phylum Streptophyta; class Magnoliopsida; order Nymphaeales; family Nymphaeaceae; genus Nymphaea; species Nymphaea colorata. The sequence continues at coordinate 35,929,651 of NC_045139.1, read as the reverse complement.
GTAGAGTCAAGGAGAGGCTCAGAGGGGCTATAGCCCCCCGAACTTTTAAAAACAAATTTTAGTGGCCAATATTTTCAAAAAGTTTGTTTTGGCCCTTGCTAACACTTGAAAATAAAATAGACCTATGTAAAAAAATTTCCTCATCCCCTAAGAGAAAAATGCTATCTCTTCTCCTAATCCCAATGAATGTAATATGAATGACTCATCCATTAGTTTTATATTGTTATAAAGATTTACCAAGATTATGAAAATATCATTGTTACAAATATGACACAGTTACAAAAGATTTGACTTCATTATCAGATGAACATATTAAGATGTTCGTGAACAAGAAAAATGAGCATGGTAATACATGCACGCTACTAATTGTGTTGGCGTGCATGCACTATTCTTGCACAAAATATATGGATTTAGATATTGTGGACTTGGTCCAACTCAAGATAAGATAGAACACATATTTGACAAAAACAAAAGAAGCTACAATGATCCGTTGAGTAATTTGATTAAATCGTGGAAACTTGGTAGCAATAACAACAATTGTCATAATTTAAGAGCAAAATTAACTGCTAAAGAAAGTTGAGGATGTGCATCAGGAAAAGTTTGAGATGAATGGCCATACTTTATATTTATACTGATATGTAAAGATTTGCAAAAGGTTACAAAGATATAGGGGGCGTTTGGATGTCACTTCAAAACCTGATTTTTGAGGATTTTGCCTCCACAACCACTTTATGGAAGTGTTTGGATGACAAGAAAATGCTGTTTTGAATTTTCGCAAAACAGTGTTTTCACATGAGGATCCCCAGGTTTTTCATCAAAAAACCTGGTTTTAGATAGTGAAAATCTGGTTTTTACCTGTTCACCCAAACATGTAAAACCAAGTTTTCACTAGACCTGATTTTGTGAAAACCAAGTTTTAGAAATTAGCATCTAAACGGCCTGATAATAGTTGCAATTAGAAGCAGGGAAAAAGATTCCATGATCGTGACAAGTATAGTAAGATATCTTTCGATGAGATGAAAGTGAAAAATCGTTTTTGTTGGCCGTGATTTGTGGCAATACCAAAATACGACCTCCATACATGCTTCGATTTACACAATTAAATCCACAAAAGAACCAAGGCATCTTAAAGAAAAATGCTAAAATAAATACTTGACATGATTGAATCCTCTTATAGTCTTATTATATTCCTCACAAGAGAGAGAGAGAGAGAAATACTTTAAAATTTTAAACAGTTAAGTCTATTTATTAGTATATTTAATAAATTAAATGATAAAAAACGAACACCTTTTGTATGGTTACTTTTAAAAAATGAATTAATCAAACTTAATGAACTTAAACAAGTTCAATGCGCTTGGTTGAGGGGGAGATATCCCAAAAGATCGAAACTTTTTTCTTTTTACTGTTTTAATGAATGTATAAGGTTCCGTCAGCATACATATAATTAACAAAAGTAACACCTACAACAATCAAAGTGACAAAGGAAGTTTTCTAAACCCATCCATCAGAAATGAAAGTAACACCTCCAACAATAAAATTGACAAAAACTTTCTTGAAACCTAAGTCATTAAAATCTTCTATTTTAATGCTGCACCGGAGCTGTATCGATCGAGTCGGGTGTGCACCGGACATGAGTGCGGCTCCGACTCACACCCAAACCCAATTAAAATGTCATATTACTAAATTACTTATATAATATATGTTGTTTTCATATTTTTTATACAATATCAATATGTTATATATATTAATAATTAAATTGTAATAATATGTTTATTCTGTTATATATATAATAAATAAAAAAAATATCCTCACCATATCCCCACATCTAAATTTTTGAGATGTACAGTTCTGACACCGGCACCGCACTCTGCACTATGGTGACATAGCCTGAAACCACCGGTCGGACCATGAATCGAACCCACCGGTAGTGTCCGGAACTTGCAACTCCGGATCGCCGGAGCCGACTGTAGAGTAACCTCTGTAGCCGAGCCGAGTCGAATGGACTCGATGCGTGGTCGGCTGCCTGACCGCGAAGATTTCGAATGGAAAATTGGGGCAGGTGGCGGGAAACTGGAATTCCGCCTTTCCTGTCAAATCCCGCCATCTCCCTTTTCTATATCCGACGGACTGGATTTTCCCGCACCCGATCGTTCCGCATCTTGCCGTCCTCATCGATCAATAACCCACCGCTCGGGATGAGAAGAAAAAGAGGGAGCGAGCGAAAGAGGGAGGGGAAGCGTCGTCTTCCTTTCTTCTTTCCCGACCTTCGTTCTCAGTCTCTCAAGAGGAATTGGCTGTGGAGATCGCCGATCCTTTTTGTTCTGTCTCCGTTCGCCTTCTCGAGAGCGAGGTATTATCGTTTTCTCCCCGCGGATCTAGTTTCTGTTCATCTATCTCTCTTTCTCTCTCCATGGATTCGGCGATGTTTGTTTCGATGTTTTACTTGTTTCTGGTTCTACCGGTGGGTGGAAACCTTTGCTGGAAGGAAATGTCCGATTTCTCGCTCGACAAGGGCTCGGTACTCAAACCGAGTTCTTTGGTCGTCAGTTTCTTTGCGAACCATTGTTAATCTGTTCGTCTCAGTTAACGATAGAGAGTAGGTGTCTTTTTGTTCCTTTTCTGTTATGTTTTTCAGTTTTTTGATCTTTTTTCTTTTCCATTACTCCATTTTTTTTTCAGCAGTTGAATCGGTGGAACGATAAGTTGGGTTTGGCAATCAGGGTAACGTGCTGCAGTTACTTGGTGTCGTCTGTGGGGTTCCCTTCTTCCTGCATTTCTTTCGTTTATGCGAATGCAGTTCGTTGGGTTTGACATACCGAAGAGGGTGTTGAAGGGCGAGGGGAAATACAGCTGATTTCATAACCTCGTGCGCGAGAGATCTTTTGTTCTGTTTTCTCTAGAGGTGTCTGGATGGCGGAGAATATGGCTTCGTGCCATGGATCAAGGGAATTAGCAAAAGGAAAAAGCAGCAAACGTGGTTATCCTTCCCTTGTAGAAGGCCCATCCCCTGGACAAAAAAGTAAAGTTCAGAGGGTTGGGGATTACAACGGAAACTTCGACAATTCTGGTGAACAAATTCTTCCAAGATTTTCACCTAATTCGGTTCTCCTAGTGAGTCTTGCAGGTCAGGTAGTGGGAACCGAAGAAAATAAGGCCGAGCGAAGCCCCAAAGAGGAGAGCGCTTCTCATAAGTTGACCACGGATGCGAATGTGAGGGACACTTTGAAGCGAAAACGTGATTCGATGATTGAGAGATTCAGTGTGGACAAAAAATCGTCTATTTCTTCTCTTCGTGCCGAATTAGACGGCCTGTTCAAATATTTTGATGAAGTTTCAGATCAAAAAACGATCTTAGGCAGGGAAGACAGTGTTGAAGTAAAGCTGAACAGGTTTAGTAATTCAACAGTAGCATGCTTACTGGAAGAAAGTCGACTTCCTTTCTCCAAATTGGTGGAACAAATTTTTGACAAATTGAACAAAAGCGGTTCTGGGGATTCTGCTGGACTCACCTTGTCAGCTGTAAGAAGTTCGGTGCTCTTTGCAGGACAAAGATCAATGTATGGTATTCCAAAGCCAGATGCTGATGTTCTTGAAGATGAATCTGGGACTTGTCTCTGGTGTTGGGAGGTGATTATTAGAAATAATTTTATTGGTATACACGTTTATATTATGTTTCAAAAGTACCTATGTTAATATGAGTTTTGCATTCTCTATCACAGGCAAGAGATATGAAATTGCTGCCCAAGTCCGAGCGTGGAACCATAAATGTTCGGCGTATTTGCCGAAAGAAGATTCATGATCGCATAATGGCAGTTTCAGGTGAGTATATGCCTTTTTAGCTTGTGGTCAAAATTTTGGAAGCAGCATTTATCTATTTGAGCCAATTCTTTGATGAAAATTTTGCATCTTTGAATTGTTATTATACCTTGCTTGATCAATTGAACATAATGAAGCAATACACTCACTTGTGTCAACTGTCACACCATATTCATCATAAAATAGAGCCTTTTCTAGCTTTCATTTAAACTCAATAATATTATTATTTTTTACTCCAAACTAATAGAGCTTTATTTTTGTAATGATTAATGCAGCAATGATATCATCCCTATCAGCTTCAGAAAATCAAGCTAATTACAAATCAGATCTGATGAAGGCAGCTGAAAAAATTGTGAGGATATCAGATGAAGCACAAATACGTGCATTTGCTAATAGTCTGATTCAAAGACATTCTGTTCTTGAGTATGTTCTCCTGGCCAATTGTGTTGTATGCTATGAATGAAACTTATATACTCGTCTGTCTCTCATCATGAATTTCTACTCATGTGTGTTTTGAAATATCAACGTACCAGGGAAGAGAAGGAAGCTAAGTTGAAAGAAAAGGCATTTATCAAGGAGATGGAGCAAAACAAACGAACGGTTGATAAAGAACAGAAAAGACTGGAGAAAGAACTCAGAAAAGAGCAGCTGCGAAATGTAATATTAAGTTTTCTGCACTTGCTAAACTCTAAAACCATTTCAATAAACTGCAAGCTGCACTAGCTTACCAACTCTTTGGATTAGTTGTGTTCTATACTTTATAGTATTTGTAAGGAGATACTTGTCTCTACTATATCCATTTTTGCTTGGTTAGAAGTAGCTGTTTTTTACAAGTTTGTTTATTTGGCATAAATAATTGTTGCTCTTTATGTGGCATTAGGAAAAGGAACTCAAGCGGCAGCTTGATGTAACAGCAAAAGAAGAAAAACAACGCGAGAAAGAGGAAGCTGAGATGAGAAAACAGCTCAAAAAACATCAGGAAGAAGTTGAAAAGGACCAAAGGCGCCGTGTAAAACAGGAAACTGAACTGAAGAAGCAACTTGCAATAAAGAAGCAAGCTTCAATCATGGAGCGCTTTTTGAAACGAAATGCCAATAGTACCAGTGATGACCAGTCATCAAAAGGTGTACCTGAACCTGTTCCAACTGTCCACAATGAAGGGGTGCTTAACGAAGTTGTATCATCAATGGATCAAACACTTTCTCAACAAGTTAACTTGAGTTCCTCTGAACTTCTAAAGTTAGTGCTCAAATTTTATTTGTGCTGTAATTTTGTTGTCAGTTGCGATGCTAAAAACATTTTGCCTCTATTTTGGCTTCACAGATTGCACTTAGTTGTTTGGAAAGGTCGGTCCTGTTCTGCTTCTTGTAACAAATCCAAGCGCTGGGGATTTCGACATCGTCCTAAAGTAGAACTGATTAAAGAACTTAGACTACAGAGAACATCCTGTGTAGCTGGCCCCTCTGGAAAAGTGGTAGATCCAACCAGACATGGCTGCAGTAATGTAGATGATGCTGAGGAAGTAAACATTGAGAAGCTTGTACATGGATGGGGGGAAGCAGTTTTAAGTGATGGTCCAACCCTCAATACAGTGACCACTGGTTCCACTGATATGCAAGTTGTTGGTAGGAAAAAGAAGCTTCTGCAATTTGACAAGAGCCACCGACCTGCTTATTATGGTACCATGTCAAGGACGAGGTTTGTATAGTTTGGATTGAATAGTTTGTGGTATCTGCTGTTTCATTAGTACATTGACTCTATTTATCCTGTCACAGTGATGTTGTTGGCCCGCGTCATCCTTTGCAGAAGGATCCAAACCTGGACTATGATAATGACAGTGATGAGGAATGGGAGGAGGTAAATCTTATGACTGGGTTTCTCATTGATTTCGTATTTATAAAACTTCAGTTGATATACAGGTAACTGTGCTTCATTTTATGCAGGAGGATCCAGGTGAAAACTTGTCAGATTTTGATAAAGATGACGAGGAAGAAAACATAGAGTCAGATGAAAATCCCAAGGCAGAGGATGAGGATGAAAGTGAAGACGGGTTTGTTGTTCCGGATGGTTATCTTTCTGACAATGAGGTGCTGCTAAAACTACCCTGTTTTTTCTATCTATTGTTCTATGTCATCAATTTGTGTGCTTCAAAAACAATTTCCCTCTATGTTGTTTAGTTATTCTATGCTTTTTCTCTTTCACTTAAAACATTTCCTTCGATATCCCATTATTTTGCGCATCCATACCCAGCATATAGATTATAAAGTTCTGATTTTGTGAGCCTTCAATTTGCCTCGGGAATAATATTTGTAATGCTCATGAAACAGCAAGTCAATATGCTCGGGAAAGCAGGGACATACTTTGAGCATGTGTAGGTTACAATACCCCAAGTTCATGCTTGTCAAACATTAATTAGACAGTCATATTAATAAATTTATTGTCTCCTATGTGTATTCATAATAATATGGAACAAACTATAGAATCACTGGCAGAAAGGAGTAGAGGACCAATTTTTTTTGGATCATTATTGGTGGAGAAAATAGCAACCATGAGTTAAAGTTAGGTTCTCGATGATTGTTGAGACCTTTCAAACTCCTTTTCCTTCTTTGATACTGCCTTCTGATTCCTAAAGTCACGACCTTTTACAACTTTAACCTGTCAAGTTCTTGACATTTTATTGATTTAAATACATCACAAAAAGATTTTGTGAAGAGATTTTTAGTAAGATGTAAACTTGTCCATCCATTTGATAACTAGAGAATAATTCATCATATAAATGATTATATAACATGGATGTAGTTCTTGTTTCTTCTAGTTTCTTTCACATTTGGAGGGACAAGGGCCAACACCTTCTCTCAGTCACCTTATTCCATAATATTTTGGATTAATGCAGTGTGTTATATAATGCAAAGGTGCATTGCTTGTGTCCCATTTTGTTACTAAAATTATATATACGTGGTTAAAGTTTCTGAATTATCAAGTGCAGAATCTTTTCTTTGATGCCTGAAATTACATTTTAAACTTCTCAATCATATCATCTGACGTTTCATAAGCTTTATGAATCATGGGTCCAATTAATTTCTTAGCATCTCTCACATAAGCTTTATAAATTGAATAAAATTTGTGATTAAACCATAAAAGTGTATCTCTCAGTTACTGGGCCTTGGCATCATCATCGATGTGATAGAAATCCCAATCACTATTCATCACCATAAGCAGCATTGAATTCTTGAGCTGATAAATTCTTTTCATCATTACAATTAGAAACAAATATATCTTACCAATCTTTTATAACTTGACATTTGAATGCCTATTAATTGTGGAGAGAATCTAATGACGATCCATAAAAAAAGTTTCTAATATTTTTTTTGGCGTCTTGATCTATCTCTTCAATCCATAAACACAACTCATATACACATGAATTGTCTTTAGGAGGCTGTATATTCTATACACAAGGGGTCCAAAGAAAGTGAGTACCTGCCATCGCTTGTCAAATTCATTCATGAATGTCTACAAAGTACAAACAGGAGCATTAAACTCCTCACCAATCTTTTTCTAGAAAAAGGATTGCACAAGATTCAACATCATAAAAAAAACTATCAACAATAAGATTATATCATGATAATTTATAATAGTATATTGTACAACAGAGAAAGACAAAGGGAGGAGACAAAGGCTGTAAGGGAGAGGGATAAAGGTGAATTGGGAGGTTGTCACAGAGAATGTAAGACTAAGGGAGGAGACAAAGGCTGTAAGGGAGAGGGCTAAAGGTGAATTGGGAGGTTGTCACAGAGAATGTGTATAGGGGGAGGGGGGGGAGAGAGAGAGAGAGAGAGAGAGAGAGAGAGAGATTACTAGAAACCATTGTCATATAGATCGTGTATGGGTATTACCTCAAGGAATTTCTTGGGTTTAATACTGCAAAGTTGTATATCTTGGGAAACTCTTTGCAAATTTTTAAAAAATAAAAACTAATAAAAAGTACTACAAAATGTAACAAAAAAACACGTATAATACATGGTTTTTCATGTTTTTCATTTTCTGGTGTTTTTTTAAAAGACGTGTCTAATTGCCATTTTATACTGCTTACTTATTTTCCGCGTATTGTATGTGTTTTTTCAAAAAAAAAAAAAAAAACTCATTTTCTGTGACAATGCTGAAAACCTGAGGCCAGAAAACTGAAGTCAACCAATGCTGGAATGCATAATGGATTGGAGACAAAGTTGAAGATGCAGGGAATTGAGAAACAGGAGGAAGGATGAGCCTGTTTTATATTTACGTTTTTTTCCTTAAATGAGATCCTCCAAATTCAACAAGGTTGGACTCTTTTGAATTTGAATTGAGTCGAAAAAGGGACCAAATAAGGTTGGTCTGTGTAGGATGCACTCGGCATGGTCAATGCACAGCGGTGCCTGAGCTGGTCAATTGTTCATTGCATGATTTCCTAGTCCTGTAATACATTGAGGACATAGTCCATTTCATTATTGTGTATTGAACTTGCTTCTTATGTGAGGGGTCTTTTCTGTGCTGTGCAGGGAGTATATGTCGATGAACTGGAGCTTGACAACTCAGAAGATGAGTCTAAAATTTCAACCACCAGGAAAATTGAGGCAGAAAGAGGAGATATTAATGCATTATTGAAGCAGCAAAAGTACCTTTCTGGTTTAACCGATCATGCTCTTGGGAAGAATCAGCCCTTGATAATACTAAATCTAATGCATGAGAAGGATGTGTTGATGACCGCTGAAGTTAATGGCACGCAGAGGCTAGAACAGATCTGCCTACAAGCTCTTAGCATGCGGCCGATGACTGAAGGCATTTCAATCGACATAACAACCAATTGGGAAAGATGTGAAGATACATGTACTCCTAATATGCTGGGCAATAACAATAATTATGCTGCTGTCGCCAATTCTTTACAAGAATCTGATTTGCCTGAAATTGTAAGCCTATTATTTCATTGTTGAAGTTTGCTTGATGTTTTATCTGAAAACTATTTGGGTTTTTACTTATAAATTTTCTAAACATCGCCAAACATTGTCTGCATCACTTTTTTTACACTTTGAGAGTATTTTGTTGCTGGGAAGGGGATTAGTCTTTATAGTTCCAGCACACTGGTCCTATTAGTTTGTTGGGTGGTCTATTTTAATGAATTGATCCAACTAGGTGGAACAGCATATGAACATGTTATCCCAGTTGACTTGTTCTCCACTGAAGTGATACACCTACTTTGCTGATATTTTCTGCAAATATAGCAAGCCTTACATTCTAACATTTACATGTAGTCGATGTCAAAATAATATGTCTTCTCATGTGATATCAAACTGCTAGTGGATCAGCGAAAGACTTGAAAGGAGCATTTTCTCCTGATGGATTTGGTTCTCTTTCTGACCCGCTTGTCTTGCAAAATTTAGGTATCCTCAATCCAATCTCATTCCCATGGCATCAATAAGGTGATTGAATCCCTGCAAAAGAAGTTCCCTTCTGTGCCGAAGGTACACTTGCGAAGTAAGGTGAAGGAGATATCAGAATTTTCTGACAACCGCTGGCAGGTTGGATTCCGACTCCATATTTATGTTTTTTTTTCCTGCTAGATATATTAATAGGGGGCTTAGACATTGCTTTTGCTTACAGGTTAAGAAAGATATCTTGGATAAGCTTGGGTTATCAGCATCTCCAGGTATGATTTGTAAGCAATTGTCCCCCATTGGTATGCTAAAGCTTGGAGTATACTGAAACTTATCTGTCCCTTTTCACAGAAAAACATTTTATGAGATCAAAGGGAATTGCTACTTTTTTCAAGAAGCGATGTTTGCCACCAGAAGGTGAATTTGCAAATACCATGGGATCCCCTCTACAGCCGTGTGAAAAAACTAATACTGTGCTTGGAAACCCTCGCACTGTATCAGATGCACTGTGATGATTGCCATGCAGATTGCGTTTGGTTAGCCTTCTGCAAGTTTGTCTTTGTTGATTAATCTTTGTGCAAATTCGAGCATTACATGTACAGCCACTAATACTAGATGCTTTTTTGAGCAAAGCAAACCATCAGAGACCTCAACTGCTATCAATATAAGCTTCAAGAGGACTACTTTCCAATGTAATCATTTTTTGAGCCATGCTTTAGCTGGTATATGATATATATGATTTGGTTATCTCTTTTTTCCCCTGTTCATGAATAATGAAAAGATTTGAGCATTTCTGGAGCAATACTTCTTGAGGATTCTATTTTTTTCCTTTTTTGGCAACTTATCTGAAACTTAAGCACCATTAGCTAAATTCTACAGTTTTGCCGCATGGAGTATTTGGTACATTTGTGCTGCTATAATTACTACTCATTTTGGTGCCTTGCCGATGACTCCTTTAGAAACATTTTATGTGCCATTGGTGGTATCGTCCCATATCCATGTCGGCCATCTTTTGAACATTTTAAATTGAAAAAGAAAAGTTAAAAACAAATAAAAAGCTTGAAATGAAACGTAAAAAATGCTGCTTGTAGTTCAAACCCTTCGTTTAAACCAATGCCACGGTGTCCTGCAGTAACGCCTCTTCCTCCTTCCATGCAACAATGGCATCTTTTTTATATTTATGTTATTTTTTGTTGTTGATTTTATATATATGATTAATTAAAAATATATAACTATCGCCGTACCGATTGGTCAAAACGCCTGTTACTTTTTTAATTAAAATATGTAACTGTAAGAAACACGTAAGTTCTATCTTGCTGATCACTCTTCCCTTTCTATATGTGAATGTGTGTATTTTTGAAGAGACGACATCGAAAATTGTAAGAGTAGCCTTTTTCAGTGGGGTTCTTCCATACATAAGATATTATTTACTCACTGAATTCCATTCTCTCTTTTTTGAGTTCGATTATTTCAGGGAGCGGTGATCGCAATCTTGTTTTCACTTAAAATTCATTGTTTTGGCCTGAACCAAGAAAACACTAGGTTCTTTGGTTCAGGGTGAAGATAAATGTCAAGATTAAGGTGGGCATGCTTGGCTTGGAGACGTTAGATGTTGGTGGATGGATGCTTTTCCTTTAAGCCTTTTTTAAATCGAATAGAAAACTGATTATATCTGATTATATCTGCGCAAATGAGAGGTTGACAATATACCGCCCATAATAAAGGTTCGAGGGTTTAGCATTCTTTCTCTTTTCAGGGTTTTGGGCTGCGTTGAGGCTTGAGCGGATAGCTGGCTGCCGTCAGCTTTATGGAGCATTCTCACCATTTTGTGGCATAGGGCAATAGCAGATGGGAATTGACGCAAAGATGCACTGTCCATGTGTATACTGCCTCACCTAGCTATGCTATGCTCTTCGAGACACATTTGCAATTCTTTAACATCTTAATGAAAAGAAGAAAAAGATGAAACAAATAGTTAAAACTTAAAAGGAGGCGTTTGATTACCTTGGTTTTTAGATTGAACGGCATGTTTTTTGTTGATGCAGCCAAGGATTCCCACTAAAATCTACAGTTCATCAAACCAGAACCCATGTTTGAGATTCTCATTTTATGTTATTTTTGCACAAGCAAAGTGCCTGATTTAAAATTGGAGGGGGTAGAATTTGAGGTTTAATCTATAGGTACCAAATTAGGTAAACACATACAGACCCCCACCCCTTCTTTCCTGCGCAGGCGACAGCCTATATTTTACCTTCACAAACCCTATCTTGGGCGTGTTCAGGTAACATCAGCAGGTGCATTGGACTTCTCAGACTCATTTACTTGCATATGAGTACATGAATATCTTTGATTTGTTGTATAGTTTGCAGTGCCTTAGGGACCGTCCTACCAGGTTCTCTGTAACTTGTTCGCATTTAACAATGTGAAAATTGTTTTTTATATTACATATAAAGTTGATGGGAGCTCATAAAAGGGAATAATGACAGTCACATAAGCATGTGAATCCTGTTATAAATAAAGGAGAAAATGCATGACAACCAATTATAAACTTATAATTTAACAGTTTTACAAGGTATAAACCTATAACTCTTAAAGGGCCAATTGGAACAAAATAGGCGGACAGTCACGGTCAGAGAATAAGATGCCAGCAACGTAAGAGATGTAGAAATTAGAAATCATGCAAGCGATTAAGATGACCTAGGTATCACAGAGGAAAGCCAAATTGGCATATGTCAAACAAATACCATTGGTCATACTATTTGTTGGTGGGAGCTTCCTCTGCATTTGTGTAGCTGATAGTGTCTGCCAGTGTACGCCTTTCGGATGAGGTAGCAGTGATAACAGGCATCCACAAGTCGGAAGTGCTCTGTAGTAGAGTCTGAACATCTGGGTCTGCAGCCATGGCTGAAGAAATCATTGCGTCGACATGGTTCAACTTAGCAGACAAGTTATCCAGCTGCCTGGCTATCTCCAACTACAAAGTTTAAGGTAAAGAATGTTCAGTAGACTAAATTGACCTTAAAAGTTTTGCTAATAATTCTTAGCCATTGGATATGAATATTGTGCGCACTTCGTCAAGCTCAGCAGCTGATTTAGATGGCACTTTTGTAACCTCTTCACCAAGAGCTTCTATTTTGGCTCGTAGTTCAACTTCTTCTTGATTACTTTCTGCCTCCACCTGCAACGTAGATGGTCAAACCCATGTTACAAATAGTAGAAAAATCACAAAGCAACGTCTCGGACAGTTCAAAATACAAGAAGGCATCACCACCCCACATTTAGTAATAATAACTTACCAATTGAACCTGAGTTGCCAATCATTGCTCAAAGTCCTAATGGTTTAAATTAAACAAGTCAACTAATTTTTACTTTAGTTTCAAGATTCCAGTAATTAACAATCAACAAGCTTGGATTAAGCCTATAATGCCCCCAAATCTACAAGCTCCAATCTTCAGTGTTTGTGGCACAAGGTGTTACATGTATTTAGCATAACCTAAAAAAATCTTCTTGCACTTTTTTGGTTAAAAATTATAATATTACGAAAGAGAAAGCTAGAAATAAGTTATTAGGAATAGAGATTAAATATGAGTAAGAACAGGACACAAGGGAAAAATTATATTTCCTCACGTGCTAAGAGCAACAGAGACCATTCTGCAACTAGCTGGCAATATAAAAAATCTGCAAATCTGCAACAAGCAGCATAGAGGGCATCCCCCTTAGAGTTCACTCTCTAACAACTGTAAATGAATTGCATTAGTTGCAATAGCTGAAATGTATCTTCAACTACTGCCAGCCAGATCAAGGGAAATGGCTCATGTAACTCAATGAGGAGGAACATAAAAGGGGGAGACTACGCGAAGGAGAATAGTCTTTGAAAAAACAAGAGGCTGCTGGATGTATCTTTAGAGTCTTAGCTTACACACGGACCTTATGTGTGAGGTATATGAATAACATGGATAACCTTCCATTATGTCTCTTTTGTGTGAAATATCTGATTGTGTAGGATTCACAAAAATGATACATAAAAGGCAAATTCCCATCTAGAAGACAGTTTAAAAGGAAAAAGCAAGCTTAGATGAAATAGTCAACAAGACAGTCAAATCTGGACACAAGGTGCCCTCAGATAATTTAGATAGATGAGGCTCATTATCTGAATTAGACAATGTCCTTCCAAAAAAAAAAAAAAACTGCATACACTAATAAAGTTACTCAGATGTGCTATAACGATCTAATTTTCTATGAAGCATACAGAGAACGGGCAAGCTAATGGTTAGCAACTTTTCACAATGGTGAACTCGTTAGCCTTCACTTCTTTGTCATGGTGAATTGACGAAAAAATTAACACTGTGTGGCCTCCTTACAACCACGAATTCTTCAGCTCATATAAGAATTATTCGAGAGACACAATTTCTTATGCAAAGGCGCAGACATTTCAGTTTTCTGATCACTGCTTAGTCATGCAATGAACTCATGATAATTTGACATTGTATGACCCCATAAAAACGTGGATTCTTCCATGTGAACCATTCTGAGAGATTACCCAAATGCAGGAGAAGAACATCTGAAATTGCTGATACACTAATTGCTTAAACAAGCGACGCAATAACTCCACGAGCAAGGCATTCCAGATTTCCACAAACCAGATACATGTTCTCTTGTAATTGAAGACACGGACAATTATTTAAACACTTATATTAAATGACACGGCAGTATCACTCATTGGGGATTGTTGCTATTCCCAAGGATGACCCTAGGGATTAATTTCATCGATCAGCAGTTGCTAGGGTTCATGAGCCATCAATCAGCGGCTCCCTGAATACGCCAAACAATACCGAACGAATTTGAAGGACAAAGGAAACCAACTTCTAAGAATCCTAATATTTACCATTTAAATAATAGAAATTGAAGGATCATCAAAGTTTCTATCACTATCATCATCATTACACACACACAGAGAGAGAGAGAGAGAGAGAGAGAGAGAGAGAGAGAGAGAGAGAGAGACCTTCTGCAGGAGGTGTGTGAGAAGATCGAAGAATTGGTTTTTCTCTGCGCCTGCCATCGCTTGGAGGTCGGTTCAGAGAAAACAACGACGCCACGACCAGGGAACCTCTTTTCTCTGCCGTATGGACGTGGACGGGTAGAAGATTGGCGAGACCCATTTCCAATCCGTATCGGGCCAGACAGGGTTCGGGTTTTTCGCCACAGATCCGATCGAGTATTTAACTCAGACCCAAATCCGACCCAAACCCGAACGAATAGGGTTTTGTTGTGTTTCGAAATAAAATAAAAGAGATCTGACCCAAATTCCGGACCCGAGGTATGGTCGGATTTAATATATAGCTTCGGAATCTTTTTGTCCAAAAAGAGTTCCAAGAAAACCATATTTCTTTTAGGCACTCATCTTTAAGACGTTCTACGAAAGACTGCTCAACTTCCGAAACCAAACTAAATTGCTTTTAAAAAAATTGGACATGTAAAAAATAAATAAATTGTAGTTCGATCAAGAAATTAGATAAACTCGGATTTAAGAAACAATATTAAATTCAAACTTAAATAAATACCCGATCACATTTGGGTTCAGATAAGATTTAGTCTTAAGTGAATATCCTATATCTCTCATGCACACATTTTGAAAGTCCGGTCTTAACATGCAGTTCTGTTTCAATTTAAAAGTCGGATTCACATGCATACGTGAATTTAAAAATCGGATTTGGATTAAAATCCTAATTCATATCCAGATATAGCACAGTCTTTTTTATTCCTTTGTATTCAAATTCAAAATTTCAAGAACATATATGGTTAAGATTATATCCTATTTGGCATCTGTTCTAATATCAAATCAGATCTATTGACATCCGTGCCAGTAACTTTCTCCCTTCCTCTTTAAAGTGTTATGTTTTCATCTTGTTCATTTTGTTTTTTCCTTTATATATATATATATATATATATATATATATATATATGACTTATTTATGAGAGTTATTTCATCAATCGTGATGAATGATTGAGAGAAAAACAAAGAAAAAAAATATGAGCTAATACTAAATGATGAAAATACCCATCATTTTTTTTTTGTTTGTTTTCCTATTCACCGTCTATCACCATGAATCAAATGACCCTAAGTAGCAGGAGTCACCCTTGTCGTTGTTAAAAACACAAAGTCCAAAACATTAGTAATAATTTATGGTATAACAATGGTTTATAGTGCGTTTAGGACCGTTTTGGTGTTCTCAAGATGAGTTTTAAATATTTAGCCATCTAGCTATATGCTGATTTCAGTTCTTATATATATATATATACACACACACACCAAATTCATGATGAAAGCCAAAATATGAAAAATGAATGAAAATATGTGAAACAAGGGATAAATAAAATCGGATGTGTGGATAAAAATATGATTATATATGAGATGAAATGGCTATGATTGTTACTTTGTAAAACCTCATAAAGTCAAATTTAGATACCTGATGTTGATCTCAGTTTAGGGAATCTTGTAGATCTTTGCATTTTGCATGTATTGTATTTATGAAAAACAATGTCAATAATACTTGAAATTAAGTTCACAAATGTGTGTATGTGTGTGTGCATTATGTATATGAGTAAAAGAGAGAGCAAAAACTCCGAAACAAACTTTTTCATTAGAAGAGTTCCACAGTGCAGGTTGAGTACATCATGTAATAGAGCTAATATTCTATGTAGCTTGAATTTCCCTCCCTCATAACCCTGCTGTCACGTGTTCTAGAGCTAACGGCGAATCCACAGGTCCACGGAACATAAGGTGTTTGATTGAGTGAGCTAGAGAGTACTACGGCTCATTCTTTAGTTTCCACTCGAGGGTGCGCAGCTCGTTCCGGCTGCATTCGCATCGTCTACCGGCAAAGTGGTGGTGGACGGTGCTGTTCCAGAATTAAGCAGGTAATTTTCCAGGATCTGGCCAGTGGGGGAGCCACATGGTGATTGGTGTGGGCAACTGCCCACACCAGTCACTTAAAATTTCTTTATTTCTAAATGGGTATCTTTAAACGTTTATTCTTATATATATATATATATATATATATATATAAAGTGCCCAACCAATATGAGTAATTTTAAATGAGTGCCCCTCCAACCAAATTTTCTAGCTCCGTCACTGTATATGGCAGATTCTTATCTGTTCATTATACAATTCCAAGCTCAACAAAGTTTGAACAAAAAGTGAAACACCAAACTTCCCTTCATTCTTTTATTCTTTTGGACAATTTAAAGAGAGTGGAAGGCTTGTTCTTCCAAGTTAACTAATCAATTTACTTTCTAAGTTATCAAAGGCAGCCCAATGCCACCTTCTATCCTACAAAAATGAGTGAACGAAGGGCATGTTGGTAATTTTTGAAAAATGACTTTTTTGGTCTTTTAACTTTTTTCATTACCACTTTTGTCCTCACAAAAATTTATCCTTTTTACTGAACTAGGGTATTTTGGTCGTTATATGCTCTAGTGTGTAATTTCTTGTTTACCAAAAGGTGCATGTAACCAGCTTCCAATCTTTACTAGGGGCATGCAGGGTGACACCCTTAACGAGCTGTTGAACAGTCGTAACAAATTGTTACTAGTCAATTATTTTGCTTTAAAATTTTCGTTAGATTCATGAAACACTACGTTACAAGGTTCTACGAATGTACCTAAATATATGTAGGGTTTGCATTAAGTGGTGACCAGCTCGGCCGGGGGAATGGTCATGTAGGCTTTAATTTTACTATTTAAAATGTTTTCTTTTTTTAAAAAGTAACCTCATTGATATGATGATAATAATATGTTAATGCAAAACATATATTAAGTGGATGTTTTGTTAGGCCTTAATTGTGTTTTTATAATAAAAAAATTGAATAGTCCACATAGCATCAACATTTTGATAATAAAAAAATATACTTTTTTCATAAGAAAACTTGAATAAAAGCATGTTTTATATTAAAATAATTTTTATAAATACATTAAGATGTTTACATTTTAGTAAATTATTTTTTTAACCAGAAATTAAAGAGTCCTGTTTTTCTCTCTGACTTGGGTGTCTCGTTTCTACTAATCTCTCTCTCTCTCTCTCTTTATATATATATATATATATATATATATATATATATATATATATATATATATATATATATATATATATATATATATGACATTATTGACCTTTGACGATCACCAGCCCGTAGTCGTTTTGGTCTTTGTACAACTTAAAGGGCGATACGGTTCTCGGATCGATACTTTTGACTCGAATTAGGATGTGTGTTTATGCTCTTAGAATTGCTTAATGAATATAAGAGAAAAACAAAAATGTTCAAGAAGATTAGAAGAAAAAAGCAACATGCGGGCACGACCGCTACGTCGGGTTGGGCAGCCTGGGCCAACATCCCGGGTCAAATCTTATGCATCCGGTCCAAAACTCGGGTGCCCAGGGCCATGACTCCAAGCTATATATTCTGCTCTGGACCAGGTGACGTTATATATAGCCCGAGTTACTAGGTCGGGGTAGAATAAAGATTGTATGATTTATTGTATCCAATTTATCATATATTTACGCATTCAATTCAATCTCAATTCTCAGTTGGATTTTTTTTTGTTTTTCATGTAGGACTTTTTTGAAACTTGATCGGATATCTTAACCGAATGCAATCAATGTCCTTAGATATGTCAGTTGAGCATCTCAGAACATGAATAAAGAAATAAGTTTTTTTCGTTCAAAATCATTTGAGAAAAACTGGATGAGTCGGGGAAACATGTAGACGTTGATATGGTGAAGACGAGGGACATTGTATTTAAAGCACTAAGAGCTGTATTTAAACTAACCCTAATTAATATTCTGTTGTAAAATAAACATTCTTGGCCTGTAAAATGGGGTGCTAAGAGACAAGTTTCTCAATATCAAGTTCAGTTTTATTCTCTTTTCTTCAATGACAAGAAACTAGTGGACTAAAGGTAACTACTATTTTTGTAAACCAAGATGATTGCAAATGGAAAAGGTACTATTTGCATTAGTGATCACTTGCGGTCAATAGAAGCTGCGTGTGGACAAACAAGATGCATTTGGTTCTCTTATAAATGAACTATTTGGAGGAGTGTTTTTAAGAAGAACTTGCATCAAGTTATGCACATAAGATAGCATACTAAAAGTCCAAGTCCTAATAATATGGCCGTTTCCTCTTGTTAATAATATTTTATAATTTTTCTCTTCTTATTCCTAGGTTTTGCCTTTAGCCTCTCATCCTTTCATCTTTTCTCTTTTAGGGCTCTTTTCCTCACCCAATCAACTTTCTACACTTCTTGTTTTCTTTTTTTCCGACCTAATATTCATGTATGTTGGTTCTCCCTGACTTACCTTATTTCCTTTCATTCTATCCCATTGAGGTGAGTCTCGTTATGTCCCCTCTCTATCTCTTTCTCTCTCGCTAACTCAACTCCTGAAACCCTCCACCCCAAACCTCTTTGTCGAGGCACAGGTCTCTACAAAGCCTCCACTTCAAAGCTAAGGGTCGAGGAAACCCCCTGCAAAATTCCAGCAATGTTCGGGAGGCTGTCCGGCATGGGGATCACTTGCCAAAGAAGGGCAAGCCACCGTACCACCCAATTGCAAGCAGTTCCTATTCCTGAGAGACTTTGCATCTCATACGATCTTCCACTACCGAACCGAACAACACTTTTGTAACAGAGCACGATGTCGTATGGATGATTGTCTCAGCGTGCAAAGAATCTCTGACGCGTGCTAAGAATGGCATGGTGGTACCTTGATACGACCTTCTTTTCTCCTTTTTTCATGCGAGATGCAATTGATCTCTCCCTAAACCCTTATCTCCCGTCCGTCTTTACAAATATTACTGCATGTCGATTATTTGACGAATTTTTGCTCTGTTCTTTTTTTCGAAGACGTTGGAGCAAAAACTTATAATTGTTCATTAGTTTGTCATGGTAATACAAGCGATCTCATTTTTTTTTGTATTTCTACTCCATTGGATATTCTGCACAGGTGTTACTGGTTTTTTCTACTGTTTGGAGGGCATTGAGTTCTGCGCCAAAAAAGGATGAGGCACTGAGTGTGAACTTTTGTCGTACTAATCCTATCAATTCTGCGAGAGCTTTAGTTTTTTTATTAAAACTTATTGTTTGTTTTGTGTTAACGGATCTAGGTAATATTTGGTATACCTTTATTGTTGAATTTATGATTATGCTTTTAAAGCTCTTAGCTAAAATATTAAGTTATATGAAAGATATGAATGATAATATAAAAGAAAAGCACGGTCAACAACAAGAGCATGGTCAACATCAAGAGCAGAGTGAGCATGAAGAGCCTAAACCCCCAAACGAAGAATAAACTTGAATAAGAGGAAGAAGAGGATAAGCTATTTGGGAGGTTGTCTATCGTGAAGATCGTTCATCAAAGAAGAGCAAGCCACCACCACGGTACTACCCAATTGCAAGCTGGCCCTATCCTTGAGAGGCTTCGAGTCTAATATGCTCTTCCACTTTCGGACCGAACAATACTTTTGTAGCAGAGGACGATGCCGTATGAACAATTACCTAAACGTGCTAAGAATCTCTGACGCGTACTAAAAACGACATGGTATACCTTGATACGACCTCCTTTTCCTTTTTTTCCATGCGAGATGCAATTGCTCCCTCCCCAAACCCTTACCTTCCATCCGCCTTTATAAATATTATTGAATGTTTATTTTGTTTTTGCATTTCAGGTCATCATATCGATTATTTAGTGATTTTTTGCTATGTCCTTCTACAAGCCGCTGGAGCATAAACCTATAATTGTTCATCAGTTTCCCAGAGTAATACATCTGAACGTATTTTTTCTGTCTTTCTTTTCCATCAGGTATGTTGCACAGGTGTTACTGGTTTTTTCTACTGTTTGGAGGACATTGAGTTCTATGCCAAAAAGGTATGAGGCATTGAGTGTTAACTTTCATCGTTTATTGTTTTGTTTTGTGTTAACGGGTCTAGGTAATATTTGGTATACCTTTGTTGTTGAATTTATGAATGTGCTTTTATAGCACTTAGTTAAAATATATAAAAGATATGAAACATAATATGAAAAAAAAGCACGGTCAACATCAAGAAGGGCACAATGTACATCAAGAGTCTAAACCTTCAAGTGAAGAATTCAGTTATAGAAGAGGAATAAGAGGAAAAACTATCTACCGTGGATATCGCTCGGCGGAGAAGGGCAAGCCACCAAGGTACCACCCGATTGCAAGTAGTTCCTATCACTGAGAGGCTTCGAGTCTCATACGCTCTTCCCCTATCAGACTGTATGATACTTTTGTAGCAGAGCACGACGTCGCATTAATGATTGCCTAAGCTTGCTAAGAATCTTCGACGCGTGCGAAGAACGGCATGGTGGTACCTTGATACGACTACATTTTTCCTTTTTTTCATGCGAGATGCAATTGCTCCCTCCCCAAACCCTTACCTCCCTCCCGTCTATAAATATTACTGCATGTTTATTTTGTTTTTGCATTTCATATCATCATGTCGATTATTCGGTAATTTTTGCTATGTCCTTCTTTTCCACGCCACTCAAGCATAAGCCTATAATAGTTCATCAGTTTTTCAGCGTAATACATTTGATATCATTTTCTCTGTCTTTCTTCTTCATTGGGTATGCTGCACAAGTGTTACTGGTTTTTTCTACTGTTTGGAGGGTGTTGAGTTTTGCGCCAAAAAAGTATGAGGCACTGAGTGTAAATTTTTATCGTACTGATCATATCAATTCTGCAAGAGTTTTGGTTTTTCTAATAAAATTTATTGTTTTGTTTTGTGTTAATGAGTCTAGGTAATAATTGGTATACCTTTGTTGTTGAATTTATGACCGTACTTTTATAGCACTTAGCTAAAATATTAGAATATATGAAAGACATAGAACAAAATATGAAAGAAGAGCACCGTCAACATCAAGAGCACAATGCACATCAAGAGCCTAAACCCCTAAGTAAAGAATCCACCTGAAGAAGATGAATAAACAGATAAACTATCTACGGTGGAGATAGCTCACCGGAGAAGGGCAAGCCACCACCAAGGTACCACCCGATTGCAAGTAGTCCATATCCCTAAGAGACTTCGAGTTTCATATGCTCTTCTACTACTAGACCAGACGGTACTTTTGTAGCAAAGCACGATGCCGCATGAATGATTGCCTAAGCGTGCTAAGAACGGCGTGATGGTACCTTGATACAACATCATTTCCCATTTTTTCCATGCAAGATGCAATTGCTCCCTCCCCAAACCCTTACCTCTCTGCAATTGCTCCCTCCCCAAACCCTTACCTCTCATCCGCCTTTACAAATATTACTGCATATTTATTTTGTTTTTGCATTTCATGTCATCATGTCGATTATGCGGTGATTTTTTGTTATGTCCTTCTTCTCCAAGCCGCTCGAGTAGAAACCTATAATTGTTCATCAGTTTTTTAGAGTAATACATATAATCTCATTTTTTCTGTCTTTGTTCTCCATCGGGTATGCTACAAAGGTGTTAGTCGTTTTTTCTACTATTTGGAAGGTGTTGAGTTATGCACCAAAAAAGTATGAGACATTGAATGTGAACTTTTATCGTACTGATCATATCAATTATACTAGAACTTTGGTTTTTCTAATGAAATTTATTGTTTTGTTTTGTGTTAATGAGTCTAGTTAATAATTGGTATACATTTATTGTTGAATTTATGACTGTGCTTTTATAGGACTTAGCTAAAATATTAGAATATATGAAAGATATGGAAAATAATATCAAAGAAGAACACAGTCAACATCAAGAGTACAATGTACATCAAGAGCCTAAACCACAAGTGAAGAATCCACTTGAAGAAGATGAATAAAAGGAGAAACTATCTGCCGTGGATATCGCTTGGTGAAGAAGGGCAAGCCACCACCAAGGTACCACCCGATTGCAAATAGTCTCTATCCCTGAGAGGCTTCGAGTCTCATACGCTCTTCCACTATCGGGCCAAATGTAGTAAAACACGATGTCACATGAAGATTGCTTAAGTGTGCTAAGAATCTTTGACACGTACTAAGAACGGCGTAGTGGTACCTTGATACGACCTCATTTTCCCTTTTTTCCATGCGAGATGCAATTGCTCTATTCCAAACCCTTACCTTTCATGCGCCTTTAGAAATATTACTGTATGTTTATTTTGTTTTTGCATTTTATGTCATCATATCGATTATTCAGTGCTTTTTTGTTATGTCCTTATCCAAGCATCTCGAGCAGAAACCTATAATTGTTCATCATTTTCCCAAAGTAATACATTTGATACCATTTTTTCTGTCTTTGTTCTCCATCGGGTATGCTACACAGGTGTTACTGGTTTTTTCTATTGTTTGGAGACCGTTTAGTTTTGCGCCAAAAAAGTATGAGGCATTGAGTGTGAACTTTTATCGTACTGATCCTATTAATTTTATGAGAGCTTTGGTTTTTCTAATGAAATTTATTATTTTGTTTTGTATTAATGGGTCTATGTAATAATTGAATACCGTTGTTGTTGAATTTATGACTGTGCAAATATATGAAAAATATGAAACATAATATGAAGGAAGAGCATAGTCAATATCAAGAGCACAATATACATCAAGAGCTTAAACCCCCAAGTGAAGAATCTACTTGAAGAAGAGGAATAAGAGGATAAACTATCTGCCGTGGAGAACGCTCGCCGGAGAAAGGGCAAGCAACCACCAAGGTACCACCCGATTGCATGCAGTTCCTATCCTTGAGAGGCTTCGAGTCTCATACACACTTTTACTACTGGACTAG
This sequence comes from Nymphaea colorata, assembly GCF_008831285.2. Classification (NCBI taxonomy): domain Eukaryota; kingdom Viridiplantae; phylum Streptophyta; class Magnoliopsida; order Nymphaeales; family Nymphaeaceae; genus Nymphaea; species Nymphaea colorata. Next base: position 35,906,636 of record NC_045139.1, on the reverse strand, counting down.
ATCGTACTTTTTAGCAGAATACGATGCCGCATGAACGATTGCCTAACCGTGCTAAGAATCTCCAACGCATGTTATGAACGGTGTGGTGGTACCTTGATACAACCTCCTTTTTCATTTTTTCCATGTGAGATGAGATTTCTCTTTTCCCAAACCCTTACCTCCCGTCCGTTTTCATAAATATTACTGCACTCTTATTTTGTTTTTGCATTTCATCTTATAATGTGGATTATTCGACGAGTTTTTGATCTGTCATTTTTCTCCAAACCGTTGGAGCAAAAACTTATAATTGTTCATCAGTTTGCCATGATAATACATGTGACCTCATTTTTTCTGTCTTTCTATTCCATTGGATATGTTGCACCAGTATTACTGGTTTATTTCTATTGTTTGGAGGGTGTTGAGTTCTACGCCAAAAAAGGATGGGGCACTGAGTGTGAACTTTTGTCGTATTAATCCTATCAATTTTGCAAGTGCTTTGTTTTTTTAAATGAAATTTATTATTTTGTTTTGTATTAACAAGTGTAGGTAATAATTGGTATACCTTTGTTGTTGAATTTATGATTGTGCTTTTAAATCATTTAGCTAAAATATTAGAATATATAAAAGATATGGAAGATAATACAAAACAAAAAGAACACAGTAAACATCAAGAGCCTAAACCTCTAAGTGAAGAATCCACTTAAAGAAGAAGAAGAAAAAGGAGAAGGGGTTTATGTTTGCTTTCATTTTATTTTGTTTTTTTTATGTGATAGATTTTGTTGTTAATGAACTGACCTTTGTAATCTCTATCTCTCTTTTGATTCGTTTTGATCCGCTGTAATTACTGCATCTCACATAACATGGGCATGTTTTTAACGTTCAAGTGTAAGTTTTTATGTTTGCATGATATTTTTTAATATATCCGCCCACTTTATGATATGTACTAAAAGGAAACCCGACCCTTGGAAACCCGAAAAAGAGATTTGTCCTCGAAAGTTTCTTTCAAGAAATCAAACCTTGGCGTTGGTTTGCGCTCCCTCGCATGGGAAAATATGTCCGAGGAAAAGATTTACCAAGCGAGCTCGCCGGAGAGCCCACCTGAAGCGTGAAGAATTAATGTCTCTGTTGTTAGGATGAGCCACGGCGAAGCGTGTGGGCATCGTCATCTTCCTGTAGTGGTCAAAGATCACCATATCAAAAACGAATTTTAAATTAAAGGGAGGATTGTAAGTCCGGCAAGTTGACGTGACTAGCTTCACCGGTTCTTGAGCTGTCACAGTTTTAAATATGGACGTGCCTCACTTTCTCTCTCTAGTTGCAGAGCGCACCTCTCATCTTCATCGTGGTGGGGTTTAGATTTTTTCCCCTCTTTTAAAATTTTCAAGGACCACCTTTTCACCATAATGTCGCATCTAAGTCTTAGTAAATCGATCTTTTCCGGTCCACTTTGCTACTGTCGACTGTAAAATCACCACAACATTATTCGCCTTTTAAAATTGATCATGATTCTTCGTAGAAGACTTATCCCTGTTTCTTACGAGGTTGACATTGATGATTTTGATTATTTTTTTTTCCCGTTGATCGCAATTTACTAAAAACGCTCATGAGTAGGAGTAATTACTTGCGGCAAAGTTAGTTTTTTAACTTTTAAAAACCGAAAATTTTTACTCGATCCAAAAGGCATGATGTATATTCCGAATGATCTATTGATCCGCTAATAAACTTGCAGCTATAATAGAAATATGCAATCAATTTATGTGTGATGTATTTTAAATGGCAGGCGTGCTTTAAAACAAAATCGTATAATTGTTTCAAAAACACAAAAAACGCAAGAGCGATGACAGATATTAATTCAATAGCAGCTGATCTCTTTGCATGCATGCAGAAAAAAAATTATTTATTTTATTTTATTTTAATTTTCTTATTAATAATCTAAAATTTAAGAAAGGGTCGGCTTACATTGTTAATAAAGTCACTATAACGAGTTCCTATCATGAACCGTCGCTAATGCCAACAGCCAAAAATTAAAATACTCATTGAAAGGTTGGAGATCAACTTTCCAGCCTATTCAATTGAATTGTAGATAATGGGCAAAAGAAATTACTATATTCATGTTAAAAAAAACTCGTAAACTATTTAAGAATAACCTAAAATGAAATAAACTTTGAAAACTAAAACAAAAAAAAACTGTGTGAAACATTTAGAAATAAATCAAATCAATTTTCCTGCAATTCTATTTTAATGAGTCGATTGAGATTGCGAGCCTTTCTCTCTCAAACAAAGTCACCATTCTCTCTAACATGCCAACTTACCAAAAATGACACTTTCTATATTATGTGGTTAACATGGGAATACATGTTCTCACATTTCATTAGAGGAATATTTTGATAATTTTACATGATGAAATTTTTTCTAAACTGCAATTTTAGTTTTATCTCGTATCTAATTTTTTATTTTTTTTAATAAAAGAGTCGACAAGGAATTCATTAACAAAATTGGATGACAAGTAGTCATTAAGAAACTTAAAAAAAAGGTAAAAACCAAAGAAATAAAGTAAACAAAGAAACTATAGAACACATATGAAATCTAATGTAGGTTACTAGAGAGAGAAAGATTAGTACATCATATGAGAGAGAGAGAGGTTGAGAGAGAGAGAGAGAAAGAAACCCATGTGTCCCTGCTAGAACAGAATGCGTGCATTTGGTGACAGACAAATGAAGGGAGGCAAGATCACGTGCAATTCTCCCAGTAAAAGGATGGCAGCTCATGCGACATGTTTCATAAATCACATAGTATAAATCCTCTCCTTTATATTATTATGGCCCCCATTACTGCCTAACGGCTATATTCCCCACCTATTTATCCCTCCCTCCTCCTCATAAACATTCCATTCTCTTAACGTTCATTTTCTCCTCCACCATCACCATTGCCAACAGCGCCACTCTTTCCTCGCTCTTCTCTAATGGCGGCCTCCACAGTACAGCACGTCGCCAAGCCCTCGTCCGACCAACTTCTTCGGAAGTTCGCCGACATGGAGCCGGACAAACCGAGACGCAGGAAGAAAGCCAGGCCCGTTCGAGACGAGCCGCACAACTCCTCCATTGCCGTGCCAGAACGGCGATCACTTCTTCCGGTGGCGAACCCCAAGACTGGGACCTTGAGGCAGTTCAAGGCTAAGAAACCGGATTTGAGATACCAGATGCGGAACCGGTTCCTTCTGGGATTGGTTAAGAAGGTATGAATTTCACGACTCGGATTTTAGTTGAGCGAATCGGATGAGTTCTTAACCAATTCCACTGTCTGTAATATATGTAATGGACTAAGCTAAAATTCGTAGCCATATATATACCGAAAAGATTTTCCAGTCTTCTCAAAAGCTTACATTTAGATCAACATGAGTTACATGACATGTTAAAAGAAGGAGGATGCGATATTTTCATAAATCAACGTATAAATCAGGATACTAGCATTATACGTCCAGAAATTAAATATTGGCGTCCCCCGAGATTAATTATTAGTCGACTTTTGAAAACTTATTTAATATGCGCCTATTTGCAAGTCAGCAGGTCATATCTTCATACTTGTAGACATAAATGCTCATAATTGATACGCTCATTATATATGTACACGCACAGCATAAAACGTAGTCAAATTTTCTCCAAATACACTTCAGCAGGAATTTTTCTTTTCTAGATGAGAAATTTTCACTTTATATGCAAGTTTACTTATGTTAAGAAGTTGAGTGGAGAAAATTAGATCGGGGAGAAAAAATTGCAATTTCTTTAAAGGAGATAAAAAAGAAAATACATAACATATCATTGAATGCTATTTACTGAATGTTGAATAAGTCAAGGTGATTATTATCTAAAACTCAAATATTTATTTACATCATTCGATTAGCTTTTTGACATTTTGTGCTGATTCACAACCGAGTCAGCTGATTCAATGAATCAGTTATATATATATATATATATGAAAAGTTTCTACAGAGTCGTGGGATCCCATGATACACATCGGTATTTATGAACAGACCCACCGACTCATATTTTTCAATAGTGAATATATTATAGTGCTCTGTTTCAAGACACAGACACTTCATGTGGTTAGTTTGATGCCATGTTATTAGAATCGGTCTGATTCGAACAATTCAAATTGAATTTGTCGATTTCCTAGCTCTATCCAAGAGCACCACAAATCGTTTTCAACTATTTCTTAATATGTTTTACGGGTTATATTTTCATTTATTTTTAAATGAATTTTAAACATTTTTTGTTGATTCACCGAATCTGCAGCTCAGGTAATTTGATTCCAAAACACTGTTTTTGATGAACAAACCTGCATATCAGAGATTGAGGTAGAGTAGTGCATTACACTTGATTGTACTTAATCTTTTTTTATGTGCATTCAAGTGGAATACACTCTACCTCAAACCCTCAGCAGCGAATTTTTGTTCAACAAACTAAAGAAAAAGAAAGAAGAATAATGTTTTTTCAGTGTCTTTCTATGTTGAACAAACATGATTTTCTTTTTTCTATTCCATGTTCTTGAAACATGTAAACCATATCTATGCGGCTAGTATCTTAACAAATTTAACTACATAGTGCATTACAAAAGAGTGCACAATTAACTACATAAACGTCAGGAGATTGATGAATTTAATATCTAAAAAACAAACAAATTTAACCTTTAATCCTGGAAATAGCATGAAAGTTTGAAGGAAACAAATAGAAGATGGATTAATAACAAGCGACTATCACAATTTTTTTTCTGACTTTCGTTTTTTCATGTAAAATTCGACCCTACAACAATCTAAAACCAAAACTCACAAAGCTAGATCTCTAAATTGGTTCCCCTGCACAAAGTTATGCATGGAACAAAATCCTGAACGGATTGACGTAATGGTTGGTGTAAAGGCTGGTAGATAGCCATTCTCAGTTTCAAATCCCCGAACCATCAACTCTATGTGCTGTAAAAGGAACAGAGGCAAGTTCAAACGCAACAGAGGCAACATTCAAAGGCACTAAAAACAAGCCCTATACCCTAAAGGGACAAAGGATGGGGGCTTCGGGCTAGGGTGGTGGACTCCCCTGCTAACCCCAAAAAAATGGGAGAAGAAGACTTGTCTACCATGTGGAGATGGTCATTTTAAGTTAGCTTGCACATAATCAATGTTTGTGGCTGTCCATATCCTCATGACTACCATTCTAACGAAACTTTTACATGATCCCAGACATGGAATCACACCATGGAAAGAGCTACCAAGATGCTGCTGGAGAAGCACTGCAACAGGCATGTTCGACTTAGAAATGAAGCTGTTTGATGGTTGAAAGCAAGGGAATCATCATCACAGGGCAGATAGATTACCACTCATCTTGACAAATGACTCTACATGTGGTGGTGTAGCACCATAAAGGCTTCTTTGTTTTAAGCATTTGGATTTCTTAAAACCAACAAACATGTCTTTTTTTTTCCTGTTGAATTAAAGGTGGACCATCCACAGCCAAACCTTCGTAGGAAAATCAACAACACCAAGAGATAGGCCTAACATCAGGGTCTTCAAATTGACACCACATTTTCCTCTTAACACTTGGTCACCACCTGCAGTGGTTGACAACTACATGTACTCAGTTACCATTTTTCCTGTTTTTGCTCATTCATTTTTCAATAAATCAATAAAATTGGAGAAATTATGAGGAGATTCAAACTTTAGGATAGAGCATATATATGTGATTTTTTGGTGAATCCATATTTCCATTGATCTCATGAGAAATCCCGTTCTTGGAGAAAGAAGTGAACAATCTTCTAATGCAACCTGGCTGGGGTTTAGAGTCCCCCCAAATAAGCGGAAAACCTTGTGGTGCTTTGAAATGCTTTCTTTCATCATAAAAATACTGTCTTCTTGGATTATGGTAAAAAATGGAGGATTTTAAGAAAAAGGAATGCCATGAAATTGTTTAATATTCCTCTCAAGGCTATATAGTCCTGAATTGTGGACACTGAAGCAACAATGAGTCAAAAAATACAAAAATAGCAGATAGACTGTGCAAGCTAACACTCAATCAGATGCTTTATCCGAGACACTCAACCCAAAATTCATGATTAGAACACAGTTTGCAGTATCCGTTCTTGGTTCTTGTGGACTTATATTCGTCTGTAACGGGCAGGCTGAGCCTCATGGCAAAAACACACACACAGACATTCACACACTGGCACAGAGAGAGAGAGAGGGTGGGAGATAGAAGTCTTAAAACCAAGAAGTCAATCACATAACATATGTGCAGAGAAGTTGCAAAACGTGGCAGTTCATTTTATTATCAAAAGTCAAAGTCCTAAGCAACGGGGGGACGCCAGCACCTGGGTCCTGCAATATTTGTTCGCCCATGCCAGACCTCGCACTTGGGACGGACTTGAATAACCATTTGCAAGAATGGCAGAACCTGAAAGTCATGAAACGTAGAAATGAACGTTCGAATGAATGAGAAAACAGAAAGCATTTGCAGTAGATATACCAACTCCCAAAGCGTCCACAGAGCTGGTTTATTAACTTATTCAACCTTGGACAGTTCAGGATCAGTTGAAATGCGTCTCAGTAATACAAGGAATCACTACATTTCATGGCGAACTAGGAACTTAACGCTCATGCTTCCCCAGAGCAATACACGTTTGAAACTATACGTCTCTCTCCTTAAGCAGTTTGATGCTGCTGCTGCTCTCTCTCCTTTTTCTCACTAACACACAAATACACGCAAAGTCATGTTTACATCATTAGATGTTCAAACAGTGTGTGGCAGAATAAATTGGCCGGTACCATTTATGCGGTTGTATGGAGTTAATGGGCTACGGTGTACAGATGTGTAGTCCCCGTCATAAGAGCACGAGAATGTTCTGCCAATACATATGGTCAACATGGCAGGTTTGCTTGCTACCTTTCGATACGCAGGTAAAACATTAGGCAGCTGCTTCATTGAACGTTGTCTGAAGCTATGCTCGAGAATGTATAAATTCTTGAATATAATTAAAACACCATGCTGTTTTCTTTCTTTCTCAAAAGAAAAAGATGAAAAAGAAAAAACAAAACATCATGATATATGAGGCAGAAATTAGAAGAGAAACACAAATATCTAGTTTGCCAACATGCTGATGGGCATAGGTCCACATGTTATTCTCTACTGGCCTAGTCATTCTCCCTGGATGTGGATGTCGGCCATCGAACTCGTGGGACTCTATATTAGAGTATCTGAAATTCAAAGCAGATACCAATATGGGCCAGAAAAGAGCATTCGCTGGGTTAGGGGGCTCAAATTTGACACCAAGGTGAAAAAGGTCAAGGGTTCAACACCCAGCGTGGGTGCTCCTTTGGCATAAATAGATAGACCTAATCCCATTTTGCATATTTATTTATTATAAAAAACAGCTACCAAAATGGTAAACTAGAGAGGAACAGATGCTAGAGCCAAAATTAAAAGTACATAGAAACCAAAGGAAAGTAACAATGTAGTATCATTGATTAGTTAGAAAACTAAAAAGAAGCAGCTAGACTAATAGGTTCAGCTATCAGACTGCCACGGATGCAAAAAGGGTCTTTGCAGGTTCTTTGTCTAGGTGTTACGAGAGAAATTGGAGAAGAGAATCGATCTATTGCACTTGCTCTAATCCCATGTCAATAAGGGATTACAGTCAATAAATGAAATTACAAAAAAGTCCTCAAATAAAACAAAATTATTAAAGATGCCCCACAAGACCTAAGAATATAAAATAAGCACAATTACTAAATATGTACAAACTACTCCCTCACGACAACAACTCTGAACAGTGAGTATACTTTTGGTGGAAGATCCTATGGGAAAGTGTCCAGTGTCCTATCCTCATGTCAGCCCAAAATAGCATGCTTTCAGAAAAATATAAGTCTATGATTCAAAAGAAGTTTGTAAAAATGAAATGGAATATTCAGTATAGGTACCAATGCTAATTACCTCGTGGTGAAATTGTTATGAGAAACCTAAACACAGTAAAGAGGCAACAACAAGGTGCTGCTGTTTGTTGATTTCACACATTAATTAGCTGATGATAAAGAAAACAGCCATCAAACCTTAATCATGAAAAGGTCCAAACCTAATAAATTAATATTGAAACAAATATGTGGCAAATCAAGCCTTTCTGGAAAAAAGGCCAAGGTGCCTGTCGATCTCAATCTCCAAGTGCCTTAAAAGCTTTTGTTCCCCAAACAGATTACTAACAGGATGACACAATGAAAGAGCACTGCAATCAGAAAAATGGTGGGAATAGCAAGATGTTTCAATTATCATCAAAAGGACATCATACATAAAAAGGGAGTTGCTAAAATAGGGGAAAGCACAAATTTTGCATCTCCCACATGTTTCTTTTGATCATAGAGAACTCCAAGCAAAGAGTCAACACAGCAAGGAGATCTTAAAAGCAGAGTGCTCACATGATTTCAAACAGAATGTATGGGAAAACATCCACGTGAATCTCTCAACAAACTCAGGAAATCTAAGCTGCTAAACTGGCTTTGAAGGAATTGCAGATAACAGTTAAACCTGACACAGGCAGCATCTAAGAGCACACAAGGAAGAAACCCATCACAAGCCAATTACCAGAGAACACCAACGAACGTTAACGATAGCAAGAAGACCAAATAGAAATAAAATCATCTTGATCAGTTCGTCAGTGCTCCCGGTAATAGGAATCTTACAAGATTTCTGTTGGGGAACGTGTGTGCTATCTATTCATCCTGCAACCCTGACTGCAACCCTGACATGATTACACAATCAAACAGTCAAGATACTCGCTTCTATTGACTCTCGGAAGCAGTCTGTTCCATAGATCATAAACAACCAGCAGCCACATTTGGGATAAGAAATATCCAAGCATTTTCATTTCTCTGTTTTCCCCCAAGCGATCTCAGTGCCAACAGAGTCAAACTTCAGAATCTCAGAAACCATCTCAAATCTAACTTCCTCTATCTAATCAACGACAAAAAATCAACAATTGTAACGGTTCACATCTAGCAATGAAATCTTCGCCAACTTCTCCGCTTTCAACCACAATGTCCACCGAGACAAACCAATTGTTATACGTAAATGGATAAATCGAAAGAAATATGCAATTGCCCAAAAGATAAAAAGGAAAAGAAGACCAAATAGAAATAAAATCTAATTGTAAAACGAAAAATGGAGATAAAATAAAGGAGTGACAAGAAAAAGGGAATACGGGGTACCTGGCTGAAACGAACTCTCTACTTCTCTTCATCCTTCTTCTTCGAGGAAGCCGGAGGAACGTAGAGAAGGGAAGCCACCATGGCCGCCGGGAAGACGACAAAGCGGGCCACGCTGGCTAGCCTGGCCAACAAGGGCTCTCCTCTCATGATCGACATCTCCTTCTCTCCCTCTCTCCTTCGCAAAGACCCTAGTCGCGAACAAGCGAAGCACCTCATAAACGAGGCTTTACCATTATAAAGTAGGATTAGAAAGTCAGTCATTATAATACGGCAACGGTTCGCAGTATTTTTAACATAGTTGCAGAAAACAAATGTTTTCAAAAGAAAAAAATAGAAAAAGATCATTTTATACTTAAAAAATTGATCAGTTGAACAAAACTGCATCAATGTTAAATACAGCTAAATGCTAGTTCAACAAATACAATCGCCTTTTATACCACCACTAAGAAACTTAAGAAACTTTGGCTACCAATCTTCATTAAGGCATTTAGATTTTAAAATTACCTTTGACTGTAGTTCCTTGCTAAAAATCTCCTTAGAGCAGGGCATGGTTTATTTACAAAATTCTACCAAACGGATCATCAGGATCCTTCGATAAACCAAACCACCAAACTAATTGCATAACAAGGAAGCGACGATCACATTTACAACTGCTTCAATTATTATAAAATGCATAATGATTTCATATATGCTACCAGTTGAAAATAAGAGAATCCATGAATAGAGAACTTATAGTATATTTACAATTAACGCACATGTAAAAGTGCTAACTAAGTTCATAGATTTTTCTAAGCATAGACATAGACATGGGGGGAGCAGGTTTTGAGGAAAACTAGGTTTCTTAAAAATTAAAAATCCAGTTTCCTGTCACCCCAAGAATGGGGTTTGTGAAGCAAAACGAGGTTTTGCATTTCAAAACCCCATTTTGAGGTGTCATCCAAACACGGCGTAACTTTTTGGAAAAAGATGGAAAAACGAGAAAAACTTAAAAAAAATGCGTTCTTTGATGTTTTTGGTTCCTTTTTTGTATTTTCTATTACTGCATTCTTTTTGCACATTTTGCATTTTACTTTTTGGAGTTTTCTTTTCACTTTTTTAAAAACTAGGCAAATTTTTTTTCGATAAAAACAAGTTTGCACCATATTATTCCTGAAAAAAATCTTGCCGTTTAAAATACATAAAAGTTAGTTGTCATTATGAATTTGAACAAGAATTCATGGTTTTTTCAACGATAGTTTCTAATTTTTATCCATCTGTCATACAACAACAGCATAAAATTATTATATACATGTAATTAAGGAAGCATATCAGCCTTTCATTTTTTTTAAGATTGGTGGTCGTAGAAAAAGAAGGAGAAGAAAGCAGTTGACCCTCCTGCCAATTGCCTGGAAAAGAACGATGGTACTTGCTCTGTGTGAAAATCTGTAGAATCGTAAAAACTTGGAGTCCCACTTCTCAAGATTGGAATAAGGGTTTAAGCTCAGGTCTTGATAAGATCCAAAGCGTTCTGGATCCGATAATTCAATTCAATAAATAAGGGCTGAAATCCACATTAATACACACAAATTCTGTAAATAAATTGGATGGTTCTGCTCGAAAATACTTCCAAACCCAAGTTAGTAAAATATAAGTCAGAATCCATATTTTATTGCTGCATACATATCCTTTTGTTAAGGAACAGAAGACTATTTCCATGCACAAAGAATGTTTGATTTAAAATCAAAACACAAGAAACTACAGAATTTTGAAATGAGTGAAACAAGAAATTAGTTATTAATCCCATGACAGATGGCCTAGATTAGCAGCTCTAAATTGGAGAAATAAAGTCAATCAGAATGGGCCAAAAATAATGACCCATGGGTTCATATGAAGATAAATACCATTTAAATCATTTTGAGAGGAAGGATTACTATAACTTGATCTTCAGCAAGTCGGACGTAATTGCCGTTAATCCAAGGTTAAGATGATAACCATGTTGATTAAGAAGATGAATTCTAAGACTAGGCTGATACCAATCTAAGTTAGTCAACCTGAATAAAAAAAGAATAACTTATATGTGTGTATTTATGTTACACACTATCGATCTCTCTGCCTTTACATAGTCAACTGAATCTGATCAAATCTGTAGTTGGGATCCTTCTTTCAATCTATACTGGATCTGAATTATCTGGAACCTCAAAACTCATTGACATCTGAGCCCATCAAACAAACCCCAAAAGGAAGGCATAGCGCCAAGTTAGCTGCAATGATGTATCTAAATAGGCCAAACCATGTCGGACCAGGATCAATATTCAACTACTAAGTCTCCTTGAACAGACCAGGACGTGCGGTTTGGACCTATATTAGATTCAAGTTCAAACAGAGAATAGTATTAAAATGAAGCCAATCTGCCTCTTAGTCGTGCACGAAATATAGGTTCAGGCATTTTCTTATACCAGATCCGATATCACAATACAAGGCTCAAATCTTGTGTCCAAATCAACCAAATTGGATCTCATGTCCAACTTTAGATCCAGACCAATTGAGGAAGAGTCTACTCTCCTCCTTTTCTCTAAACCCTATCAACGAACGGTATGTTCAACACATAAAATCTACTTTGCCGAACAAGAAGGGTTATGATCGTTACCATGATTCACATGGCACAAAGTGAAACTGCCTCAACTCTGTCACCTTTAGGCAAAAAACGGCCGATAACTATGCTGTTAAAAAAAAAAAAAGTCACTGATGTGCAAGTTGAAATGCCGAAAAAATGACAACTCAAAACACCGAAAATAAACCCTGTACCTTACAAGGGCACTAAGGGTTAAGTGGGAGCTTTAGCTTTTATCTAGGCAATACATCTCACCCACTCACAAAAAAAAAACACTTTTTTCGGTTTAAGAGCTACTCGCTCACATGAAAAGAACACTTTTTTATGTTTACCTTAATTTCATGAAGCACAAAGAGGGCTCATCCAGAGAGGTCTTTGGGAACTCATGGATAAATTTCACCCTTCTAAGAGTGAAGATTTCTCAAACAAAACATAAAAGCATGTAAATCCTTAGAACGATACAAGAGTGAACTTCAAATTCATATGCTCCACATGTGAATCTTTGGCGCACCGTTAATATTTACAGATGAGAAAATTTATGGACGTCATGTTCATGGCAGCCACTAAGAGATGAATGGTTAGCACCAATATGAAATTAAGCAAACATTCACCACGTTGCAGTCCCATCAGATCGTGTTCTAGCATCAACGTCATGTTCTCAGATACGCCTCGGAGAAAGCTGCAAACCATCATGCCAACAAATTTGGTGCCATGACTACATTTCACGCGGAAAATTTCCACAAACAAAACTGAGGTTATGATTATATCGACTTCACACAGGCAAAACATTAGCAGACATGAAATAATGAATACGTACTCCTAATCCCAGCGGAATTGTAATAGATTGAGAAGAAAATATTTCGTTTCCTAATCTAAGTGGATTTATAATCTTATAATGGATTGAGGAGAAAACACCATCCGTTACACATGCAACAGCAACGAGTCAGACATCAGTAGTGATAATTTTCCCAAGAGTAAATCTTGACACTGAATGTAAGGACACCTTTTTCCCAAGCATCCATGGAAAAAAGCCTTCGGACACGGTGCCCAAGAAGGCAAGTTTGCAGAAAACCAGCAGACCCATTTTCTCCAACTCGTGCTCGACATGGTATTGCCTTAGCACCAATTCCATCGGTAGAAATCACTACCATACGGACATTGATCCAAGAAATGCAATGCATTCTGTATCATTTTTTAAAATCTCTGCTATACAGACATTGATTCAAGAGTTTCTATGTATTCTGTTTCATTTTTAAGGTAGACCTAGTAAGGCATACATCGTTAGACCCTTCACACAAAAGTTCAAAATACATACGTCCTTCCACTGGCGAATAGATCTTACCATGCTCCCAAAGCACTGAACGTATGCACAATGCATTGATAGCAATCCAGTCCTTGCCTATGTTTATACAAAAAGAAAAAACGTACCTAATTCGTTACCGGTGAATGAAGTTACATTAACCACATAAATTGCAAAATATTGCACATCTGCCATGGATCCAGACCCTAGCCAAACTGCTGAGGAAGGCTGTCTTTTCCTGTATATGGACATGAGTGTGCATGAGAGAGAGAGAGAGAGAGGGAGAGGGAGAGAGAGATATGTATGAATGGAAGAGAAGTTTCATCTATCAGAAACTAAAGATGCATCCGACCGATTCTACAACCTATGTTCCTTTTGTCAACTCAGCTTGATAAATGATAAGGTGCATGACAAGATTAATATAAGGCAGAAAGGAGAAATCCAATTTAGGAATAAGATACTGTAAAAAATGATTATATAAAATGAACGGTAGGATCTCCAAAAAATGAAACTTGGTGAACAAGAAAAATAAGACATGTCACTCCCATCTCTATTAGCCTCCACCAATATCATCCCCTTAGCTACATAGTTTATGGGAATAAAAACAAAAAGTTAAGGCTGGTAATGTACACATAAGAACTAGCAACTACATTGGTAAGATGAGTTAACAAGAAAAGAAAAAGTGTCCACTTACACGAGCAAAAATGTACAGATACCCACTACAAGCAGATGGACCAAATTCTGCTTTATGCGTGAGGAGCAAAAAGAAGGGTTTGGTAATGGGAACCCCTGCTGTTAGAGTTGCTACTAGCACCGACCCTTCCCTGGGGAGGGAATGCCAGAGGGGGAAATCCTCTTCTTTCAGTGAGTAATTCACTTGAGCCGCTGATCTGGCAAAATAATTAAATCCCCCTGTTAAAAGAATACACTAAAAGCATCACAAAGGATCCCAACAAGGATAGTGCAAATAGAAACATAGCAAAACATCCTAGCATACTACATGTTCAAATAATCATCACCACCTATTAAACATAGATGTTAACAAAATACATAATAAAACTCCACCACAGTACACAGGTATGAGCACCAGAACAAGTATACGGCAATAAAAATTGCCAGGAAGAAACAGGATTACTGTAATAAATAAATAAGCATCCAAGTACACACAGATCCTTGTCAACAAACTTTTGACATTTACTTAAAAAAAGAGAAACAAAGGAAAATGAAAAAAAAGACATTTGAAAAATAACACCAAAATGAAAATATAGATGCCTTTAATATCTTTCCAGAAAAAGTGTTGTTTAATATATTTTAAATTTTCTGATATTTCTTTAACATTTTAACAACTGTTTTTAGTATTTATTAATGTTTGTGTAAGAAACATAGTAGAAAACCCAAAGTTTTATCTCTCTCAATAATATATATATATATATATATATAGAGGACTAGTTTCATCTGGTCTCATTTTGGAACTGGATTGTCCAGTGCCCTTCTCAATCTCTCTCTCTTCCTCTTTTCTTTCCCCCTCTCATTTCTCCCTCCCCATCTCGTCCCACTAATCCTCTCTCTCCATTAAATGAGGGAGGGGGAGAGGGTATGTTGACGTTGGGAAGAAAGGGGGAGAGAGAAACGAGAGAGGGAAAGGACTAGTGAGAGAAGCAAAGAGAGAGTTTGCATGTGGGGTGGAAAATCTGGTCCCAAATGGCACAGTATTTCCTCAATACGCACACAAAAGATATCAAAAGCTCTAGGTGCAACGTAAGTAACAAGTCGAGTTTAAGCTTAGGCATGACTAGGCACATTAAGTGGACCTCAAAAAACAAATAAAATTCAACAAATAAACTAAGGAAAACCTTCATTGTATCAAAAAATAAGGGGGGAGAGGGGGTGGGGAAGCACAGTGGATAAATAAGATAAGAAAGGAAATGAAGGAAAACAAACAAAAGAAGAACTTAGGGAAAGAAAACAAATTAAGAAAAAATAAAATAAAATTCTCCCCTCCCAATTCTTCTATCTTCCCAGTCATTCCTGGTTGATCCTTCTTCCCCCAACTGCCTGGACAATCAGACATCCATGGAGAGGGCAAAAAACTCGGGTTTAGTTTAGGTCTTTTTCAATTTTGTCGTTCATGTACCAGTAGAAGATTTGGCAGCCACCACAGCCCCAGGAGTTGAATACCCCATTCAAGATTATTTTTATTTTTTTTTAATTTTAAGATGCCTGCTGTTGCACCAGGATCTGCTGTGCTAGGTTCTAAAGCATGAGCCGAATAATAATGAGTGCTAAAGGATCAATGGGTCCATGGCTAAATCAGGAAAGGTGAAAAGAACCAATATCAGGGAATGATAGAAAATGAAACCATGAGCTCAAGAAGTTGAGGCAACTATTACATCAAATAATATTAAGCATGTTTCTCATCTTTTCTCCAAAAGAGACCCTTATGAGCCTCTAAAATGTCTCAGGTCATGACAGGTGACCTAGATGGCCTTATACATGTCACCAGCTATCAGGAAAGTCTGCCTGGTTCTCTGCACCCAGTATTGGTGTAGCAGCTATATTTTGGTTCAACCATAGCTCCTCCAAAAAATCTATTGATTCTCTCCCAATTGGTTGGATCATAGGTGTTCCATGGAGGGTGAATCATAGGCCTATTACTGCATTTCTAGGGCCCAGTATATGATATCAAAGCAAAAATTTATCCACTCATTGATTGATGATGACTTAAGACCATTTGAAGGGTTTCTTTAACAGAGGAAAAAGAAAAAAGGAAAATGAAGAACAATATTTAGGCTATTAAAAAGCCTAGGCTGTTCAATGTATAGAACTCCTACAGGCCTCTTTTTTCTACTCTCCTCTACCTCCCCAACCATTGGGGAGGGGGGGGGGGGGGAGAGAGAGAGAGAGAGAGAGAGGAAGTTCTGGACATAGGACGGCTTAGGTTATGTCCCTTGGTGTCCACAAAATATGGAGTCACCATATATAATATATATATATATATATGTGTGTGTGTGTATGATAGATTTCCAAAATAGCACCAGAGTCAATCAACCTGAAGCAGAAAGAAAGAGAATGAAGCAGTATGTGGTAATGTGTCAGTCATGACATGATTAATCACTTCTATGATACATAACATGTGTATGCAATGAAATAATGTTCATGTAGATCTGGGATCGGTATGTGTGTGTGAGAGATAAGGGTGTCGAAAATTTGGAGGTACGTTTGGACAGGATCTAGGTCAGACATAGTTCAGATCCATTTCCACTTATTTTTCTCTTTGGTTTTTAAAAGATTAAAGTAGAACTACATCTGGCATTGTCAAGATTGTTTACAGCTTCTACATTCAAAATAGGATAAAAAAAATTTACAGCTTCTACATTCAAAATAGAATAAAAAAAATGATGTTTTAATTTAGAAAGTTTTGTATCTATATTTTGTGGAAATGTGCTTTTGTGTGTTCATGTGTACATTGCATGTGTACCTCACCTACATGACGGTTTGTGCGAAGACTGCGAAGAACTGCACCTAACACGTGCCAACTGATTCCAAGAGAAGAATCACGAGTTATTCTTAGCTATTGAAGCCACCTACAACAAACTATCACTCTCAGTGACCAAGGAACCAATACAATGTTAAAACTAATGAACAAGCAATCAACTAAAAAGAAAAGTGCACATATAACGAATTTTCAGCATGTTGAACTTCTAAAAACCAACCAAATTGCCAAAAAAATATCTACAATAAAAAATCTCTATGGTGGCACTCTTTCATCACCTTGTTAGCAGAAGATATGACTCAATAACATCACACTAAAGAGACATATCTGACATGATTGTACATTTGTACAACCATATGCTAGTGTAGACAAGTGGTGCACTAAAAGATGGACAGGCACGCTAACTTGATGCCACTGTCTTTGGTTACTGAAATAACTACCTATACCCTTCTCCGCATATTTAAAATAAACTGAAACTGCACAAAGGCCACGAAAGAACAATGTGATAACTTTTCCATTTAAGTAATAAAAGTGCATACCTATGTACTTGGGGGGAGGAGGGCTGATCAGGTGACTGAGCAGGTGAGCCACCCTTAGATAGGCCATGCCGTTGCTCATACAAGCCTGGTGTCATGCCTCCATCACGGATCTGTGTTGCCTCGTTAACACTTCCAAAAGGACCTGGCCCCAAGGAGCCAAACTCAAGTTGCTCCTGAGACTGAGCAAAGCCAAGACCATGCTCATAGGGGTACAACATTACAACCGATGGAACACTGGGACCTGTTCCACTCAAAGTCGTCCCAACTGCATTAGAATTGGCAGCCTGAAGAGGGTACATACTGTATGCTATATTGCCTGTGCCATGAACAGGATCAGTGGAAGTAGAGGGTCCATTTTGTGTCCGAATAGCCGTAAAAGCTTCATGTCGGTATGAATCCCATGTTCGATCTCCTCTGGAATCAGGTCCACCAGGACGTTCAGACCTTGAATGTGGCTTATCAGACTGGCTGCGGGCCTCATATTTGTTGTGGTTTCTCCAAGAGCCACGTGATTTTGAGTTGACACTCCAACCTCTGTCACTGTCCCCTTGATCATTTTTGTCAAAGTTGTAGCCTCCTCGGTGACTCCGACTGTTTGCTGATTGCCTGTCTCTGAATGCAGCTGGTTTCTGGAAAAAATCACCAGTTACAGATTTTCATTAATCAATTATTTTTAATTTCTTAGTCCTTGATGCTAAGGCAGAGACCAGCTTACACTTTAAGGAGCATAGAAGAAAATACCCTAACGGAAGAGTAAATATGTAAGGGTCAATGAAAACATTGGGTCCGAGACAGGATGAGAGAGATGGTGTGTGCTCCCTATGAACGAAAGTATACTTCAAAATTTATAAATTTATAGTTAAATCATGGTAGCCAAGGTTTCTCACCTTGATGCTATGGTCGGGCAATTAATTTCCAGAAGCTACACCCAGAGAAACCATGTTTGAATCACTAGACTAACTACAGGACCTTGGATTATGGGCGGTCTGGAAATTAACTTATTATGAATAATCTCTAGACCCGTCCAGGATAAATCCCAAAAGGAAAAAAACTCAATTCAAAAATACAGAAACTGTGTCAATGTGCCAAGGAGAAGTAAAAATTATCCATAAAGGAAAAAAAAAGGAGAAAGTGTTAACTCTTAAGTCGGACTTTATAAGTGCCTAACCCTTCAGAAGTCCTTCAGTTTCATGAAGCCAGGTGGACTTGATGATGGCCAAGCAACAGTGGCATCATAACTGAAAGAAACATATCACAAGTATATGAAGACTGAAGATCAACAGTATGCAGGACTTACAGGATTTGGTAAATAAGTCCCTGTGCCACCCCGATATCTTGGCATCTCCTCATTGTAGTACTGATAAATTCCAGAAGGTCTGCTAGACCCTGGTTGCAAAGGAGTAACAGGCACAAAACGTGGCCCATAACCCATGACCTGCGTGAAAAGACCCATGTTTACTCCAGATAATGGTCTTCCTGGTCCATCCAATGGAAAATGTCCTTGGAGATAAACAGGTGGCACAATCAATTGTGGTGAATAAATTATTGGTGGGTGATTACGAGCACTCTGACATATTCGCCCATATTGCAGATTCTGCCAATGGCTTATAAAATCACTGTGCAGAATATCCACATTGAGCTCTGCCCTTGGCTCCATGGCAGGAATATCTATAGAACTTGGGTTCCCAAAAGCCTCAGGCTGCTCCAGATTCTCTGGAGCATCAAAGTTGGAAGCAGTAGCACTATGCTCTGACAAGTTTGCATGACCATTCTCCAGGCTATCATCTCTATCAAACTGCCTAGGTGAACCTCCAGAACTCCCTGCATCAGGTGGGAAATTATAGAGCGGAAGCATTGTCACAAAAGGAACTGGAGGCCCTGTAGGGTAGAAAGTAATTTGCCGAGAACCAGAACCAACAAGCATTGGCCCAGGTATCATGGGATCTGATCCACTGGAACCAGCTTCATAACCAACAGGCAATGAAGAAGGGACTGCAGAAGCAGGTCCCCCATCCCTTGATGATTTCATATGCCGATCCTTGTTCTCCATTTTCTCCATTTCGTCTACCAGTGATATATCATTTTCATATTGCCAACTGACCTTGGATTTGTCAGGTGTAGCAGGTACCACTCCAGGAATTCCTTTTCTTCCCCGCTTGTCTCTGGCAGATTTGGGCAGCTTAGAAGAATTCACCTCATTCAGTGCAAAAGATTTCATGCTTGCAGACTTATCTGATGTGTGGATATCATTGCCCCTGATGTTCTGTAGTTTTTGAGGTTGACCCCTGACTGAATTATTACTAGAACCACCAAATCGTGAAGATGACCCAAATTCCGTACCACTAGAGGAAGCATTTTCATTTTCATGCCAAAATGCAGCATCACTATCATCCTGGTTTGATTCAGTCAAAGTGGAATTTTCATTGCTAGAATCAATAACCTCCTCTTGACTGGAAGCCAACCTAAGCCCAGAAAAATAACGTGATAGTTGAGGAGGAACAAGACCAGGAGGGAATTGCATGCCAGAACCCCAAGCAGGGTCAATCATAGGCATCATTCCACCTAAATTTCGTTGTGAATAGCCGAAGATGGAAGATTGCAATGAAACAGGTAAATGTGAAGATGTTAAACTCATGGGTCCAGGAAATACATGTGCTCTAGGAGCTCCAATCATGTTAACTAAATCTTGCTCTTCCTGATGTGAGTGTTCTTGCACTCCGCTGCCATCACTGTGAGCATAATTACTTACTGTTTCTGACAAATTAGGAGCAATACTAACATCCAAACTTTGCTGTGAACTGCTGTGTCTAAGATCATTGGAAGAAGCCTGGCAAGATGCAGATGCTTCAGATGGCATGTTCTTCCTTTTATTGCTGTAGTCAGGCCTCGCACCAACATGGTGGTTCTGTCCAATATCCACGGCCTTGTTACCCCGCCGTCCTCTAGTGGATGCTTCACTGGATGTCTCAGTGAGTTCTGGGCTAGAACTTGTCCTTGCAAACTGATGTCTAACTTGGGCTTCTTGATTATTAAGGGAGTAATTTGGCTTCAAAACTTTCTGAGTCTTGTCCAAACTTACAGTTTGAGTACCATAATTCTTCTGGCTTAGACTGTGATAAGCTCCAGAACTACTATTTATCCTTGCTGTGTTCTCTGATGAAGGATTATGAATGCATGCAGCACCCTCAGAAGGAGAAACATTGCCAATCCCCACAAGCCCATCATTAACTCCTTTTTTCTTTGTTGTTGAGTGGTATCCTAGTTTATCAGATCCATCTGAGGGCCCCATGTTTGGAGGTTTCAACTGCCAAAGTTCTGGACCTGGCGCATCTGGACGATGCCTGCCACCATGCCTCTCCCAAGTGTTCAAGAAGAACTGATTGACCTCAGCAATTAGGTTATCCTTGGGACACTCAAGTAACCTTGCTAGCTTCTTAGCACCAAATGCAAAGGCACTTCGTATCCTAAAGAAATTACCTGTCAACCATAAAGTCATACCGGGCAATTCACAAGTTACATTACATTTCATTGTTGGTTCTCAATTATGATTCATTATTTTTCCAGCTCCATCACAAAAATGCGACTTGACAAACAATCACATGGCAGTTCCAAGTTATTAAGAAATAGTGACTACAGGGTACAAGAAAATTATGTGCCCCAGAGGTATGAATTTTTCGGAGGAAAGAAGCATTGCATTTGCAGCATAACCAAAAATGCTGTGAATAACCAGGTGATGTCATTCATTATTGTCAAAACATTAATACGGACAAAAAAAAAAACTTGTTCAAAAAGTTAAGTCCAGTAGTAGTTTGCAGTTTGGACTCTGGAGGTTACAGTCCAAGTAAATTGAGCCTCAAACTTTGGGAAGATGAAGAAGAAGAAATTGATGAGTATGTGCAAAAATATAAGATGAAGAACTGAATACTCTAGATCTAATCACTTCTTAAAAACATAAGCACTTCACATGAACAGGAGCTTCAATGCACCATATGCTTACTTACACACTGGGTGATAACATGTTCAATAACTTACAGGTTTTGTGTTACTGTCTCAAGATTTACTTAAAAGGAACATTCAGCAAATTCTCAATATTTCATGCAAATCAGTTCAGTTCCAGCTAATGATTCACATTCCCTGCTTACATGTTCTAATGACATAAATAACATGCACGTAACATACAAAAAGTAGGTTTTTATACCACAATTCATATGGGACTGTTGAGAATTGTTCTACAGAATGTTGCCAATAAGTTCTTTAGTTTTAAAATTTTGGACCTCAGAGACTAGATCTTAGCCCATGTTGAAAACCAGATGAGAGTCTGTTGTTGCATTAGCACCTTTTAACTGAACTTTAGAACTGAAGCTACTAAAATCATCACGAAGCCAGATTCTCCATGGCCTGATTAATTCAATTCACAATACATACAATTTCATGAGATAAGTAAAACCAACACCTCCTTAAGATAGTCTTTTGCTAACTTCTCCTGGTCTACAATCTCACTTTAAAAAGATATAACAGTTTTAAAAAAACCAATGAGAATAAAAACGCGAAGAAAGGAACCAACAGCAAAAATCCAAACAGTCATGCTCCTAAAATTCAGCAATCCTAGCAAACAGTAAAAAAAACAAATAAAAGGTCAAGATAATGAGGAACAATGCTAAAGGACACAAGGTTCAACGAAACTAGCAGATCACCCACACCTTTACTGACACTTCGTCCTAAATTGTTATTTGTACGTAATGGATCAATGATGTTGAAATGCTTTGACACAAAAGGTTGCCCTTGATTTTCCTGAACTCCAGGGTAAACAGCATATATTGAACTACAAGCATCGAGAAAGGGCTTGCTGAGTAATAACTCTCCACCATCATTCCGAGGAGGGTCAGCTGCAAAATATTTCAAATGTATGAATATGGGCCTCCAGATACAATTTATTCAAAAAAACTTAGGGGTGGAAAAAGATGATTCACCACTTACCAGTTATGTCAGGAAGCTGACTAATTGGGACAGGACCCCAGAGACTGACACAAAAATTTTCCCAATCAAAGTTACTAAAGAACTCCAAGAAGCGATAAAGAACCTAAAGCAGTTGTAAGGAAAATCATTCAGCCACATTATTAGTAATAAAGCATCTAGTACATACACAGCTGCAGAAACACAGGCAATTTTAATTACCTCCAAGGGCCCAGTAAAGGAATTGTTAAACACATGAAAGATATACAGAACCAGAGTCTCTAAAGCATATGTAGAAATCAGCCCATGGTGGGCCCCCAGTATACGGCTCTCATAGTAACACCAAGCCTTTATCAATATGATACTGCGCTTGAATAAATGATTTTGATTTATCAACTGGTCAACCTACAAATAATAGAAAATTCAATCTCACTACCAATACTAACATAACAAATTCATTTAATGCATCTCCTTACTGTCAACTTCAAAGTTTCACTTTCATGTAAATCACAGATTAACAAAGTCTCACCTCCTCAAGAAAACAAAGTGTACATAACCCACCAAGCTGGTTAAAAGATATATCTACCACAATGTTTTCGACTAGGCACTTGATTATCTTCACCTAAGGAAAGGGCAGAAAGAAAACGGAAGTAAGCATTTAAAAGATAGATACTCTTCAAATATATATATACGCATACATGGATGTACATATGATGAATCCAAAATGAATAGTTTGAGAACCAAATACAACCATAGACAGCAAGAGACCATGGGGCATGCATAAGTACCTAAGCTTGTTCTGCTGATGAATGATTTCTTAAAATTAAACATGAAAACACATGATATTTGCATGCATGTGTTAGTCTATGTGTCTTTTTATCATAATAACAAATACTCGGGCATTTATTGGAAGGTTTGTATCCTCAACTATTCATGCAGAAGTTTGTTTTCCTTGGAAAAATCTTCAATTCAAAAACTTAAATACATAAAAAAGGTAACAGAAAATTATGAAATTATGAGTTATCCACAATATTTTTCACAGAAACATCAATATAGGCTTAAAATAATTATTAAAATTTAAAGAAGCAAAACAATTGTCTAAAAATATATTTAAAATGGTTTTAAAAAATTCGCAAAAGAATTGTAATATGTTCATGCGACGAAGAAATTGGTGTTATTTTCAAAATATCGTGCCAAATTCATCTTTTCTAATATTAATACATGCTAACATTTGTGACTACAATATATACGGGTTTTAAGAATTTGAACAAAAAAAAATACAAGCATTAGTATGCAACACCATAAGCCATCCGATCAACATGGTTGGATCACTCACACATGGACACATGTATGGAAACTGAATAATCTAACTACCATTGACTTTCTTAAAAAATTGTTTTACAAGTGTTCATTTGTTGGCCATCCAATCATGTTCATCATTTGACACATGGTGATCCTACACTGTTAGCTCTTGACTAACAAGCTCTTCTCGACACACCCACACCCACACCAACACCCACACAGAAGCCCAGCTTCAAGAACGACTATCTCCATTAGGGTTTTAATCCCTAGCATTGCATCCTATTTATATGTGTATGAGTATGCTTCGGGTGGGTTGTTACCCTGCTCCACTAAGCCCTCCGACCTGACTCCACTGATTATAACCTACACTGTAAAACATAACATGGAATGCAACATAAAGTTAAAATAAAGGAAATAAGAACTTATCAGACTTGGAGCCTAACATATACATACATTATATATATATATATATATATATATATATATATATATATATATATATATATATATATATATATATATAGAGAGAGAGAGAGAGAGAGAGAGAGAGAGAAGACACAAAGACTCAACAATGAGTCGAGCAGAGAGTAACTTTATATTATATATACATATTATATATATGTGTGTGTGTGTGTGTGTGTGTGTGTGTATAAGGCCTGAACTCCTTAAAAAGTATGAATTTCTTTAGTAAGATCATGTAAACTGAGCAGAGAGTAAAAGCTGTACCAGTAGATTAGGAACTATTATATGACTGACCAAACAAAAATGTTAAGCAAAGGGAGAAACCAGTGAAACTGAAGCTGAATAAAGCACATCAAGGGAAAGGCATGAAAAACTTTCTAAGGTCCTGAAACAAATGAAGGAAAATGGCAGCATCTAAGACCGGTCAATAAATGTGGGGCACAAAACAAAGCTTACTTCTGCTTGAATGTATTGAACTTCCTTTACATGGAACTCTGCATCCTCTCTCTTTTCCTCATTCTCAAGCATATCCCGAACATCATTTGCCCATGTGTCTTTTACATGCTGGTTCTTACTGAAGGCTGTCAAATCAATATCACCGTCAGGCAAATAGGTCTTCAGAGGAACAGATCCGAAGGTGAAGACCTGTACATTATAAAAATGTTAGAGATGCTCCTTAGGGGGCCCAACATAAATCCAATAAATATGATATATAAAGTACCTCCAGAACAAGCCAATGCTATATGGACAACCAAACAATCAAATGTGAGTGAAGATACAGAAGAAAACAATATCCATAAAGTAGCTTTGCTTTGGTCAGTTCATGCTGATGATAATTTGAAATCCTGTTCAGCAGCTGCAAATCCCTCTATTTTCATCGATATCCATGTCTTATAACTGCATGGGATATTATAGAGTATTCGCACATTCTAGGCCCAGAATGGCTAAAAGTCTGGACCACACATTTAGCCTAATTCAAGTCTACTAATCAAAATATCAAATTGACTTACACAAAAACAATCATCTTTGTAGCTCCAGACCAGAATGTTTCAGTTCATGCTCCTACCTATTATCTGGACATACTGTTTACAACCCTCTTCCCACCAAATCACCATTTGAAAGGAACGAAAATTTTAATCTTCCCAATCTAAATGGGAGAAAATTGGATACTTGATAAGAATGACAGAAAGCATCCCTTATGTTCCATAATAAGCTAAAATTTAAGATATGAGTTACAGACTAGGCAGTTGCTTCAACAGGTTTCCTGCAGAAATTACAAGTGATACCAGATAAAGAGTACTGCAGATGCCACAAACTTATTCTTTGAAACTGTTCATGAACGGCATGCACCAAGGCACTAAAGCCAACTGCTATACACTGAGAATATCATAGAATGAGCATCCCATGCATCTGACCGTTTCTTTAGGAGAAAAAAAAAAGGCCAGCTATTTTTGACAAATTGCAAACAGCTCATGGACACTTCTCATCCTAAGGCCCATTACCCAACTGTATGCAAAATCCTATAGGTTTCTATGCTTGCATATATATTTGTGAAGAAACCTATTGATGTTGTGATAGAATAGATTGCTACGGGCTTGAGGAAACCTTGGAAGCACATGAGTACATGTAACAGGCTAACAGCCTAAAGACACAGAAAAATAATTAAAAAAAGAATATGAAAAGTGTTTAATAACAGGATAAAATTAGAAAGTAATTATTTTGAAGTTTGAACACTGCAAGTTAATTGCTCATATTAGGTTTGAGAATAAATATTATATTTTTTTCAAAACAGCACTAGTTCTTGAATACTAGATAAGTACATAGTACACCATATGAGCATCCCTGTCCCTGAGGATACATGACATTTCCTAATGTGTATTTGCAATCACACAAAGATTTCTGTTCACAGAATTATCTTCTCACACATAATAAAGTTTAATGACCCCTCAGAGAATTTGGTAAAGTAGATTAATAATGAAAATCACTCCCAAAACATATGCAAGATAACAGATCTAGCTACTGCTGATCGTATTTATAGAAACTAAATATATCCCTCAATCATATATGCATATGCAAATGTACCCATATACAAGTCAATGCACAGTATGCACAGATTCATGTGTCCATCCACATTGATGCAACATCATTCGGTTCATAATCACATTGCATTGAACCAATGCTGGGGCACAATCAACTTCTTAACTTTCAGACATATGAAGTTGCTCACCACACCAATTTAACAACCATGCCCACAATGTATGCCACAGGAAGACAGTATTGCAACTTGCCAAATGTGTGGACAAACTTCCCGAACAAGCGTCCACAATGATTGATTTCTTATGGATAATAGAGACAATTTGGGTATGTTTCTATTTATACTCTATTTTTTCATTGCTTCCGTCCAAAGAGAGACAAAAACATTCATAGATAAAAACCATATCATAGTTGCATAGACTTGAGCATATACCTGACAAGAAAAACACTTCATGATCAGCTGCTGCACATAATTGGCAACTGCATTCCTTCGTTCTTCAGAAGGTTGGTTTGGCTGGATACATGCAATCAATTCTGCAGTTCTCTCTTCTGCTTTTAACCATCTTTCACTGTTCAGTTTTCTTGTTACTCTTGCTGCAACATTTGGTAAAAGGCCATTGGGCAAAAGGCCGTCTGATTGTGCCCAGCTTTCATTGTCGCCCATGCAACTTCCTGCAACTAAACGATTCTATCTATCTGTCTCCCTCTAAAGAGAGAGCACTCCCCAAATCCCTCGAATAGCTAGAAAAGATATGCGCCACAATGAAGGGGAAAATGACCACCATAAGATTTTCCGACAGGAACCCGTTTTTTCCTGAACCTGCAACAAAGCTCAACAACTTCCGGGCCGTCACTCAAAAGTACTCATATTGTGCTTCCCCCTTACGGGAATCAATCAGAATGGGTGCTAGAACAATGCAAAGTCTGCAGCGAAAGTTCATTAATCTAAAACAGTGGTTAGAGCTCCACTCCAAGCCAACAGGAGAGGACGACGAGTTTAGCCCGATTTCTCTTCAAAAACTGGGTCGATGAAACGAATTACAGAAACCAAAGGTCACAAATTCCCAAAAACGATGTGCGATTCTTGAAACCAAACTACCTGCAAGCATAAATAACACAACTAGATTACTCAAACGGTTGAGAAAACTGAAGTACCAAAATTTAGGTCAAGCGACCAAAAAGAATCAGAAAAACGTCAACAAAATGTCATAAAATCAAACTCAACAACCACCCCTTTGGTCTCCCCTTAGTTCATTAAAAAGGAAGGCAAACATCTAAACTCTCTAACGATCAATGTCTACGCATGCATTAAAACCAGACTCAATTCGACATCTAAACCCCCAATCAACCGAACAACATACGCTGAGAAATACAATGAGGACGACAGCCATCAAAGACGCAAGACATACAGAAACTACGAAAACCAATAGGAAGTATCAGACTAAAAGCCCCAAAAATGAATTGATGGAGAACACATCAAGTCCGAGAGACACCACCAACCAGAACCGAACCCTAATCCTCACAAAAACTCCAACAACCGCCGAGCAAATGAAAATGGGCACCTCTAAATATTCATCAACACGCGTCCAGAAGCAGCGCCAAACACACTCGCAGGAGCAGAGATCAGTCGAAGGAACGACAGCCCATTTAAGATCGACACCGCCAGTCAGGAAAATACAAATAAAATCGAGGTAAAATGGCAGAAAAACCTCTGCACCAAAAGGCTCACCTTTGCTTCTTCTTCTCTAAGGAGGGGGGATTGATGAGAATAAAAAATATATATATGGGGTTTCGGTGGCGAATGGATTTCTATATTAGTGGTTATTCAAGAACCCCTCAATGTTCCTCTCTCTCTCTCTGTCCTCCTTTTCCCCTTTTTCTGTCTGTAGTCTTCTTGGTTGCGTCGTGGATGAAGATGGACGAAAATCAAACGCAAGAGGGCAATGACACAAGATAATGGGGGACGTCAGAGGTTTTTAAAAATTTATTTTGGATTGGGGTCTATTTTGGTACTTTCTATTTCTTCTAAAGCTGCTGGATGTTTCTGAAATGTTTGTTTGAGCAGGGTGCCCTGGAATCTTGACTTGGTAGAAGTCTGGAGGTTTTTAAAAAATTGATTTTGGGTAGGGATCTATTTTGGTATTTTCTTTTTTGTTTTTACATTTTCTAAAGCTGCTAAATGTCTTTTGCAATGTTTGCTTTGTCCCAGGGTGTACTTTGGAATTTTCATTTAGTAGAAGTCTGGGGGTTTTTAAAAATTGATTTTAGGTTGGGGTCTATTCTGGTTACATTTTCTAAAGTTGCTAGATGTTTTCTGAAAAGCTTGTCAGGGCGGACTTTGTTATCTTGACTTGATAGAAATCTGGAGGTTTCTAAAAACAGTTTTTGGATTGGGGTCTATTCTGGTATTTTTTATATTTTACATTTTCTAAAGCTGCTAGATGTTTGTTGAAAAGCTTGTTCTGAGACAGGGTGTACTTTGGAATCTTGACATGGTAGAAGTATGGAGGTTTCTAAAAAATTATTTTTGGGTAGGGGTCTATTCCGGTATTTTTTTATTTTACCTTTCTAATGCTGGTAGACGTTTTCTGAAAATCTTGTTTTGAGAGAGGGTGTAATTTGGAATCTTCACTTGATAGAGGTCTGGAGGTTTTTGAAGTTTGATTTTGGATTGGGGTCTATTTTGGCATTTTCCATTTGATGTTTTCTAAAGCTGGTGGATGTTTTTAGAAAAGTTTGTTTTGAGCCAGGGTGTGCTTTAGAATCTTGACTTAATAGAGGTCTGGATACTTCTTGGCTTTCCTGATTCTCACTGGTGGTCCACTTAATTTTGAGCCAGAAATGATGAAGGGTAGAGCTAAGATAGGTAGACTTTGAGGATCTTTGTTTTAAAAAAAAAAAAAGATAGTGTTTGAATGACATTCCAAAACGGATTTTTTGAGACAAAACAACTCTTTATCTCGGGCTTTTTAGAGTGTTTGGATGACATCAAAACTGTGATTTTTTGAAAATCTTTTTGAAAAATGAATCTGGTTTTCAGAAAATAATTGAACAACATGGTACCTTTAAGTTATTCGCAAAAAAAATTTAGTTTTAGGTGTGTCACCCAAACACAGAAACCAATTTTTAAAACATAATTAAAAACCCTGTTTTATAAAACAATTTTTTTCGAAACAGTTTTTTTATGAGGGTGTCATCCAAACATGTCCTGATTTTTTATTTGAAAACATCGTTTTTAGACCTATTTTTTTGCTCGTAAATCAGAAAAGAACTAAATCTTTTGTAATTTTTGCATTTTTAAGTAACATGAAAACCAAAAAATTGTTAACTGACACTCCAAAAAAATTGATCAAGTGATAAAGGTAATAATTAAAAAAAAGAATTGCAGCTAATTTTTTTGCGAGCAAAAAATAATTTTAGGGTCTCATTCAACAGTTTCCATACAAAGTGTAGCCAGATCTAAACATTGCCTTGACTTTACATGTATTCGATTTTCAGTTTTAGTTGCAGTCATGTAAATTGTGATTGAACACAATACTTCGTTGGGTCAAATATTAACCAGCGGATCTGATTATTGGTCCAGATATTTGACTTGCTAACCAGCCCTTTGCAAATCGGGTCGGAAAGATGCTATTTGAGTCCAAATTCATTTCAGCTGCCCAAATCTAACATATAATTAGGGATGTCAATGGATCATATTTGAATTTAATATACTTCAAATACATCCACTTTTTCATATATTTACATATTTGGATTAGAATGAAGAAAAATCTTATCAGAATCTGAAATGCGTTTCACAATCTGAATATGATATGAATCCACTTGTTACATTCATATCTGAATCCAAATCCGAATTTTGGGACGAATCCGGCCGATTTTCAACATGGAAGAACATTAGATATATGATGTTTATTTAAAACTAAATCCTATCTGAATCTGTGTCCAATCAGATGTCATTTCTTAAATCTAAATCTGATCCGATTTCTTAAACAAATATTAATTTTTTTATTCATTTTTTCGGAATGCTTTGGTCGGATACCCAATTCAAATTAGATATATTGGTATCCGGTTGGACATGGATTTGATTTTTTTTTTTCTAGTTGAATCTGCTGACTAACTTAAGGTCCGAAGCTTATTCGGAAATGAAACTCAAATGCGAAATTGATTTGGATCCATGCTTGTTTTCATGCTCCAAACTCAACTCAAATGCAAAATTGCTACACAATTTCAAATAGATTGGTAATAAGGCTTTCTTATTGAAGGTAAGTCTTGACCACAACACCAGCCTCCTTAAACTTTGCTGAATAAAATAATATAAAATGAATAAACAAAAAAAAAAGTTTGAAAAAGTTGTCTAAGGTGTGAATCTCATGAAAATTGATCCTTTAGAATAAAGGTCATATCTAATTTATTCTTCACCTTTTAGAGCCAGATGTGAGGAAAACAAAGACCCAACTAGTTGGGAATAGCATTTTCCTATTACTTATTTTTCAAAATATTTAGCAAAGCTAAGAAAGGGATATTCTATTCCTGCCAACTCAACCACCTAAACTTTTTCCATGGAAAGTATAGGTGAGACAAACAGTTTCTCTTTTTAGTCAAGGAAAGATGGAAAATAAGAATCTTAAAAAAAAAAACTCAAACACTAAAAATAACGAGCTTATGCAAAAGCCACAGGATTTTGAAATTAGCAAGTATGAGGCCTGTAATAGGTGATAATTAATCACCAAATCTTGCTGATCTATCTAAAAGGATGTGCATGTTTTACAACATACTATAGTTCATATAAACTTTATTTATGATTTTGTGGCTCTTAATTAAGAAAGCAGATATGTTTACGACTATGACTACTTGGAGTTCTCTGTCAAAATTGTACAGTTTCTACCCAAATGCATTACTTTCATAGAAGACTGCTTTTTTGGATGCTTTTATATATTGAAATTAGCCGACAGTGAGCATGAAACGTCGCCAAATGGTTAAATATTTAAAATTTATTAATAAAAAACCATAAGCCATCACTATAGTATAAACCATGGCTAATGCTAATTTAACGTGGTGCTTTCTATAATAATTTTAAAATTTTTAAACGTTGTAACATCCGGCTGCCAACTGATTTCAACACTCCTCTCTCTCTCTCTCTCTCTCTCTCTCTATATATATATATATATATATATATATATATATATATATATCCTGAAAAATGTGATTCACTTTAAAAAGAGTAACGAAAGAATGTTTGTGTCCAAGTACCTTACCTTAAATTGCTTAAATCGAGTTACATGTCAAGTGAAATGTGGGACCTCTTTTCATTGTTTCACTAAAAGTGTTTTAGAAGACAAAATTATTCTTTTTAAGAACATAGTGTATGCTAAAATATTACCAACTAAAATATTACCAACAAAGGGCTCAGAGTTATCTAAAAGTGATGATATTTGTAAGGTAGGACTAGGCATTGGGCCGGGTCTGGCCCAGCTGGGCCTGCCAAAGCCCAACACCACTGGAAAAAGTCGGCCTTGCTGATCCTTGCCAGCTGGTAGGGCCTGGCCAGGCTGGTACAGGCAGCCTAGGCTCGGCCTGCCGGTGATATTTTTGTAAAAAAAAAAAAAAAAAGAAGCAGCAGCGCCGCCTCACGGCGGTTTCTGCTTAGAAACCAAACCATTCGGCAACTATTGTGAGGTTTCTATCATTAGAAACTCTGGGTGGGATCGAGGGATTGACACTAGAAGCCCTCTAAACCCTTGGACAGCGGTCCTCTAGGAAAGCTGGTTGTATGCATCTGTGCATGATGCAAAGGTGTATAGGCCTATGTGAATGACATCTATCTCAAGGAGTGGACTATGTGCATCCTGAAAGTGAGTCAGGAGACACACAAAGGTATATAGGCCTATGTGCATGATACCTACCTCAAGGAGTGGACTATGGGCATCCTGAAAGTGAGTCAGAGACCACATGTCATGCATATGGAGCTGTGCACGGTACACCCCTGTGCATGTAACTGTCTCTCATGCTATCGCATCAAGTTCTTTTCAACAACCATTTCTACACATTCTTATACTCGGTGCTCCACCGATGACAAATTTGCTCCCTCTAAAACACCGTATGCATCACTCAGTATAGTACTAAGTATAGTTATAATTTCTCACTTGTTATCTTTGTCCTTAAATACACTCCATTCTTAGGTTGAGGGAAATAGCGTTGCTGGTCAGGTTAAGGGTTTTGAAAAGGTAGGTCTCTAGTTTTAATAGCTTTATGTGTCTACGTCTTTAAGTGATAGAGTGTGGTACCTAAGTTGAACGGTGCAGCGCTGCCATTGCTGATACCGATGCCACCTAAAACTTCAGAATTATATATATATATATATATAATTCTTTATATAAAATGTCTCGCCAATTAAATGTGCAAGAACCTGTGATTGATTCGAGAATTTCGATTAACTATCGCCAAAAGATCTCATTTATTCGCCAAGTTGAGCATCAACAGTAGTCATCCTCGCAATTGGGGCTCCTAGTTGTGTAGGATCTGTAGCTTTAACATGATTAGTTACCGACTTGAGTTTGAGCAGCTCAGGTTATCCTAGAACTTAATCATTTACAGTTTCTACCTGGGATTAACCTTTTTTGGATTAATTTCTCTTTATTGTTAATCTGGGATAGTTCCCAAGCATTCGTTGGACTCTAAAGCTGTGTTTGCTTCACTGCCGATCTCACATCTGCAGTGATCTTAGATCCATATATTTAAGGTCAGATTCCACACCCTGCCCTCAGCCTTAAATCCATGATTTTTTAACATGCAGTGTGAATTTAAGATCCGGGCGGCTAAGATCTGCAGTTTGTTTAAGTTGAAGATCTTACAAAGCACACCTTTTAGTGCTGCCTCGGATTTGAGATCCGAAGCTATCAAACACTACCTAAGGTTGCGTTTGATTGCTTTGGATTTTAGATCTAGCACAGATTTTAGAAAGAAGTGAGGTTTTAAAAGCCCATGTTTGATGCATTTCTTCAATCTTCACTCTCTCCTCCCCTCCCTACCTTCATGTATGGAAATCCACAGTTGAAGTCAGAAACTCCCTCCCCAAGTTGAGATCCATGGATTTTTAACATTCTCATAGATTTGAAACCTGTGGTCCTCAAATTTACACTGTGATAAACGCCATATTTACGCAGCAAATCCAACCTTGAATCTGAGATCTGAAGTTATCAAACACAACTTAAGGACATGTTTGATAACTTTAGATTTCAAATCCAAGGCTACCTTAAATTTTAAAAACTAAAACCATGTATCTTCTTTTCCGACTATAAATCTATGGTTTTCACAAGGTAACACCTATGTCACCGTGGTATGTCAGGTCAACCCGTGTACCCATACTGGTATGGCAGTACCAGTAGGCCGGTACATGGTGGTATGTTTGGATATGGTTCTGGGTCGAAGTCAGATCCAAACCAAAAAAGAAAACCCGGCGCACATTGACAAAAACGCCATACCCGTACCCATTTTCTCCTACCCAATGGTGCGGCAAGGATAAAGTCCATGAAATTATGTCCACTGTAACGAAAATATTCCTTCGACATAAAAAAAAATGTTACATTCTCTCTAAGAACAGTAATCAGATGAAGCTTACCTATTGCGGTTCACATCCATGGAAATTAAGTCATACTAAGAATACAAACATTTTAATATGGGAGTCAAAATATTAAACTCTACTAAACTATTTTAAGAATGTACAACTTAGTTTATTATACTTTATGCCAATTTTGACTTATAGGCCACCTGTTACCTATTGCGGTTCACATCCATGTAAATTAAGTCTTATTAAAAACAAGCACATTTTTAATATGGGTGTCAAAATATTAAACTCTACTAAACTATTTTAAGAATATACAACTTAATTTATCATACTTTATGCCAATTTTGATTTGTAGGCCACCTGAGCATGCTAATGCTGCAACAGTAGCCAAAACATGTGACTGCACAATTTCTTTAAGTTGCAGTCTTTTCTTATATACATGTGTAAGTGTTTATGTGAAGAGAGTGCTTGCATGATGTCTCGAAAGGCATAGCGCAAATGGGTGGACTTGGAGGCACATTGAAAGGCCGGCCCGACCCGATAAAAGGTCGGGCTCGGGTTGACCCAACACCCGAAACCCGGTCTACAGCCCGGCCTGACACATAGAACATGAGCTCATACCCGGCTCGGGCCCAACCCGATTAGATTAAAAAATTATATATTTAATATAAAATAATAAATAAATAAAATTAATCACAATAAATTATATAAAAAATCAATAAAATATTCTCAAACTGAACTGGGCATATCAGGCCCACCCAAGCCAGCCAGATAACCAGTGCCCTTTTTTCGGGCCCGAGTCGAGTAGGGTATGGGTACCCAGCCTTCATTGAAGGTGCGTCGCAAATTTGAAACCCGTTATGCTTTTTGGACCATAAAGGGGGTGAGTTCTATGTGCAAGTTGAATCACACAACGATCTCACTGCTTGGCACCGTGGTAGCCCTAGATTCTAAGGGCAAGAGAAAGGAAGGGGGATTCGACTCTCACTTGGGTGGTAGGATAACCCTATTGTTCATAGGAGAGTACATGATGGTGATAACTTTTCAGAACAAATCCAAACCCAACCTTCCAAATCCAATAAAAATCAACCCATCTT
The DNA here is from genome assembly GCF_008831285.2 of Nymphaea colorata. NCBI lineage: Eukaryota > Viridiplantae > Streptophyta > Magnoliopsida > Nymphaeales > Nymphaeaceae > Nymphaea > Nymphaea colorata. The sequence goes on along the minus strand of NC_045139.1, from coordinate 35,872,085 downwards.
TAGCCCTTTGAGTATGAGTTGTAGATACTCACTTTTGGTTACCGCCTTGGCCTTGGGGTGTTTTCTGGTGGTGGGTTGTAATCCAATGTAAGGGGCAGAGACAAGGGGGCGCTACATGGGTCCTGGCTCCACCTCAATTTTTTTCTTTAAAAAAATTTACACGTAAATTTTAGAAAATTTTACTTTGTCTTATATAAAAGTTTTGAAAAATGATAATCCTTCAAATGTTCTTAAGAAGGTCTTATTATTTAAACTTTATATATGGTAGGTTGTGATGGGAGTGTTTGTCCACTTGGCACTTATTATTTTTCCTAAATTTTTAAAAATGTTCGCTATCCTAAGATTAGTGGATCCTAAAAAACCTGTCTCAAAGTAAAACTAGAGAGGTATCAGCTTACATTTGAATCTTATTGTACTCATTTTCAGCATGTATAATATAGTTTATTTTTCGTGAAAGCAATGATAACCGGCAGGGGCCATGTTCCCCCCTCAAAATTTTGGATAACAAAGCTTTATATGTAATTTTACAAAAAAAATTATTTAACCTATATAGAAAATCTTAAAAATTATATTTTGACCCCTGTTAATATTTTGAAACTATAGTTCGACCCCTCCAACAAGAAATTTGTAGATCAGCATAGGTTCACAGCACATTGTCCTTGATTTGGTAATTCAACTTATGAAAAACAAGTGGCAGAATCCTAGTGTGGTTTTTTTGACCTAAAAACTTTGCTGCAAATTTACAGGACTGTGATTTACTACCCACTTCTTTCTACATCATTAACATTATTTGTTTGATCCAATAAGCACATAAGCTAAAAAAACCTTTCATGTTCAAATCAAGTTGGTGAATGCTTCTTTTTCAACAAGCGTCTAAACTTGAATCACAATTTGCCAAAGTCATCATTCAAAGAACTTTCTATATTTGAAATTGCATAGTAGAAACTAGAGAAAAACCAACAAGCCTTTATAGAGAAACCAAGTAAAGAAGTAGGCAGATAATTAGTTTAACGTGTGAAAAAGCTGAACTACTAAATCCAGCTAGAAGCAAAAATTAGAAACAGAGAAGTGAAATTAACCAACCTCGAGCGCCTCAAATCCATCATTTTATAACATGCATAATTGTATTTTTTTTTTTTTGCAATTCCATAGCGTATAATTCTTTGAACAAGGAAATGTGAATAATAGTGTTTGATGAAATGAGAATTGCATTATCAAAAGAACTTTTGATTCCGGAATCGTAGGCTCATTCTTGAATCAAAATTCCAGAATTATGATTCTACCCTAAGAGTGAAATTATGAATTTCAAAATTTTATAATTTTTCATCTTGTTTTAGGGCACATGCCATAACGGCTTTAATTCATTAATTCTAGAATTCTAATTCATGTTGTATCAAACACATCATTTTTAGTTCTGCAACCAAAGTTATGGGCAATCAAACACAAAAAGAAACTAGCAGCCGAATTTTCATTCCAATTCCGGTTTGAGGTGAAATTTACCAGGCCCACCCCATTCCTCACAATAGGTCAGAAGTCGGTCTTAATGGGCCCAAGTGAAGATGGCTTTGAAATAGATTCATGAAACACTTTTAATCATTGAGGTGGGTTTATGAAACACTGTTGGAATGTTCATTTAATCAAACACTCCGTTAAGCATCCACGCGAATTAACCGCTCCCAAAAACCACTGTTATTTGCTCGACAGCTCAATTTCTTGCAACTTTTAATATCGAACCGCCTTCCTTCCGCTGCGCTTCAATCTCTAATGTTGTCCACCTTGTTTGGATTTCTGCCTTTCTGCTAATCATCCTGACCCCCAAGGAACTGATATGTGATGAAGCTTTTGGTACAAAAAAGGGTTGTGCAAGTTAGGTTTGGCCTTTAAAATAGTAGTTCCTTCAAGATCAACTTCACCTAGAACATGACTTTTTCCTGTTTGAATGCTACAAATCTCATTTCTTAAGTTTGATATGTGATGAGGCTTTTGGTACAAAAAAGGGTTGTGCAAGTTAGGTTTGGCCTTTAAACTAGTGGTTCCTTCAAGATCAACTTCACCTAGAACATGACTTTTTCCTGTTTGAATGCTACAAATCTCATTTCTTAAGGACTTTTAAGCTGAAAACTAGACAATCTCAAATCTTATAATTGGTGCTGTCTTTTGTCAATCTGGAGTACTTATCAAGACTCTTCTTCCACCATTGATAAAAACTATCAGCTGCCGGAGAATGACGGTTGGAATTTCCCTTTTCAGACGACGCTCACCAGCTCCTTTCGCGACCAACTGACGGCTAGAAAAAAAAAAAAAGAAGTTTCAAGGAGGGAAAAAAGAGAGAAGGAGAATGTGCAGGAGCAAAGCTAGGGGGCAGGGAGGGGCCATGGCCCCGCTTCAGATTTTTGAAAACCAAATTTACTACCTGAATTTTGAAAACTTTTCATTTGGCCCTAGTAAAATTTTTGAAAATTATTGTTTAACTCATGTAAAGTGTTTGAAAATACCGTTGTAACTACAAATAAAAATTCCTAACTCCATCCCTGTAAACGTGGTAGAGAACCCATGCGACAATAGGTTGCCCGGAAACTTGCCGGCTTCCATTTGCAAAAGGAGTCCCCCAAGGTGGTCCAAAACTCCAAAACCAAGTTGTTATTGGAAAACTATCATATATAAAGAGAATTTATGTTTTCAACCATGAAAAATTTATACCAACTTTTCCTCAACAAATATAGATCATAAAGAAGTATGGGAAGTTGAGTTGCGAAAATTGCAAAGACATTCACATCAAAAAGTTCTTGAAAGATTTGAAATAAGCTGCGATGGGTTGATTCTTGCACGGACACATGCATTTTTCTAGATATAGCATGTCTATACATTAGGTAAAGTAAAGAGTAAGCGAACCCCGAGGGGGCTGGTGCAATGGTAGGAAGTTAGATCATGTTTAGAAACCCTAGTGAATCAACTCTCTATTCTGCAAATGGAGGGTCAACGACGCGCAGTGAGGGCAGCACCCCGAGGCTCGGGGTTAGGTCGGACATTCAGCTCTTTTTGGGTATCTTCTTGTTCACCTAGACTTAAAGAGCAAGCATTGTGGAAAGATCGGAATACTGCAGAAAGTGGATAGTTAAAGTAGGCAGTCTCAATCGCGACATGTTCAATAAACTTTGGGATAGGGACGCTGTATCTAAGGTATTGGGCAAAGGGACAGCCGGAATTCGTTCTCTTTACACTTCTGTCATGGTATTGACATTGAACCTAATTATCTGCGAGTAACTTGCTGTCTAACGGCCGGAATCAACCTACAGTGTTACTATTCAGCAAACTATTTGAATCTTGCTTAATTTGCTTTCAGATGTTTTGCATTTTAACCTTTTGCCTTCATAGTTACTCATGATGAAGCATTCATAGTAAAAGAAAAATTTAAGCTTGCACATTTTGCAATTAAGAGATCCGCTGACCTTAGAACAAATTTAGGCCTTACCTGTGCATGAATTGAATTTGCCTACTTCTTTAACTATCCATCTTCCCATGTTGTGCCATAAATCCTTTTGAATAAAAAAAAGAATATTCTTATGAAAAGGCACACTTAAGGTACCAAACCCATGGTTATAAAAGCATTTTATGGGGTGTTTGGTGATAGGAATGCTAACACAGTATTTCATGAATATGGTTGGGTCAAATTCATAAAACATCATAATGCAGTGTTCTACAAAACTTCTCAATTTTTAGGATATATTTATAGAACACTGTGTTAGTGTTACAGTTGCCAAACCCCTTAAATAAGCACAACCTTGAACTGTTAGAGAAGGTCTCTAGTTCATCAAACTAATCTTGGAATCAGAGACCTAATTCTTCCAACCTTTTCTATATATAGTATATAGATAGAGGTAAAATTCTCTTTCTAGATGAATTTCATCTTACTACTCAAAAGAGAGTTGAAGCTCTTAGGTGTCCAAACCTATTATCTGCTTTTGGTACATTGGGATACTGGTCCTACAATGCTTCAACTTGCACGTTAGTGACTTCCCATTTACAGTAGAAGAACTGACGTTTTAGATATTCAAAACAGAAACTGGCGGTCTACCAATGCTTATCGATCCTTACCTTTATGCCAACCCCTAAAGAGTATGGAAAGTCAAACCATACGAAGGAATGAACAGTAACCTAATCCTCCATTGCCGATGCTGTCGGCGCCATTGATTAACCATAGCTCCAACGGCTATAAGGTGCTCTCTCTCAACTAGATTTTTAAAAGTAATTTTAAATTCCTAACTTGCATGTCATTTAGGACTCTGATACGAGACGGAATCCCATTTTCACCGAGTCAATACTGCATTTGGAAAATATGCCAATTCGCCTTGATAACTAATTACCATATATTGACAATATGAAATAGGAAAACCCATGTCCTTGTTCGATTTATGGTCATATGGGAGAGAGTTTTTCCGGTGAACTCCGGCTAGGGTTTCGGCTTCCGACTTTATTTTTTTAATAAAAATTTGCGGACTATGTACAACGAGAGGGTTTTTAAATGAATGGTCAACATATTAAATTTTGGCACATACAATGAAACAGTAACTTTAGAATTTATATTTGAAAAAGGAAGATCCTGCTTTCGTGGTTATTTTTGCCATACATGACTAAAATCAGCAGAATGTTAGTTTTGTAGAAAAGTTCTGGCTTCGGAAAAACGATGAGGCAGATCTTTTGATCTGCTGAATATTATAAATAGCCAGACATATATACCCAAGAGTCACAACTCTGTTTCTCTCTCTACATCTCTCCCTCCTTGTTTGCACAGCCCCTCTCCTGGCTCTCCATAATTCTCTCCCTCATGGCTGTCAACGGTCATGTTGAACAGGCAGATAATGGCGATTTCTCTGTTCAAGTTAGAAGAAGGGAATTGGTCCCTGCAGATTCACCATTGCCAGAGTCATGGCTTCCTTTATCAAATCTAGACTTGCTTCTGCCTCCCGTTTATCCCACCTTCTTCTTTGTCTATGAAAAGCCAATTGACATCCACCTTAAGTTTCAGTCCATGATCAGCGCTCTGAAGAAAGCCTTGTCAAAGATGCTCATTCCTTGCTTCCCGCTAGCTGGGGAGGTGGTCACTAGCCCAACAGGTGAACCGGAGATCCACTGCAACAACAATGGCGTCGAGTTCATTGAAGCTTATGCAGATATCGAGCTCCGGAACCTCGACCTTCACCATCCCGATGCTTCCGTCGCCGGAAAGCTGGTGCCCAAGAGGCCAACAGCAGTTCTGTGCCTTCAGGTGAACGCGAGCCCGAACAAAAATTTAATTCCGGGAGGGCCTTGACAAGTTTTAAGAGGGTTGATCTGCAGGGACATTAAAAAAAAAAAAAATTCAAAACAAAAAACTCATTGTAAATTTTAAATTTTCTTGAAATCTGACGGACACTGGTGCCCCTTAACCTTTACAGTGAGCTATTGCTTGTAGGTGAAGCCGACTAATCCTTTTGCCTCATTTTTTTAGTTCAATTCACATTTCACCTAATTTTCATCTCTTCACGTTTTTCTTTTCCAACTGTTGCTTCCACAATAAAAATCTTAAAGGAACAAGGAACTTGAAATCCAGTTCTATCTTGTACACACACATATATATATATATATATTCAAGATAGAACTGAATTTCAACCCTAACAGCTGCCCAATGATATCCATTGGATTTGATTCACTAACAGCCTCCTGATAAAATCCACCGGGCAGCTGCCTTTCATGAACAAGACTTAATGAATATATATATATATATATATTCAAGATTGGCCATACCCTCACTCGTGTGCAAATTATATGTTTGGAGCCTTACAAATTTTCACACATAAATTGGTTGCACTTAGTTTTCCAGATGTGGTTAACAATATCATAGTGCATGCACGGCTAATCTGGAGCAGGTTACTGAGCTCAAGTGCGGAGGAACGGTTCTCTCTTGCACTCTGGATCACAGAGTCTCAGACGGCTACTCCGCCAAGATGTTTTTAGATGCTTGGGCAGAGATGACCACATCCGGCACCATATCCGCAGCCCCAACTTTCCGACGCTCCCTTCTTAGCCCGCGCCGGCTGGGATTGCCGGACAAGTCTCTCAATGATCTATACAGGGTTGCACCACCAGCACTGCCCTACACACCCCGAGCACACGAATACGCAGGCAGGATTTACTACATGAAGGCGGAAGCCATGGCCTCTCTCCAAGCTCTTGCTGGCAGCAGCCATGGCACTAAGAGGACCAAGTTTGAAGCATTCAGCGGCTGCATGTGGAAGGCAATGGCAAAGAGTGCTGGAGATGGGGAAACTTGCAAGATGGGAGTGATTATAGATGGACGGTCGCGATTGGTAGATGATGTGAGATCAATGGATACAATGGCTAGATATTATGGAAATGTGTTGTCACTCCCTTATAGTGAATCAGAAGCCAAGGAGTTAACTTGTAACCCCTTGAGTTGGGTAGCTGACCAAGTACATGATTTTCTTGAGTCTAGAGTCACCACAGATCATTTTCTAGGGTTAGTGGATTGGGTGGAAGCCCATAAACCACATCAACTCATGACTAGCTTAGTGTACAAAGGCACTATGGAGGGACCATCGTTTGCAGTCTCCAATGGGAGGGTTTTCCAACCCAGCAGGCTAGATTTTGGCTGGGGAAAGCCAATCCTTGGGTCTTGTTATTTCCCATGGGGCGTGGACTCGGGCTATGTTATGTTAATGCCGAGCCCCGTCGGGGACGGAGATTGGGTTGTTTACATGCATCTCTTCAACCACCAACTCAACATGGTGGAAGCTGAGCTTTGTGATATATTAGAGCCACTCAAGTTAGCCAATCTCATGAGCTCCAGTTCACCTATCTGCCGTGGCGGAGCTACATTTTAGCTGGTGTAAATGTACAACCACGGTTGTTCTATATATATTTTTTATGTGATTGTTCTTAGACTTGTTTTCTACCTATATATGTATATATATTTATGTGATTGTGCTTAGATGTATTCAAAATGTACAACCATGAGATTGCATGTTATTGAGTTTGGAAAAATGCCAGGGAAATATAATTAGTTGAAAAAATTAGGAATATGTTGAACTGTTCTTGTTTCGGACGACTGAGTTTCCAATTAAATCAAAATTTTATTAAGATTGTTCTTGGCAGAAAAATGAATTGCTTGAGAAGATCTACAGGGGAGGAAAAGTTTTGGTTTTGATAGTTCAGTTATCTGCACCAAATTTTACCTCCTCGGTTGGACTAGGTGAGACCATGCATAACAAAAAAAAACACATTTTTTTTTGAAAAAAATATATTAAAAATTTTAAAAATGAGAGCCGAAAAATACAGAAATTCCAACCTTGGCATTGGTGGATATTAAAAAAAAGGGTGGATTTACCGACCAGTGGAAAAAAATCGACAAAATAGAAACAAACATTCGTATAACTTTTACTGTTATCTAAGAAAGTAGTTGGTGAAGAAAATGTCAGTGAAAACTATGACAGATGCGTGGAAGACGTTGGTAAAACGGCTATTACCGACATTTAAGAATGAGGTATAGATGAAAGGAGAACTTGTACCGACGTGTGGAGAGTACGTCGGCAATGTGTTGCTGGAAAACGCACATACCAAAAGCAGCTGTAAAATTTCAATATAAAAATAATCATTTTTTTGCGAGCCTGTGCAGGCAATTGCCCACACCTCCCTCCGCCCCCGCCGCCACTGTTGTCCTCGTTCTCCACTAGCAAATAGCTTGACAAAGGCACAAGAAGTGCAGACGCTTGAAAATGCGTAAGCCTCTATTTGTATGCAGTCACGTTTTCAAGTTCATAAGATCGGATCAAGAGTTCATTACATATAGTAGGACTCAGCCGGCTGTCCTTGTTAATTTTCTCATTCTTTTTCGTTTTGTTCTATGACCTCTATTAGGTCATGCTCTTGTTCTATTGATTATCAGTGTTTTAGGTTGCTACCTTTGTGTCTTGCATGTCAATATATTCGATCATATATTTCCAAAAAATTGATATGAAAAAAAAGTTCGATATCCGATTAAAAAATCAGGTCTGATTCAAATTTAAGAAATGACATCCGATCATATTCAAATTCGGGTGTACATAAATATGGATTCAAATCATCTAATATTCTTACATTTTGAAAATCGAATGGATCTGGCTCCAAATTCGGATATCAGATTTGGATATAAATGTAAGAATCAGATTCAGATTGGATTAGTATTGTGAAAGCGATTTAGATTTGGATATGACATTTTTTCATTTGTATTCAAATCCACAAATCCAAATTCAAAACCAAACATGTGAATACATCCCTACTTGCACCTATTTAGAATAGGTTTTAATTGTTCAAATTTCTAGTTTTCGTAAGTAGGAAATCTTCAGTGTAAGACAACATGTTGACAGGCCAGTGAAAAGGAGTAAGAGCCAGATACACTATCACCAATGTGGAGGGTTCATCAACTATGTTTTTTAATTAAGTCCCATATGTTTTTCATATAATTTAAATAAAAAGTTCAATCATTGAAAGTTAATAGAAAACAAACCACTAACTTAACGCTAGCTTAAACTCCAAGGAGATTGGTCCAATGGATGGAGCAGGGGTAACAAGTAGCCAAGTCTTCATTTCCAGTTTTTGTGACATCAACTCCCTGTACAGCAAAAAAAAGATGTACAAATATGCAAGTTGAAGTATCGCGAAGGAGTCACATCGAAACAATAAAGCATGTCTGGTATTTTGGGGAGATGGAAAAAGGGTGTGAGCTTTGACTCTCAAATATGTATGAATGGTATGATGAAATACTCATTCTACTTATTTATAATTGATCCTCAGCTTAGCTCAGAGTTAATTTTCATAAAAGAAGACACTCTCAATCTGTTTAAACTCAAAAAACATCACTATCACTTTCCTATGTGGCCACTAGGGGTGAACACGAGCGAGCCGAGTCGAGCTCGAGTTCAGCCAGCTCGAGCTCGGCTTGGCTACTAAATCTTCGAGCTCGAACTCGGCTCGAGCTTGTCCAAAGCAACTCCAGCTCGGCTTGGCAGAATTTGTCGAGCTCGAAGTCGACAAACTAGGCTCAACTGAATCCTGCTTCCCCTTGAAATCATGGAGATCTACCACCGGTCCACCCCCACCACTCTCTTCACCACTGCCAACACCAACCATTGGCATTTTCACATGATTCTCCCCCACCCACAATCCACCTTAAGCCCTGCAATGGTTAAGGGGCTCTCGCTCAAGCTAGGGTTTCTAAAACCCTCGCAACCCACATTTGGGCAAATACCCTCGCCCGATCCAGGGAGTGAGGGAAACCCTCGCTTGGGCAAAACCCTCGCCCAAGAGAGGGTTTCAGAAAGCCTCCTTTGGCAAAACGAGAGAGACCGTGAGATCAGAGAGGGAGAGAGAGAAGGGGAGAGTAGAAGAGAGTAGAGGGATAAGAGCAGCCGAGAGCAAGAGGGTGTATACCTTAATGTTGATGTTGAAGAATCGGTGGCCGGTGGGGGCTTATGAGAATGAAGGAGAAAACCAGTGAAGAGAGAGGTGAGAAAACAACAAATAAAAAAAAAGCGAAGGAGAAGAACAAGAAAGAGGGAAGAAGAAGAAGAAAGAGCAGGGAGAGAACGCAGGGGATGAAGCGTGGAAGAAGAAGAAGAAAGAGGGGAGAGAGAATGCACGGGATGAAATGAAACGTAAAACGAAAAAATCAAAATAAGTATTGCTTTTGCTCGAGCCGAGTCTAGCTGGCTCGACTAAAAAAACAAGTCGAAAAATGAGCTCGAGCTCGACTCGATAAAAAAATGAGTCGAAAAAATGAGCTCGAGCTCGGCTCGTTTATTGAAATAATCGGCTCGAACTCGATTTCGAGTCGAGTTTAAACGAGCCGAGCTCGAGTTGCTCGGCTCGTTGTTCACCCTTAGGGCCCGTTTGATGGGCGGTTGAAATCCATCGGAGGAGGAGAAATTGGTACGGGCGAGTGAAATTTCACCCGTCCGATTGAAATCCCGTCAAACGGGATGAAATTCCACCCGTTTAACCCAAAAGGGAGCGGGTGGAATTCCACCCGCTCGAAAGTCCGAGCTCCTGTTTCGGGCGCTCGACCTCCCTCCTCAGCGCACGACCTCCTTCGGCAGCTCACATCGCACCGCAGCTCCTCCTCCCTCGAGCCTTCTCACATCACACCAGAGTGGAAGGAGGTTGCACCGTCGCCGCTGCCTCTCCGCTCCACCGCCGGTACGCTTTTTCCCTTTCTCCCTCTGATTCCCTCCCTTTCTTCCCTCCCTTTCTCTGATGCCCTACTGCTCTCTCCTTCCTCTCCTCTGTCGCTCTCTCCTTCCTCTTCTACCGCATGCCTGATCGCTCGCCGTGCACGGCCACCACTCTGCCTCCAGCCATCGCCGTGGTTCTTCAAATTAGGGCTGTTGGGATGTGAAATTGGACGGGGAGGAGTGGCTGGCCAAGAGACAACTGGAGAAGGGCTTGAAGGTTTTGGGTCCAGAGGTGGTCGATCCCTATGAACTCCTGGTTTTTTTCCCTTTCTGCCTTTTCTTCCTGTTTAGTTTTCTTTTTAATTGGGGAGGGAGGGGGGTATTTGATTATCGTACACATGTATACATTTTTTTATTGAAGATTGGAAGATTAAACGTGAGTTTCTATTGAAGAAAAAGGTTCGTCTTCCCATATCCATTTGATTTTCAGTTGTTCTTTGGGAGGTTTGAGACAGCCGTGTCTTTTCCTGTCATCTTCTGCTAAATCAAATGAGCTCTATCGGTGGTCTTACATTATCTTTGCAAGTTTAGCAGTTGCTCAACAATGGGTTGTAAAACTTTGTTCCTGTAGCCTTTCTTGTGGTACTTGAACAATTCTTGTGTACTGTCTCCCTGTCCTTTGTTTGATGCATAAGCTGAGCATGGGAAGGCTCATGACCAGATTGTTTCAACTAAAAACGTCTGAAGCTACGTCAAATGGGTACAGGGTTAACCAAGGTGCAGGTACCAGAAGTTGGGTTTTCTCTTTTCAACCAGAAGTTGGGTATTCTCCTTTCAGAAACGTAGCATGCAGAGATACTGGAACCAGGCCATCGTCATCCCCCTGCCAGAGGTGAACAGAAGCTTCACCGTTAGGAAATGGGTTATCTAGATCCATAGGATTAACTTCCCAGCTTCCGAATCCAATATTCATATCTTGATGGATAGAAACATAGGCACCTTGCTGTCTACTATACCCCTGAAAATTCATACCAGAAAGGAAACAACAAACAATGTGTGAGGGAGAAAAAGAGGTGCCATCTACATAAAAGAAATAGGATTTCAGAACAGAGGAGATGACCATCAGATAACTAATACTGACAACATACGGAACCAACAACTCAACAATTGTGCATCAAAGTTGTAGAAAGATATATGTCAGATATGCGGATTATTGCAATCTAATAAGCAGAAAAGCACAAGGATCAATGTTCCTAATTGCAGAATGTATGGACCTAGAGAGAAAAGCACTAGCATGAACTCCTTCTGCATGCATCTATGTCTGTTATGCCTAGTTTCCTCTGGAATAGCTCACTAGAAGAACATGACGAATCTGCCAGGATTCAATTGAGTTAGTGTCATGAATTTTCTGTAAGAAGAATGGGTACAATAGGAAGGAAGAACAAATTTGCACTTTTATGCACAGAGAATGAGAGTCAGGAGTTGAAATAACTCAAGGGAACTGGCATGACTGCAAAGGTCCAAAGCTTATAATAGCTGATACAAATGTTACAATGCTTTTGAAACAGAAACACCACTAATAAAAAAAAATTAAAACTTCTTATGCTGCCCTTCGTGATGCATTAAATAATCCTTTGTTGTGGAAAATGAGCAAGCTTCTTACTGGGCATGTATGTTTCTTAAATGTTCCTTATCTATCACTTCAGCATTAGACTTCTACACTTGGGTTGAATCAGAGGGAGGTTTCTCCCACACTGACATCACTTGCAGAGAGATGGCCTACGTGTTGGCAAAAGCGAACTGCTTGAAGAAGCTGTGGCGATTTCTTCACGAAATGAGCAAAAGGGGTGTCCCAAACGAGCTGGTGAAGACGAATACTATAAATGCTGTCATCAAGGTGCTGGGGGAGGAAGGCCTGGTGAAGGAAGCGTTGATGGCATTCTACATAATGAAGCAATTCTGGTGCAAACCAGATGTGGTTGCATACAACACTGTGATTGCAGCACTATGCAGACTAGGAGACTTCAAGAAGGTCACATTCAAAATGGGAGTTCCTGGGTCTAGATGTTCGCCTGATGTCTGCCTATGCTAGGCTCTCTTTGTGGCCTTTGTTAATATTTTCAGTTGTATTTTGTATATTGTTGGTTCGATAGTAGTTTTTATTGATATAGCAACTGCTACGCCATGTTTGAGTTTCACTGTTCTTCTTAAGTTGTAGTCAATGTTCCACACAGAAGCTCTGATAATTTGATTTGAGAAATTCACTTCAAGTGATAGAAATGCTGAGAAAATGTGTCTGTTTCTGACTTTTTAGAGGATCCCATTGATGGCATATTGGCATTACATCATCAGTAAGCTGATTATTTCTGTTTCTGACTAATCGATAGAGCACTTTATAACCAACTATAAAAATTGTAGTTCACATTCAATAGGAAGATATCTTCCAATTTCTTTCCACGTCAAAGTGGGGAGGAAAAGAAAAACAACAACTACTAAATGTTATGAAAAAAGTCTCTTCATTTTTCTATCTTGTCCATCAAACAAGATTAAATTTACCAGGTTAAATTTTTCCTGTGCATCAAACAGACCCTCAGATTGGAAGAGGGAAAAATTTCATCCTGTACCATGGTAAATTTTTCTGGAAAAATTTAGAGGATGAAATTTCTCCTCTTCCAATCTGAGGCTCTGTTTGATGCACAGGAAGAATTTAACATGGTAAATTTAATCTTGTTTGATGCACAAGGTAGAAAAATGAAGAGACTTTTTTAGAATTGTTAGTACTTTTTTGTTTTCTTCTCTTCCCCAATTTGATGTGGGAAGAAATTGAAACATGATCTTTCAAAACTACGACTAAAGTTGTATTAACTTAATTCCAAAATTCAAAATAATCCAATGTCATGTTGCAAAGCAGGTCTGAACTTCTAATATACTCAACAAAATGTTTCCCTCATCAAGATAATAGCAGGAATGAAAATCAACACCAAGCTGCTGTCAACAAAACAAGAGATCTATCGATTTCTTGTATCAATAGCAGATCTACTAAAAGATCTATCGATTTTGTCAAATTATATGTTGGTAGCGGCTGAATCTGGTTTTCACAGGAAGAGAGAGTCAAATCATGGATAAACAATTGAGTAGACGACTTCAGCCCATTCAAACTTACCAAACAAGTGATCCATGGAAACAGATAGGAATATAAGCATTACCATTATTGTTCCCTGTTGTTCTATAGAAAAATGCGAGAAACAAAAAACAACACGAATCAAAATTCCAAAGATACAAGAAATTAACAGAAAAGGGACGAGATTAAAGTTAGCTCAGCCGGGAGACAAGAAGGCACGAGCGTTGGAGGGCAGAGGGGAAGATTGGCTTTAAATGGGAAGGAGGGCAGATGGGAGCGTTGCTGCATTGGAGGGCAGAGGGGAAGATGGGCTTCAAATGGGAAGGAGGGCAGATGGGAGCGTTGCTGCGTTGGAGGACAGAGGGGAAAATGGGCTTCAAATGGGAAAGAGGGCAGATGAGAGCGTTGCTGCGTTGGAGGGCAGAGAGGAAGATGGGCTTCAAATGGGAAGGAGGGCAGATGAGAGCGTTGGAGCGCAGAGCAGAGCTTGGATCGTGAGAGCGAGGAAGACGAGGGTTGCCGTCGACTGGAGGAAGGGTTGGCGTCAAAAGGATTGCGAGGTCGTCGAGGGTGCCGTCGACTGGAGAGGAGATGAGTGAAAGAAACGAGGGAAGAAAAAAATGGAGCGGGTGACCGCTCGAAAGTCCGACCTCATAGCTCGGACTTTCGAGCGGGTGAAATTTCAGCCGGTCAAAAGAAGAGAAACTGGTGAAGTTTTACGACGTTTGATAAGTCGTGGGATGGGTGGGTGAAATTTCATCCACCCGTACACATTTCACCTGTTTCTCCCTTTTTACCCGGGCAATCAAACGGGCCCTTAGTGGCGACAATGTAAAAGAGGAAGATGATGTAAAAGAAAAAAAATTGCTGATGGATGTGTTTAGAAAAAATAGGGAGTAAGAACGGCGGAAGAGGATGAATTAAGATTGCCTTTGCATTAATTGTTGGTCCAATAATTTTGGAATTCCAAAATTAAAATTCTTACTTTTTATGTAACGGGAATAGTGTTTTCAAACCAAAAATTTTGATTTCATTTTATTATAAACTTATTCTTCAATCAAAATTCAAGAATTGTTAGTGGGTAGAATTATAACTCCAAAATTTTAATTTTTTAAATGTTTTTCTTTAAAGCAGATGTCATAATGGTTTTAATTAATCAATTCTAGAATTTTCATTCTTATTTTATCAACCACAGCATTTTTCATTCTAGTATCAAAATTGCAAACTGTAAAAGACAAAGAAAAACTACAATTGAAATTTTCATTACAATTCAAGTTTGAGGTGGAATTTTGTATCTTGAACTTTAATTCTAGAATTAAAATTCAATGTCAGCGAACCCCCTTAAGCAATATAATGGGCATAAACAAAACGAGATCTCTCATCTCCTTAGGCATTTTTCCAAGACAGGCAGAAATTAAGTAAGTTTTTTTGTTTGTTTTGGAAGATGGGACATTGCATTAGAAAACATAATCAATAAAAAGTTGCGCTTCTATACACAAGCGACCACTTCAGTGCATAGGCAGTGATATGAAAACAAATTTCCTGACCCGAGTGGCTACTCTCAAACATTTTGAAAGATAGGTGTGTTTTTGAAAAGAGCCAAATGTTAGACGTCTTCTACTAATTGTTTGAAAAATGATAATATGTTTTTGGTTGTTAAAAGTATGATTAAGTGGTTCACGTGCAATAGACAAATTTATCATCTTCTAGTAGGCACTTAATAAATTATTTAAAAAGAAGTACTCCACCACTCAACTTTTACAAGTTAATTAATAGGCACAGGGATAGAGCAGGTCCTGCCTACATTTTTTTAAAAATTAACATGTAAATTAAAAAATTTCTTTTATCATATATAAAAATTTTGAAAATTGATATTTTGGTCTTTATCAAAATTTTAAACCTATAATTCGTCCCTCCCTCTTCATAAAAAATTCTTGGCTCCGCCTTTGAATAGACACTCGCTTTTGAGAGAAACTATCAAGAAATGCTCAATGATAAAAAATCATTATTTTCTATTTACAATAACAAGGGCCACATATAAGTTGGTGTGGACAGTTGTAGATTTTTATTTTTTTATTTTTATATTAACATCTTTTAATATTTACTTTGTTATATGTAAGTGCCTGAAAACCTAAGAATCAGTGCCCATTTAAGAATCTTTTCTGCTACGTAACTCAATCATATCCACAGCCATAACTGAATGAAACTCACCATCACGACAGGGGGCAGAGGGAAGGGGGGCTGTGTGGGGCTTGGGCTCTTCTTCAAATTTTAAAAACTTTAAAAAATTTATACTAAATCTAAAAAATTTTAGTTTAATATATATATGAAATGAAAAAATTTTTATTTCGGCCTCTGTTAAAATTTTGAAACTATATTTTAGTTCTTCAATCAAAAATTTCTGACAAGTTTGTCACTGTAAAACCCCCTTGGGGAGAGTTCAATAAAACATTTCAGCTTTTTTTTTCCAAGAAAACTTTTCGACGTTTGTGGGAGGAGAAAAACTGTGCACTGGCTCGTACTAGGCTGGCTTGTTACTGGATTCAACATGTGACCCAACTGCCCTAACAAGATGAGATATGAAAAGAAAACCATTTGATTAAGAAATTGGGTTCGTTTGATTTAGGTTTAAGAAATGATATTCTATTGGGTTCATATTTAAATAAATATACGATCTGATTCAGATTTGTACCACGTTTAGTTTTAGATAAATGTCCTATATCCAATGCCTATACAAGTTTAAAGTTGAATCAGATTTGGATTGAGATTTGACTTCAAATATGGTATTTGCATGTACCAGTAGAACTAGTTGGATCGCTTTTCATTTGAATTCAAATCGAATTTCCAATCTGAATATGTAAAAATCCTAAAAAGCAGATATGATTAAGAGTACATCATCCACATCAAATCGAATCCCATCAGCATCCCTATTCATAACTCGACTATAAAGTTGTGCTAGATCAATTATTTGAGGGTGTGTTTGTCGTAAGCCTAAGAAGATCAATTCAAATTTTTAATTGAAATGAAATATTTTCTATGAAATGCTGGAGAAAATTATGAAAAATGTTTCAGTCATTAAGGTAATATTTGTTTCACCACCGATTTGAGATTCCTAAGATCTCACATCCACATATTTAAGGTTGGATCGTCTGACCTTAAATCCATGGTTTTTAACACGTAGCATGGATTTACTGACACTTAAACTGAGGATCTTCCAAAACACACTTTTTTTTTATGCAACTCTTCGAATCTTAAGTTTTTCTTAGAAAGAAGGAGGCCGATGACGACATCAGTTAAAAAAAAAAAAAAGAAAAACTAGATTTCACGACTTCGGCATTGGGTTTTCTCCTTCGAGGCTTTGGTAATTCTATGGAGCATGGACACCAACTTCTCAATTTTCTTTCGTTTTTACATTAAAAAAAATTAATATTTTTAAGTATGAAAACCTGTGAATCAGTACCCTACAAAACATTTTTCTATCTTCACCACCACCGGCTCCGCCACAGCAGGGCGACTAATGCACAAAGAAACAGTAATTTGCAGATGACGAACTGCCCAATGAAATGAATTCAATTCGCAATAAATGTTCATTCCATACCACTGCTACTTTTCATCTCTGATATGAAATCCTTACCTGTGGACCGGGTTTAAAAATAAATAAATAAAATCTACAAGTATAGTCTGAACTTTGTCCTGCACAAACCGTAACTTCGTCTGCCCACTGGCTAAGGCTGTGCACTGGCACGTACTACGCTGGCTCCTTACTGGGTAGGTCAGTATCCGATTTGGATTCAATATTTGATTGAACTAGTCAATATCTGATTTGGATTCAGTACTTCATCGAACTGCTTGAAGAAGAATAGATATGAAAAGAAAAAACATTTGATTAAGAAACTGGATTCGATTAATTCGGATTTAAGGAATGATTAATACGATCGCATTCAGATTTGTACCAGGTTTAGTTTTAGATAAATATTTTATGTCAATAGAGGCCTGACGGTTGAATTTTATCCTAGCTCCAATCTCTTCTCTGGAAATCCGTTGTAGCCTAGAGAGAGAAATTCAAAATTTTAATCAAAAGTAAATTATTTTTCATCAAACATTGGGGAGAATTTTCTGCTTGTTGGAATAGAAACGGGAATTGACATTTCAGAATCTTCATCGCACCTAGGGGCGGGTTCCAGTTTTTTTCGTCACAGGGACTAAACTATAGTTTCAAAATTTTAGTAGGAGCAAAAATATATATTTTTTTTAAAATTTTAATGTGGCTTAAACTAAAATTTTTAAAATTTATGTACAATTTTTTAAATATTTAGAAATTTGAGGAGGGGCCAATGCCCATGCCTCCATCCCTGATCTTGCATCAAGTCTCAACCCTGACATTTTGTTAACTCAACTTCCTCTCGGTACTTTTGTTCATTATCAAGCTTGCGAGTCTGGAACCTGTTCCAAGTGAGTGGGAAAAAACCTTACCACTCAGGTGAGCGACCGAACCCCCTCCTCTTCTGCCCATTTGTGGGGTCTAAAATTGTATCGGGATCTAAATGAACTTACAGTTATTCTCTTCAATTTAAGAATTCAAGAATAGCATTTGTCACCGTTTATAGAGCAATTAAGTAGCACTAGCAGTAACGACTAGAGGCCCACTAGTCTGATAAGCTATGCTATGCTCTTCAAGGCTTCTATCGACTATTCACTCATTGAACGTATGTAAGCTGCAAAAAACACGAGGGTTTAGGTAAACTAGCCAGCGAAGCAGGGGTGGAGGCAAAGTAAGGCTCG
This sequence comes from Nymphaea colorata, assembly GCF_008831285.2. Taxonomy (NCBI): domain Eukaryota; kingdom Viridiplantae; phylum Streptophyta; class Magnoliopsida; order Nymphaeales; family Nymphaeaceae; genus Nymphaea; species Nymphaea colorata. Next base: position 35,853,977 of record NC_045139.1, on the reverse strand, counting down.
ATGAGCCCTTTCACCTCAATTTTTGTTTAAATTTACATATAAAATTTAAAAGTTTTTACTTGATTTTATATAAAAATTTTGAAAAAATGATTTTTTTACCCTAATCAAAATTTAGTAATTTTAATTTGGCTTCCCTCATAAAAAATTTGTGACTCCACCCTTGCAGCTAAGCTTGAAACTTTTGGCCGCCCGGAGAAGATCCTTCAAGTCAATGGCTGAACAGTGCCAATATGTAAACAAGGAAATGCTATGAATCAGTATGTGGGTTTGTGGGGGCAACTGCCCATAGAAACCCACACTTTTGTTAGATGACTCACACCAACCCCTTTGTCAAGCGCCCAAAATGAAAAAAAAAAACAGGAAATATCTTGTTGATTCCCAGACGACCAATTTGACCTCCAGTCGGTCGTCGCCTCCTGTTCTGACCGGTGGGTGGCGTCAAAATATGTGCGTTTATTCCCATTTAGAAAACGAGGTCTAGCCAGGTTATTCAGAAGAATATTCTTTGATCATTGAAACCTGACCCCTACAAATAAAGAGAAAGGGCTAGCCAGGTTTTCCAGTTTCATTCTTCATTTCCAAAGAAGAAACTGATGCACAACGAGTCGAGCCCAAGCTTGACTTGTTTAATAAACAAGTGGAGCTGGAGTAATAAACGAGTTGAATTTGAGTTACACGAAATCGACTCGTTTAAAACTCGACTCTACTTGTGTCTTCTATGTTTGTTAATCTTTAAGAGTTTGTTGGTAATTTTTGATGAGTTTTATATGAATCTTTTGTTGATGAGTTTTACTGACCAGTTAGCTGACTTCGATTGTTAATATAAGTGTTCATTTAGTACCAATGCTACTTGTCATCTCTGCTCTGAAGCCCATCGAATTAAAGAGACATATGTATAATGAAACGTCCATTTCACAAGCATGGACAAAGAATTTTTGGATTATGAGATCCGGTTTACGAGACCTAACCGAGTTCAAACGTGCTTATATATTTATGTACGGGAACTCCATCCCGTGAACCTGACTTGGTTGCACAATTGAAAACCGAGCCCAGTTCATATTTAATTGTGCTAGCTCGGCTCAGACTCAGAAGTCACGAATGGTCCATGGCTTTTTCTATACACATGACGTAGCTAGCTAGTGAGGTAAAACAGAGCTGCATCAATTGCTGGTTGAACAAATGGTCCGTGGCTTTATTGCTTTTAATATGAGCTGCTATATATATATATATACATATACCGGTTCATTAGCAACTAAACAATGGATCACCGAGTCAGTGCTTTGCTTTGGCTAGGACCGTTGCTGATTATGAGAATATGGTATTGAAGTTTTAACTTTGTCCTCATTCACGCGATTTATACACTTTAGGTAATGCACGATTCGGCATTATACTGGGAAAAGAAAAGCAAAGAGTCGGCACAACTTGCAAAACAGGAAAATGGCACCAAGCCTATGGGCCATGAGGGCCGTTGTATTTTGAAAAATCAGCAGGCAAAAAAGACCCGAATATGCTGATATCAGATGCATTATTCAAACAACAACTTCAAATTCCAAAGGCTGGCATAGGCCGAACCAGACTTTTCATAAGAGTTGATTATATTTTTTAAGATTTTTATAGAAACCAAAATAAGGTTTTTAAGACTGAAAATTAGTAAACATTTACCCGGGACCGTCACTTAGGATTGAGCTGAAATTTGATTTTTACAACACTCACTTTCACCAAGTCCGTGTGACTATCTAAGAATATTTTGCATGTGGAAAATATACTGATCAGTTTCACCATGGCTCCATGCACTGAGCTACCCAGTTGCTTAAATTGATGGCTTTGGAGGTCCTACATGCTTGTTCAATTAATTGGTCATGATATGGTGAAAATTGTACTTAAACAAACAAATGTCTTTGCACATAAAGCATGATCTATGTGACAATTGGGCCAAAGTATGTTATATGTTATCTCATAAGAGGGGAGAGATTGAACATACAACTAAGGGTAGAACAAAAAATTTTTCATGAGGGGGTCAAATAAAAGTTTTAAAATATCATTTTTCAAAATTTTTATATAAAATAAGTAAAATTTTCTAAAATTTACATGTAAATTTAAAAAAAATTAAGGTAGGGCCAAGTCCCATGCGAGCCCCCTTGACTCTGTCCCTACATACAACTACAATCTATTTTTATCTTATATATGCTTTAATCTGATAATGAAGTTGCATTCAAATTGATAATGAAGTTGAATTCGAATTGAGTTTTAACATGTGAGTTTGAGTAGTCAAAGATTGAGCTAGCATTATAAATATGCAGACGTGTACTATGCCCGAGCATCACAACCCCTCTCTATTGTAGAGAGTCATCACCGACTCTCTTGAAAGAGTCTAGATGACTCAAGAGGCTCGTAGCCTCTTTCTTTTGCAAGGGCGGTGGATTAAGACTGTGGATGTCATGATTATCAAAAATAATAAAGAAAAAAAAATGTAGAAGTCGGTGGAAGCATCCCCACCGACTTCCTCTCCCTATAAATAATAAATATGGATGATGGGTATGTAAGTGATGTGTGTAAAAAATTGTGAGTTGAGTATGTGTGAAAAAAAAGAGTGTTTTGAGTGGGTGTGCTCACTTCGTGAGCTGCTTGGGTGGTACGAGTGCAGCAAGGTGTGTAAGTGGGGTAGCTCATTACATGAGCTAGTGAGGTGAGTCTTTTTTAGACTATTGGTGTTTATGTAATATTTTATTATTAAAAATAGCAATTTCATTTTGTGAATTTTGTTGGTGTTGTTATTAAGTTGTTATTAAGTATACTCTGCCAAAGTTATTATTGAGTATCATTTTGGATGTCGAGACTCTTCTGCGTGTTCATGTAATATTTTATTATTAAAAATAGCAAGTTGTTATTAAGTTGTTATTAAGTATACTCTGCCAAAGTTATTATTGAGTATTATTTTGGAGGTCGAGACTCTGGATTTTTTTTCACATCAATTCAAGTCTCAACATCTATCTCTCTCTCTCTCTCTCTGTCTGTCGACTGTCTCTCTCTCATGGCTGTCAACGATAATGTTGATGCAGCAGATAATGGCGAGTTCGATGTCGAAGTTAGGAGAAAGGAATTAGTCACTGCAGATTCACCATTGCCCGAGTCATGGTTTCCTTTATCAAATCTAGACTTGCTGCTGCCTCCCCTTTATCCTAGCCTCTTCTTTGTCTATGAAAAGCCGATTGACGTCCACCTTAAGTTTCAGTCCATGATCAGCGCTCTGAAGAAAGCCTTGTCAAAGCTGCTCATTCCTTACTTCCCGCTAGCTGGGGAGGTGGTCACTAGCCCAACAGGTGAACCGGAGATCCACTGCAACAACAATGGCGTCGAGTTCATTGAAGCTTATGCAGATATCGAGCTCCGGAACCTCGACCTTCACCATCCATATGCTTCCGTCGCCAGAAAGCTGGTGCCCAGAAGTGCATCCGCAGTTCTCTGCCGGAAGGTAAAGTCTGTGGCAGCACCGGATCGAAAAAAAAAGATCTTAGGAATATCTTTCACAAATTTTAGTGGGGCAGATCTTTCTTTACTCATTTAATATGAAAGGATCTTTTCAAAAAATTCAACGTAGACTTTAAACTTTCAGGAATGTCTTGCTTCGCCGCCACCGCTTAGTTCTGGCCCCTTGGATGAAGCCGATCGTTAACATTTTCATCTCAATTATAGTTCAAATATTCATTGGTAGAAGTACATAAGAGCCTTTGCCAAATGAGACAGTGAGCTGAAAAAAAAGGAGGAGAAGTTAGGGTATTTTGAGGATTTTAAAAATAAATATCTTTTTTAAACTTTAAACTTTTTCGCTACTTTTTTTTTAAATCTTCCTAAAATGCTCCCATTTGTACATACCAGAGGCATTCCGGTTATATTACATCGGACGCATAATTCTTTGTGCACAAGGCCTTGCAGTAGCATAAGAGCCATCTCAACTTAGTTGCAAGGTGTTTGTGTGCCAACGCAGTTCTTATATACATACATATATTTAGTTATTGTGTTCCTCCAACCATCCGTCCGTCCGGCTGTCTCCCATATGAATCCGGAATACCAACCAGATTTGGGTTGTCTGTAAGACATTCGGATGGACCAATGATATATATATATATATTATGTTGGATAGTGGCCATTGAGCCCTATCCGAATATAAGCAGTTACTAGATTTTAATCTAAAACTGTTCCTAAAAAATCTCCTAGAAAATCTCCCAAAGAACCACAGCTAGGGTTTGGGGAAAACCTAAGGGGCTGGACTATATATTCCTAGCAAGCTCTCTTGAACATACTAATCAGCCGTGAGCAGCCCCTTGGAAGAAAACCCCAAAATCTAACATCTACTTCTTTCTCCTCCTCTTGCACTTGTTCTGTTTGGTTTTACAGGGGACCGTCCCAGCTGGCTAGAGAAGTTACTGTGCAGGCGACTACGTGCATCCTCCGCTGCAAATACACTTGACCCAACAGTGGTATCAGAGCCAAAGGTTCTACTAATACCGGTAAGTCCATTCTGACTTTCAGTGGTGCTTGTGATAACTATGAATGCATGTGAAAGGCAGCTGAGACGTCTATTCTGTAAGTGAAATTCGACTATTGTGGTCCCTGTGCAGATTATACTATATGTTAATGCAAGTGTGTCATCAGTGCATCATGCGTTTATCATGCTGTGATCTATTTACTGAAAATAAAGCATAGGCTAAACTGAGTTCAAGCATAAAGCATGATAGCATTATGTCGCTTTTTGTTCTTTGTGTCTGCGAGTGACTGAGACCAAGACAGAGCCCTACGACTCTGTAAAAACTTTTTAGATCAGGACCCTCGTAGAGGATCTGTCTCCGAAGAATTCCACTACTGGAGTAAAATTTTTTTATCTGCGTCTTTGGGAAACGGTAGAACAGGAGGCAGAGCCTGCTCTGCTCGACATACACAGACCCAAAATAATGAACAAAGAAGGAGGGAAGGAAATATACAACCTTTGCTCTCTCTACACAGTTTGAGAATCTGACCCAACGAATACCTCGAAAAGAGTCGGGATTCTCTTGTTTGTTAAAACCGAAGGAATTTTTTTTTGTTGGGTCTCATTTTTTTAACTCGACCCGTCTGCCCCTGCCATCTCTACCGTTGAGCAGAAGCAGACGCCCAACGACTGAAAACCAGTCGTCTTCCAAGTGTGAGGAGCAGAGATCTTCTCTTGCTGAAAAAAGGGAGGCGACTTGGGTAAAGGAGGAAGACGGCATTTGACGCCCACATGAAATTGCCGGCTCATCCTGTCGTTTATCTGCTTCTGGTTTTGGGAAGGTTGTCTTCCTCACAACAAAGACAAAGCAAGCACAGAGGAGGCCACGGACCAGATAGCCGTGCGATAGAAATAGAATCGAGACAGCTTGAGTAGGGCCCTCATATGCTCTCTGCTAGTTAAACTCTCCTCTTGCAACCCTCTGTGTGGTAGAAATAGAGGAGGACACCTTCTCTCAGTGACAGTGGTGGAAGATAGCAAGAGGCAGCAATGGTGGCGTGGGAGGTGAAACCCTCTGCTAGGGTTTCGCGAGAGGAAAGAACTTTGGAGAGGAGAGAGAGAATGAAAGTGAAAATGAGGAAAAATGGGCGAAAAGAGGCATTTATAGTTAAAGTTCAAAAATTACAAAAATAGTCCACCATGTTAGTTAAATTTTCAAAAAGGCTGTTATAAATTCTAAAATTTCATGCCGCAACTTTTTTGCTGAAAAACTCTTCCAAAAGAGACTCGCGAAAGTTATTTTCATCAAAAACCTGGAACTTTGTAAGAAATTGCTTTTTGGTACCTTCAAAATTATTAGAAATTACTAAAAGAGGGTTACAGAAGATTATTTTGCAATTTCAGTAGGAAACCACGATTTTATGAGAATTACTTAGAGACACCCATAAGCTTGTTAGACAATTATAAAAGAAGGGCCCTAAAAATAACTCTGAAAAGAGATTATGTATGTTTCATATTTAATCTAATGTCTTGTTATTTTAAATATTATTTTAGAATGTTGTCTGAGACTCATGTACATGCTCTAGAGTACTTTCTTTAAGGCCTCTTGATGTAATATAGTAAACTTCTTTCTTTGTTATGATTGTTCTTTACTTGCCATCAAAAATTAATTTAGAAATGACATCAAGAGTGGGAGCTTCTGAATTAGCTAAGACTGAAAAACTGAATGGGACAAATTTCCATGCAAGGAAGCGTAGAATAATGTTGGCCTTGACTTTAGAAAGACTCATTTATGTGATCAACGAGCCTTTTCCTATTTTAGGAGACAAACCCACAGATGAAGAGAAAAAAGCATATGAGTTATTTACTTCTGATGATCTAATGGTAAAACTATCATGTTAGCCTTCATGAAAGATGATCAAATCAGAGTCTTTGAGAATTGTCCAACTGCCAAGGATATGTTTGATACTATCGCTTCTAAATACAACACCATGATTGCTATGCACATTCAGTTGCTGCAAGAACAGTACAATTCCTATATGATGAAAGAATCAGACAATGTAATGGACCATGTTAATAAGATGTTGGTCATGGCTAAAGATTTAGCCGTGGTAGGGAATGCCATATCTGATAATATGCAGATCAACACAATCCTGAATAGCCTACCTCCTTCTTGGGATATGGCAGTTACTGCTTTGAGTATTCAATTTGATACTCTTACTTTGGAAAAGCTTCCTATACAGTTAGCTCTACAGCAACAACGTCTGACCAAAATAAATAGAATAGAATTGATGACAGTCTAGGAAAAACCTGCTGGTAGTCATGTGCCTGTAAAACCAAAACAATTTAAAAATCGAAACGATGACAAGTTAAAGGGCAATTATGCAGGTACTAAGAAATCTCAAGGAACTGTAGTGAAATGCTACAGATGCGAAAAACCTGGACATATAAAGAAGAACTGCAGGACAAAATTCCCGAGTAAGAAAGACAACAATGGTCAGAGCAACTACAACAGAAGGAAGCCTCAAGGGGACTCTGACAAAGGAGTCATCTGTGTCGTGTCAGAATGTCTGTTTGCAGATGGAGATCTAACTGGATGGTGAGTCGATTCGGGAGCTACTCGTCACATTGCAAAGACAAAAGAAGGAGTGATTCACATGGAAAATCTGAGTCCGGGAACCCACAAAGTCTATATGGGAAACAACTCTTATTGTGATGTCATGGGAATTAGGGCATATCGTCTAAATGTTGAGGGTACAAGTGTTGTACTTAACGAGGTTTTGTATGTCCCCTCCATGAGGAGGAATCTAGTGTCTGTTCCTGCACTAACTGGGAAAGGTTTTGAAGTACGTTTTATTCCAGGGAAAGTAACAGCGGGAAAACATGGAAGGTTCATGTTTGGTGGAAAATTTGTGAAAGAACATGGTATGTTCAAACTGAATGACATGAATGCAGCTTCAAGTTCTGCTTATTTAAACTGTGCAATGAGTGTGAATGTAAACTTATGGCCTGAAAGATTAAGCCATATAAGCATAAAAAAGATGCAGACTCTAGCACAATAAGGTTTAATACCTGACATAAATATAAATAATTTTGCGAAATGCGAGTCATGTGTATACAGAAAAATGACAAGGAAACCATTTCTGTCTGAAGCAATTCGAGCCACTGAATTATTAGAGATAATTCATACTGATATCTGTAGACCTTTCAGGATCCAAACTCACAGTGACAAGTTATATTTCATAACATTTATTGACGACTTCTCAAGATTTGGTTACATATACTTAATCATATATAAATCAGAAGCACTTGAGAAATTCAAGGAATACAAATATGAAGTCGAGAGACAACTTGGAAGAAATATCAAAATTGTAAGGTCTGATCGAGGAGGAGAATACACTTCTAGCGAATTCCTCGAATACTGCAAAGACCTTGGAATTAATAGGCAAAAGACAATGCCTATGACACCACAACAGAATGGTGTGGCTGAGAGGTGTAACAGAACCCTCTTAAACATGGTGAGATCCATGTTGGCAGGAGCACAATTACCAAAAGTCTTTTGGGTTGAAGCTGTGTTAACAACTATGTATACAATAAACCGAGTGCCCTGCAAAGCAGTCCCAATCACTCTTTATGAAAGATGGACTGGTGTAAAATCAAATCTAAGATATTTAAGGAGATGGAGATCTGTAGCACACGTGAAAATTCTAGATCCAAAACTGGATAAACTAGATAACAGATCAGTGAGATGTATATTTATTGGATACCCAAAAGGATCCAAGGGCTACAGATTATATCACTCATTTATGAGACTTATAGAAAGCAGAGATGTAGAGTTCATAGAAGAACTCAACAATAAAGATTTTGATCCAGTAGAATATCGAAACGATACACTGGATGATCTGATTTATTCAGATGATCAGTCTGGTAATGAACTGACTGGAGATCAGTCTGGTAATGAGCCGACTGGAGGTCATTTTGACAATGAACCAACTGAGCAGGAATCGTCTGAGGAACAGTCAGGTAATGAACCGACTGAAGATCAGTTAGGAAATAAACCAACTGATATGAATATCTCGTCATCTCAGACGTTATCAGGTCATAAAAGACCTAGAGCTCCTCCTTCATATTTAAATGATTATCATGTATATCTGGCAGAGGAGCTATGCTATTTAGCAGATATTGATGAAATGTCTGACAATCTGACATATAATGAAGCGGTTAGCTCGCATGAATCGTCGGATTCAGTGAATGCTATGGATGAAGAAATTGAATCTATAGAAAAGAATAAAGTCTGGGAATTAGTAGATCTTCCTAATGACAGAAAACCGATTGGATGTAAATGGGTGCTAAGGAAGAAGTATAAAACTGACGAATCAGTTGAAAAATTCAAAGTCAGACTAGTGGCGAAAGGTTTTTCCCAAAAGGAAGGAATTGATTACTCAGGGACCTATTCGCCGATGCAAAGTTCGCATCAATCAGAATAATTTTGGCTGTCGCGGCATTCTATGACTTGGATATTTGTCAGATGGATGTGAAGACTGCTTTTCTGAATGGTGAGTTAAAAGAAACTATATATATGACTCAACCGTAGGGATATGTCATCAAGGAAAAAGAAGACAAAGTGTACAAGTTGAATAAATCGTTGTATGGACTGAAATAGTCTCATAGACAGTGGTATTTTGCTTTTCACAAAGCAATTATAAAACTTGGGTTCGTTGAAAACCAACTAGACCACTGTGTGTATGTTTGGAAAAGTGGAAGCCTTTTCTGTATTCTATCATTATATGTTGATGACATATTGCTAACAGGAAATGATAACGATATGATACTCAAAACGAAGACTTGGCTAAACAAAAACTTTGAAATGAAGGACTTGGGTGAAGCATGCTATATATTAGGAATCAAAATCACTCGAGATAGAAACTCAAGAAACCTGAGTTTAAGCCAGGAACGATATATTGATTATATCTTGAAGAAATGTCGTATGTTAGACTGCAAACCAATTGAGACTCCTATAGCTAAAGGAGCAAACTTAAGCATGAGTGATTGTCCTGGTGAAGGACAACAAAAATTAAATGTTCCATATACACAAGCGGTTGGTAGTCTGATGTATTTAATGCTTTGTATCAGACCAAACATAAGTTTTCCTATCGGTCTGGTAAGTCGTTATCAAAGTAATCCTGGATGGCCTCATTGGCAAGCAGTCAAAAGAATTTTCCGGTATATTAAAAGAACAAAAGGACTAAAATTGTTTTATCAAGCAGATGAGCTAACTTTAGTTTGCTATTCTGATGCAGATTTTGCAGGCTGCAAAGATGATAGTAAATCCACTTCAGGATATGTTTTTCTCTTTGGAGGTGGGGCGATAGCCTGGTCCTGTAAGAAACAGGGATGTGTTGCTCAGCACACACAGGAAGCAGAGTATGTAGCATGCAATGTTGCAACTACTTTTGCTGTCTGGATAAATCGGTTCTTGAAAGACTTGAAATTAGATCTTGTTCATGAACAGATCCAACTATACTGTGATAATCAGGCAGCGATATCTCTTATGAAAAATGGAGCTGTTAGCTCAAAGAGTAAACATATAACGGTGAAATACCATTATGTTCATGAAATGATCGAGAAAAATGAAATCTCAGTTGAATATTTGCCTACAAATGATATGGTGGCTGATCTCTTAACCAAAGGAATATCTGAACACTTGTTTTCAAAACATGTAGCTCATATGGGGCTAAGATATATTTGATAGGTTACGAAGGAAAAACCATTGAATGAAAAACCTCGCTGTAAACCTTGAAAAAGGTTTAGGTTACGTTGGATAAGCCAATTAAGGAAAACCACGTAACAAATTGAATAAAGAAAACCCACATATAGTGGAAGAAAACTGGCGGTCTCATGGCCAAGTGGGAGATGTTGGATAGTGGCCATTGAGCCCTATCCGGATATCTAGTAATTGCAAAGCAGTTACTAGATTTTAATCTAAAACTGTTCCTAAAAAATCTCCTAGAAAATCTCCCAAAGAACCGCAGCTAGGGTTTGGGAAAAACCTAAGGGGCTGGACTATATATTCCTAGCAAGCTCTCTTGAACATACTAATCAGCCGTGAGCAGCCCCTTGGAAGAAAACCCGAAAATCTAACATCTACTTCTTTCTCCTCCTCTTGCACTTGTTCTGTTTGGTTTTACATGGGATCGTCCCAGCTGGCTGGAGAAGTTACTGTGCAGGCGACTACGTGCATCCTCCGCTGCAAATACACTTGACCCAACATATTATGGGTACCGAATTTTAAAACCTGTTTGCATATGGTCTACCAATCATATGGTGAGGAAGATAATTCTGGAAAAGAAAAAGTAGAAAAGAGAGATAAAACGTAGGTGAGAGTGATAGGGAAGGAACCAACAGGAAAAAGCATTGTAAAATAGGAGTAGACTGGTTTTTCGAGCTCATCTTGAGACTGCTTTTAGTTATTTTCCATAGGTAATGGGAGATAGAGAGATGCCTCACCCAAACGTACCCGCACTCATGTTCCACATATGGTTACTATGGAACAGGTTACGGAGCTCAAGTGTGGAGCAATGGTCTCGCCTGCATCCAAGATCACAGAATCACAGACGGCTACTCGGCCAACATGTTTTTAGAGGCATGGGCAGATATGACCACATCCGGCACCATATCCGTAACCCCAACTTTCCGGCGCTCCATTCTCAGCCCGCGCCGGCTGGGATTGCCGGACAAGTCTTTCAATGATCTATACAGGGTTGCACCACCAGCACTGCCCTATCCACCTCGAGCACACGAATACGTAGGCAGGATTTACTACATGAAGGCGGAAGCCATGGCCTCTCTCCAAGCTCTTGCTATTAGCAGCCATGGCACCAAGAGGACCAAGTTTGAAGCATTCAGCGGCTGCATGTGGAAGGCAATGGCAAAGAGTGCTGGAGAGGGGAAACTTGGAAGATGGGAGTGATTATAGATGGACGGTCGCGATTGGTAGACGATGTGAGATCAATGGATATAATGGCTAGGTATTATGGCAATGTCTTGTCACTTCCTTATGGTGAATTAAATACCAACGAGTTGAAGAGGAGACCACTGAGTTGGGTAGCTGACCAAGTTCAAGATTTTCTTAGGCCTATCCTTACTAAGGATCATTTTCAAGATTTAGTGGACTGGGTCGAAGGCCATAGGCCGCATCCTCTAATCGCTTTTTCTATGCAATGGCGATAAGAAAGGACCTTTGTTTGCATTCTTCAGTGGAAGGATTTTCCAGACCAACAAGCTAGATTTTGGGTGGGGAAGACCAATTCTTGGGTCTTGTTATTTCCCATGGGGTGCGGACTCGGGCTATGTTATGTCAGTGCCAATGCCGAGCCTCTCTGAAAACGGGGATTGGGTTATCTACATGCATCTTCTCAAGCACCAGTTAGATGTCGTGGAAGCTGAGCTTGGGGATATATTACACCCACTCAATTTAGATCATCTCCAACTGCTTCAGCACTAGTACAACTGTGTCCAGCTTCTGTCCATATCTTAAGTTTTATGTGCTTCTGTTTCATTTTGTTCATAAGGTACAAGAATGATCGGATAATGGATTTGAGTTTGAAGATTGTGGAAGATTTTAGCAGTCAAAAGTAAAAAACTGGGGTTGCATAAGGATGTCCATGTATCTGATTTTATTTGGGTCGAATGTCTGACCAAAACATTCTGACAAAAAAATGAAAAAAAATTGAATATCTGATGATGAAGAAATCCGATTGGATTTATATTTGGATTCAATAAATCACATCCAGTTGGATTTGAATTTGAATATACATAAATATCCAATCGGATTTGGATCTTGATTAGGATCTGATTTTGTTGTAAATAGATATTCTATATCTAGTGTTCTTATGTTTTGAAAATCAGCTAGATTCGGATTCACATATGAATGTATAAGTAGGATTTGGTTGGGATGCAGATTTTGAGATTGGGTTTCAGATTTGAATTCCGTTATGACTTTTTTTTGTTCATATTCAAATTGAAATATGTAAATATGCAAAAAAGTTGGAAGGTATCCAATTCGAATTTGATCTATTGACATCCTTATTGTGCGCTATGTTGTCTTGACTTTTTGGCTAAGATAAAGTGCAATACCAAGTTTTGATGATCAAGTTATTAAATGATAATCAAATTTGAGTTCCAAGCGCTACCCAGTTGCCCTTGGGCAAGATTGAATGCCGTAGTGACAAAATATTGTATAACTAGCTACGGGGCTTTACGTGATCAACAATCTTTAGATTCAGTTTGACCAGAAAAAATGCCTCAGTTGGCAGCTTTTCAATTATCGCCCGCCTTCTGCAAATTCCGCAACTGCTTGCTCAAATATCTTCTGCGGCCTCTACCAAAGTCGTTAAATTCTGCAAAGATAACACTAGGAGGGTAAGAGTAAATCTCCAGGGTAAGTTCTCAATGTACAGCAAACACGCTAGCTGCTGTAAAGCCTACTAGTTTTGGCTCAATATCTTTGTTCATGTTCACCTCTTGATAATATCACCTTATCTTAGGTCACATTAGTGCGGGTGTAAGTGCAAGTGTGGATGCGGGTGTGGATGCAGTAATAAATCATTTGTTAAATAGTTATTTAGCTGTTTAGTAGTCTTATTTATCTATATTTACATGACATAGTTTAGTTATGTATACATTTGATATGGTCAGTTTTGAACTGGTTCAGCCAACAAAATCATATGTGTTGTGTTGGATAGCACTAGTGCTAGTACTAACATTGGCACGGTTGCACAACTATTCAAAAGTACCATGTGACATAGATCTTATCCTTGTTTCTTTCCTCATTCATTATTACCTTTCTGCTTCCGTCCGGCCCAGCCCGGCCTGACGCCTGAAACCCAGACTCGACTAAAATATATATATATATATATAATTAATTTTTAATAAAATATTATAATTATGTATAAAAATTAATAAAATTTATATTAAACAAATTATCACATGCACCCAAGCCGGCCCAATAATTGATCGGGCCAGAATGGTGCCCATTTTTTCGGGCGTGAGCCTGAGTCGAATGGGGTGTTGGGTTTCTCCTCTCTTCGCAATGACGTGACAAAAACAAGTCCCTTTAATTTTTTGCTGAAAATTTATTTTAAATAAAATTTAAACATCCTAATATATTTATAAAAACTATTTTGAGATAAAATATGTTTTGAATCAAATTGTTTTATCCTATAGATGCTTGTGCTCGATTTATTTCTTTACGGTTGGAAGCACCGTCTTAAGTATCATTTTTTGTTAAGATCATTGTTTGTTTCTCTTGTACACGCTACTGCTGGAAATGCAGCTTAAATGTAGCCATGGTCTGCAATTTTTTATTATACCTTATCAACTTCATTTGTTGTCGCTACTTTTTATATGCGCTATAATTTAATTTCTTTCATGTTTGTTCATTGCTACTTTGTGTGGGGTTGTGAAAGTTGCTTAATTGACTGGCTAATCTTTTCATAATAACTGGTTTCACTAATACTAGTTTTGGCTTGTTCTCAAGCGATGCTCTTTGTGAAGGGAATGGAGGTGAAATAATTTATAAATGGAAGTTAGAAATGGTTCAGCATATTGGTGCCAATGGCCCTTTATGTATTATTTTTTTAAAAAGGAACTAGTCTTATTGTTATTCTTCTTTATTTAATATAATTGACAATTTCAAAACGAAAGCTATTATGATCTCTAGTTCATTTATTTTCCTTTGGTCATTACTTGGAGTTTAATGCTACTTGTATTGCATGTATTATGAAATGAATTCATTTGAAGCGCCGTTAGTTGAGAAACAGGGGTTGAGCCAGAAATTTTTCATGAGAGGGCCGAAATTAAGGTTTCTAAATTTTGCTGGGGTTAAAATACTCTTTTTCAAATTTTTTATATAAAACAAGTGAAATTTCTTAAAATTTATATGTAAATTTTTGATTTTTTTTTTTGAAGTGGGGCAACTGGCAAGGGCCCATGCGGGGCCCCCCTTGGCTCCACCCCTGTTGAGAAGGAGGTTGCACAAACCTTCAACTGTACTCCTAGCCCACTTGCATTGGATTTGGATCGTTGGCCTACTCTTATGAGTACATGGCTTGCACAGTAACCTGAACCAAGTGATGGCAGTTTGCTATGTTGTACCATCGTCAGTCAATTAATCAAAATTCATTTGGCAACGAATCATGGTAATTAGTGGTTCTAAATTGTTGCCGCCTACAATGGCTTGGCCCTGTTGTTTAGCCGGAATAGTGGAGACTATGTCCTTTCTCATTTCTTTTTTTTTGAGGGTCAATTGCCACAGGGTTATTGCCATGTGGAATTCAAAGCAGATGCAGAGAAAGCATCCGTTGTGTTGGCTTTTTGACTTAAATTACCACTGAATCTTTTGTAAACATGATGTTATTTGGTGTTACTAGACATTTCAAAAGTGCAGGATTATGATTGTATTTCAGTCCTTAATGTTAGCTATGGCGTTTGTTGCCTCACATATGAGACGTGCAATTCTTGTCCAATTATAGAAGAAACACATTATTGTCTTGAAATGATGTCCAAGTTGGCTCGGCTTGTTGAACATCCCAATTGTGTTGAAACTGGTTATATGGGCTGGCCCTTTCACTATATTTCGTGCACTGGGCTGTGAATGACCATATTGCCATGGTCTGCACAATGGAAAAGGCCCCTGTACAGAAGGAAATGGAAAGTGCAGGGTGAAGGAGAAAAGAGAAGAAGCTGCTTCAGGGTGAGGGGGAGGGAAGGGCAAGTAAACGATAGGAGAAAGGGCAGTCAACAAAAAGACTCCGCAAGAAAAATGCAAGGGGAACACCAGGAAAGCTATGGAAAGGCTGGACGAAAAGTGGCTCCCTCTCTCCCTCCCTCCCCCTTTCTCACCTTCAAATCCTCTGTGTCTCTCATCTTCTTGCAAGGGGAGCCCAAGTGGCTCCCTCACCACTCCAGCTACACTGCATTGCTGGCCCCTTTGGAAGAAGACGGGAGAGAGAATGAGCAGTGGGAGAGAGAGGGAGGAGGAGAGATATGGGCCGTCCATTGTAGAATTAGACGGTCCAGATTTGATATCCACAAATGTCTACGGAAAGCTTGAGTCCCCCTTTAGGAAGTGTGTGGGAGCATGTATGTCTGAAAAAATCAGTTGGAGACGAGATCAAATCTGCCAATATATGTCAGGCTGCTCATATGAGGGGCTAACAAGTTATTAAAAGACAATTCCAATTTTTGTCTGGAGGGCCAAAAAGATCGAGTTGCGTGCACAGGGGTGTGCATGCACCAGTATACACCAAGGGTAAAAGGAGGGAGGATTGGGGTATTTTTCAAAATTTTTTTAAAACAAGTGTTTATTTTTTCTTGTACTTTTTAACTTTTTGCATAATCCTTTTTTGTCCTTCTAAAATATTTTATTTTCCTACTTTATACAGTGGTATTTTGGTCATCACACACCTTTGTGCACAAGAAATGAAGATCATCTTTTTGTGGTTCGGTTACCAATCATGGTTTTGAAAGCTGATTGTCAAACTGTGCTGTACATAGGTTGACACAAGTGCGAATTAACCGCCAATTTTCAGACTTGTAATTTCACAAATTTAAATTGTAGTGAGATAAATATGCATTAATTTTAACCTTGTTTTTGAGAAAATTCCGTAAAATGTAGGGCCTTTTAGAGTTTATCTCAATGTATAATATATGTTTTTTTTTTCTTTACACTTTCGTTATCCCATGCCTTGTCGAAGTTATGTAAAAGTTCAGAACGCACTTCAATTTCCCACTCATGCCTCAAAACAGCTATGGAAAAGAAGGGTGCGGGGAGGGCTTCGACCTGTTTGAAGTCACTCAAACCACCAAATGGGTTCCAAAAGAGAGGTGGGCTAAGACAAATTCATGCTTGCTGCCAACTCCTTTAGCTGTGCTGCAACTACAGCCCCTTTTTTTCTTTCCCTTGCCTTTTTTTTTTTTTTTTCTAAATTTTTTAACCGTTCCAATAAAGATGCAAATGCTGGTTGCTGTTTTTTAGTCGGCTTAACTGATACCATATATATGACACATCTCTCGCCTTTTTGTCTTCTTTTTTATATTTTCTCTTTTTTTCTTTTGTTCTTCTTGTTTCTCCATTGAGGAGGTGGAACTTAAATATGGTCAAATGGTTTCTTTGAGAAAAAAGATGTCCAGCTAAAGCAAAATAAATTAAAAATTAAAAATTAAAAATTTATATGTAAAGTTTTAAAAAATTTCACTTGTTGGATATAAAAATTCTGAAAGTTGATATTTTGGCTTATGTCAAAATTTAGAAACTTTAATTCGGCTTCTCTCATGAAAATTTTTTGACTCTCCCCCTGAGTCGAGCCAAACTAAATTGATTCGTTTCAATATCAACTCGACTTGTGTATGCACATCCAGAAAGCAAATAAACATAAGGATAGAAGAAAATGGAGGACGCTACCTTCCAATGGCAGGCATGCTTCTTACATTGAATTATGAGTATCAAAATATAGTTGGTAATCTTCCAAACCGCTGCATCTTCTTTTTGAAAAGAGAGCTTTGCATTAGTGGCAAACAAAAGGAATGAAAATTTTTTATACATAACAAGTAAAAGTTTCTAAAATTTACATGGGGCTAGGGCCATGTGACCCCTACATCACCAAATTGTTGGAGGACAATCATTGTTTTGCAAAAGATTTGGCCACAATTAAAAGACTAATTATCGAACCATCACGTTTAATGCATCAAAAATTTGACTTGCAAAGTCTAATTCCTGAGCTATAGGGCCAATTGTTGGCATTTCCCGGCCTCACTTACCTGTTGCTAGATTGTTCTTTTAAGTGACTGCAATGAGAGGTGGTTACGTAGACCAGGCTGCACCATGCACAGAGCCATATGCAAGTTGTACCGGAAAAAAGAGCGATCCATTAAATTCAAGGGAAAAAACACAACGAACATAAGAGAAATAACGTGACGGAAGATGCAACGTCACAAGTGATAGACATTGTCATCAAATAGAGAACAATCATAGTGTTACAAAAGATTTGGCCATCATAAAAAAACGAATTATGAACCATCAGGTTTGGCGGATCAAGAATTTGGCATGCAAAGTCGAATCCATTCTTAACTCAGTCGTACAGCCAGTTGTTGGTGTTTCCTGGCGGTATTTTAAGTGATGGCAACGAGACGACAATGAGAGGTGGCTGTCTACACCAGGATCTACCGTGCACAGACCCGTTCCTGTCGCTAAGTGACGGCAACGAGACAACGAGTGGACGGCAACGAGACAACGAGTGGTGGCTGTTTACAACCATCGGTACTGTACCGTGCACAGACTCATATGCCAAAGGTTGGAGGGAGACAAGGGGTGATATTAAATTAAAAAAGAAAACACAAATGAACATAAGCTTAACTAATTATGCTAAGAACCTGTATAAAGGCAAAGATTCTCACCTTAAGGGACATAGCGTACTTGTATAAAGGCAGAGATTTTCGTGGGCGCCATGTTCTTGTGTCTTAAGGTGATAGAGCGTGACATCCAAATTAAAGGGTGCATCATTGTTATCGTTGACAATGACGTAGCTCAAGACCCCAGAAGTAGGAGGAATGAGGAGGCCTTCGGGCCTTTTTTGGGTGGTGGAATTAATACTTTTCGCTCACCTGAAAAGCTGCAACCTCACATAAGGGTGGAGCCATAGATTTTTCATGAGAAGAGTCAAATTAAAGTTTTCAAATTTTGACATAGGTCAAGATATCATTTTTCAAAATTTTTATATAAAACAAGAAACTTTTTTAAAAATTTACACATAATTTTTTTTAAGTGGGGTTTGACCCTGGGGGGCCTCCCTTGGCTCCACCCATGACCTCACACATCGTCTAGATTGTCACCAAATTGTAAGAGGACAATGACCCCTTACTGTAGAAAGCATATGGTATCATCCAGCCAGTACACACTCTAAAAGGAGGTTCTTTGTAAAAAAGAAGGGACAAATGAGTCTTGTTTAACAAAAAGACCAAAATCGCCCTTTAAAAAGAAGTTCTTTGTAAAAAAAAAAAAGGATAAATGAGTCTTGTCCACAAAAAAGAACAAAACCACGGAGGCTTTTTTGTCAAAAAAAAGGACAAATGTTTATTGTTCACCAAAAAGACCAAAATCATTCTCTAAAAAAAAGTTTTTTTGTTAAAAGGAGGGGTAAATGAGTCTTGTTTACCAAAAAGACTAAAATCGCCCTCTAAAAAGAAATTTTTTGGTCAAAAGAAAAAGCAAATGAGTATGATTTGGATTTGAATTTGAGTTTTTGGATCTAATTTGGATTTCAAACTATGGTTTTGGACCAATTTAGATTCAAAAATTAGATTTTGTGTTTTTAATAAAAAGAACATTCTTTTTTAAAAATTTGAAGTGATTAAAACATGAGTGATGTCAGCTATACTTACTAACATTTCCTGCCATACTTAAAACTAAAACCGACGGTTTCCCCTTTTATCTCCATTTTATTATTTTATTATCATAAGTAAAAGTTATATATATTTTTTTTAAGTGTTTGACAGAAGACTTCTACAACTGGAGGCCGCCCACGTGGGCCTTTTATTTGTGAAAACCAAATATCTTTTTTAAACTTTTATTTTTTTAATCATCCACATTAAAATGAAAATAAAAAAGTGACATGACTAGAAAGAACAAGTTTTTTTTTTTTAATTATTAAAACGTCATCTCGGTACGTAAGCTGCGCACACATGAAGGCGTACAACCTTTGCGCACACATGGAGGCGTACAACCTTAACACTACACGCCACCTGGTTTTATATGCACCAGTATATGACCAACTTGTATGAACCATTGCCTCTTCTCTCCTCTCCTCTCCTCTGTTCCTTGTCAAGACACTTCTTCTCCCGCTCCAACTTTTTCTTCCCTTCATTGTTGAAGTAAGGAGAAAGGAATTACTCACTGCAGAGACGCCACTGCCGGAATCATGGCTTCCTCTGTCAAATCTAGACTTGCTTCTCCCTCCCCTTCATCCCAGCTTCTTCTTTGTCTATGAAAAGCCAAGCGCCATCAGACCTTATAAGTTTCACTGTATGATGGGCGCTCTCAAGAAAAGCTTGTCAAAGCTGCTCATTCCTTACTACCCTCTGGCTGGGGAGATCGTCACCAGCCCAACAGGTGAACCGGTGCTCCACTGCAACAACAATGGCGTCGAGTTCGTTGAAGCTTATGGGGAAATAGAGCTCCTCAAGCTCGATCTTTACCATCCGGATGCTTCCGTGGCCGGAAAGCTTGTGCCCAAAACGGCAACTTCGGTTCTGTGCCTCCAGGTGAAGTCAGCTTTCACACACACATATATATATATATATATATATACCGACCGTTCCCTACCCTACGATTTACCAATCATATAGTGAACAACGTTACCGTGAATGAAAAAATAATAAGAAAAGAAACAGAAAGGTGGGTATGAGTGTAAGAGACTAGAAAGGTTAAATGCAAAAAGCAGTTTCAAAATTAAGGGGAACGACACTTTTTTTTCAGCTCATTTCCTTTTTCCATTTTAAGAATATGTTTACTTGTTTTTCATATCATCTAATACGTGGGTGTAAGAGAGAGAGATACACCATCAAATATTTAGGCAGAAACTGCAAGCCCACAGATGGTTTTACCAACTTTTCAAATGCGTCTAACATGCATTGTGGTGCACGGTAATTATGAAACAGGTAACAGAGCTCAAATGTGGAGCAATGGTTCTGTCTGGCACTCTTGATCACAGAGTCTCAGACGGCCACTCGGCCAACATGTTTTTAGTAGCATGGGCAGAGATGACCACATCAGGCACCATATCAATGACTCCAAGTTTTCGACGATCTCTTCTCAGCCCGCGCTGGCCAGGATCGCCTGGCAAGTCTCTTAATGATCTATATATGGTTGTACCGCCGACGCTGCCCGAGACGCCAAGACTACATGAATATGTTGGCAGGATTTACTACATGAAGGCGGAAGCCATGGCCTCTCTCCAGGCTCTTGCTAGCAGCCATGGCACCAAGAGGACCAAGGTTGAGGCATTTAGCGGCTGCTTGTGGAAGGCATTGGCAGAAAGTGCTGATAAGGGAGAACCATGCAAAGTGGGCGTGGTTGTGGACGGACGGACGAGATTGATAGATGGTGTTAGATCAAAGGATGAAATGGCTAGATATTATGGCAATGTCTTGTCACTCCCTTATGGTGAATTAGACTCCAGTAAGTTAACCAGCAACCCTTTGAGTTGGGCAGCTGACCAAGTGCATGATTTTCTTATGCCTGCAGCAACTAAAGATCATCTTTTAGGTTTAGTGGATTGGGTGGAAGATCATAGACCCCATTCTGTAATGGCTACCTTACTATTCAAGGGCAATATGAAAGGACCCTCTGTGACAATCTCCAGTGGGAGGTTCTTCCAAGCCAACAAGCTAGATTTTGGTTGGGGAAGGTCAACTCTTGGGTCCTGTTATTTCCCATGGGGCCTGGACTCAGGCTATGTAATGCCAATGCCAAGCCCGTCTGGGAATGGGGATTGGATTGTTTACATGCATCTTTTCAAACACCAATTAGACACCGTAGAAGCTGAGCTTGGTGATATATTACACCCACTGAATTTAGCGCTTCTCAAATTACTTGAGCACTAAGTTCACGTGTGTGGTGCGTATGTGGCTTTGTCTCTTTTTATGTGTGTGTGTTTCCATTTGCTCAAAATGTACAATAAGCAGTGGCGGAGCCACATGGAGGTTGGTCTTGTTTATGTTTTATGTTAATGCTTTCGTATGTTTGATTGTTTATATGTATAGGTGCCCCTAAAAGCATTAAAGAGTGACAACAATGATCAAATTACAGATATGGGTTTGAAAATTGTCTACTACAGGAGGATTTCATTAGTGGAAACTTGAAAACTTGGAATGCTGTTGTTGAACTAGACCATGTTTCAGATGATTAAGACTATAAATGAATCGAACTTTTAATTATGAAGGTTCTTGGCACTGAAATGAATCGAATTGAAAAGTATCATGTTATAAATATGGTGAAGAAAAAGTTCAGCTGATCCGAGTCCGAATCAAGGGTTAGCCAACTGTGATAGGAGAGAAAGAGAAGGCATGCAGTTCCTGCAAGGACAAGAGAGACAGAGGCCAGTGGCCACTGTATACAAGCTGACGCCAATGGATAGAACTTGAACGTCATGTTACATGTAAAATTTAAAAAAAAAAAAATCATTTATCCAAAATAAAATTTTGAAAATTTGTATTTTGGCCTTGTTAAAATTTTGAAACTGTATTTCGGCCACTCTCATAAAAAAATTCTGTCTCCACCCCAGTATCTAGCCATTGTATCCCTTGTTCTCTACAGTCGCTCCCAACTTGCAAGATTCACCATCCCTAGCGCTCTTTGCCACTACCTTCTATGAGCAGCCACTAAATGCCTCAAACTTACTCCTCTTGGAGGCGCGGCTGCTAAAAAGAGCTTGGAGTGAGGCAATGCCTCCAGCCTACATGTAATAAATCCTGCTGGAGTATTCGTTTCCTTGAGCTGCAGAGGGCAACAATGTGTCCAAATGATTGGAACATATGTAAAGTGGTAAAAAGATTAAACACTGCATTGGAGTCAATAATATTGTGGTGCTTAAATACCTAAAACACCCACTACAAAAAGGTGACATATTACTGAAAAATATCCTTTCAAAAACAAGCATGAAAATCAGGTCTCAAGAAAGACGAAATGACCCCAGTTTGCAACCCTGGGGCATGTAAAGAGTCAACAAATACCCAAGCATCGCATCAGTTTATATCTTTGTCTACTTGTTTTTCTCTCAACTGACGACCTTATAAGTTCAAGGGTTGAGATTGTTTCTTATTTCCCCAGCATTTAATTGTTTTACATACACACATATAACAGTTGTAAAAATGGTTTTACAACATAATATCCATTGTTTGATCTTCTTTAGGATGCCAAACGATTCCTAACATATTATATATATATATATATATAGAGAGAGAGAGAGAGAGGAAGTGAACCATGACTTTAAGATCAAATGGACAGCTGATTTCTCAGGCTGTCCATTTTTTATTTTTTCTCTCTGCCCGATCATTCCTTCCTTGCTCACTCCCTTCCTCCGTCCCTTCCCTCCCACCAGCATTTTTGGAGGCTGCTTCTGGGAGGAAGTTCCCAACTACTTGTTAAAAAAATACATTGAAAAAATTAAAAAATTTTAGTTGTGTAATATATTTTTTACATTCGAGTTCAATTTAGTCGTACCCGGGTTCGATGTTGGACTGTTTGACCCACCCCTGAAAAAAATACTGAATCCGCCCCTAGGTGGGTGGGATGGAGGAGTTGGGAAAGGAAGGGAGGAAAGGGTAGGGAAGAGAGAAAGGAGTGAAAAATAATAAATGCAAGTCAGACGCTCTGACTAGCTGGACAAAGATATCCTAAGTCATGGTTCCTAGCTTTCAGGCTACTTTCTTCGACAGGTGTGAGACTAGGATTGCACACAAGCTTGAGCCCGCCAGCTTGAGCTCGACCCAGTTCTCGGCTCAAAAAGCTGGAGCTTGAGCTCGGCTCGAACTTGAGTCGAGCAGACAAAATTAAACTCTAACTCAACTCATTTAACCCATTTAACTCGGTGTAAGCATTAACTCGTTTAACTCATGTAATAATTAACTCTTGTAACTCGTTTAACTCATCCAAGCATTTAACTCGTGTAAGCATTTAACTAGTGGAACTTGAGAAAATTTGTTCTTATCCTAAAAGTTAAACTGGTGATTTAGTGAAATGGTTTTGGCAAAATAGAGTACCGGTTTGTGAGTAGAGTCGAGTATAAAGGAGTCGAGTTCCTGAACCTCAAACTTGATTCATTTACCATTTCGAGTATCTTTGTAAGCTCAATCTTGACTCGTTTATAAATTAAACAAGCATGAACCGAGTTTTTTCGATCGAGTTAAAGTCAAATCCAAGTTGGCTCGGTTTGTTGTGCAGCCCTATTTGAGACCCTCACTCATTCTCTATTGCTCACTCACCTGCATTGGCTGGCATGAGCAGACTCAATCTCATATCCAGCGATGGCTTGAGAGAGATTAGCTTCCCTATGGAGAGCACCGGAGACGTTGGCATCGATCGGACGAGCTTAAGGGTATTTCTTTCTATAAAAGTATTTTTATCTTTTTCTTTTAATGTTTTGCGGTGTTGTTATCATCTTCATGTGAGTATCTATACAAGGGCCAATATCGATTTTTTAAAGTTTTACAAGGGCCAAACCCACATTTTTTAAAAATTTAATGAGTAAATTTTAATTTTCGAAATGTGAAGGAGGACCGCATTTGTCTATTATCACCAATATTAATATGGGCTGACGTATAAGACTAATAGAAGTGTTAGAAGTGGCAGAAGACCCCAACCTGTAAGATGGGATATGCAGGGACAGATCTCCAGTTAAAACTTATATATCTTTCAACTCATTCCATCTTGATGGTAAAAATGAAATGCAAATGAAATAAGTACAAACATATAAACATTTTATAAACTGACAATGAAACCTATATGGCGGTGAAGTCGGTGTCGGCTACGTCAATTGATGATGATGACATGGGTGGAGCTAAAAGTTTTAGGCTAAGGGACACAGTTTTAAAAGTTTCACGCTTTAAAGGCCACCAATATATAAAAATCAACAAATAGTTCATGCTGGTGTGGGCAAATGTCCCCACCAACCCCCATGTAGCTCTCCGTATCGGACAATGCGGAACCATTAATGCATTATTAAGAAAACAAGAATAATTTTGTATTTGAAAATAAAATTTTAATAGTTAGTGTCTCTTAAAATGATAATTTGTCCCCAGCAAAAATCTTGAAAAAAAATATGTGGCTCTCGTGAAAATTTTAGAAGTTCTCCTTCAGTACACTTCCCCTTCAATGCATGATAGGCTTGGCCCCTGCCAACATTATATTAAGTATATATATATATATATTCTTCATAATGCACTGGCTCTGCATTGGCCTTTTGATAAACAGATTTGATACCTTGGTCATCGAGATTTTGAGACATGTGGGCCTTCAGAACTGTTTGACATTAGGAACACTATTAGGAACGTGCCCTGCGATTGTTTTATGAATCGAAGTTAGATTCATAGAACACTATTACAAGTCTTCAATAAGCTTGTCTAAATTTTGTAGCGATTCAAAGACATGCACACAATGTCCCAGATGCCAAATGGCCCACAATATGTCTTATTGGTGCAGATACAATGTTTATAATACTTTATATGCTTATATATCCGGTGATAAATGCCAGGCCACATCTGCCTTTTTCAAGATGTCAATATCTTTCTTTTTAAATGAGGTGAAAGCGACCCAATAATATCGTCTAGCATCATCAACTGGGCTGGCTAACTCACTGACTAGTTGGCCATTTCTGCGTATGTTGCAACGCCCACGCAGATCTTGCACTTGAGAGTTTCATCTTTTGGGATGCAAAGAGGGTTTTGATCTCTTTGTTTCTGAAAGAGTGGGGATCTAAGATCTTTCCTTAAATATCCAGGAACAAAAGGCAAGTTGATGAAAGCTTTCCTTGTTCCTGCAACAACATGAGACATCGTTCGCAAACCCCTAGATCCGAGTCGTGAATCGTCCGATGGAGCCTCGGCTAGGATCATCTATTTACTAGGACACAAAATCAGGGTTCATTGAGTTAGCTGGGACTGTCAACTAATTATATGTTTTATTTTATTGTGTGTTGTTGAATGCTAAAGTTTTTTTTTTAATTGTGAAATATCACAAATTTTATTAAATATAGACAAGTACTCATATTACATATTATTCTGTTTTAGTTGATGAAAAAATCAAACATGAAGTCCCAAGGGATTACCTTCATTTATTGATATAAAAAAGGCACTATAAAAATTTATGACCTAACCTAACTGAGTTGATGAGTGAATACTCTCTGACCCAATTGCCAATCTTCAACCAATCCAAGTCTGAGTCATGGGTTTGCCAACCTTGACATAAGATAAAGAAAGCACTTGACATTCCACAAGAAGAAAATAGAGAGAGAGAGAGAGAGAGAGAGAGAGAGAGAGAGAGACCACTAGAAGTTTCTTAATACATTTGAACACATGCACTTGCTAACATTGTTCGCTTTGATAGAAATCTTGCTTAGCTTGGGTGTCCAAGTTATATTAGTATTGAAGTTTAGATATGAATCCACGAATGACAGGCATGATACTTTTGTCACTATTCTGCAAGCCTTCTATTCGATGTTTACAGAGGAAAAGTGAGCATGCATTTGCAAACATTAATGTGGAATTGTTTTCGAAGTTGTCCCATTCCATTGCAATTATAGAACTGTTTGCATCTCAAAATTCTCCAAAAAAAAAAACAGAAATTGTCAGAGGAAAAAGGACTCGCCTGTCGTTATGAGGATTAGTCATTCCCAGTGTCTTTACCTATGGCAATTAATCCAAGGATTATGTTCACCCTTGATATATTTCATATTCATTTAAACATCTTTTCATTCGACATGTGGTATATGGTGTGGCAATACTTTTTGAAAATCAATATCTCATAGACTTTTGGATGAAAATTTCCAAAGTATTTTCAAAGTGAATAAACCATTTAGAAATGTGAAATCTTCTAGAATTGAGAAATTTTTCTCCATCAATTTAGTGATTTTTAAAAATCTTAAGTAGATTCAAGATATTGTTCTAATTCGATTACTACTTATCTAGAGCTCCATCTCATCATCTTGCTTAAGCTCTTTATAAGATGTGATCATTTGTGAATTCCATAAGTGGTTGTGAATTGTTGAATGCATTGATTTTATATACTTAAAAATAAACTGTTCATGCTTACAATAACATTCATCTAAAAACATTCCTATCATTACATACACCTAAAATTTTTGCATTTGGTCCTATCATTACATACATCTAAAATTTTTGCATTTGGTCATGTGTCCTAATTAAAAAAATCATTTTATCAAGATATTCTTTGCAAGAAAAGAAAAAGTTTTTAAAAGTGGATTGGTGTTGTAGACTATCAAGTGTAGCTCCAAAGTTGGATAAGTTACTTCAACTTTAGTCTTATTGAAGTCGACAAGTGAAATTTCAAAATTTTAGTTCTTAAAGAAGAAACATTTGAAAGGGAGATGATTGTCAAACTGTAAAAGAAATTTCTTAAAAAAAATGCAGAAAATTTATAAGTGAGAGATTCTATGATTTGGAAAGAAAGACGAAAATAAAATTTAGAATGAAAAATTTTAAGAAACTAAAAAATAGAGGCGTAAGATCGTAGCCATGAAAGAGGATTGCAAGAAAAGTTAAGATGGGGGAGCGAAAGAAGTCCAAGAATGAAAGGAAAATAGGAAAACTCAAATATATGTCATTAAAGCAAGATTTAAATAAAAGAGACATAATGTTGAAAATTTAAAAGAGATATTGTGAAGTTAAGGGGAAAGAAAGATAGAGAAAGAGAATTTTCTTTTTTCAAAGTGAGGAATATATATATATATATATATATATATATATATATATATATATATATATATATATATATATATATATATAAGTGAAGTTGGAAAGATAATTTTGAAGATTTTTCAACTTCAGTCTTTGTATGTAGGCCGGAGATGAATTTAGGCTCATGAAACAACCTAGGTTAAGTCTCCATAACCCCTTTAGAGAGTGCTTTCACTTTTGAAATTATTTTAAGAACAAAGTTACCATGCATTTGCTACCATTCATGTGGAATTGGACAGGGAGATGTCCCATTCCATCGCAATTATAGAAAGATAGGAAGCGAGTGAGAGAGACCAAGTGGATAACCTCTATCACTTTTATCATTCTTACTTCTCATGGAATACATATAAGTTTGCCAGAGGTGTATTTCTGCAGCCCTTGTGACCAAAAAGACACCACTGCACTGCACTTGAACTGTATATGCAAGCATCTGTCTTAACTCCCACGGACCTGTCAAGTCCAAAATGACTGTTTCCATTGTATACAAACGGTAAACATCAATAATCCATTCCAAAAGTAATCATACATAACTTAGTAAATTTTCAACATTGGTATCAGAGCCAAAGCCAGGTTTTGATAGTTTTGTTACTCCCTTGTCATACTGGAGCCATGCTTGCCATGGAACCTTAATTTATTTTGCATGAAAGTTTAGAAAAGCATATAACATTCTTATTTATGCATAATAACAAAATATACTATCAGTTTTTTTGGATTCCGAGCCCGATAACTAGATGACAACTAATTCACCATAAGAGAATGACAAGATATTGTCATAAGCTCGACATGACAAGCATCGACACACACAGACATACACACACAAACACATGCATGAACTACTGCTCATGAAGTTTGAGGAGCGCAAAATTAAGTGGGTGCAATACATCGCGTAGCTCAGCTGCCGCTATATCTAATTGGTGCTTGCAGAGATGCATGTAGACAACCCAATCCCCGTTGGTGGCCGGGCTCGGCATTGGCATAACATAGCCAGAGTCCATACACCGTGGGAAATAACATGAGCCAAGAATTGGCCTTCCCCACCCAAAATCTAGCTTGTTGGAATGGAAGAGCCTCCCATAGGGTATTGCAAATGAAGGTCCTCCCATTGTGCCCTTATATAGGGAAGTAGGTAAGATCATGTGTGGCCTTTGGGCTTCTATCCAATCCACAAACCCTTGAAAATGGCCTGGGGTTACTATAGACCTAAGAAAATCATGTACTTGGTCAGCTGGCCAACTCAATGGCTTAGTAGTTAACTCATTGGCATCTAATTCACTATAAGGGAGTGACACCACATTTCCATAATATATAGCCATTGCATCCTTTGATCTCACATCATCTATCAATGTCAACCGTCCATCTACAAGCACTCCTAATTTGCAAGCTTCCCCACCACTAACACTCTTCGCCACTGCCTTCCACAAGCAGCCACTAAATGCCTCAAACTTGGTCTTCTTGGAGCCGTTGCTGCTATCAATAGCTTGGAGTGAGGCCATGGCAGAGTAGCCGTCTGAAACTCTGTGATCTTGGATGCAAGAATGAATCATTCGTCCATACTTGAGCTCATAACCCGTTCCAAAGTTGTTTGGCACCAAAATGTTAGCCAAGTTTGAACATTAGATACAACCAGGGGCATAGCCAGAAAGTTTTCATGAGACAGACCAAATTAAAGTTTTTAAATTTTGATTAAGACTGAAATATTATGTTCAAAATTTTTATATAAAACAAGTGAATTTTTTTAAAATTTACATGTAACTTTTTTTTTTAAATTGAGGTGGGGCTAGGGCCCAAGCGAGCCCTGCCTTGGCTCCGCCCCTGGATACAACCATGTCCCAAATGATTGGAACATATAGAAAGCATAGCCCCGAGGTGCATAAGATTTTTGGTTGGGCAAGCGGTTATGTAGAAAACACATCATTAGTTTGACTTTTGTGGATGCTAATTATTTTATTTGGATTATAAATAGTGGAATCGTCATACTGTAGTTGATGGACATACCATACCCCACCTAGGTCCCGACGTAGCTCATGACTCCACAAGCAAGTGGGACTAGGGCTGTTTAATGAGTCGAGCTCGACTCGAACTCACCCGATAAACTTGACTTGAACTCAACTCATTTATTAAACGAGTCGAGTTGAGTCGAAATCGAGTTAAGTGGGTGGGCTCGGTTAAACTCAGTTAAGCTCGAGAAAGAAAATATACAATATACATCTTATAAAATTGTCAAAAAAAAAAAGATTGCTCAAATGGGTACACAGTGACTGGTATGTGGGGGGTTCTATGTTCAAGTCTATATGTTGCCTCTTCCTTTAAAAATAAATTTTTTAATGAAATGTTTGTCTCGACTCAAGCCAATCTTTGGCTCGAGCTTGATCGAGTGGAGTTCGAGTTTTAAGAACTCAAGCTAATAAAATTGAACTCGAGCCGAGTTCGAGCTGGCTCAACTCTGCTCGAACTCGCTCATGAACAGCCCTAAGTGGGACTGGATGAGCATTCACACCTTTTGCCATAAAGTAAGCTGTTAACCTTCTGTTTACCTATAAAAAAAGCACGAAACTAGGACCAGAGTATCAAATCCATATTTCTTTGTCAAAAATATTGCGCTCTGCAAACTGAGCTCACCTGAAGGCACAGAACTGCAGTTGGCCTCATGGGTAGCAGCTTTCCAGCCAAGTAAGCATCTGGGTGGTGGAGAGCGAGGTTGCAGAGCTCGATATCCGCATAGGCTTCAATGAACTCGACGCCATGGTTGTTGCAGTGGATCTCTGGTTCACCGGCTGGGCTGGTGACCACCTCCCCAGCCAGCGGGTGGTATGGAATCAGCAGCTTCGACAAGCCTTTCTTCAGAGTGCTCAGCATCGAGCGAAACTCAAGGATTGGCTTTTCGTAGACAAAGAAGCAGCTAGGATAAAGGTGTGGCACAAACAAGTCTAGATTCGACAACGGAAGCCATGACTCTAGTAGTTCTGATTCTGCTTGCTTCTCCTAATTTGAACAGAGAAATCGCCTTTATCTGCTTCATCAACACGAACATCAGCCATGAAAGGGGAGAGAGATGTAGAGAGAGAGAGACGATAAAATGGAAATATATAACAAAATTTAGGAACAATAAGTTTTCTAACTACGAGAACAAACCGTAAAAACAAAATAGAATAACAGACTATACAATTTAGGAACACAATGAAACATAATAAAAGGGATGAAGAGAAAAGGGATGAAGAGAGAGTGGACAGACGGAGCAGCAAAATCACCCAGTAGTAGACGAAGATGACGCCATAGCCGAATAGCAAAGTGGACATCTCTCTGCACGTGCGCCACAGACTCCGACGATGAGAAGGTGCCCCTGAAGACCCAATTGTTGTGCTTTTCTCAAATGTGCCACCAACAAAAAATGAGTCACAACCTCCAAACACGACCTGAACAGGAAATAGCGATTATGACTCTTGGACTTAGATGTTTGGATACTTGTAATATTGAGCAGATGAAACGATAAGTGAAGTCGTTTTCATGTAGTTGACTATTCTTCACTCCCCAAAGGTTACATCAATCAAGCATGAAATAAAAATCATTGTTCTCATGGATGTACACGAACCCAGTTTGAGCCTAGTTCGATAGACAAATTGGGCTCGTTATGGCTCAAAAGCTTGAGTGGACTAACTTGAGCTTGGCCACGAGCTCAATCAAGCCCAAGGATGTTTGAACTCAGCTCTGTTAAGCTTGAGCAGAGTAAGGCACAGGTGGGTTTGAACTTGAGACCCAAACTTGCTAGTAGGGGGAAACCAGTGGGGCTATTTACTTGCTGTTATGATATTTGAAACGTCTTTTTATGCATTCTCTTAACAGCTTTACTTGAATTTGAACGAGCTGAGCTCCCATAACTCCACCTCGACTCATCTGCTTAACCGACCTGTCGACTTGTTTATTAGATGAGCACACCACCACGTGACTGTGTTGGTGTAGTCAATTTCTTCAATAGTGTCTTTATCCTTTTTATAATTTAATTATTTCTATTTTAGAACTTTGTTATAAGTTTCCTTTTTGTCCATCCATGCTACTTAAGTGACGATGGAAACTCGTCCTTAGTAAATATCTAAAAATTCGTCTCAGTCAATGTTAATTATTCTCGTAATAAGCAAGCGACCTAGCCCCAACTAGTCTTGTATCAGTCAATCAGTTTCAAATTCAATTAAGGGTGGGAAACCTTCCAGTTTCATATTGCAGACTCTGCCCTGGGGACCTAAATCGGGTTTGGCCCCACCTAAGTAGGCCTGCACACTGAGCCGAGCCAACTCGGGCTGGACTTGAATTCAGTCAAAACAACGCAGCTCGTGCTCGACTCGTTTATAAACGAGCCGAGTTCAAGCTTATAATGATACTCAACGATAAACAAGTCGAGTTCGAGTTTTAGGAACTCAACTCATTTACACTCGATTCAACTCGCAAACCGATAATACTCTATATAATATTGCCAAAATACCAGTTTCTCAAGTTACTCGCGTTATACGAGTTACATGAGTCAACCCTTACACGAGTTAAACGAGTTACACGAGTCAACGCTGACACGAGTTGAACAAGTTAATACTTATACGAATTAATGCTAAAAGAGTTAATGGGTAAACAAGTTAAATGGTTTAAACGAGTCGAGTTCGAGTTCGATTTTGTGTAGTTGAGTCGAGCTCAAGCTTGCTATAAGGAGCTCGAGTCGAGTTCGAGCAGAGCTTGAGCTCCAGTCCTTTTTTAGCAGAGTCGAGTTGAAGCTGACCAAGCTCAGGCTCGACTCGGCTCGTGTGCAGCCCTACCCATGAACCCCAGAGACAATATTCCCTTAACGCATGTCAGGCTCATAATGCCCTGGGATCTGGGATCTAAATCAGGTTTGGCCCGGCTGTAGGGTCCAAAATTTAGTACACGTTCCCAATAGCCCATGAAAGCCAAACATAGTATTCCCTCAGTTCAGGTCGAGCCCATGAACGCCAGATGCCTAGATCAGGGATAAAATTTGACAACACTTAAGTGAGGCTTTTTTGCCACATATTTTAAGCTCTTATTTATAATGAATATATGTAACAAGAAAATGGTAAAAACCAGATGCCTAGATCAGGGATTTTAAAATAATTTCTCTCTCTCTCTCTTGGGGTTGGTTTATGTGGAACCAGCCGCATGTTAGAGTGCGGAGCTTGATCCCTATTTAATAGGTTTTCTTAATTTCCATGAAATTTTATAAGGATATTATTGTCACAACTGGAGGTTAAGCTCTATGTTCATCAATATTATTGTCATAATCTGGAAGTGACCCAGCTGAACCACTCGTGATTCAGCTAGGCTGGTTTAGTTGACAACAGGGGCGGAGCCAGAAATTTTTTTCTATAAAACTTTAAGTATACTGTTAAAAATTATCAATTAGCAGTGAAGTAGTGACGCAGGTCTTGTAGGGCTGTTCTATGTAACTGAACCCAAGTCTATCTAGGTCTAACAACTAAATTGTGCTTTTGAAGAATGGGTTTGTGGTGCGTATGCCCCATAGAGACTCCACCGAACTCCACTCCTCGTTGTCCAAAATGGGTTAATTGACCCACCCGTAAATCCTCCGTAACTAGGGATGTCGATGGATCGAATTCGGATTGGATATATCTTTAATCATATTTGTTTTTCAGATATTCACATATTCAGATTTAAATTTGGATTCGAATTCAAATAAAGAAAAATCATATCCAAATCCGAATCTGAAATACAATTTTACGATCGGAATCCAATTTTTATATTTATATCCGAATCCGAATTTTGAACCGGATTTTGCAAATTTTCAAATTTTAATAGCATTAGATACATGATATTTGTCTAAAAATAAATTTGGTCCGAATCCGTATCTGATCGGATGTCATTTATTAAATCTGAATTCAATCTAATTTCTTAATCGGATATTAATTTCTTTTCCATATCGGATTTTTTACAGATCGGATCGGTCGGATATATTGACATCCTCTACCATAACCATGTTTAGGTTCAATTAGGAGCAAGTCCCTAGATTTTAATAATCTTTACAATTAAAATTAAAGTTCAAAACTCTAAAACTATATTAAACTTCCCTTTTATGTGTTTATATTTACAAAATAATACGTTGGTTTTTTATGATAATTACCATGTAAATAATAAAAATCATCTTAAATCTTCGAAAACACGTACAATAATGAGTTGGGTAAGGGCCGCCCGGGGCCGTGGGAGTATTTATGTAAAGGTATATTTGCAAGTGTGTGTGTTTGTGTCACGCGCATGAGCATTGCGTTTGGAAAATGATATGTATTGCATTTAAAACTTACTTTTAGTTATGTAAATGTATATTTACACTGACTTCCTCTAAGTCGACAATTTAAGAACATTGCATTTGGAAAATCTGATTCACAATGTTTTTGTTGTACTGATGTAGCAAGTTCTTCAAATGATAGTAAAAAAAAAATTCTCACGTTTTAGAAGGCGAAGTTTTTCTAAGATATAATATAGTGAGCTTAAAAAAAATACTGAAAAAATAAGGTGAGTGTTTAAAAAAGTAAAAACTAAAAGTTAGGAGAAAATAAAATAAGTGAAAAACTAATAACATAAATATTACAAAATAAGTGAATTTATAACAAATAAAAATTAAAAATGAAAGGGAGCAATTTGGCATAAAAAAACATGAAAAAATAAAGAAAATGAAAAAAAAAGGGAGTTTCCGTTTTTTTTTTGTCTTGGCATTGGTTTCAAAAAAAAAAAAGCGTTTTCTTGATTCTTTTGTACACGGAGTGGTGCACATAACCAGCTTTGCTCGATATGGCTCAACTACGTGAGCACTAGTTCTTGTGGATGTGTTTTGAGTGTGTGTTTGTTATGTGGAGCTTTTTGTGTGGTTGTGTTTTTATTTATTATATAAAGTGACCCTCAACAATCATTTACTTATTTATTATATATAATGTCCCATAATCATTTTTGCTATTTATTTATATCCTCCAAGAGGTTGAGTTAGTGCTAGGCGTGTGCATTGGGTCGGTCCGGTGCCCAGTGTCCGAAACCAAGCTTGAGCCAAAGGCCTGAAACCCAAGCTCAAATTTAGCGTGGTTAAAATAAAAAAAATAGAATACAAAATAAAATTTTTAGATATAAAATACATTTTTCTAATAAAATATATATTATTAGTAAAATAAAAATATTATTAAAAACTTATCGAACCAAATCGACCTCATCGAATCAGCCAAATTGGCCGACCCGGTGGGTTTTTTCAGGTAAGGTACAGGGTACTTGTCGGGTACCTGGTCCGATGCCCACCTCTACGGATAGGTAGAGGAACAGTTTCTCTTTGTCCCAATCTATGCAAATGGAGGGGCATTTTCAGCCCCTCCTAGAGGAACAGATTAATTTAGTTTCTGGAAATGTAGAACAAGATGTCCTCATTCTTTTGCTGCTCTGGGAACACTAATCAAACGCCTCAGAGAGACCGAACTCACGATTATGCCCTTGAGGCTATGCACTAATCACTCGCTCCTTGTGAGCATTAAACACAACAGGCAAGTAACTGGGGGACAGCAAAGGAGCAAGTTGGAAAACTAAGATGTATTACAAAGAAAGGAAATTTCAGGTCCAGATTTGAGATATTGGCATCTTACTTATCAAGACTTCAGATCCGTGACTGTTAACTTAGATGTTCGGGGATCCAAATAGATCAGGTTCGAATAGGATGTGATTTTAACCATATATACTTTTTGGGATGTTTCTATATTCAAATTTGAGTTTGAACATGAAAAAAGAAAAGTGTGTGTCATATTTGAATCAGAAGAGATCCATGATTGTTAACCATGTTGCTTGGAGATGCAAATAGATCAGGTCTCCATCTTTTCATGAATTTGATAAATAATGAGGATATCTTAAATTCATGGGTCTCAAGTTTGTAATTTTCTAATATTGGTTAATTTAATGTGGGCATATATATATATATATATATATATATATATATATATATATATATATATATATATATATATATATATATATATATGTTGGTAAATGGGTGACCTCTGAGTGTAAAAAAATCATCATAAATGAGAAAAAGTTGTTAATTAATGCTCAATAACGAAAATAACATATCTCGTCTGGATTTGATTTTAAAACACAGGTTTGAATCCGAGCCATATTAGGTCCGATTAGGTGAACACTGGATCTGACCCGGTCCGAAGAGCTTGTTAACGCTCCCTACCTTAATTGGGTGATGATCAATATTGGGAAAAACGTAATGGCATTTTTGTCCGCAAAAGTTTGCTCCCCAACTGACAGGCAGGCTTACTACGCAGCGCTTGCCCACGAAATGACGTGAAAGCCCTTTAGTCATTTCTCAGCTGGAACGGCAAAAGAGCGCTGAACATTTTCGTTGTTTTGTAGAGTAACGAGGGTGATTTTGTCCTCGTTGTTGTATATAAGGGCTTCCCGCTCCGACGAAATTCAAAGTTTCGCGGTCGATGAGGGCGCCATTGTGGGAGAAAAGAAGCGAAGAAAACGAGCAGAAACTCGAACGCGGGAGCGAAATGCGCAGAGCGTCGGGGTCGAGGGAGGCGAAGGCAGTAGCGGCTGCTTTGCTGTCGCTCGCCTTCTCCCTCCCTGTACCTTCAGCCGCGCCGACTCCCTCCGGCTCCCTCACAAGGTAAGATCTCTTTCTCCTTTTCTCTCTTCCCTGTTACGTTCGTCCTGCCTGAAATCGGGTCCCTGCACTTACCTTTTCACCGTCATCACGGTTGCGATTTGGTTTTTCTGCAGCTCAAGTGCGACGCTTGCAGGCGAAACTTCTGTGGACGGCCTTCTTCTTCTCTCGCTTGCTGCGTTTCACCTCCGGATCGTTGAATTCAAGGTGATCATGAATAATTCTCTAGATCTCCTTAAGTTTTACGTGAAGCAGAGGATCTCTCGTTAACTTTTAATTAAGAGAAAGAAAATGTCAGATCGGATAGATCGTAGCAAGTTTTTTCTGATCGATTTACTCAATCCAGCCAAATTCAAATCGAAAACTATGAGAGTCCAGCTGATCGGTATGAAAACGATATGCGGTTCTTCTCAAGCTTAGTTTTGCTGTCCTCATCTCATCTGCCCGAACAGAGGAGCAAATTTAAAATGAAACAGATATTTCTTTACGTGATTAATCATCAGGAATCAACTTCTCTTTTTTGTTAAGATATAGTTCTTTTTTTGTTCATCACTTTCTCAACATCGACAGGTAACCATATATCTCGATAAAGTTTGTTAGTGTCTAATGGAATTCACACCGCTGCTGTTCTGATCAGGTGCGGGATTTTGAAACATGCATGTTTACAACCTGAATAGGTGCAGTAGGATGTTTGAATCATTTTCTCTTTAATAGTAACGAGCCCTTTGGCTAGCTAAAGCATTACGTGCAATTTTTCATGAAGATATAATGAAATTGGAAGTACAATCCATGGACAAGATGACGAATTAACAAGCTTTGTATCATTATTAACCCTTTTGTCAACTTATTCCAATCATATATTTCCGAGGATGATCAAATTTTCAAGTGAAAAAGCCGCAAGATCGCTCCAAAACAATTTGTAGATGCCTAACTCTTTTGTTGTTTTCAGGTCTATTTCATTTATTTAAAGAAATTAATCGGACAAAGGAACCTGGTTATCACATTGATCGTAACAGAAGAAGCTTTGATCGTTTTGTTTCTTCCGGGTTTCAGTACTTGTTTCAGCCCCAGTTGATCAAATCCGCTATGCAAAAGCCAGCCAAACAAGAATGATTTCATATAACATTTTTCAAATTCTTCGTTCAAATTTCTCCTTATGCAAAAGCAAGCCAAACAGAACGATATTGTGTAAACATTTTTTAAATTCTTCATTCAAATTTCTCGATCAAAATTGATTATGTAAATTTTATTAACTTTTTTTAATATATCGGTTCAGGAAACGGAATATATATAACGGAGCCTAGACTTCAATGACCAAGTGGAACTGCCCTATTTCTTTTTGCACGGATTTATATGGAGCTGCGTAGGATCGGTTTTGAATTAGACAAAACTGACCTGCTATTTCTTCATCTGGTCGAGAAACTAAATCCCAAAAAATTAGAGAGAGGATTTGTGTACCCTAAAAATGGAAATATTGATAGAATAAATAACAATTATTTTGATATTCAGCTATCTTTCTAAGGAGCTTTTAATTGGATGGAGAATATTATATGACAAATTGGATAAAATTTACAGTCGATTTGGATCCGGCAATGCTGTTTTTCTTCATATTCAGAACAATAGCTGATCCAGATGCATCCTTTTACATGGGAAGAGCATTTCTGACTTTCTACCAGATCCAACACGTTTTCTACCACTTTTTTGTCAGATTCAGTTATCCTGGAATGTCTCCGGGAGTGGTTCAACATAGTCAATCGGATTTGTTTGAATCCAGATTCAGATTGTAAAACTGAATCCAGCTTTAGTGTTGCAATTTGGTTTTGATCCAGATTGAATTTGTTCCACTCGCGCCCAGTTTATGCACTTAAGGTCAAATTTGAAGACATTTTCAGATCCAAAATAAGCTTCGGCCCTCTTTGCTTCCGTAAAAATAAAGGTACCGGATATCTTGTTTGAGAGTAAGTAAAATGCTGCTGCTTATTTCAGATAATTTGGACAACTCGTTTTTTGTAAGGATCTAATTAATATGTCCAAGTTTTTTTTATGAAGAACATGCACAGTTCGATTATATGATTAACTAATATAAAATATTATTGCATTTGAATAATGGTTGACAGTTGAGGGAAATAGCAAAATCCTGTAATTACACTTTAAAGGTCGATTATCTTGTAAACCGTTTAGTGATGAAATCGGTTGGGAGCATGATTTTCGCATCAAACCTAGTTCCAACGTATATATAAATTAATTAATATATATATATATATATATATATATATATATATATATATATATATATATATATATATATGTATGTATGTGTGTGTATCTTTGTCAACACCAAGTGTTTGATATGAATTTAATCTGAAATTTTGAAGCAAAGCAAAGCGAGATGTAGGCATGCTTAAGGTTTGAGGCAGAACGCCGGAAGACGTGACACACAATCTGGTTTTCATTAGTGCTAAAAGATCAAAATTTTGTGGCATAAACTAAGGCACTAGCTTTCTTTTAAGAAAATATGCAGGGGATATTCCCCGATAAAAAAAAGTAAGGATGTTGGTTATTTATTTTCTGTAAACTTCACTTTTAAGTAAAACAGCAAAGAATGATTGATTCTGTAGAAATATCCGTAACTTATAATTGTATTAACCGTTCAGTTTTTATTTATAGCCCTGATATTGATTAATTTCCTCCGGTATTTCGTAAAAACGAAAAAGAAAAAATTAATGAACAACAATTGAAGTGACAATTTTTAGCGTGCAGCAGGCCGCGAGGAAGGCTCGGTCAAAGCGGAGGCCTTCGAGGGAACCGGGCTGGGGCCATAGAACGCAGGCCTGGAAAGAAGAAGAGAGATCGGGAGAGCGTGGGGTTGTCACGGTCGAGGAATCGATGAACTCGAGTTCGTCGTCGTGCGTCACCCACTGCAGGGAGTCCGTTGGGCGACCATCCTCAGCGAGAAAGCTGGAGTGCTCGAGGCCGAGGACTGGGTGGACACGGGGTTACGTGAGCCATCCGGGGATCCGTCGTCGGGCCAAGGCCATCCTGGATTTCCTCTCCACCGCGAGCTCGGCCTCCTCTGAATTCCATATCCGTGGGGTCTTCGGCAACAGTCCGGACACAAGCAAGGCGCTGAGAATGTAAGTCTCTCTCCTCAATCTCAAGCAGCGACTTTACCGTTTTCTTGTCACTTCTAGCTTTGCTTCTTGTTTAGTATCACATTCATCCTCGTAACAACCCGGGAAGCCTTGCGTTTTATTCGATCTGACCGGTCTCTGACATCATCGTATGGAACTTACTTGGTTTCTGCGAGATCTCCCTTTTCCGACATCGTTGTCTGATTACATTTGAAAGTCATTTTTTGAAGTTTCTTGAGAAATTTCTTTCCCTAAGGACGCAATATTCTTGGTCCTAGACCTAAAATTAAATTAATTTACTAATCTTATTTGATGTAATTAAGAGTTTCTGTATGACTCTCATGGAGCTACATATTGGAATTTATCAAACATATGAAGCCTGCGGAACCAATTATTAGGTCGAGAATGACTTTAGTTCGTCCATTTTCCGTTGTACTTTAACCAAGCGTATACTTCCGGCTGTATCTGTCTATCGTGTAGCGTAGTTGATGAGACCTGCGGTGCATCAAGCAATGTCTCTCAGGTTTTATTCATGTGCGTAAAGACAAAGGCACGTGTAGGCATTGTCTGGTCAACTACCCATACTGACAAATATAAAAATATTTATTTTCATAAAAATATTTTATATATTGTTGTTACTTTAAATTTTATAATTTGCGCCCTTTATCAGAATTTTTTGGTCTGCCCCTACACGTATGGCTACCTAACGCTTGGAGATAAATCGACAATGTAGTTGATGCATCACCGATTTCGTCTACAATGCACGCAAATGTTCATACATCGCATAGAAATCCTGTTTATACCAAGATAAAAGTTTTGCTTATCTTGCTTTTCAGACTTTTGCGGACAGAAAAAATAAGGAGGTCCGGAGTTGGAGGCAGAGCGGATCCTTTCCTTTACACGGTAAGCCAACAACGGACCATCAAAATTCCTTTACAATTTCAAGTAAATTTTAAATAATAGCTACCATGTTGTTGTTGCTGCTGCTGTTATTACTTTATTATTATCATTAAAGCACTCGTGCTTGTGCTGTTGCGGGTTGCATCATTCGTAGTGAGATTTGAAAATAAAGAACGAGTGTTTTGTTATTTAATTTCTATTGCAGCATGTGCGGACTAAACCTGCCTTGCAGCGTATTCGACTATTCAGAAGATGAACCATTACACCCGTAGCTGCTATTGAGTCCAGTTGTGATCGACGAAGCTGTAGTAGCAGTTTACATGTATCGGTAGTTTTTCGTACGATAGATCCTTAATGAGCTCCATAGGTCCTCCATGCAAGCATAAATTTGTATATATGATTTCTTTTAGGTTCTTTGTTTCAAAATTATCCATGCTTAATTGACAATTCCTCTGTACACAAAATTTGAAATTGATGATGAATAAATTCATGACGCTTGCATTTTTAAGACGAACTGATCCTGTCGTCACTTTAACAGCGTAGCAGGTTATCGCCATCGTTTAGTGAGCAAAACCTGTTTATATTTATTTTATTAGTACTTGTACAAGTGTAAAGCGGAGATTGCTTCATCAACAACTAGTTATGTGATGCTAATGTGTAGTGCTAATGGCCTACGTGGTTGGATTGAACAGGAAATTCTTTTTCATTTTTTATGACCATGCATGAAAACCTCCATTGATAATCGCCCACACATAAGATACATGCGTACCATGTCTTCTGGTTATTATTCAACCTAGAACCCCTGGGGTAGGCCTCTCTTGTGATACAGGAGTTGCACTCTCACATGTTGAATCTCTAGGGCTCCATCAACTTAAATAGTTTGAAGCTCACCGATCTTTGAGTTGATTGCGGAAGCATCGTCTGTTTTGATTTGCTCACTGAGAGATGCATTTTCACAGGTAGCGGGTTCCCGCGGCGACGTCGTTTCAGCCTGAATGACGACGACTGGTCTCATTGGATCTCCCTCACGGATTTTCGGCCTCTTGTCATATGAAGGATCCGATTGATCGGTCGTTTCAACGTTAGTTAGCAGATCAATGTGCCTTAATTGTATCATAGATGGGAGAGAGCGTTGCAGAGTCCTCATCCGCAACAAAAGAATAAAAGAGGCCGAAGAACAGGTAGTACGGTGTATCTACAGTTTTTTGTTCTTTCTTTGGTAGCTACACTCTTCATATTGGTCATTTTGGTCTGAATGCGTACCAACCTAGCTATTCTCGCTCTTGCTCCTACAAGTCTGCCATAGAAAGAAAACAGAACATCTAGAACAGAGATGTCAGCGGGTCCAAATAGGGTTTGGCCCTGGCTTTACCAAGCCCAACTCAATGGGGTCCGGCTTATCTGGATTTAAATTCAGGGCCGGATTTGTCGCAAACAAAATCAGGACCTGGACTAGCTTAAGATTCGCATGTTTACATGTGAACTACTCAGATGTTTATTAACGGATCATTTTCTGCTTACCATAATTGGATTCAGGTCTACCGTCTGGAAGCCTCGTTAATGGCATTACTTACCATTCGAGACAGTTTCCATTGCGGGCAAATCTGCAGCCACGTTAACCTAAGTTTCAGTCGATAGACGTTTTCATGGTAGACTCTCAAAAGGGTTAGGTATGACCCAACCAGTTGTGGTACTGCCAAGCAATTATGATGGCCTGCGACCAAAATGGGTCCGCACCACAATTGTGCATGACAGATAGAAGCTTAAGAAAACAATAATGTCAAAATGGGAGCGAGAGATGGAGGACAAATTTTTCTTCCATTAACTAGTGCTCCATATCTAATACAGGCAATTCCAGAAATGAGAAAATTTCTGTTTCACAGAGACAGGTTTCCCTGCAAAAATCAATACATACCCATCTACAAAAAGAATTTCTCAACCGAACCCACTTGCCCAAACCATCTCCAGCACTTTTCCTGCTAGTAGATGTTCCATATGTTACAACAGTTCCAGTAGAAGGGGGTCACCAGAAGACATGGCTCTGATGAGCTTCATGAACTCAGAATCAGCAGACACCGTCCAAGGGTGCACAGCAGCAGCTTGCACTGAATAGAAACTCAAAGGATCGGATGCCTTGCCGGTTCTGTAAACCATGCTCCTAAATGCTTCAGAGTCGAAATTAGATGGTGAATCCATTGCCAAGAAAAACATTGGCACTGCAAGTTTCTGATGCAGTTTCTGATCTCCAACATGACCCACAAGGTCAGCAAAGTCACCCACAAAACGCCGAGGAACATAGAATACATCTGAGGTGCAGACAACAAACTTTTCGTTGCCCACATTTTCCTTGTAGTTAACTTGAAAATGAACAGGAAGGGTGTCAATGAGCTTTCTCAGGATCTCGGCACCTTCCTTCAAATATGCAGGTGCGTCTTTGTAATTTGAAAACTTGGTCTTCCAGGACTCAGGAACCTGATGAAACAGACAGACTGTTATTACAAAGATTTTCGTAGAGAAAAAAGTACATCTGAACAGTCATCAAGAATTGCCTTATCAGTAATCCATAGCTTATTCTTGTCTGCCCCAAGCAGGTTCCAGTAGTTGAGAATTGTCGTGTCATGAAGAAACAGAAAACCTTCAGCATTTGGGAACCTGTCGAATATCTTGGGAAGAAACCTGAAACATTGGAACATGGTCATCAAACAGAACAGAATCCAACTGATAACTGGAACAGGGTTTCATCTTATCATTTCAAAACCTCTAACAGGTCTTATGGCACGAACTTCCAACTGA
This sequence comes from Nymphaea colorata, assembly GCF_008831285.2. Lineage (NCBI taxonomy): Eukaryota > Viridiplantae > Streptophyta > Magnoliopsida > Nymphaeales > Nymphaeaceae > Nymphaea > Nymphaea colorata. The sequence continues at coordinate 35,811,505 of NC_045139.1, read as the reverse complement.
CAAGCATGCTCGCACAGACACATGCACATGCATAGAATATGTTACATATTTCATGTTGATCAAATGAAAGGAAGAAACAGAAAAAAAAGAAGTCATTTAAAGCAGGATCAGAATCATTTATATGAGAGGTTCGATGTTCTACCTAAAATTGAAAGAAATAACAAAAGATGGAAAGGGACCTATGTCACATGGGTGCAGACGTGGGGGTGGAGCAATTTGAAAGAACCTTGAATATAGGGACATGACCCCATAGAAACAGTGACACACAATTACCAAATTAAATTAACAATTTGTTTTTAAATTATGGAGCAAGCAAGAAAACAAACAATCAAACAAAATAAGACAAACTCCTGAACAAGAATCAGCCACAATCCAAAAACAGCAACATGCAGTAGATGTAGCCACATTTCAAATTGCAAGGGTAAAAAAAGAGTAAAAAAGTAAGACCCGGGGGCAGCCTAGCATGCTTTGCAGAAAGACAGAGACACAGAAGGATGCAACAAATCCATCGTGGTCAGGTGGAAGAGATAGCAACATTAGACTGCCATGGAAGATGACTTTGACCCTCTTTGATTTGTTTGACCTTTCATAGTTTTATTATTAAAGTAAACTATTTTAGTTTAACCCTCAAAGAGAACATGGAAAAGGACTTTGTCAAAATTACCAAGTTCACTATTCGACAAGTCTAGCCACGGGTGAAGGGAGTGCACACGAAATGGCATTGTCCATGCTTGTGGTTGAGTCCAAACCTTCATCCGCATTTGCACCCTTGACTGGCGTGTTGAAATGAGGTGCATTGTCTTCCTAGGGCAAGCCCATATGATATAGAAAGGAACCTCCAAAAGCTCTATCAACCACTTCAGTCACTATAGAGTTTCATTGTATCTATGCAAATAACAACGTTGTATGGCAGAACATTTTCTCAGTTCAAGGCTCAAGCCAATAACTGAGATCAATGGCCATTTGGAGGGCAGTAAGTTCAAGTAGACATGCTTACATTGTGATTTTGATAACTTCTCTTTGATTTTGAGAACGAGTAACTTTCCTTTTATTAAAAACTATTCTTATTTTCAGAATTCCTTGATACTTTTCACTTCCTTAGCATGCAGATTTATAATTTGAACAAAACAGAAAAAACCAGAAAGAAAAGAGAAGAGAATAACTTAAGAAACCCACAGAAAACTACAGAGGAAAAAAAGGAAAGCCTAGTATACAAGATCGGGCATACTACAAACAAGAACCTAGAAGAAAATGAAAGCCCAAAAATGCAATAATTTTGAAATTTAGATTTGAATACCAATGATGTGTAGTTAAACAAGCAGAGCTCTAGAAACAATGTAGCCAATGAAACAGAGCGCGGTTCCACATTTTCAAAAAATGAACAGCAACTGGCAACTATATTATAGTAATATCCATTCACCAAAAGAGAAGGAATTTCAGAAGATATTGAAGGAGAAATAGACATCACCCATCAGGCCTAACATTGATATTCAATAAGAAACTAACTTTGCAATATTACCTACACATGATTACTTGCAGTACAGCAAGATTTGAGCCTCTTAAAGCTAGATAGCAATACAAGCCACACAAGTTTATTCTACTTCAATGTCAACAAAGTTGATAGGTTTTTCTTAGATATTTTATCTAGTGTCTCTCACGATGAATCAAAGTAGTTCTGATTTCTGACATAGAAATAAATAAAGAAAATGTTGGGAATTCTGGCTCAACCAGAGTATGATACCTACCTAGACTGGATATTTGATTTCCTCACAGATTTCAGAACTGAAGTTGTAGATGAATTTGCAAGGATTATAAAGTATGAGCGCCACATAATGTTATCAACTGTGAGTGAACTAAATATATAATCAAGCATCATGTGTAGACCATCCCAATTGATGAACCACATATAGTCGTGATCTATGAAGATCTAATGCAAAGGAAACTATAACCTAATTACCATAAAATTTCTTCTTCATTAATCAAATTGGAAGAAGGAAAAGATAAACGGTAACATGCCACACAAAGGATCAAACGGCAGCTAACCAAAGGCAAAACAGAATTGCAAAACTGGTCCAGAGTTCACATTGCCACACAAAGAAACAAATCTATCGCCAGTTCTTGGAAAAAAAAAAACCCAAAGAAAGCTTAATTTCATAATAACAAAAGAACTTACTTATAGATTTCCTGGAATTCGCCACCATTTTCGACTCCACGTTCGGGGTTGCCCTGCTCCGAGAGAATAACCACCCGCTTGAATATCCGGCCATATAGCATTTTCCACTCCAATGCAGTATGATTCACCCTGCTCCCATCACAGTACATGATAAGAACAACATTACCAAAGCTCTTCCGCCACTGGATGAGGTCTCCAATCTCGGAATTCACAGTGCCAGCTTCTTGAACCCCAAGATGCATTGATGGAAGCTTGGGCGGGTAGAATTCCTTGGGATCGCCATGACCAATAACAGTCTGTCCCCGATCAAGCTCAAGGGTCATCAATCTTGGCTGAACATAACCAACTGCCAAAAGGTCCAGGAGCCAAGCAACCGTAAACTTAACATCCTTCTCTGTCCAGAACCCCTCTTCTGCCATTGAATAGCTCAAATGCAGTATCCTCTCGAACAGGGTCCGCTTATTCGATCTCCAAGCTACCAAGAACTTGACCAGTCTACCTACATTTATATGCAAATCCTTCTCCTCTGCAAATGGATACGATTCAGCTCGGTCGACTCTATGAACAGTTGGTGGATACACTGCAAGGAAACCCCCCATTTCCCACAGGATCCTCTGTGCCCAGTAGCCTCTGATCACGTCTGAAGCCATGGAGCTAATCGAAACAGGAAGCATCAGTCCCCAGAATGCAGGTCCAAGGAACAAGGTATTGAACGAATTCACAGGCGCCATTAGCCCCTGAGGAAGAGCAACTCGAGGAGCGTTATCGTCGAATTTGATATCGAACGTCTCGAAGTTCGATTTCCTTGTGAAGTAGAAGACGGAGTCGACGTCCGGCAGTCCGTTCGACAGCCCCTGCTGTATGAATTGCATCCCATCATAGACCTCGGTGTAGAATTCTTCGTGGCCGAGGTCGCCGACGTTCTCGAGGGGCAAACCCCGGGGCCAGACCGATCTCTGACCAAAATGTATGTAAGGATTCACCACAGGGCTACCTGGGTTGCTGCTGTTCTTCTTCTGGACTTCGCCGTGAACATACTGCAGCATGGTCTCTCTTCTTGCCGCTTCTCCGACCAATTCGAGATCGAAATGCTTCCCGAGATCCCCGCCGATTACCTGTACCCTGTCGTCGGCGTCGTAGATCTTCTTGGCACCGTGCTGAATGGCGAAGAGATAACCGACGTTCTTCCTAACGTACGAATTGTAGGGCAGGTAGCTGATGATGCGGAACCCTAATTTAGCCTGATCGTCGAGAGAGAGGAAGATGGTACCTTTCAATTGCCAATCTTTCGGGGTGTCGGCATTGCCAATAGCGAGAAGCTGCCAGCCTTTGATCTTCGAGAGATCCCGCAGAGAGTCCGTCGGCGCCGAGGAGACGGAGATGACGATCCATCGCTCGGCCCGGAAAGCGGAGAACTTGGAGGTGTCGGTGATGGCAGGAATGGAGCTGAATTGCACCTCGGGGAAGGGGATCCTCGACTCGATTTCTCGGCGGGAGACAGTCTCGAGGCAGAGGAAGGCGGCGGTGTCTCCGGACCGAAGGAGGAAGAGGAGGAAGAAGAGGGTGACGACGGCGAAGACGACGAAGAAGACCTTGAAGAGGTTATGAGAGAGGCAGAAGGAGAGGCCCCCACCTCCTTCTCCTTCTTTCTCATCGTGCTGCTGCTTGGAGAGAGTAGAGGTCCGGGTTTTGAATTGGGGCTTTGCAAGATTGGGTGCTGCTGCTGCTGGTGTTGATCTGTCCTGGACAAACATTTTTGGTAGAAAGATCAAAAATGGCAGTCTCTCTCTCTCTCTCTCTCTCTCTCTCTCTCTCTCTCTCTCTCTCCTCTCTCTCTCCTTCTTTCTCTCTCTCTTTCTCCCTCAGTGCCTCTTAGCTTCTGCACTTTCTCCAATCCTTTACCTTCCTTCAGATCTACAATTCTTTCTCTCTCCGTTTTCCCAGTGGAATATTGGCTTCATTTTGTTGAATCCTATACTCATCTCTCTCTCTCCCAACATCTTCTGCAGCCAACTGCTCAGTTTCTTTTTTCCTCCTTCCACTTCATTTTTAAGCAATGGGCGTAAGTTAAGCTGACGTCCCCAATTTACGAAAACAGAGTAAAATATCTGCTGCAGCCAGCTGCTTCAGTTTTTCTTCTTTCCTCGTTTCATTTTTCTGCCATGACTTCATCAATTTTAAGCAAGCAGAGCAAGAGGTCGAGATTCCCAATTCACCAAACCAGAATCATTCTCCATTAAACTTTTCATTTCTTACGAAAGGACCTTACCAATCTAACAATTGGAAGGATGGGGAATGGACGTACTACATTGGTAACGTTCATCTGTTTCGGTAGGGAACAAAAGCCTCCCTTGATCCTGAAGTTTACTGCTGCATTTTCATTTATCTTGCTGCTAAACGGTAGAGCTTGATGCTTTCAAAAATGAAACCAATGACTGGTCTTTTATCATTCCATAATCTGACCCGTTATGCCAAACCCCTTGGGCAATTGGGCTCATAAGTAACAGTAACATCCTAAAATGCTTAGTTTGTCTTTGGATGATATATTTAAAAAGTGACATTTTGTTACAATCTAATCTTGATCCAGGGATGATTTCAAATCTGTGTTAGGTTAAATTTACAACTTAAACAAACAGTAAAACTCTCAACTGGGGATCTCAAATCTCGGTTACCTTGTAAAAACCACAAATCCATAGTTTTAAAATCGATGGTATCCTAAGATCCGATACCCAAAACTATCAAACATCACCTTAAACAATCTTTGAAACTTAATTTGTGTGTCTGGATGACATGATAAAAACAATGTTTTCTGTTCCTTCTTTTCTTCTTGAGTTTTGAATGAGACTGTCACAATGCTGTAAATATGGGTTTTCAACTCACATAAAACTATATTTGTGCTGTAATTAGCCGCCGCCACTTGCCTTGAAAAAAAATGTGAGCAATTATGACACACTTGCTTTGTTTGATTATAAGGTATGCATATATTTTTCTATAGGAACCCAATAATCTCCGTCGGTGGAATGGAAGTACTTCCTTTATCTTCATGCCAAGTTGACAACTAAACTCAGCAATTCGGTTGATATTATATTAAAAATTCTGTATTTCCAAATTTTCTGATATAAACCATTCTTTTTCATGCAACAGCGAGATGCGTCCTACCTAACCATCAGTGTTGCATTTAAGTTATCGTATATTTCACACACGTATGAGTAAAATATTGTATGTACTTGAGAAAATAACATGAAGAACTAATATTTCATATTTATTAAAATGATGAAGCGTAAACATCATCTTAGGCAGTTGGTAGTAAAAGGTTGGTGCAAAGGGAGCGAGATATAATGAAGGAAGGCGGAAGTATTTTCAGAAGAATATCATTGTTCAAAAGATCAGGTTGTAGGTTGTGGGGAGTGTTTGGATTACAATCTAAACCTGGTTTTGGGCGAAAAAACCTCGTTTCGCCCCAAAACAAAACCTCTTTTTGCCCCAAAACAACATTTCAAAAGTGTTTGGATGACATTAAAACTGGGTTTTGTCAAAACCTGGTTTTCTGAAAACCTGCTTTCCTCGAGTTTTTCAGGTAAGGTTAATTTTTAACTCTAAACAAAATTGTTCCCTTGTCATCATCCAAGCATCCAAACCAAGTTTACAAAACTAGGTTTCGAACCAGGTTTTCGAAAACTTGGTTTTCACAAAACCAAGTTTGTTGATAACGCACCAGTAGTGGTTTTCAAAATTCAGGAGAGGGCCCCGGAATTTTTTTTCGAAAGGACTAAAAGAAAAGAATGGGGTCAGTAGATTTCCTTTAAAAAAGAAAAAAGATAAGCTGGTTTTTTTTTTTTTGAATTTTTTTAAAAAAATCGAGGGGGCCAGGGGGGCAAAACGTGGGTACAAAACCAACTTTTTCTTAAAAAACTTTTAATGTATCTGCTTTGATTCTTTCTAGAATACAGTCAGTTGGGACGTCCCCTTCATTGCTTGTTTTTTAAATTAATGGCTTCCCTACTTTGATTTGATGCCCGCTTTTTCTTTATTGTCAAGGATTGCTGCTTCTGAATTCCTGTTTGGTCCAACTGCCGACAGCAGCTTATGTGATGCAGATTTTTTAAGCAAAGAATGAGCTGAGATTATTAGTTGATCAGGTTTTGCGGAAAAAAATCTATTGAATTTAATCACCTTAATTAATTTTGAACAGATTTGTAAAATATGTGGAGCCACTCCAGAATTTCGTATGAGATATACGTGGGGCAAGAGTTCAAAAAAAAAAAAAGCCCAGTTCTTTCAATGTGATAGAAAATGATGATGTCCATTGGTGAAGAATTTAGTCTATGAAATTGTTTTTTCAATTTAGAGGTTAACAATCTACCTCTTAGAGAAAAGGCCCCCCGAAGGTCCCTCCACTCCTCTTGCCTCTTAAGTCCTAGGATGTGTCCGCGCCTTCAACTTAGGATTTGTGCTCCACATGACACAGAGGTATAACACTTATAGAGATCCGCTTCTTCAAGACTCTTGACCCACCAGCTACGCTATGATCCTTAAGGTGCATGAAGTTGACTTTACAGAAAATTGATGTATGAAGAAAATTACAGCGGAGCACCCAAAGTTTGTGCAAAGAACAAATCACAGATTAACTTTTGAAAGTGAACAAATAGGCAAACAATTTAAGAGAGATTCTCAATAGGATGCCAAGAAAAGACAAATTAATTTTTGATATAAAATGATAAAAAGAACTCTTCGCTTGGTTGCGGAAAAACAATGTAATCCTTAAGAAGAGTCTTTTTTTTTACATCTTTTACAAAAATTATTATTTCATTTTAGTGGGTGGTTCTTTGAGTATTTCTCTTAATGGTTGAGCACCTGATTGTTAACTTTCAAAGGTTTAAGTTGTGATTTGTTATCAGCCCAAACGATTAGGTGCTTTTTGTATCTTTTTTAATATATATATATATATATATATATAAAAGGACACACCAGAGAAAACAACCAATGTGGGACACCGACAAAACTCACATAACCTATCTTATGTCCATACAAGTCAAATGAAAGATCGTGTAATAATTCACTCATGCTTATGTTAACATCATGATCATTGACTATATATCAAAAAAGACCTCGACTTTATACAGTACATGTTTTTAAAATTTCTTTAACTTTAAAAGCTTGTGAAACATCTTAGGTTAAATGTTATAACTCTTATTCCAAGTTGGCTAAAAGACTCATATTTAAAAGCAAAATGTGGAACCTTTGTTTAGAAGCCAAACTTTTACTTGTAATTGTTTTCAAATGTGAGTTGTGCATCTCTTTGATTAATGGCCATACTTTCAGTTCTAACTGTACTAAAACCTTCAATAATATATAATTGTGTTTTTTAACATGGTTGCGCATCTTTTTAGAGCTATACCCAGCCTCTAATGTGCTTTATGGTGCTAGTATTTAACATAGGTTCAGGTGAGTCAGAGGAAATCCCAGTGCGCAAATGAAGGCCGAATCCTGCCACACCTTCCCTCCATCCTCACAAGGTCTAGGGTTGTTTTTGGTGCCTCGAGGTGGCACCCCTTGCGATGCTTTAACTTGCATATTGATGCCTTCATTTTTGTAGTACAAAGAATTGGTGTCACGAGAGTACGAAATAAATATTGATTGACTATCAATCTCCACCCTATCCATTGCACCAACCCCCTTGAGAACTAAAATTATATATTGCACTGACAATTTACAAGCTATTGTCTTATGTTGGATCCCTAAGCATTAATAACACTTTGCTATGCCATAGTTCTTTGTTGGGTTTCAAATGTTTTCAAAAAAGCTAGCATGGTACTAATCATTGTCAATGATTTTGCTACTTGCTGGATTATACATAATTTAATTCCTAGGAAAATCTAAACTCAAATTACAATAATTTAGCTTGACAATGTAGAAGTGCCAGATCTATCCCAAAAAAAACTAATTCTTAGATGTAAAATGTTTGTATCGCCAAAGCTTGAAGCAAGTAACAATAAGGATTTGTATCCACATGAATAAAAAGACATCATAGCGCAAGCACAAATGGGTACAATTTGACTTCACTGTTAACCACATAGCTGCTTACTGAATTAAAGAATGCATTTGATCCATTAAACATTATATACAATGCCATGAATAAGCAAACCTCTATGAAGAAAAGGGTATTGAAGTGGTGATGTTCTTTTACTTAAAGGTCTAAAGCTATCCCGTCCAGTTATGTTTAGTAAGCTCTTCTTGGCAACTTCATGCAGAAAATTCAGCTGTATCTTCAGTTTTAAAAGAATTAAGATGCAAGTCAAATGCCAAATGGATGTGTCATGATGTAAAACGGAATTTAACTTGGGTTTCTTTTCAAATAAGTTAAACTTTGGTTCTCACAAAACTTGGTAAATTTTAATCCCTCTTGAGACCAACGTATTTACATGTCTACCTTCAAAGTTTTAAGCATCCTTATAAAAACAAGATAAGTTTCTCCTACTTTACTTTAGGCCTATATGATAGGGGAGCCAATGCACTTTCCTTAGCAATTTATCTACTTGCTAAATTGGACCATTCATAATCTTGATTCTAATAAAGCATAAGCAGTATTTTCTTGAAAATTTGAAACATTAATTGTGTAAACAGTTGATAAGTAGGAAGCATACCATCTCATGTAACTTGTTCTAAGGATTTGCGTTCACTTAGTGACTACCCTAGAGTGATTTTCACTGTCTTAGTTAATTGGTATTAAAATGCTCTTACTGCATTGGCTTTGGTATAAAAAATAAACTCACTGCATCAATTGCAATATCAATGTGTGCATCAATGTGTGGCATGTATCAGTTAATTTTGAGCTGTTGGTAAATAAAATGTTGCTTGTAGCATGGGCATCTCTAACATTTGCATGGCCCAATTAACCTTCATGGGAAGATCACAAGATAAATCATAGATCTCAAATGTTGTAGAGATGGATGACTTTGGCTACAACTATGTGGACTAACTGCAACATACATACACCTAGATGAAAGGATCCATAGTTGACTAAGGGACCAATTATATTGAGCTCTTTGTAAACAATGTCAAACATAATCCAAGCAAATGCTCATTACCAATGACTTAATTGAAGCAAGCTCATCATATAACAACGATATGAGAATTGAGAAGAAATCATATAGCTTATAATGGTTTCAAACTAGAAATCTTATGGCTTTCATCTGCAGGCTTTCAATGAGAGTATATGTATGCTCCAGTGAGTTTTCCTCTAATGATATTAATTCAATGTCATTATTTTCTCCCATCTTGGAGTGATTTTATTATGCCATACGTTTTTGAAAATTTTCAGGTATCTACTTATGTGTTAGAGAACAAGAGATAGAGAGAGAGAGAGAGTTAGTGGTTGACATAAAGGTAGGTGGTCACTCATCCCCACTTAATTTTGAAGACCTAATGCGATGTCCATCAATGCTAGTATGATTGCACACATCTTTGGCCAGGTAGACTATATGTGATCTCTAATCCAACTAATTGGCTTCATTGGCTAAGAGCATGCTGTGAAAGAGGATAAGTAGAGGGTTTAGTGTCGATTGATTTGCCAAATTTGGTCCTGTGTTAACCTTTCCGTTTTATCGGCCTGATACTAAAGTTGCTTCTTGTCTTGCTTTTGCTTGATCCATTGGTGAACTGTAGTTGCTCTAATTGTTATTAGTTTTTATTCATGTTCCGTTTCAAACAGAGGCAGAAGGCTTATTCTCCAGCTGGATGGTTTCAGATATGAGAGATGGGTAGAGAGTATTGGGAAACTAGATATTTCCTCACTTCCAAATCGGATCATATAATCAACCAAATCATATCATATAACAAAGGAAGAGCTCCTTCATACTCATTGGTGCTTCCTTTCAAGATTATCGATCACCGGATTATCAAATGATCTAATTTTATTTGGATTTGATACATAAGCATTTTGAAAACCTACAATAAAGATGGTCAATATTTGGACAAATTACATTTCAGTCCATGGGGCCTTCATATCGGCATTTATAATCTCAGGTCAACATTTCTCAATACCATCAGGATAGCACACTTCAAGGCTAGAAGACGTGGTCAACAGATACATATACCAACTAACCTGACATGTTGTGCTACCCATCATTTGTTAAGAGAGAGAGAAGAGAGATGAGATGAATCTTATTCAAAGCAAAACAATTTTCTTATAATAAGATAAACTTCTGTAAATATTGATTTCCTAACAAAACTTTTATAAATATTGATTTCCTAACAAAAGAACAAGTATCAAATTTCATAATTGTTTTGTAATCTATAAATGAGTCCAAATGGGAAAGGGACCTTTAGATCCTGATGAAAGAACATTTCTAGATCCAAATCGACCTACAAGGGCCAACAATGAACTTCGGATCGGCGTTTAATTATTTAACACCAGTCACCATGTGGCTCTGCAACTGACCTGGAGCCAACTCTCAACCCAAACAGTTGGTCTCGCAATCTGAGCTTCCTCATTTTAAGCAAGGCCGGGCCGAGCCGGGCTAGCTCACCGAGAAGTTTATTTCTCAGAGCCAGGACATTTGTGTTGGCCAAAGCTCAGCCAGCAATAGAAACTTCAGTATGTTTTGGCTAAGGAACACATGAGCCACCGAGACAGGTCCGGCATTGGCAGCACATGTAACTAAACCCAGCTCCGGCTTCATCACAACGGAATTTTTAACTCCCACCACATATAGCTTCGCTCCAGCCAATATACCTAGCTGCAGGTTGGTCTCAAAGACATTCAAGGTGAAGGGGGTTGAGAATTCATTAATACTCTTGGATGTTCCTTGTCATTTTTAAATTTTGGTAACTGAACTCGGATCCGAAAAAATTGGATCCCCATCTAGTGTTTAGCTCTCTAGGTTGGGCTGCACAATTACTCAAGCCAACTCCAGATCGACTCAAATTTGCTTGTAAAAACTCACTGAAGCTTGAAAGAAGTCGAGCTTGACGTCAAGCCTGTTCCATGCGGTTCGACTTGAGTTCGAGCAGAGACCAAGCTCAAGTCTTTGGAGTCAACTCGAGCTGGAGCAGACCCAGCTCGAGATGGACTCTGCTCGTGTGCATGGCCACATCCATTAACATAGTAATTAATTCCTTAGTCACCCACGAAGGTAGAAATATTTACATGTCTACCTCCAAAGTTTTATGCATCCTTATGAAAACATGACAAGAAACTTTATAGTACTCGTCCCACTTTACTTTAGGCATATATGATGGGGGAGCCAATGCACTTTCCTTAGCACTTGATCTACCTTGTTTTCGACCAGTTACTTTCATTTGTCTTAGTTTTGATGCTTTAATATGCTTTGTAAACAATGTCCAACATAATCCAAGCAGATCTTCATTACGAATGACTTAACTGAAGCAAGCTCATTATATAACAATGATATGAGAATTGAGAAGAAATCCTATAGCTTTCAATGGGAGTATATGTATGCCCCGGTGAGTTTTACTCTAATGCAGTATTAGTTCAACGACATTATTTCCTCCCATCTTGGAGTCATATTTGTTATGCCACATCTTTTTGAAATTTTTCAAATCTCTACTTGTGTGTTGAAGAATAAGAGAGAGAGGGGGGGAGAGAGAGAGAGAGAGAGTTAGTGGGTGTCATGAAACATAGGTGGTCACTCATCCCCATTTAATTTTATGACCTAATGCGATCTGGTGCATGAAACATGATTGGATAAGCCCTACTCCTTCAAGATTATCGATCACCAGATTAACATATGATATAATTTTATTTGGGTTTGAAACATAAGCATTTTAAAAACCTACAATAAATATGGCTAATATTTAGAGAATAACCATTTACAATACAACCTTTAAAAGTTAACAAATAAGTTGGCTACTTGGTGACATCCGATAAAAGTTAACAAAATAGGCACTCAACTTTTGAAAGAAATTCCCAAACCGCTACCCAATTAATAAAAAAAATATTAATTTTTTGTAAATAAAATGGCAAGAACATTTATTTATAAAAGACCAGCACTCTTCTCTTGACTTCATAAAGATATTTTTGTTTTTAAGAGTAGTATTTTAGTTAGCTTCAAAAACCGACTGCTCGAGGTTAGGCTTCCATCCCTTCTATTTCATAGAGGATAAGGGTATTTTTGTTAGTTTATATCAACAACTAATATTTTCTGTTAACAGCTCTTCTTTGAATTTTTTTCTCAAAAGTCACCGGTGATGTGTTATCTTGAGGGTTTGACTCTTTGTTTTTTTCATGGCATTGACAAAAATACCAGGCTTTTCTTAACTTCAAACAGCAATAAGTGCGACACACGAGTTGAAAGACTCGTAGGTCCACCTAGACCCGAAAGCAAACCAGAACCTTTGAGGTAAAGGAGTATGGTCTTAAGGGTTTTATACTGAATGTGGTTTCTCTTTTTAAGTAAACTTTTTTTGAAAAAAAAAAAAGTAGGAAGCATAGGGTTGGTTGCGGCATTTGTTATTTCCCAACATAATTTTTTTCTTTTACTTCTTGGTAGTTTACGAAGTTGATACTATTTGATTTTGAATCTTCTTGCGTCACATGAAATGTCACTTTATTATATCATTTCTGAAAACATGCATCAATTCATACAATCAACAAATGAATTGAAAGAAACAAAGCAAACTAGAAAGAATTAGCAAATCTGTTCAACTTAGCGTGCTCCCAACTGAAACGTTTTTCTTCTTTCAACACATTCCCTCAACCAACGAAGCCACTCATGCTGGTTACAGACAAGTTTAACGTACTTTGACATCACAAGCTAAGACCTGATCCATAAGATAACTGTCTTCTTATCTAAGAAAGTTGTTAACATCCTAATTAGGTGTTTGCTTAGCTGATTATGCCAACATCTAGTAAGAAACCAGTCACTGATTTGATTTCTATAGGCGCCAATCCTTTGTGAAAGTATAACACAATGCATGCCTTAATAGTGGACGTAATAGCCTCGGAGTTTTACGCTACCAGGTGAACAAAAAAGTCTCTCAGCTTGGAATCCAGTTTTTTTCATCTACAAGAAAAAAAAATATTAGAATCAATCTTATTAGATATTTACTATAGATAATTATATGTTAGATTTTGGGGTCAATAGACCCCAAATCCGTCGGGGGCGCACTAAGTATAGTTTGACAGTTTGGAAATGTTGAACTGGAATTAAGTTTATGGAAAGTTGTTTCCAGGAGTAATGGAATGAGAAAATTTCTGCCGGTTCCATTTTTGTTGAGTGTGTGATGAGATTGAATAAAGATCCCTGGAAGCATCTTTTCCTGTTTGATAGCATATGATGAAATGTCTTTTTTCCTTTTAAATGGTTTATCATGTAAACCAAAATTCCACCTCGCTCCCTCTCTCTCTGTTCAACCTTGACGGGTATTTTTTTTGTTTCAGGATTTTTCATCCCACCCCTGGAAACATCTTCGGAAAAAATTTACCCAACAGTTTCCATCTTCTGAAAAAATCTCCCTATTTGATAAACAGGGATCAAATTTAAAATTTTGAAATTTATTAGATTCCGCATTTGATATATGACCGAACCAATCCAAAAAACTTGGATATGGAAAAAATAATAATATCCGATTAAGAAATCAGATCGGATTCAGAATCGGATTAAGATGCGAATTCGGAACAGAATCATGTTTACATAAATATTTTATATCTAATGCTATTACATTTTGAAAATTGGCGGTTCAAAATTCGGATTTGGATTCGGATATGACTTTTCTTTATTCGTATTCTAATCTGCATTTGAATATGTGAATATCTAAAAAACAGATATGATTAAGAGTATGTATGATCTAAATATGATCTATTGACATCCCTACCCTTAACACATTAGTACATTACCGCGCTTCGCAAGTCTGTCAGTTCTTACAAGTAGCACTTCATCAATGCATGCATATACTAATGAATTTAACAATTTCATGCCTATTAACAAGTTTGAATTTTAAATTTAGTTACGCGCCATCTACCATTTAATGCAGGCGATTGAATGTAACTAATTCAACCCGCCTGAGTTCGTTTTTGTTTTTTTGTTTTTTTTTCAAAAAAGTGAGCATATTTCTTCTTAAATCTTCATATATTGTACTAGTTATTGATTCTGGGATGACGGATAACCTACAGTTGGTCAACCAGGTTTTATGATATTTTGAAAATCGCGTCAACTATGTACGAATTTCTATAACCTTGAGTATTCAATGTAGAATTGATTATAATTAGCAAACAGTTATTTCGTATTAATGTTTTTCCTTGTTTATTATATGTGTCTATTTTCTTTCATTTCATAAAGTCTTATTAAATGTTGCCTAACTCATTCACTGATTTGAAAGAATAAAAGTTTAGACTTATGTAGCATTAAAATTCAAATAGTTCTAGTCAACATTTTTTCAGCTTGTTGTAGCCTTTCCATGAATATGGACGTCCGGCTGTCTTCTAGTTTCTTGTTTTAATTTAATATAAGCATTTATTTCTTTTTTAGTATGTTTGAAATTGTAAAAAGGCCGTTGGAGCAAGCCGATTCCGAGCATTACAAACATGATATATTATATGCTTTGAGACATTTAAGGGTCACACTTGATTTCTTCATTTAGAGAGAGAGAGAGAGGATAAGAGCGAGTCCTATCATAGCACCCTTCAAGGCTCGAAAGAAAGACGTACTCAATACATATATATACCAACTAGTATGTCAATATATATGATTTGAATCGGATATCCGATAGAATAGATCCGAAAAAATCGGATATGAAAAAAAAAAAAATATTCGATTAAGAAATCAGACCGGATTCGGATTCGGATATATATAAATATCCGATCGAATACAGATTTGGATCAGATTCATTTTTAGATAAATATCATGTATCTAATGTTATTAAATTTTGAAAATTGGTAAAATCTGGTTCAAAAAATTCAGATTCGGATTCAGATATAAATATAAAAATCGGATTCGGATTGTAAAATTGAATTTCAGATTTGGATTCGGATATGACTTTTTCTTATTCGAATTTGAATCTGAATTTGAATCAAAATATGTGAATATCCGAAAAAATGAATATGATTAAGGATATCTTTGATTTTAATCCGATCCATTCACATCTCTGGTACCAACTAACTTGATGTGCTAACAATCATTTGATAAGAGGGAGAGATGAGATGAATCTTATTCGAAGCAAAACAAGTTTCTTATAATAAGATAATTTTTTTTATAAGTATCGATTTCCTAACAAAAGAACAAGTATCAAATTCCATAATTGTCTCATAATCTATAGATGAGTCCAAATGGGAAAGGGACCTTTAGATCCTGATGAACGACGAACGTTTCAGATATGAATGAACTTTGGATCGGCGTTTAATTATTGAAGGCGCCGCAATTGGGTGAAGGTGGGATTGCCCGATTGGGTTTACTATTCGATAACTAGGGGTTCAGATTTCAAGATTGCTTGTGCTTGATCTAGTAACATTGGATTTGGATAACCAAGCGGCTTGGGATCCAAATCCATGGTGGTAGGATTTGAACTCGGTGTTAGATCTGAAATAGGTCCGCCTTGGAACTTGTTGATATTATCATCATTAGAAAGGAGGAAAATGAACTCATATAAATTTATATGTGATTAAAGAGTATAACAGTTCTGGTCGTTGAAAAGATTTGATCCATAACTATATATATATATATATATGCTTTCTATAAAGCAAGCTTGGCACTTTGTGGAGAACAATTTTTTTAATGGTTCTTACATGCAAGACCAAGCTTTTTATAAAGCGGCCATAATTTGAGCAGCCTGCTTTAAATACAATATTTTGTATCTTTTGATTGAGTAATAATATTAATTTACGTAAATAAATAAGAGAGGCAAATAAGAAAAAATAAAAAATACATCTCAAGAAACCGACATATTCTCCAGACAGTGCTCATTCACCAACCCACTCGTGTGCTCAGTTGCGTTCCACACGTCACCGGTTAAGATGTCGCGAGACATTAAATAGCTTATCAATGTCGAATATGATATTATTATATTATAAAGTTTGTAGCCCCACATAATGGGATATGCTAATGTTTATGTATATCGGATAGCGAACAAACAACTTTTGGAAAGATGTTGGAAGTGTCTCAAGGAAGATGAGCAATGAGAATGGCATCATTGTTTTCCTATGATTTTTGTCTGGAGATAAAGTTTTCCGGATAACTTTGAAGAAAGGGCGTCCATTCTTATATTTTTCTTGTCGGTGCACTGAACTTCTATGTGTTTTCCTTGAAAAGGTGTTTGATGGACATGAAATTCTTGTTCATGATGGCACAAATAGTTTTCCAAGAACAAAAAGTCTTGAAAATTTTATTCTCTTTACCTTGTATCATGAAGTGTGAAAAGATGAAATTTCATGAGTTCATTACACCTTAAAATCGTTTTCAGTCTTCTTCAGAGCTATCAAATGCCCATGCAAGTTACAAAATATTTACTCAACCTAAGAAAGCGTTTGACAGCCTTGAATTTTGATTCTAAAATTAAAATTCTAGAAAATAAAACTCCACCACAAATTGGAATTGGAATGAACATTTCAATTTTAGTTTCCTTTTGTGTTTGATAGTCTCAAATTTTGATTATGGAATTTTGAATTGAAAACCAAGTGTTTGATGAAACGTGAATTAATGTGCTCTACAGAAAGATGAAAAAAAATTCTAAAATTCTGCAATTTTGACTCAAGGATGAACCTATAAATCTAGAATCAAAACTCTTTGTTTAATAACACAATCCCCATTCCATCAAAAACAAGAATTTCGATTTTAAAATTCCGCAATTCCGGCTTCATCAAACACCTCCTAACGGACTATCATTCTTTTGTTAGTAGAATAAGTTGGGGCTTCTTTGGTTTTTAATCATTTTTTTATTAGGACTCTATGAGGGAAATTAAAAAAACTGAGGCTTGTTTCCGGGATTAGGCAGAAGCATGTCTTTAGGTAAACACTTCTTTTTTTTTTCTTTACAAATCATTATTCAACAACACAGTGAAACTATGAACTTTGTGAAATTGAGGAATCCTATTAGGATTATTGTCCCCTCCATGAAGGCTTGAAAAAAGAAAAAAGAAAAAAGAAATAGTTTTTCAATTTTAGTTATCTTTTGGGGCTTTTCTTCAACCTCAAGCACTAATCTTTTCTTTTTCATGTGATTTTATTATTCATTTCCTGCTTCAGTTTATATAAATTTATGTACTGAACAGACCCAACTTTAAAATAAAAAATTAATAAATGAGAGAAAGAGAGAGAGAGAGAGAGATGAATATGGCAAGTTAGTGAGTACATGTTTGGCTTCTTGCGTTTGAATGAAGCCAGAATTAATGTAGGATTGAGCATCAAGCAAGTTGATTGTTCTGTCATGATGCCTTCGTGGCATCATGAAAGCGCATTCTATCAATATCTATGCTAATGATTTCTTTGATGTTTACTGAGGGAAGAGAGAAAGTGAGATCGATTAATGCTAACAACTGACAAGATCATGACAGATGATCTAACTTAGAAAAGGAAATATCACATTTTAACAAATTATCTCTTTTACTTTCTTTCTAAATGAAAGATGGTTTCTCTTGAATTTAACTTTTGTGTTTAAATTTTGCGACGTAAAAGATTTAATACCGGGAACAAGTTTGATCGTATCCTTCCTTACTCCCTATCCAGAAAGTTTAGGGCTGCGTCAGTGTCTATGTGTATTGTGTGCCGCCTGCAATGGGCATCAACTATTACACCAGTAGCACCCCATTGTTAGGATGTCGGGGGCTAACGCTCAAGCTGCTGGAGCCAATAGCCAGTGTTAGGACTACGCAACGAGTTGAGCCTACTTGGGTTCAGCTCGAACTCGCTGGTAAAAACTCGACTCAAGATCGATTCATTTATAAATGAGTGGAGCTCAAGTTTAAATTTGTACTGGAAATGTGAAACGAGTTAAGTTCAGTAGTTAGAACCTGACGGCTTAGCTGGACTACGTAGACGTATCATCAATGAGAGATTTTCTGTTGTTAAGGTCTTTTTAGGGGATATATGGATGTAGAATATTTGCATTTCTTTCTTTGGATTTTCTATTAGATGGTCGTTGGTAGTTGAATAATTAAAAGAAACCAGTTAAATGAGTTAAAAGAAACGGGAGATATTAGCTTTACCTAAACGAGTTGAATGAGTTAAGCGAGTCTAACTTGAACTTGACACTGTATCCTCGAGTCGTAAATTGACTTTTTGAGTCGAGCTCGAGCCAGTGCTCAGCTCCACTCGGCTTGTGTGCAGCCCTAGCCGGTGTGTCAAACCGCCTCAGGGTTATATCAGGGGCCAGGACCCTCCATTTTAATAGTCTATGCGAGGTGTTACCTTACACACAAAAGTAATGCCCACACAAGAGTCAAAGCACGGCCCCCTGTATATGACGACCCCTGTATATGACGACGAGCCGCAGACGGCGGCCTCCAGCAAATCCCTTTGATTTCCCTAAATCCCGCAACTTTAAAACCTTCAAAATTGCAAGTGGATTGGAAAGTTGGTCAATAGGGAACAAAGGTTAGAAAGATGATGCAACTTGATGATCATGACCAAACTCCCTCAAAAGCACAAAGTGAGAATTAACTATGTGCTTTAACTACCAGTTGATGCTACATCTTACTTTAACTATCACCTCTTTATGCTGACAATATACTTAAAAACCCAGGCTCGATTCTCGATGGACGCAGGACCATACCCAATGTGGTCTCCAATTCAAAAGCCATTGGAGGGAGTGCTTGCTAGAGATGGTCCCATTTTTATCATTGCAAGAAGGTGGCTGCATCAAGACTCGAGCCCGTGATCTTCCCCTTGCTGCTCAGGCACTTTGCTGTAGGTCCAAGCAATGGGTCCATGCTTCTCGGTGATGAGTCCTTTTATTGATACCAATGATGGATTCCCAAATATTTGTTTGAGGGGCATTCATTCACAAGTTTGCATGCTTGAAGAGACACTTACATGTATAACAAAATAAATATTAAACCATCTTAATATAAAAGCTGGAGTGGAGTGGGCAATTGCCCGCACTGGCCTATATGTGGCTCCGCGACTGATTGATACCCAATTTTATTTATAACCTTGAGAACGCCTATTTTCATTTTCAATAGATAAACCCAAACTCCTAACCTTGTAAACTCTGGTTCTAGAGGTTAATTTCAGTTTGGCCCGGGACATTATGGGGTGAGAGTAGGAGACTCACTGTTTGGTAGAGAACCGAAACTACCACCTAACCCGTTGTGTTCATTGGGTACAATGCTTATGTTCAGTGCCTCGGGCCATGCTGTGCTTTCAATGACCCAAAAGTTGACACTTCTGACACTCAAAATGGAGAGTGGCTGCCTACCGACCCCACCTAGTCTGTGTAGTTTGTAAACCTTTATGCCAATATTGTCCTGAGTCAATACACTGTCTAAGCAGGTCAAAAATAGACCTAGATCTAGAAGCTAGGGAGCCATGAGTAAAAGCCCAAACCCATGTTTCTGCAAATTTGGGATCTTAGACTGATAAGATCCACATTCACTACTGGCTGATGCAACCCTATTCTTGCTCCAAGTGATTTCTGACATCAAGAATTCCAGCTTCTAAGAAGAATGAACTCGCACCTGATGGCATAAACCGACATGGGTAGTAATCTAAATCCACAAACTAATCTAAATCCGTAAATTTTTTGTCAAACTTGAAAATGCAAAAATCCATCTCTGAAACTAGGCTTGTACCACAAAGGGATAAAAGGTTAGGTGGAGGCTTCGGCCTTCAGCCGGCTGATGGGTTTCCCCTCTCACTCGGACCATATTGAGAACGGGAACTTACTTCATAGCAATGTCACAAAAAATGTGTACGAATATTATAGGGCGAGGAATTTCTCAGGTATAATAAGACAAAGTTATATATCTTCATAATATCTCAGCTATTTTTTAAAAAAATTAAAACATTTAATAAATCTTAAAAATTATAAAAAAATAAAAATTAATAAAAATACGAAAAAACATGAAAAAAATGTGCATTATACGTGTTTTTTCATGTTTTTTTATTTTTTGGTGTTTTTCTAAAAAACGATTTTTTTCACATTTTATACAGCTGACTTGTTTTTCAAATTTTATACGCATTTTTTTCAAATAAAACCTGTTTTCTTCTGTGACAATGCTTGGAAGATGAACCCCATTTTGGTTTCACCATGAAAGTAAATTTGAGATGGTCCTCACAGAAGCCTGTTTTTGCCATGGCCTCTCTTTCCTTCGTTTTTCTTACATTCGATGGAAGCGTAATTGAGAGGCTTAATGATTTGAGGCATCAAAAGGTGCATCAGTACTCTGTAATTGAAGGATCTGAAGCTTTACAGTGGGACCTTCACCACTTCTTCTTCTTCTTCAATTATAAGTCCGGACCGCCTAAAGGGCGGGGCCTATCATGACCCCGGACAGATCGGCCCGACTATCATGGTTTAAAGAAATAGTGCCATAACAATACTTAAAAATGCATTTACTCTACCTCAGATCTTGTCTGATGTTAAAAGCCCTAGAATTTGAAAACTTGGAAATGTTAAGACTTGATTTCTTTATTATATAAGCTGGCAATGTGTGGATCCAAGTTAAAGATTCTTGGCTAATTCAACTTTTATTAAACTTTTGTTTTAATTGTGAATCTTTAATCCTAAACCCATCAATGTCGAAATCTAAGGAACCCAAGTCTGAAGTTATCGAAGGCGGCCTTTTGCTTTCAAGACCTTTCACTTGAAGTCTGTTTTCCATATTTGGAAGAATGCATAGTCACAAATAACGTCTCGGAGTTTTAAAGAGCAAGGTTTCTCTGAGTATAATATGGCAGGCTTGAAAATACTACAAAAAAATGGTATTTTTTAAAAACATAGAAAACTAAAAGTGAAAAAAAAAGGTGAGAAAATAATAACATAAACATCAAAAAACAAGTAGATTTACAACAAATAAAAAATAAACTATTTGCATTAAAAAACTAAAAAATAAAAATAACCTCATTAAAACCACATTTTTTCATTTTTCATGTTTTTTCAAAAAACGTGTTTTTAAAGTTTTAAACGACTTTTCATTTTCTCACATTTTTTTCACGTTTTTTTCAAAAATAACTGGTTT
Source organism: Nymphaea colorata (assembly GCF_008831285.2). Classification (NCBI taxonomy): domain Eukaryota; kingdom Viridiplantae; phylum Streptophyta; class Magnoliopsida; order Nymphaeales; family Nymphaeaceae; genus Nymphaea; species Nymphaea colorata. Next base: position 35,790,203 of record NC_045139.1, on the reverse strand, counting down.
TTTTGGCTATGGAAGAATGTACATGCTCTTGGTATCAGCAAGATGTTTTATGTTTCTGTTTTTATAGGAGTTGTTTGACAATAGTAATAATTTGTTACTGTTTTATGAATTTACTTCAAATATTAGGGTAGGCCTGTACAACATTGTATTACAGTGTTTCATGAATTTACTTTAAAATCGAACGATCCCAAAATGATTTGGATGCGAGTTTCCCTTTGTTTTGTTCAATTATACAAATAAAATCTGATATGTTGTATATTTAGCTATCATACTACATCCAACTTATTGGTGTCCCTAGCTCAAGTCTCCAACACATAAAGCCGGCCACAACCAGCGTGCCCAGAACCTGACCTTTTCCTTCATGTCAGCGCACCAGGTTTCAGGCTCGGGCCCTAGGGACAGTCAGTGCATATCTGGGTCCAGATCCACATTGTCCTTCTCGCGTCAGAGCCCTGTCGTTTCTCCTTTCTGAAAAGGGTCCAGAGGACCAGCCCTGCATATTAGCCTGGATCTCACATCTGAACCGACCGGTCCGAACCGACTCGACAGGGCATTGACCACAATGAGGACCACTACGCTGACCCGGAATCGCATTTGACCAAGATCTTGGAGACTAGGCGGTGAGCCGGTGACGGCGAAGTGGGTCCGGTGGGCTGGGTCCGATTGATCTGGTTTGGGCTGGAGAGGGGGAAATAAAGAGGGTTGGAAGGTCTGGTGGGGTTGAGGACCCACGCGATCCGCACCGAAGATACGTGGGGTCCGGCTGGTTGGGCTGTGAAGGTATGGGCCAGCTGAGGCAAACAGGGAACCAACCGGTCCGGCCCGCTACCGACGGCCAAGTGGGGAAGATAAATAAACAAACAAATGAGAGCAGGGGCCTGACGGTACGGCCTAGTGCAGCGGTGTGCCTTTCCACACGTGTATAGGTAAAAACAAAAATATTTTTTTCTCTCTTCTTTCTCTCTCTAGAAACTTGGATGTGGTAGAGGTATCTCGAACACATACAACCCCATATGCATAGTTCCATTGAATAGTCAAAAGTACATATGAAAATTATTATGTATTGTCTAATCCTATGGGTGGTATTCTCATGTGTATCACGGAAATAGAGTGCGGCATCAAGTTGAAGGTGCACTGACCATATCTTATACACCGGCACAATAGCGAAGCTATTGCGTAACTGGTGTGGGCCACTGTCCACGCCAGTTCTTGAAATCTTGCATTGTGATTAAGCTGGACCGAGGTTTAGCTAGGCCGAGCTGCATGTGGTGCTCACATTAGACTTGAGTTAGTGTCCCTCCGCCAAAATTTTCTAGTTTCGAAGAAGAAACTGATATGCGTTGTCTAATTGTATAAAAATATTATGTGTTACCTTTTTTATCATTAAAATGTTACTTTTAAGGAATTTTAGATGTGGCATTATGTAATGTAAACTTATAGTCCACAAATTCACTTGGGCTATGCATTTTTCATTCATATAAAGTTAGTCACAACATTGTTTATAAGTGTTATGTGAAGTATCTCCATTCAATTTAATTGACGAATCATGTAAATGTTACTTTTTCAAAAGAGATTTAGGTGTTAATAGTTGGATTTCTACTTTAAACTAGAGCTTCAGTTAGGTGAGCAAGATGAGTATTTGATCCTACTGTTCGACAAGAGAGTCAATTCTCTCACCCTTCTTTCCATTCTCCGAGATATGAGACCTATGAATAGGACCCATGCGAGAAATCGGCATGTCCTTTTGCAACATAAACCCTAGGAAAGGGCGCTACCGCCTTTCCTTTTTGTGTGCTTTCATCTCTATGAAACCTTCCAAGCCATCATGCCAACATTAAGATTTTTTTGAGACATTTACCTAAGTTTCTAACGTGGTAAAATGGAAATGCCCTTATTTGAATTATTGCAAGAGTAAAACAGTAACTTCTCATCTTCCGTAAAAAAAAAAAATTACTAGAATGTCTTTCATCCTGGTTTTTTGTGTAATTCAGGTAATTAAATGAAACAATTTTGAAGTTTGAATCAATTTGATTCAATGGTGCATTCAAGAGTGTCATGTTCCATACGCTATTCACTTGTTCATTATTTATTTTTTTATTTTAGAAATAAATAAATATTATTTTGCAGCAATTCACACCGCGAATCTAAGAATATTAAGCAACCACACCGATTCAGTTCAAGAACTGGTCTTTACAATGCTGCGAACCTCGTGATTCTGGTTATCCCAATAAAATTTTCATATGCATAGATAAGGGTGAACAACGAGTCAAGCTACTCGAACTAGACTCGTTAAAGCTTGGCTCGTGAACGAGTTCGAGTAGAGTCATTTGCTTAACAAGTCGAGCTGAAGTACGTGAGTGGCTCGTTCAAATAATCGAGTTAAGTTTGAGTTCAACAAGTAACTGTCGAGTCAAGCTCGAGTCTTGATCAAGTTTGTTGAGTCTTAATCAAGTCGATATATTCAAAAGAGTTTATGAGTTTGTTGAGCCTTAATCGAGTCTAGCTCAAACTCAACACGTAACTGCCGAGTCGTGCTCGAGCTACTTCTATCGAGCTATCCTCGAGCTTGAGGTTTCATTAGTCAAGCCAAGCTGAACTGACTGAACTCGGGCTCTACTCGGCTGGTGTTCGCCCCTATGCATGGATAGGTCTCCAAGAGTGTAGCATAGCTGATTCATGATTTGATAAAAGTTCAGTTGTCTGTTTGATTTCTGTGGTCTCTACTTCGTTGAACTGCAAACAGTGATGCACAACGTTCCAGTTGATGGGTATCTCGCTTCCGTTAATAGTTCCAAAATAGCTCTGATTCCTACAAACAAAAAAAGAAAGTAAGCAAATTTGACCTCTCATCGAATCGCCATATGCATGACAAGGATCCTCCTCAACACACTTTTACCAGATATATGTGCCCAACTCGTAGTTATCAATTTATACTAAAAATAATTAATAATAATAAATTATAAGAATATTATTCTTTCATTATACCTAGTAAAACTAAACCAAATTCTTGGCTTTTGGAAATTGAAGGAAACCAACAAAATGGGATTCTATTCCAAGCATATATATATATATATATATATATATATATATATATATATGCCCTTTCCCGTCATTCTTTTCAATCTTACACAATCAAACACGTTTACTTTTTTGTTGGGGTTAAACTCAGCGTCCAGCGATTGGCAGTAGATGGGATCCACCACCTTAGGATGGTAAATTTTGGGTTCGTGTTTGCACAGTGAGTTATGGCGTCTATGGGACATCCCATCGCATGAGCGATCGGTAATGGAATGGGAGAAGAGTCTCTCCCGCAGCCTGTCTCCTAACTGCACCGACAAATTTTAGTGTGTTTCTTGAGATAAATAAGACAGAGTGTCTCAAGCCTTTTAGTCTCCTGTTTGATGCATGTCACGGGCATGGTGGAGACCAATGTTGTTAAAATCAGTTCTATGAACCGAATCGGTAGCAATTCGTTCATACCTCCTTCCACCAACTAAAAAAAACTTTGAAAATTATACTAAACCCTTATAAAAGAATTTATAGCTCTATTCTAAAAGAAAATTTCCCGGCTCCGCCCATGCGGTTTATGATTGAGACCGGTGGTCGCTGCCGATTCGGTGACTCGGTCGATCCGAATGTGAATGAGGCAAACATATTTAAAACATAATTTTTGCGGCCGAATCGGTTCTGATTGGCAGGTTTTGATAATGCTGTTTGAGACAGAGTTTTTTTGTTTCCGAGTCTTGGGACTCTCTCTTTGTAGTACAATTTACGTACATTTTCTAGTGTATGTACAATTCACGTACGTTTACGGAAGCTGAGTTCTAAACTGGGTTTTGGACTTGCAAAACCCAGATCCAGCTCCAGTTTTGTGGCTCAAGCTCGGCTCAACTGAACCGTCTTGTGTTTGAGTTCAGCTAAGCTAAGAGTGGAGCTTCACTATATATATATATATATATATATGTGTGTGTGTGTGTGTGTGTTATGTATTGGTAGAAACCCGACCAATAGGTCACGGACAAAAACCAAACCTCTTAAATATATCTTTTGATGGGTTTTTTTGAAATATAACCTTATCAATATGATCTTAAAGATAGGTTGATGCAAAATATATAGTAAGTTGATCATTTGTTAGGTTTTAATAGTGTTTTTATAATAAGCAAAATTGAATGGCTTCCACAGCGTCAGCATTTTGATAATAGAAAAGTCAACATTTTTCATAGATACAACTTGATTCTAAGCGTATGTTATATCAAAATAGTTTTTATAAATATATTAGGATGTTTATATGAAAAAAACCATCACAAAAGGTGCATTAGCCATAGTTTTTATTTGACCATAGTTTTTCAAGTCATTTAGACATAATTTTGGTGTTTTTAATGATGAAAATTTAAAAAAAAAATCCATCTTGCAATTGAGATACCGCAGATTTCTCTCTCTCTCTCTCTCTCTATATATATATATATATATATATATATATATATATATATATATATATATATATATATATATATATATATATGAGTAACACATAAGCTCTAAATGTTCTTATGAATTAATGTGGTAGTTCATATGTTACTTGTGCTTGTTCAATTTGGACTTGTCACCTTCTAAGACATGATGCTTTACTATATATAGGAAAATAACCACATATATATAATTTGCATAACCTATTTTTTAATGTACCGCTTTTTCTTCGTTTAATTTGAATCCACAAGTTGCCTATTATAATCTTAAGGAATAACATTTACTAGGTTAATATTTTTAGGAATACCATGTATTCGATTAATATTTTTTTCATTTTCAGATCATGCAAAAAAGCTTTATGACGTGCAGAATCTGAGCTTTTCTCCAAACTAATCAATTTTAAAAAAGAGAACACTGTAAAGTCACACAATTAAAATCTGTTTCAATGTACATTGGTTTGTTTCTGATAAACCAGAAATTATGTTACTTTCCTTTGAGTAACAACCATCGCTTTCTGATGATGAAAAATAATAAGTTTTTGAGGGGACCCAACCAAGATAAGTGGGCCAAATTAAACCCAAGAAAAATAAATACCAGTTTTTCACCAAAGCATTTGGTACTAAAATAATATTTTTTTTTTTTTTTACTTTTGGGATTATTTTGATCGCGACACATGTCAGTGTCGTCAAGTTGTCAAGTCAACTTCCCGAGTTTGCCAACTATGCTTAGATGTAGCAAAGTTCCAAATAAGACTGCACTTAGAATGCATCTAAATCTCATAGTGTAAACATTTGATTAGGTCTCTAATACCTAATTATAAGAAAGTTTATTCTGGTGTTGAAGATTTTTGGGCATTTCCGAATGTTTGTAAGAACAGTTGGATAAATAATTAGTTGTCTTGGTTTCTACCCTTTTTTTAGTGTAAAAATAATGTTGCAAATTGTGATATGTCAAATCAAAAGTCTGACTTTAGTGTGAGAGTAGATCGGATTGTTACAAAGTTTCTCAACACAAGTATGGTATGGTTTTCTCATGTAATAGCTTAAACTAATAACTATTTTTCAAGTCATTAGTTTTTCACTTGACATCTCACTTTACAAGAGAAAGATGGGTTGGTTTCAATTCATTGCTTTTAACAGCCTACCTATAATGTGGGCGTTTGAATGCCTCATATTTCTATAAAAAAAAGTCCGAGGTCAGTAACATCTTGATATGAACCTTTCCAAGATCAAGATATGATATCCCTTTGACAGGTTAAATTGTCCCATCAATCGGTATCACCAAACATAGTTTTGTCATATTTTTGTTATGCCTGATTTAATTAGGACTAAACTTTTTTTTTTTTTTTTGGGTGAGTCAAAAGAAATCCCACCACTTAACCAAGGTGGAAGTCTCTCCCCTTCTTTCTATCCTCTTAAGATTCAGTGCTGCTTTTAGCCCCATAATGTATTGGATCAGCTCGAGTCGGTTTGGTGAGACTCGATAAGTTCTTTAATCTTATTATAATATATATTAATATTAAAAATAAATTTTATGTTTAATTTTTTTTATTTATTTTTTTTATTTTAATAGAGTCCAAGCTTGGGTTTCCGGTATCTAGCCGACCCAAGCCCGACTCTTATTAGGCAGAGCCAGCCCAGGCCTATTTGAGAGGCCCACATCTTGTATGATTCATGTCGACACTAACCTCGAAAATCTCTTGTACACTGGTCATCGTAAAGTATTCATTAATTAAATCGGTGGTGGAGCTAGAAATTTTTGGCTGTGGAAGACTGCTCGAGGAAAGACCAGCAGAATCTCCCGTCGGTGGCGAAAAGTGCAGCGACTAGACCCGCAAATCGAATGAAAACAATGGGACATGGACCTGGGTCCAGTAGGGTTAGCCACTAAACTAGATCATGAATTTAGAAACCGACGGAAAACATGCTCTCAGATCCAAGGGATTTTTGGAACCAAACGCACCTTAGAAACTTTCCAAGGAAGTACTTTTCACAACAATTCATTATCATCAACATCACCATCAACAGTTCTAACACGGAAAATTTTCAAGTTCCTAAACTCATGGGGACGTGGAATTTTTGAGGTTCCCAAGACGAATACGGAAAGGACATGGGATCTTTTAAGTTCCTAAACTTGTGAGACCTGAGATTTTTCAAGTTGCTAAACTTCGTCACCGGTTCATGATCTGGTGACGGCGGTGGCCGGGGGTGATAGTATCGTAATTTCCGGCACATTATCGTCTTAAATTTAAAACGGGCCCAACTGTCGGTGGGGTGAAAATGGAAAGGCATTTTCGCTCCTCCCGTAATAAGCACCGGCATAAACGCTGCAATGCCAAATATTAAGAGGGGTATAGAAATATTTCATATTAGGTCTTCTATTTTTCTGGATTTTCCAGATGAGGCAGCATTTTTGCTGAGAACTGCGAATTAAAAATCTAGAAAAGGAGGCTTTCTATAAAGGCAGAGGTATTTTTTTCAACGGTAAAAAAATTGAAAACAAATAAAGAAATAAATTGCATTCATTTTTTAACGTTCAAATTTAACAAGACGTTCATTTTTTTTATCAACCAGCAAGAAGCACGCGCTCCTAAGGATTTTCAACTTACACGTTGAAAAAGTAAAGTAAGCTTCAATTAATTTTACAAAATATTTTGAGAACACGGAATCAGGAATTAACGAGAAACGAGCTATTGGACCAAAACACAAAAAAAGTGAGATCAGTTTCTGAAATTATTCCTAAATGTGGGTTCTTAAGTGAAATTTTCCTGAAAAAACTATTCTAACACTGTCACCTGAAAAAAAGAAAAAAACAAAAGGAAAAATAAAAGGTGAAAGAGAGAGAGAGTGATCGTCCCACCTGACCCTGTCATGCATAAAACCCGGAGCTCGGCTGTGTTAATTGCTAAACTAAGACAAGCTCTTCTTTGTTCTTTCTTCCCTGCTCTTCTTTTTTCACCAACACCCAACCAGGAGAAGAGAGAGAGAGAGAGAGAGAGAGAGAGAGAGGATGTTGGCATCCATGGCGGAGCAATGTCTGAACATCAAGAGGCGAGACATTTGCTGTTTGAGTGACTTCCCTAACGGCATCCACTGAAACCCAAAAGGAAACCCATCACTCCCTCTTCATTTCTCGTGAATTTTCTTTCTTCTGTGGTTCTTGTTTCCGCCATTTTCTTGACAAGAGAAATTGCTTGGGAGAATGGAAGGGAAAGAAGAGCTCAGCAGAGTAATCACCTACTCCATCTTCTCCGAGCTGGAGAAGAAATGGCTCGCCGGACGCCTGGACTCCGACCGCGTGCGGATCCTCTGCATTGACGGCGGAGGCCTTCGGGCCATTGCCGCTGGCCGGGCGCTCGTCCACCTCGAGCAGCGGCTCCGCGCCGACAGCGGGGACGATGGCGCGCGGATCGCAGATTACTTCGACGTCGTCGCCGGGACGGGGATCGGCGGGGTGCTGGCGGCGATGATCGTCGCGGACGGCGGCGGAGGGAGGCCGATGTTCGCGGCCGAGGAGGCGGTGAGGACGCTGGCGGAGGGGCTGGGGGAGGTTTTCCGGCCGGAAGGGTTCTTCCGGAGGGGGAGATCCGGCCGCCGGTTTGATCGGTTTCTGAGGGAGGTGTTCACGAGGGATGGGAGGGCGCTGACGCTCAGAGACACGGTGAAGCCGGTCCTGGTGCCCTGCTACGACCTCCGAAGCGGCGCGCCGTTCGTGTTCTCCCGAGCCGACGCTGCCGAGTCGGCGAGCTTCGACTTCGAGATGTGGCGGGTGTGTCGGGCGACCGCCGCGACGCCGGGATCGCTGGGCCCGGTGCGGCTCGAGTCCGTCGATGGCCGGACGGCATGCGCGGCCGTCGACGGCGGGCTCGTTATGAACAATCCCTCGGCCGCAGCCGTCACGCACGTGCTGCACAACAAGCGCGACTTTCCGAGCGTCGACGGCGTCGGCGACCTGCTGCTGCTCTCCGTCGGTTGTGGCCCTGTCCGGCGATCTCCGGCCGCCGGCGGAGCGAGCCGCCGGTGGTGGCGAGGAGGAGTTTGGTCCAAGCCGGTGGTGGAGATCGTGATGGATGGCGTGTCCGACACGGTGGACCAGGTGATCGGTAACGCCTTCTCTTGGAACCGATCCAATTACCTCCGGATCCAGGTAACCATTCTACTTCTTCTTCTTCTTTCTCCTTCCCACTTCTGTTCTTATTTTGTTTTCAATAATCTGTTAACTGGAATATCTTTAACAGTCAAGCCCTATCACTTAGAGGGCGGCACGTAGACGAACAACGTAAAAATCTGACTTTCTTTGTCTTTGAAAAGAGTAGGACTGAAAATTTTCAGTCTTTGGAAGAAAATATAAAAAAGTTTATCCGGATAAATAGAAAACTGTTTATCTCTGCAAATTTTCTCTATAACAAAAGAAAAATGGTATTCTTAAAAAAGTATATATTTTGAAAATTATCGTGCCTTTTCTAGCTGCTTGGGCTTTTAAAAGTATAGCAAGTTGAAAATGGAAACAAGTAACAGTTTATAAATGGGTCGGTATTTAACATCGAGGAGCATAGCTCAAGCGGGCAGCTGTGTATCTGGTTTGACTAGTAGAGGGCTATGTTTCTCTACTTAAAAAGAAGGTGGGTTTCTACTCTACGTGCAAGTTGAAACAGTTGAATGTCTTATTGTTAGTGCTGATTTAGCTCTAAACCCTATTATTAAGGGAAAGAGAGGAGACTTTGGCTCTCGTTCAAGCGGTAGAATAACCTTCCTGCTCACCAAAAAATACATGGACATTTCGCACTAGCAAAATCATGCATCTCATTGATCGTTTACGTTCGCTTAGGAACTTGGTAACCCTAACGGATCCAGAAAAGTGGGATATAATTTAGGTGGACTCGAGTAAGATCCACCAAGCAACCAAATCAGAACTTGGGTCTTCGTTTTTATGGATTCAGATCTAGAAGCCCCAACCGGCGGGAGTCATTAGGCAATGGGATGTTTCTCAGACCTCCATTAGCAGCAACTGGCTTATGGGACACCTGAATCAAATGGAGAACCTATATCCGATCCCTTGGGAAGGGGCTGAACCCTACCCAATTGTGACTGCATCAACTTATCGATTCATTTTCCATTCTTTTTCCTGCAAGCTGAGGTGTGGGTATATTTTTAGCTAGAATCCTAAGAGCTGCACTTTGAGGATTGCGCTCTTGACTTTGGCCACTTGAATTTATTGAATAATCTGAAAAGGAGGAACGGCAAAGTTGCAGCCCTCAAATAGTTAATGGGAAAGCAGGCTTATCAGCAAGACTGCTTTACGTTTGCAACGCTTAAAAAAAAAGGCGTTGGTGGTTTGTCCTTGCGGTATCAATTTTGGGTGGCTTTCGTTGTTAATGCGTTGTGGACGCCTTTATCAAAAGCAGGCTGTCAGTCTCAGAATGCTTTGGAAAAGGAGAGGAAGGTCCAATAGAAGAATAAGCTTTTCCTATGGAAAATCAGCTATAGCCTTAGAGTACTCAAATCTCTATTTGAAACTCATGTACCAAGCTACGCGTGGTCCGATGTGATCATATTCATGTGTTTAATATAGTCCATTTAGTAGGAAACGCATGGTGGAAGCGGGTATTTTTGTGCTATCTTTGAAGACGCTAAAATTATTTTCGGAACCTGATTGTCGGGTGAAATCTGTTTTAAAAAAATATATATATATATATTGTATTTTGATGGGAAAATCAGATTTTTTAACACGGTTTTAGTGTCATCAATGTGGTAGTTTAATAGCTCTGGAGGCGCACAATTCATGGAGAAGCTAGGACATATTTTATTTGTATGATTTAGACGTGCAGTGATTTAGATGGATCAATGGTAGATTGGCATCAATAGTAATGGAATGTTTGTGTCTGAAGATGCCAAACGCCCACTCTAAAAGGTGGAAAAAAGGTTTCATGGTTACAGTTTCTGTGAAGGATCTTCTACCACACGCCGGTGGAAAGTAGGTGACAAGTGTGCGTTGTGAAGTCTCTGAATCAAGTTTCGACTTTGGCATACGGCATGCGAGCTTGTCTTGAAGCTCGAAGATAACTCAGGCACTACTTCTTAGGTTTTGGTTCATTAAGTGGTCCGGTGGTTGAAGGTTCCCCTAGGCAATGGTATTGGTACCGTGCAATTTTGCTATTTTTTTCACATTCTGTTCTGCAATTTGACGATATCTGCGTAATCTAGATCTTCATTTTAGTGAGATGCTCACCATCAAATCCTTCATTTATACAATATCAAGTGTTCGAAAAATTAAAAAATCAACACCTGTATAGTTATGAGCCTTAAAAGTCCGTAATTAGAGTTTATTTTCCTAAGGAAAGGGCCACATCTGTCGGATCGGCCAACATGCTCCTACATATCTATATGTATAAAAAGAGAGAGAGTCTTTCATTTGGTCTTTTATCACATACGTGCTCCACATTACTCTTTCAAATTTCAATGCTTAGTTCTTTGGGTTGCCTCAGTCTGCTTCATGCTCACCACGTCCCAGTTAACAATAACTCCACCTTCAAAGCCGGTGGTGGTCCAAAAGCTTCACGCCAAACCATGGGCTGTGAAATCCGCTAGAACTTCATGATTGAGAACAAATAATATACAAATTTTCGTGCTTTTGGGATGTCGTAATATATGGTGCTTACGTGGGGCTTTTCTAAACCTGCGTTCAGCTTAAAATAGGCAATTAAGAAACCAAGGTACGCAGTCTCTTCCTGCGGTGGTATATGAGCATTCTGCTCTTATTCCGATGATTTATATGGGCGAGATAGGCGAACTGATAATAATTTTTTGATTGGCGATGTCCCACCTAATGGAGTATATAACTAGAAGCAAGAGTGCCAAATTTTAAATTGCAGTCTTCTTAGACAAAGTTCCAGTCGTTCACCATACGTTCCGTCATTTCTATTCTAGCGCAGAACTTTAATTTATACAGACTCGTCTTCAAGTGCCTATTAGCTATAGTATTTTTTAACCTTTTGACACTAATAATAGTTGAAATGCTTTACTAGAACACAAAATCGCGCATGTACATGAACATGCTCTAAAGGCACACCATTCAGACGTACAAAGCTTCAGGTTTTCTTTGACTATCAAACTGTGTATAATGTCCTGCTACTAGTGGTGTTTAACTGTAATTTTGATTTAACTACTGTTTCTTACACCATTTGGTCGTGGTACTGATGGGAGAATTAATCTAATTTTAAATTGTCATGTATCACGTTGTTTAGTATTCCATTAGATCTTAATGGTGAGGTGAGTGGTGTTCCTTGATTTGGTGTGATTATGTTGTCTATTACTCCAATATTTGTTCGTAATAGCAGAAAATTAAAGCAGCGATCGCTCGCTGTCATGCAGGCTAATGGGTTCCTGACTAAAGATATGGAGGCAGTAATGGAAGATTCATCTACCAAAGGAGCTGCTGCACTAATGGCTGCAGGGGAAAGGATGCTGAAGGAGAAGGCAGTGGAGTCTTTGCCATTCGGAGGGAAGCGCGTCTTAGCAGAGACAAACGGCCAGCTTCTGGATAAGTTTGCGCACTCTCTTGTCGAATCTTCGCGCAATAAGCTCATAAGCAGTCCTTCTAAGCTCCCAGGATACCAATGTACAGAAGAAGCTTTACAGTTCCTGTGAGATGTTCTTAACTTGTGTCAATTTCTATTAAGCCAACTCCAAACCACGCTTTGTTGGTGGTTGCAGTCTTGTGTGCTACTAAATTATAATGAACTAAAGCATACAACTGTGCTCTCTCTCTCTCTCTCTCTCTCTCTCTCTCTCAAGTTACATCTCATGGATCACATGGACATGACTACTTGATGACGTCCAACGGGGCATGAAAGGTTATTTTCGTGCCATGTGAACGGCGTCGAAAGCACATGATATGAGGCTTCGGAAGAGAGACTACCATTACTGTTATTCACATTAGAGAACAGATATTTCTTTCATCGAAACCAATACAGGGCCCTACTTGTCTGGCAAGAGCAACTTGTTAGCGCCATTAATGACCAGGCTGAAAGGACATCACAAGGGCCTTAAGATCAAAAGGTTGAGCATGCTCTTCAGTTGTCCGGAGAGAACTCGAGGGTCTACTAACCAACGAAAGACCTGCTGATGTAGTATCAGCGGCAGCACAATCTTTCCACTTCGAGTTTGGTGAGAGCCTATACAAGACTATGCACAATGCCCCTCCAAATGTTAATGTTTACGTTCTCTTAACCAAATTCAACTGCATAAATGTGATCTACATGGTTGATCAATTACTACCGACCTTCAAGCCACGCTTTTTCAATGTGAAAATATGTTTTCTTTAAAATAACTAAATTTGCCATTTTTTTAAAGCTTTTTTCCTTGAAATGTTACAAAATCCTCCTTCAAGATATCACTTCTGATGCTTCAAACATCGACCATTAGCAAAACAACCGTTTGGATCATGTGTATTAGGTATGGAGTTAAAACAAACCTATAGGAACTTTGAGATGTAGAAGGGGGATTTAGTCTTGTTTTTCACTGGATCCCCATTAAGATTCTCCTTTGTCTCAGTAAAAAATAATAATAATAATAATGAAGGACACTACTTAGGTTGCTACCAACTTGCTGCTTGAAAGGTCAATTTGCAGAAACTAATGCTCTTAATGATTCCACTCTCACGGGCTTGTTTATGTACCAATTGGTACTGAATGGGACCTACCAGCATCAATTGGGGAACCAGGCTACTGGATCTCCGCGATGGTAGCTGGAATGAACTTTGGATGAATGACAAATTGGCATTTGCAGATCCATATCAAAAACAGGACTGCCACTGCCACCACAGTCAGTATTTAAGATGGACGGAGAAGATGATTGATCGAGCGACAGGGGACAACTGTTCACTGTTTCTGGGCGGCAAGGAAAATGTGGAAGGAAGAAACTTCTTGCTGAAAGAGTGAAAAGATAAAAGCTGTAAGAATTTGATATCTCCTACAGGAAAAAATAGCTAAGAAGTTCTGAAAAGTCGGTTAGTACCTGTTCTTGAAAGTTTTACCAATTGGGGATTTACCATCTATCCAATTGAATTGGCTATTGAATGCAGGCAGACATAGAGGGCCAGGGGCCATTAATGTTACCCTGTTCTGGTTCTGCAGGTTTTGCTTCCTGCACTAAATTATGGTCTGAATGATTGAGTGCTGATTCTGGCTAAGAGCTGCCATCTGGTTTAATCCTTCTTCCATTATTAGTTCACGTATAGGCTATATTGCATTTGCTGTCATTGGATTCCTCAGAAGATTAGTACATGCAACAAAGTGGCAATCATAATTTTCGGAAGTGGTTTGCTTCTCTGTAGAACACTCTGACAAGAAAGATGGTCTCTGCAGCAAAATTGCCATGCTTTCCTCCCCTGCCCCAGGGTCGAAGGCTGTGTCGGCTTATGTGCATGGGGATCGAACCAGTGACTGGCCACCTAGCAGTAGTTGATCTGACCAGTTACGCCCAAGCCATTGAGGCAAGGAAAAGCGTAGAGAATTCATTTCTCATTTGCTATAAGCTTGATCCCCTGTTTGATGAAAGATTATGTAAAAGAAGGAAATTTCTAAGTTGATTCTTTGATGCTAAATTGGAGAACATAAGCAGGTCGGACTCTGGTTTGGTCTAAGAATTATTACTTCATATGAGTCAGATGGGATGATTTGTCCTGATAATGAAGCATGGTGGTCCGAGCTCCTCTCAAGAAAAGGGCCCACTGAACAATCTGGTCCTTGGAAAACAGTAGGCATGCCTGTGTAGAAACTATTCTCTCTCTCTCTCTCTCTCTCTCTCCCTCTCTCTCTCTTTATCTATCTATACATATATATTACATGAACGGAAAATGAATCATTTTCCATGCCAAAAGACAGATGGTTGGCAATTATTTATGATGACACTGTTGATGATGGAAAAGTCCTCCACAACGGTGAATGGAACTCTTCTTTTTTCTTTGGTATGATCATAGAAGCTCTGAAAATCATTCCACTTAAAAGGCTAACCAGCTAAGGATAGAGAACATTGAGAGTTCAATATCCAAGATATACATCTCCCCTTTTGAAACAGAAAATGAGGATCAAATGTTTCATTTGATCGAGTGGAAGGTGTTATCTCTGAACACAGTTCTGCATGATGATCAAGACGTGAAGATTGGTGAAGCCAGGGTATTTCTGCAGGAACTTGCAAATGTTTCATTTGGTCAATTGGAAGCTTCGTTCTCTAAGGAACACAGTTTTGCAAGACGATCAAAATGTGAACGGTTTTGAAGTCAGTAAGGAAATTTTGCATTTCTGCAGGAACTTATTGCTAAAGATGATGGCGCCTCCCAATCTGAAACCAATGCATGAGCGTTACGGATCACAGCGCATTATATATTTGCATTGCATATCAGTTACCAAATGGGATGAATAAAGTGGTCTATGGAGTGTTTGATTCTGCAGATGAATTTTAAAAGATGGGGATGATGCTCTACACCATGGTCTGACTGGGGCAGAAGACCATTCTTTAGATCAATACAAATAATTCGAGTCGGAAAGTTTGGCTGAAGTGGGTTCTGCAAGGGTTCTGATGTCGTTGAAAGGGGGAAAAGGAAACACTAAATCGAGATATCTAAATCAATTTACTTTCTGATGATCTTCACGCAGTCGCTGTACAGATTTCTTTGTTGGTGGTATGACTCTTTCTAATAAAATGATTATCCCCTGCCCCAAGGAGCGTAGCGTAAGCCAGTTCACACTTAGGGTCCATTTAAATCTTGTGCTTGCTGTCACACTCCGGCACCCAAGTTAAAAAGGATGTATCTTAGACATACCCAAGCCTTAAAACAAGTTAAAATCTTAAAGGCATAAGGGTATAGTCTTGAAGGTTTTATGCATAAAGTATTTTTCTCAAAAAAAAACATTAAAAAAAGAATTATCCCAAGCATTATCATGGAGAAAACAAAGGATTGATGCAAATCTGCCTCATTCCTTCTTGTTTTTTTTTTACCACAACTTGAGTTGAGAGACACTATCGCCGGCGAAAGTGGGCTAAATGAGAGTGAGTTGTGTGCACCAAGGTGGTGTGGTGCACGCAAAATATATGGCGCCGGAAAAAAAATTAAATGTTTTTTTTAGACTTGTAACTTTTTCACTATATATATAATTTTTTTGTCCTTACAAGAGGGCTCTCTACTTTTCCAAATCTTTGAAAACACCTCTGTGTCCATGCTAAATGGGTTTTCATGTTTTTTGGGGAGATCTATATGGTGCATTTGGTAAGAGTCAACACTTGAAGATCTTTTTTAGACAAGAATCAAATCTCGAGTCCTTGGAACCGGACATGTATATAGGGTATTGTATCATTTTAAGAACCGATAGTCGTCGGAATGCCAAATTTTAGTGATCTTAAACAAGCATACTTTGCAAATGATGTAAAGAATGGCACTTAGAAAGCAGTGTGCAGCGCATCTTAAAGGTCAAATTTGAACATTTAAAACGTTAAGATTCAAAGACTGTGTGTAGTCCTTTTATAAGCTTTTACTTGCTTCCAACTGTATCATTTATATTTTGTACAATATTTGGCATGAAGTTGTGACATTAGATGTTGCCATGTGTTTTAAACTTAGTCAATAGAAGGCCAAGAAGTATTTGTCAGGGAATAGTCTATGGGAGCTTCAAATATTTACAGCAGAAAGTCCCACTTTAGCAACGTTTCGTGAGACGTTACATGTCCCTTATTATGGGCTTTGTGAAGTTACAAGTCTAGAGAGGCATAGCTCAAATGGGTGGACCTGGGGTGCATATCTAGCATGTCTCGGGTTTGTTTCTTGGGTTCTATATTCTTGTGCCGTAAAGTGGGATGGATCTAGGGCCGTTCATGAGCGAGTTCGAGCCGAGTTGAGCCACCTCAAACTCAACAAATCTGATTTGAATCGGATATCCAATTTTGGAGGGATTGGATTTACATTACATTTTCCTCTCTTGTATTTCTCTTCCTTTGCAACCCAACAAACTTTTTAATTTTCTTTCATTTCCCTCCTTTCTAATTAATCAACCAAACAAATGATTGATTGTTGAATCTCTCCCTTTCCCTCCAACCAAACAGGGCCTTATAGATGGTCAAATTTGGTTAATTCCTTCTTCGATCAAACTTGTGAAGCTCACAAACAACTAAGATCTGCCACTGACTCTACCACAAGCTAGTGTAACTCATGTCTATCATTCCAATAAAACGAAGTTAAAAAAAATGAAAACCTGGTTTTCGCCTTGTAACCTAAATACAAGTTGGTTAAAGAACCAAGTTTTCGCCTTGTAACCTAAATACAAGTTGGTTAAAGAACCAAGTTTTCGCACAACCAAAGTTAAGTTTATGATGGGTTCTGGTGCTGTTGGTAGGAGTTGAGTTGAATTTGCTGTTGGTGAGTAGTTTTGGAAATGTCCTAACTTGGCGATTTATGAGAGATCGAAACCCACTTCATTTCTCCCTGCCCTCGGGGTCTAGGAATGTTTTAAAGCTTGGGTGAAAAGCGAGACACCTGTCAACTAAAATGCAGTTGAACCACTCACGAGAATTGAACGGATCAAGGAGTCAAGGTAGGGCCCACATGTGCTCTGGCCCTACCTTAAAAAAAAATAATTTACGTGTAAAATTTAGAACATTTCACTTGTTTCTATATAAAAA
Organism: Nymphaea colorata; assembly: GCF_008831285.2. Classification (NCBI taxonomy): domain Eukaryota; kingdom Viridiplantae; phylum Streptophyta; class Magnoliopsida; order Nymphaeales; family Nymphaeaceae; genus Nymphaea; species Nymphaea colorata. The sequence goes on along the minus strand of NC_045139.1, from coordinate 35,773,065 downwards.
TTTTAAAAAATGATATTTTGATCCTAAACAAAATTTAAAAACTTTAATTATGTTTTGCTATGCCCCTAATACCTGAAAATGTCATGTTTTGGAACTCATGTCTTGTTATTAAGGCTTGATGTTATCATTCTTTCATTTGTTGAAATAAAAAGTAATGGACGCTCCTCTCCCAGCAGCATTGCATCTGGTAAGAAACATCTGTCAGTAATTCAATTTATCCACTTAAACCAAGTACTCTAGCTGTCACAGCAGAGAAAAATAGCCTTTCGTTACTCCGTGTTTCATGTTTCTTAACCAAATGCAAACACAGCATAAGAATCACAGATTTCTATAAGATTTTCTTTGCAAATCTCCATCTTTATCTAAAAATAGACCAAAAAAAAAATCACACGTTATATTTCTATAAGATTTTCTTTGCAGGATCTCTATCTTTATCTAAAAATTATACTAGTGATTGCCTACCAATTGCTAACCGGACAAGTTTCTCTCGTACAAGTTGTTCGATTCATCTACCAACTTTCCAAGATTTGCACTTGTTGGGTTAACTTTTTTCTTTTTTCACTTCTTGTTAAACGTCACCACATTTTGAAGGCGTTCACCCAATGAGTTTGTGCTTATTAGTGGCAAAGTTCTGGAAATTTACCTTAAAACATGCTTGCTAAGCAAAATATTTTACTGTAGTAAAAAATAATTTGAAATATAAATGGTCCGTCGAACGCTGGTAAAAATTTCATCACGGTGAATTTTACTTACCTCACAACTCTTAATAATAACACAAACAATTTATCATCCCGAAACAAGGTTGGACCTTTTAAAAAAAATACTGCTAACCTTGTTTTTCTCCACATAAATAAATTTGATATGATTATCCCAACGCCCATAAGAAGTTAAATTCAATTTTGTCATTTGCTAAGATAAGTTCCAATCAAGAAAAGGCTGCGGGGATAAATGGTCTCGGATGTCTTATCTCTTGTCCAGGGAGAGCGGGGTGGGGATGACCGCCACCGGCAGAGACGTATTTAAGTTGCAAAGGGGTGCGGATGGCATCTCTTGAAGTTTCTCGAGAACTCTCAGGCTCTCTGTGGTCGCAAAGAGGTTCTTCTCGGTCGCCTTCCCATCACCGGAACTAACTCCGGCCATGTACGCTCTTCTCAACCACCAAACTACAATCTACTTGATTTTTCTTAGAGTTTATCTTTCCTTTTGATTTTCTTCTGCGATTGATTGCTTTCGCAACGAAAGTGGTGTTCTGTTTTCTGTTTTGTGATGAATATTGTTTTGTTGATTCCAGTCCTTGCCCTTCTGTCTCTCTCTCTCTCTCTCTCTGAAGGGCCGCCTGCCCTTCCCTTCTCTCTGTGGATGATGGCCGGCAGCGGCCGCCCCCTTCCTGAAGGGCGGCTTCACTCACCTGTCTCTTGCTAAAGGGCCGGTTGATTTTTACCTCCAAATCTCCTGTGGCCGCTTATCACGGCTCACACCTCTCTCTCGATCGAGGACTGTTGGTCGGCCGGCAGCGACCCCTCCCAAAACTAAACTATATTATTGCAATTTTTTTATATCTCTCTCTCGTGCCCCCCTTCCTGAAGGGCGGCTTCCACTCACCTGTCTCTTGCTCAAGGGCCGGCTGATTTTTTCCCCCAAATCTCCTGTGGCCGCTTATCACGGCTCACACCTCTCTCTCGATCGAGGACTGTTGGTCGGCCGGCAGCGACCCCTCCCAAAACTAAACTATATTATTGCAATTTTTTTATATAGAACAGTTTCTAGAAATGATTTTTCTTTTATTTGACATTCGTACAACAGTTTCAGAAAGTGCATATCTACCCTGTGTTAGACTGTTAATTATCTTTGATACGTTTGCTTTATATTGAGCTATTTCCCTTTCATTTATAGGTTCTGCCTTCATTCATATATTTTGCTTCTTAATACTTTTGTCAAAAATTAAGATTATTCTAGATGTCATTGGCGTCTGGACCCTTTCATTTGTAGGTTCTGCCTTCATTCACAGATTTTGCTTCTTAATACTTTTGTCAAAAATTAAGATTATTCTAGATGTCATTGGCGTCTGGAAATTTTCACATTATATGCTCAAATGCACCATATTATGTAGGAAACTGATAGGTTTGACATTAAATATGATAAGGCCCCCCTGCAGATATTGATCATCATTTTTTATTTTTGTTTCTTTGGGTTTGGTTTCAGCATCCATGTCTTTGCATGTATGAAGTAGCTAACTGACTATGTTGTGCTTAGAGTCGTTTTTCAAAGTTATCTAAGCAGCTTGTTCATATACTACTATTCATTTGTCATCCAGCTTGGCCAACAGCAGTTGGGTTTGTTGGAGTGCTTGGTATTTGTGGCTAATCTTGAGTTAGACTATAGCATAGGACTTGCCTCATCTTAGTTTACTTTCTTTTTCATATGTTGTTGCTTTCATATTTACCATATGTTCTTATAATTTAGTATGTAACAATTCTAGCTTTTGTATATATGTAATTGAGTTATATTTCAACATTTTGATACTGACGCTTGCATTTCAAATGTCTTGAGGCTTGTGCCTCATCTCACGATGGGCTCAACTCCTCACTTCACCTCATCGTCTTTAACAACAATGATCCATATATTTCTGGACGTGAATGTTGTTCTTAGTGAATTTATTTTTGAGGAACTGTTGGCTAAAGTTTCATTTTTCTATTAGTGGGGGGGCTTCTGATTTATGCTGAATCCTACGTGGATTGCCCCAAATTATCTGCTGGTACTAGTTTGGATTTTATACCGAGGAAGAGTTCTGAGCCTTCCGTTGAAGTGCATGGTGTCTCTTCTAGTGAATAACATGTTTATTTATTCAAGCAAATCAAATCTTCAGTAAAACGCTGTCTGTTGGTGTGCTTAAGATGGTTATACGTGTGTGGCACTAACAGATTTTGCCTTTGAAACTGTGTGATTATGTGCCACTTGTCCTTCCTTTCTGAGCTTCAAAATTCTTTTGTTGATGGATCTTGAACATGAAACAAAGGCGAGCTGATCACGCTAGTTTTGAAGTCATCTTTTCAAATTTGTACAGTTGTAGGATGAGAATGACAATTTTTTGTCATCAATATGCCTGTAAATGCTTATTCTTTGTGTGAAGAATGTCATACGCATAAAAATTTTTGGTTTTTACTACCTTTCAGGTGGTGCCCACTTTTCCATTTAGAAATGTTTGTGTCTCACCACCACAGTCTTTGTTCATATGTATGTGCCTTCTTTATTAACTTTTTGTGCTATTCCTTTTCCTTTGTTGTGAAAAGGATTTTCCATGTCAATTTGATTCTCTAAAGGGCTCCCGCTGATACCTAAAGATCACAGCTTGTCAACATGTGAGCAATGAGGAAGCAGTTTCTCTTTGTATTATCACCCTAAGAACATGCTTCAAACCTATGTCACATAGGTACGGGTACCGGTGCGGGTACGGACCATTTTCAAAAAACTTGGGTGCGGGGGTACGGCCGTACACACACGTGCACATATATATCAAAAAATTACAAACAGAATAACATATTCACACACACACACATATATATATATTCATAAATCATGATGATCTACCAAAAAACTGAGAAAACAATGCAAGCACACATGGAAGAAAAACACAAAAAAGTTGAAAAAACAGTTGATCTACCAAACAGATGAAAAATGGAAATGGTGTTATTGGAAGAAAGTTTTAAGGAGGAACGGGAAAACCAAAACCAGAACTCCAACAAAACAGTTGCATCGATCGCAATATACAAAAGGACACAAAAGCAATGATTTCAATTTTCAAACATGACCTATTCTCAAAGGACAAAATTGCAGCGTACAACTGGTTATTAGATTGAAGACGCACAACAGGTTCTATCTACAACTATCAAGAGGTGTCGTTGTGGCCAATAATTCCATGTTAAGCATTATGAGAAAAGAAGAACCACAAATGAAACCAGGCAAAGAAGGAACAAAACCAGGAAAAGCAAGAAGAGGGAAAGGTTTGACATTAAAAACTTAATAAAAAACAGAAAAGCACATTTAGCCAAGTTCAGGAACAAAGCAGTCAACTCAAATGCTAAATCTCGTCTGTTACATACCCTAAAACCCTACAAAGAACCGAACAGAAAGTGAAGGGCCGACGAAGAAGCCAAAACCGGCCAACAATTATTACAAAGGCACAAACAGAAAATGGAAGAACAAAAAATGAAGAAAGGAGCTCGATCTTCACAAAACAAACGAGATTTTCAACAGATGAAACCAAAAGCTGCATCGAAAAACCCTAAAAACCTTTAACTTCGCAGTTCGCAGTTCGCCTCTCGCCTCTCTCCATTCGTCGTCGCCGTTCGCCGGAGTGGAGAATCACCTCCCGTCGTCGATCTCGGTGAAGACGAGTGAAGAAGAACAGTCGGCCGTCGAGGGTTATGAACTTACGATATTTTTAACATGAATAAAGTAAACCGCGTTAAATTGTAAATCACGTTTAAAAACAAAAAAAAAAGGGGATCGAAATTGGACTCGGTCAACATTGACCGAGTCTGAAAATGGACGGATTCGACCCTAGGTGCGTTGACCGTACTCGGTACGGTCAACGGAGCACCCGCGCCGCACCCGAGGCCGTACCCCTACCGGTACCGGTGTCGTATCGGTACTGTGCGGGCAATGTTATACGATACGTACGATACGGGGCCGATACGTACGATACGATACGATACGTATCTTTTACAAAATACGATATGATACACGCCCCGTATCGTACGATACGGGCTGATTTCAAAAAATGGGGGCTGGAAACCCCCTTTTTGAGTTTCTTTTATAAAAACCCGGCCCTTCCTCATTTTTAACTTAGAGATTGTGCCGCCGTGGAGGGAAATAATCGATTTTCAAAATGAAATCATCGATTAAACCATTGATTTGTGCATGGGTGGTTGATTCTCGTTGGGAGGAAAGAAGTTTTTTTAAATCGTGAACATGAAAATGAAGAAGAAGATGGAGATGAGGATGAGAATGAATATGATGAAGATTATGAATGAGAGTCGAGAGTGCTTTCATTTTATATGTATTGATATTGAACATTTTCATAATTTCATTATCATCTTCTGATGTAATACATAACATCTAAAACTTGTTTTTTGATGTGGTATCTCATAGACTTATGGACGTTATGACTTCTAAATCTATGTGTTTTTCATGAAGAACATATTATTCTTGTTTTTTACTGATTTTTTATGAATTTTTTGATTTTTTTCCTATTTTTTCTGATTTATTAAAAAAAAACGATACGGTTACGATACGTTACGATATTTTACGATACAGCGTATCTTAAAGCCAGACCGATACGGCTTACGATACGCTTTTTACAACATTGCATGCGGGTACTCCTCCTTAAGAGGAGTACCCACGTGACATAGCTTCAAACTGATATTTAATAATGAACCACAATTCCAGTGCCCAATATCTCTTTGTCAGGATAGTGTCTATCTTTGAGCATGTTTTGATGAAGATAATGGTTCCATTTGATGGCTGCCTCTTGATTACTTATTGGACCATGGCTCGTGAGTCATGTCTGTGATCCAAGTTGATGTATGTATCATGCCTAAATGTTTCATAGATATGGCTGTAACATTTTAGGTAAGAACAATGGCTAGAATTTCTGTTTACTTCAAGTCTGTATTGACAGGATAGTGTACCGACACATCACATACTGAAATTGCAGTTTGTGCTGCAAAGTTTTTATGCTGAAGTATTTTACTACTTGTAACTTGGTTACATATGATGTTTACTACATTATAAATGTACACTTAATTACTTTTCTTGTACCAGGTTGTTATCTATATTTGAATGGCATCTTCAGTTATCCATGTGTAATGGCTTTATTGTCTATTAGCCTTTCCATTTGACCGCTGATTGGATTATTCATGTATAAAAACTCGATTTTTCATTTTCTTATATGTTTTTCTTTAAACATGGATTATCTTCCAACATCATGCTGGTTGTCACACTTTAGGTGCTTGCTGAACAGTTGGGAAATCAGAATTTTGTTTTCTCTCAATATGTTACAATTTCAAACTTATGATATCATTTGTTCTAATGTCTGCTTTTATTATTTGTAGTTTGGTATTTGTTGGTTGTTTGCTAAGCAGTTTTTGTTCCTCTTGCCACATTACCCTTGTCATTGTTTTCATTCTTTCTGAATCAATTCTTCCATTTGCAGTCTTTCTGAACGCTGAAGCAGTTTTGCAGTTGGGAAGATGCCAAAAATAAAGAGAAACGGTGTCAGATTTCCAGAAGGTTGGGAGCTCATTGAGCCAACCCTTCGCGAATTGGAAGGTCAAATGAGAGAAGGTTTTCTTCTATCTTTTTTTAGTTAGTCTATATGTGCTTCTGAGAAATCTTTTTCCCTTCATTGGTAATTCATGACGACAGTTTGGGAAAATTCATCAATATCTGTGTTCTGAGTGACTGATAGATTGCTAAAACAGTTCAAGTTATCACCATATCTTATCTGAAACTGCATTGAATTTTTATAAAGGAAAATAAGAAACTACGGAAGTTGTGTGTGTGTTTTTTTATAATTTTTAATACTTAATTTTGTTTACTTTCTGTATTTTAAAATTTTTATGTGACACTTTTTCCCCACTTCTTAGAACAGTTTCTCAGCTTACCAATGTTTCATCTTTTTTCTGTGAATACCCTGTTAGTGGGACTTGTGACACCGGTCATATCTGAGGATTTTTTATTTTCTTGGTTGATGTCTTACAGCTGAAAATGATCCACACGATGGCAAGAGAAAATGTGAGGCTTTGTGGCCCATTTTCCGGATAAATCATCAGAAGAGCCGTTATATATTTGATCTCTATTACAGAAGGAAGGAAATCTCAGCCGAGCTCTATGAATTCTGTCTGGACCAAGGATATGCTGATCGCAACTTGGTTGCCAAATGGAAGAAAGTAAGTTAACATCCCTATTTTCTTGCATATCTGCTACAACTCTTCTGTGTTGATTGTAATAGTGTTCAAATCAGCGACCTTTTTCTGTTAATATCAGTTACTGTTATCTGCTTGAAAGAAACATTGTTGCTGCCAAACAACTTTTACCAGCAATTTGGAAGTTTAGGATTTTATTTTTAGGTTTCAGATGCCCAGGAGAAATCCAGTGTCAAAAGAAAGACAGCAAAACTAACTATTTAGAACCGTATCCTATTGATCTCATTCTGACACATGATAATTAGCTTGGATGTTTCTTATATTATTACTTGTTGATGGTAACACTGACACACTGATGTGTTTTTCCTAATAAAAAGCAAATAAGGCAAGGTGAATACCCAATTTCCCTGAGAATGAGATTTATAGCTATTTTTGTTATTGATATTGCAGTCATTTGGTCTGGTGCTTGATGTTTCTTGCTATCTTGTTACTGGAGTTCCAGAATAATTCTGTCTAATGTTTCATGTGTTTTGCTTCATTATGCAGCCTGGCTATGAGCGACTTTGCTGTTTGAGATGCATGCAGCCTCGTGACCACAACTTTGGGACCACGTGCGTGTGCAGAGTACCCAGGCACCTGAGGGAGGAGAAGGTTATAGAGTGCGTGCATTGTGGCTGCAAGGGATGTGCCAGTGGAGACTGATGTCTTTGATATTGGACAGTCATTTAGCTAATGGGTCGATGTTCACTTATGGGGTTAATTTTGTGTATTATCATTTTCCATCTGAGATATCCTAACTGTACTCATGAGTCATGAAGCTGTACTGATTTTATGAGAAAATTGAAGGAACATATCAACTCTAACCAAAAATTTTGGAAAATGGATTTTGATATGCCCTTCGGGGCTTAATGCCTCGAGTTTGATCCATGGATTACAGGACCAACTTTTTTGCTACATCAGCAAACACAAACTACATTAGATTTATGAATTTGAAATTAAAGATAATCAAATGACCCCTAGGGTCTTCCTAGTCCAACCCGTAGTCACAAGCCTTTGTCGGTTTTTCTACATCCAACAGGAACCGAGTTCAGGGCCAATTGGTTGCCCCTTTTACCAATATTTTAGCCTTGTGTTTCACTCCCAACTGATAAACAAAGATCCTGGAAGACTGGTATTAAACATGGTTGCGAAATTATAGTTACACAACTAACTCATTATATTTGTAGTAACTACTGAGTAAGTCAAGCTCTTGGCTCCAATATGTAAGGACCCAAACAACTCGAATCTGGGACAACTAAACATATGGAGAATGAGGTCGGAATCAAATTCAACACAGCCAAATTCACGAAGGCACATTAAATCTGACCCACCAGGACAAAGTCTATCAAACGACAGAGAATAGGTTCAATAAAAATTAGTTGGATCGTCAACACCTGTGCCCTGAGTCCATGTCTAGAATGTCAAGGACAACAAGAGAGCAAACATACGGCAGAGATAGATCATGACTGCAAGATAATGAAGTTGCTCTTTACATTTCAAAAGGAAGGAAACGCCAAGGCCAACTCTGAAGCATAAGCATGATGTAGGAAGGCATATAGCCAGTTGCGATTTATAAGAATTCTAGATCTGCCAGATGGACGAGAAACATATTTATCATGAAAGTTCTCATTTTCCCATGTCTTGCTACCCACTCCTATGCTAGTGTTATATTTTTTCAAAACATTTGCTTCTCTACTCCACACATTGCTTCTCGTAGCCCTTTCATTACCTGGCAATTATGAGCTTTCAATACGAGCATCTTCCCAGACTGGCCTCCACATTAGAAGCAAGATTGAACCCTACCCTGCTGGGTGCGAGATTGGCAAATATATTGCTTTTCTCTTCGACAGGAAAAACAAGAAAGGTGTCGAGGAAGGGTGCCAGTTTTTCTGTTGCTTGACGTATGTGTACTATTCAGCTGAGTGCATACTCATAGTTAACAAGTAAAAACAAGAAGAAAAAAAAAACATCTTTAAAGATGAAGAGGAGAGACCATAACCATCAGCAAAACTGGATGTTCAAGATATCTTGAATAAATTCGACATTTTGAAGCCAAGAGGTTGAATAGAAGAAAACAGTATAACTCAAGCCATTATCCTAGCAGATCTTAGGTAGAGACTGTCCACGACCTTGCTAATGTTCGAGATGGTTTCAAGCGTTGCAGGATAGATTGCGTCTGCTTTAGGGATTTCAAAAATGACGAGGCATCCAGCACCTTGATCGAGTGTTCCAGCAAACTTCTTGTCAAGGATCATCTGTGAGAGTTTTTTCTCCACATGATCAACGGGCAGTCCAATCAGTTCTGCAATGTGACCGATCTCAACCCTTGAGAATGGCTCAATCAACCGACAGAGATTCTGCTCGAGAAGAGTGTCATACAATGAAGACAGGTGCCGATGAACAATTGGATCTTCCTCTAATTGTGCCTTGTAGTCATTCAAGGCTGTCTCAAAGTGGTTCAGAGAGCGCTTTGCATGGGCATCAGCAACAGCTTTCATCGCGTCCAACTCAATACCAACATAGTGCAAACCTGCCTTGGATGAGATTATACTTGCAACATCATCAGCCTGATTAACCATGATCTTGCATAAAAGCATATATTTAAGACTAAAGACTGCACGGGGATCCTCGAGAGCATTGAATGCTTCAAATGCTTCAAAGAAGTAGCTATAAGCTGTCTTGTAATCTTTCTCTTCTGCATGGAGGATGCCACTTTGTAAATCAATAGTGCCCTGCTGTGCAGGTGGCACATAGATTGCATTTGCAGCTGTTCTAGCAGCAGTTAGTGCTGCTTTTGCCTTTGGGAGGTTCTTCAGAGAGAAATGGAGCTTGCTTTCTAGAAGGTCAATGTCTACAAGCAATAATTTGTCATCCAACCTGCGCACTTCTTTCACAAGACCAGTGAGAAGAGTCAGTGCTTCAGCATATTCCTTGTTCTCCATCAGTAAAGCTGCAAGCCTTGCCTCAACCCGCTGTCTAAGGAATGTTCGTTTCTCTGCACGGGTCCATTCCACCATTTCTCTACACAAAGATATCTGCAATTCAGATGTTCCAGGGATTTTGGCGACTGAATCAATGATGCCTCTTACAATCTTTGCAGTCTTTGCTTTGGGGATTACAGCAAAGAAAGGCCTCAGCTGTGTTAGCAGACTCCGTAGCTCTTCTGCTCTTTTCTCTTGTTGGAGAAGATCCGATAGATTTGTGATGACTTGCTCTTTGATGCGCAAGGCTTCAGCTGAGGAAGAGGGATTGGCAAGGATACGGTAGAAAATTGCGATGGACTCTGATGGATCTTTTGCTTCCAAGGCCTCTGCAATGGAATCCGTGGTTGCAGGGAGATATGACATGGCTGCCACTGCAAAGCTAACAAAAAGCTGGTACACAACAGTAAACAATAGGTCATATGTATAAGCAACTGGAAACCAAAGTTTTAGGACTTCAAAATGGAAATAATGCACAATATATAACAATTCAACATAGGATGTCTGTGCAAAATCTGAGACAGAGTAAAAGGAAACTGCTTCACTATGGTCAAACAGCCTAAGCAACTGACTTCATAGATTTGCTGTAATCCAGTGACTACTGAACTTCAAGAATGAGTAGGGTACCAAACCAACTTGAAGCAGCTTAGCACTACCTAAAACTAACAGCTACATGTGTAGATGGATATGCTGCCATGCGACAATATAGGATTAACTCCAACTGTCATTGATGTAGCTTTGAGCTCACCCAAAGATGGCAAGCTTGAAATAACATTCGGTTAGCATCTACCAAATAGAAAACCCAAAGAGTTATCCACTTTTAGTTCAACCAGCCACCACAACTTCAAAGCTATCAAAGGAAAAACGCGTGCCGTCAGGCACTTCTAAATTTGCTACTATTTATTAAATGCATTCATTTTTTCAATTTTATCCTCATCTAGCTGCCAATAGAGATAAACCTATAATGATGGAAGCATACTCCAGAAGAATCTAGTTTCAGATGGAACATGGTTACATGCTTCAAGCAACAATAAACTGAATCACTTCAGAACCATGTGTCCAACCACATGCCTGAAATTAACATTTAGAAAATAAGTTAAATAACCCACATTTTGTTACAAAACATTTTGTTTCCTTTTGGAGTGCAATCAAATACCTCCTAGGCCAAGTGGTTTCCTTGTTTTTTCTTATGAACACAAAAAAACTTGCTACTTTTTCCACTTGCTAAAGAAACAAGAATTTACTGGATTTCTAATGTCAAGAGAAGGAAGCATCACTATACACAGTATCTTTGACAAAGCTCTCAATCTTGGTTCAAGCTTGAAATCTAGCTTTAATGCTTTCCAAGTTTGTAAGTAATCCAATTCTATATTCAATGCTGGGCTTTCCCACTTCTTTCAGGACTTGGCCTACATAAACATTTGGATATGATGCTACCTTCACTTCTGAAAGTAACATGGCACAAGTTTCGATCATATTGTAGATCGAACATAGAAGATACAAATTTTATTCTGGTCAAATTTATTGTCATCATGGCACTCATCCATCAGATGCAGCTCCAATATAAACTCTAAACTAAGTCTAAAATATTATGCAAAATGGTGCTAAACTCAATGTTTATGATGACCCACACATCATCCAAAACTGGAGGTACCTATATGTGTAATGCACAAATTTGTTAAAAGCTCATTGGATGCAGCTCAGATAAACAGGGAAGTAAATTGTAACGTGGCTGCACCATGGAACCCAACCAAGTCACTAGGTTGACTTGCCCAAACCCCAAGTCAGAGTCACCGGACAATTTCCATCCTCACTCTCTAATCAAAACATTGTCTGCATACATATGAAGAGCTATGTCTATGCATCAGTACTAATAAACTTTTAAAGCACCTGTTCTTTAGTCGACAGACATTTTCATCATCTAAGCCCACCCTCTATCATTAGCACAACTTGATACTTGATAGTAGTGCATGAGCATACGCATTGGGGTTGGAGAGAATAGACACGGAGGAAAAGAATCCAACTATCCAAGTAAACAACATGCAGGTTGAACCATTGAAGTTACAAGTTGCAACTGAACTAGGTATGTGCAAGTACAGGTGCAGCATCCATGCGTAACAAGACCCAAATAGTGAGCCCTAAAAGCAAGCATAGGCAAGACCATAGTAGACAAAAAATTTGCTCTCGTCACAATGAAAAATCGAACCAACACAAGCAGCCCCATCTTGAAGGAAGTAAATCTTCACAACTAAAGGTTCAAGGATGCTTTTTTAATTCTGGAGTTTCAAAATAAAACCACACACACAAATTATGCACACACAACACAGATTCCTAATTGAATCTAGAGTTTATCTGCCAAGTCATAGACAAATCAAATGCTTCGTCAATGGGAAGGTCAAGGAGCCCAGTCTTTTAAGCACTTGCATGACACAGAAGATGAAACACCAAAATTCGCTAACCGCCCAAATGCATAACATGTAAAAGCAGATCATACGAGATAAGCAAACGACATTCGCTATACATATAAAGACCTCTTTCGTAAAGATTCAATTCTGTTCGAGATATCGATGGATCATTTGCCGCACACCCCCTTAAACAGAAACACATATCCCCATTTCGGCAAAGCCAAAACACATATCCCCATTTCCGCCCAGCTAACACCAAAAGAAGCGATTACAGAATATGAGGCAAGCCATCTAGGGTTACACATGAATCATCCAACAGCGCAAGAGCAAGACGTTCTTCAATAATTCCTCAAGGATGCCCAAAAATTATGAATCCGAAGAAACAACAGCGACCAAGAAAATACCTCGGGAAAAAAAATCACAACCTAGCTCATCCAAACCAAAAAGATGTTACACCGTCCTTGTTGAGGAACAATCCAATTATAGCCATAAAATCGAATTAGATCACAAGAAGAAAACAAAAAAGGTTAAGGTCTTACAGACTACGGTAGAGAAATGTTGCCTTGGCAGTGAAGCTAACCTGTGAGAGAGAGAGAAAGGGAGAGAGAAAGAGAAGGCTTTAAATAGTAGAGGCAAGAATGGGTGGGTCAGACTGAGACATGGATCCGAAGTCCATCGGCAACATGAAATATTTCACAAGGTCCGGGTTTAGTAAGGCCATGCAGATCCAGATCTTGTTGCCTGAGTCAGCCCATTCGCACCGGGACTAATGGCCGTATCAGTTCCTGGTAAATTGAACTCAGATCTTAACCCTTCGGGGTCCAATATATCAATGGGGGCGACACTTGGTTTGCCTCAAAACTAGTGAAACCAATGAGTCATATTCAATTTGATTACTAAATCTGAATCTGAGTCATGACCTAAATATAGACCCAATAATGTATAGGACCGATGTCATCATTTAATCTTGTATTTCCGGAGAATTGTTTCTCCATGGACAAATCTTACAAACCCAAGATCATTCTAGTTTGAAATTGTCATTTATTTTGGTTGTTTGTGTTTAATTTTGAGATGTTCATCATAATCAACATATAGTTAATCAACTAAACAAAGGAAAGTTGAACTTTAGAGGTAGATTATTTTGAGTGTCGCATGAATCTGTCTCAAAAATTTGAGCAGGTTTATAAAATAATAGTTCTAGTATCCAATGAACCACCAGTCTCAAACTTTAAAATAGATTCATGAGACACTGACAAAATGTTCCTACTATCAAACTACTCCTTTAAAGTTTTGATTATGTTTTTGAGAAGTGTTAATATAGATAAATAGCTTTCATCCCTCCACATCTTGAAATTTGCAACTAGAAATGTTCTTATGAATTGTTCTCTTTTGTTCTTTAGCAGGTCAATGTCGTAAACCGTATTACGAGTGCCAACATGGAAAGATTTTATTGAGATTAACATAGTAGTTGAGAAAGATTCTCAGAAAATTAATATTATAATTGTAAGTGATGCTAGTTACCTATACTGAAATAAGAGAAGTAACGTTTCTCATATATATTCTTTCACTATTGGTTGCGTCATGCAGACGTTGGGAACATGTTCAACATGGAAAAACTCCTCTCAATGCCCCGCCGTCATAATGGTCAGACAATCTTTTGCATCTTTGTTGTTCCATAACTGGTCAGTTTAAGTGTCATGTTAATGATGCGGCTTTAGTTTGCTTCCAGTGGCTGCTGCTCATTTGTACTGTAAATGGTGACATACACAACTCTCATGTTGAAAGATATATTGTAGGACTATCGAGGTCCCAAAGTAGCTCTGGACCCTATGAGCAAGTGGAATAGGGATGGCTTTTCTTGAAGTGGAATAGAGATGGCTTTTTTTGCTGGCCTCTTAGCTATTGACATACAATTTTGACATTTGTTATCTGTTTCGGTTGGATGTGCAACAGTTTCTTAATGTTAACTTGTAAAAACGCAAGATTAAGGTAAGTTTGATTTCTTCGTATAGAAGATTCATGGGTCTGATGCGACATGTTTTTGTTGACACTAAATTAAGTGGAATTTTTAATTGTATAAGACAACAAATAATCAAATTCTTTCAGTTTTTCTTTTTTTGGATTCTAAGGAGACTGGCTGATCATGCATTTGCAGTTATGATATAATTATCATTGTTATAATATCTTCCTCCACTTTTTTAGACACTGCCCACACACAATATTTCCTAAACAAGTGCAAACAAAGATCAATGCCGTTGTTATGATACTTTGAAATTTATGAAACTGCTTAATAATGCTTACTCAACCCATTTTCGGGCTTGAGTCCTTAGTTTGGCGGATCTCAACTCACTCCGTTTCAGTTTTAGTTCGAAAAAAGTTAGAAACAAGGACAACCAATCACTGTAAAAACTTTTTTTATAAATTATTACACACGCGTCTATATGTGTGGGACCCCATGTCCAAGTGTTGAATAGATCTCTCAGTATATAATTAAAAGGTGAATTACTTATTTTTAATCCCAAAAAAAAAAAAACAAAGTTGAGCAAGTGCCTACCTCAATCATGCAACACCAACACTAACAATTGAGCCCAATTTTCTTATATCTCATTAATCCTCTCAGCCAAAGGAATTGAACCGGAGGTAAGATTTTTATCAAAGGCCTCAACATTTTCTATAGCCGCCTTATGGTTAGTCATGCAAAACAAAATTAAAAGAAAGAACATATGATTACTTTTTTAATGAGTATGCGGAGTAAATGGCCTTTGATTTTGGAAGCCCTTGTGAAAATCCAGTATCACACTTTATTCAAATATTAGGATGGCTCTTTCACTAACCAAATCTTAGGTTAGTTCAACTTCAATTATATTATTGTGTCCTTTAAATGTTTTTTTCCTTGTTCAATTGCTTAGTTTGATCTTTATGAGAATGTTTTGCTTATTTATAATTCTAAGAAAAGCCATAATATGTAATAAAATGACCAAAATAAATGGTGCATTTGTATTTATCTAAATTGAATGTTGTGATAAGAATCGAAAGTTCTCCATGGATCCAATTCTTTTCAAGAATGAAAATAATTGAATGAATAAATGTCTACATGAACGAAAAATACTTGTTATAATAAAATACAACACTTGAAAAAACAATTTTCATGACATATCATGTATGTTTGGCACGTAATGCAGTTGAAATAAAGGAAAAGCTATTAATGATTTTGCAACAAGAAAACCTTATGTTTGCGTAAGGAGTTGTAGATTTATTTATATGGAATAAAAGTTTCTCAGATAAAAAACAAACAAAGAAGGCTCACTTATTAATTCAACATGTACATGAAATATAGTTTAGAAATTAACTTTTTCTCGGTTTGGAAAAGGATTTGGCGGCGGTGGCCTTTAAAAGATTATCTTTAAATTAAAAAAGAGTGTTCTGTTTTGATTTTTTGGCAAAAGTTCGGGCTCTTTGGGCTCCATCGTCCCCAATCTCTCTCTCTCATGGGGAGGCTCTTCATTCCGAGAGCTGCTCCCCTCGCTCTCTCTCACACGAAGCTCTTCACCTTCCGCACGACCACTGCTGCCGCCAGAGCCACCACCACCACCTATGCCTCCTCCAAGGGCTCTCCCAGGAGGAGCGTCTCCCGCCCCCTCCCAGACTCACTCGTACGACGGACTCGCTCCACCAGAGAGTTCAATGAGGAGGAGATCGAGCACTTCCTTTCCAACGGTACCCACGTCCCTGTCCTCCTCGGCGAGGTCCTCGACGTCTTCGACCGCCGTGGCCGGCCTCTCCGCTCGTTTGTGGATTGCACAATGGGTGCCGCGGGACACTCCTCTTCTGTACGTACTTTTTTCCTTATAGCTGTTCCTTACTCCCCGTTTCTGCTTCTCTCTGTTATGATTTCTTAGTTTTCTGGATTTTAAGTTGTTCTATTAGTCGATAGCTACTTGGTGGATTCAAATTGAGTTCATTTCCATCCATCAATGTGTTGGATATTTTGTTGGGCCGTGAGAAGCCTCTGGAGTTTGTGTTCTTGGGATAAGATAGTTTGTGATTCTTTGGGAGGTTTTATACCATCGAGTTGTCTTTCCGGAAGAAAATTTAGGCTTTTGGGAAATGAATAAGGTTATTTTGGTTCATCTCTGTGTTTGAACTTCGAGTTCCACTTGCCAAATTAGTATTTTAAAGAAGGCATCGGGTGATTTAAATCCGCCACTTTATGTCCGAAAAAGTGTGCTAGTTCAGGACAGCAGGGAACAAGTGCAATGTAATTGCTCAATTCTTGTGCGCAGTTACATTCACAGATCAATTTTTTAAGTTTTCAAAATTTTAACCATAAAATGTTGCCGACGTGATTGACAGCGTAATAATTTATGCTTGGATTGGTTTCTTTTTTTGTGTACGAATTTTTGAGTATTACAATTTTTTTCAGACTTTGGTTTGTCAAATTCTCATTCCTTATGGGATCTTATTTGGATATCCAAATCTGATTGAATAGATTAAGTTTTATGTATAGATTCATATAGGTTTTCTATATGATTAAATGAAAGTTCTTGAAAATTGATTTGGGGGAACGTAATTGCACAATTTAATGCAATCACATTGCACCTTTCTCAGTTTAGGAAATGGACGAGTACAAAGTATGCTTCTAGCTGTTTTACTTTTCTGGATTAATGGACAGGCCAGAACTGTAATTTGCCATCAAAATCTCTACGATTTTCTTCTTCAACTGGCCTTTAAACTGGTTAATTGGTATGGTTTTTTGTGTATGTGTTCAATATTTCTTTGTTTCGTATTAATTGCCAAATTGGTGGTCCCTTCTGCCTACTTTTGCAGATAATTCGAGCTCATCCTGAGTTGGAGATTTTTATTGGATTGGATATTGATCCTGTGGCATATAAAATGGCTAATGTGCAGCTTGATTTGATTCTTAACAATGTGGAAGCAGAAAGAAAAGACCGGGCACTACAAAGATATACATATCTCAGGAATTTCAGAGATATAAGATCGATTGTTAGGCAAGTTGATGCAAATATTTCTTCCGATGGAGTTGATGGCATTTTAATGGACTTAGGGATGTCTTCTATGCAGGTTAGCTTTTCCAATGGAAACAGTACCGTTACATTTCAATAGTTTCATGAACTTATCATTGCTGGGCTTTGGATTTATGTGTCCAGTTCAAGAGCTTAGTTTTGTGCATTAATTAGCAATGTGAAGCTGAGACAATGTTGGGGCTTGTCAGCGACTGTAGCTGAACACAAGATTCACATCTATACTGTGCACAATTTGAGCATCTTCCTGCTACTGCAACGTCTTGATGTGTTCTACAGGGAAATATTTTGTATAATTTCTAATTTATCAGCCCTTAATCATCATCTATATCATGGTCATGTTATCATGTCCATTTGATTGATCATAGTCTCTTTACTTTTGCACATCCACTCAATGCTTGATGCACTATAGTGTTCTTTGTTTTGATGTTCGTATCTTTAATTTCATCTTTGCGCAAAAAAACAGCCGTCCAATCATCATTTATTGGATAAGGTCTAAGCATGGAAGATATTGATGTATAATTTTTGCAGGTAAACAATGCTGAAAGAGGATTCAGTGTGCTCAATGATGGCCCACTTGACATGCGTATGAACCCTTTGGTGAGAACCAATCTCGTTCTTTTCTGTGTGTTTCCTTTGATGTGCACCTTTGTTTAAGCTTAGAAGTTTTCTGGTTTATTAACCACATATCTCCAATATGACCATTTGTTGCACTTTTATGCTTCTCGTGACGGCTTTGGTTGTTTATGTACTAAATGTGAGTGGATGCCTCTATCGGTTGGAATGTGCAAATGAAGCCTTGAGATAGGTAGGTTAGGTTTTACTTGAGCACAATATTCTAGTCAACGTTGAGATGGAGGGATAATTTGCAAAGTACAAACTTACCCCTCAAAGTAAAATTTTGAAAAAAATTCAATAGTGGTGTCGGCTTCTCATTTCTCTTGACCCCAGCTGACGCAGCGAGGGTTGATAGCAACCCTCTTTGGATACTATCCAAGGAGGGATTGCTAACCCTAGCTGGAGAACAGTGAGGGGTTGATGTTCTTGTTGATCCTAGCCTTCCTCGACCCTCGTTGGATTCCATTCGATGTAGCTATCACTCATCAACAGTGGCCCTCATTGCATCAACGAGGATCAACGGTGACCCTCACCACATGCCAACATCGACCCTTCCTGGAGGAGGGCGATAGCAAGAGTCAAGATTGATTCTCGCTGGATGAAATCTAGCGAGGATTGGTCCTTGCTAGACCACATCGAATGAGCGTTGACAGCAGCTCTCGTGCTCGCTACATTGATATGGGTTCACAACAACCCTTTCTGGATACCATCCGATGAGGGTTGATGGTGATCCTTGTTGGACAGTGTGCGATGCAGTGTGGGCTACTGTTGACCCTCACTAATGCAGCGAGGAGTCAATGGCAGCCCTTGGTACATCAGCGAGATCTTCGCTGAATGATGTTTGGTGAAGGTCATTGAACATGATCCTTGCTACCTCGATTAAGGTCAACGGCAACCTTTGCAAGATGCCTTTTGGCGAAGGTTGGGTCGACCTTGGCGGTGTTTGGCGAGGGTCAATACTGCCATTGACCCTCTTTTTATTCTTTTAAAACTCCAACTTCTAGTGGTAATTTCCTAAATTATACTTTCATGGTTTCACCTTAACATTCTATGTTTAAGAGCCTCTCTTTGAGAGTTTGTTGAAAAGGTAGAGTGGTGATTGGTGAAGGTTGAATGTTGAAATGTCACGTAATTTGCTTGCTCCTTAGCAGTGATATGTATTTTTTTCCTACATATAATAATTGCTTCAAGGAGTTCTAATTCCTTGATGTTAGGCTGCTTATTGTCCATGAGGGATAGATGTTCTTCCTGTTAGGAAAGTCAGATTCTTGACCAGAGCAACTAGCAAGCAACATGTTCCTTTTGAATCTGGCATCCTAAGCAGGGTTCTTGCTCTAAGTATTTTGAGTTCTATTACCTTAACCGCTTAACGTCTTGCAAGTGTAAAAATAAATGCTGAGTTTAATTTATCTTGCACGTTGGATAGGTAAAAATTAATTTATGCTCAAAATCTGTATAGGTTAAATGACAGTGCAGTATAAAACCTGCTTAGTCTTAGCATCTTACAAATTCAAATTTGGAGATAGTTGCTCTAAGTGGAAGTATTTCCATCACATAACTGATGGGGCTGTTGTGCATCTACACATGTTCCCTGGTTCTTGTTTCGAGGTTGTGAGCAATGTTGTCAAAGGCATGTTAAGAATGCTATTGTTTATTAGCTTATAAATAGATTATGCATTATTTTTTATCCTGTTTTCTTTTTTATAGAAGAAAGTTTCTTCTTTAGACTTTTTGATCTTGATCAACTTGGTTGGTCAACATCAATGAGGTCATGTTGCTTCCAACCGTAGTTTCGTCTGTATCCTATAGGACCTTTCATGTTATACTCTCTGAATTTTAGTGCAGAGTCAAAATAACTTCCTCGTTTCATTTGGCCTTTTCAATATATGTTCAACATTTAGTAATCTATGAAAGCCATAGAAATTTCTGGTTGCCCATTCTTAGCCAATCCAAAGGGTAGAAAGAGCAGCATATTTGTTTCTTAAGGGAAATTTTAATGCCTGACAAATATTTTCCCTTGGGAAGATTCACCATTTGCAGATCTCACTTGCTTCTGTTTCCTAATATCAGATACAAATCATTGGACTGTAATCACATGCTTGGTACACTTTCAGTTCTCATAAATCTACCAACGTTCTCTGTTATGGATCCTACAGCTTTAGTGTTTTTGTTTATTTTAATATTGGCTGCTGGTGCATACAGTTTTACCTTTTTTATTTATATTGATAGTGGCTGCTGGTGCTTTTGCACTACTGTGTTCTGCCCATGTGCATGACTGCCTGGAAATGTGCTCCTTTTTCTACCTTGTGCATTTTATTGTTCTTTAAAGGGAGTTATTTGTCTTTGCTATATGTGCATGTCCTGTACATGCATAGAAAGTGTATTGATCATCTTTGATGTTTTTGACTTCTTTGCTCCATAGTAAGAGTCTGAATGTTTCAGAGACCCTCTTATTTACTGATTGACAGGTCTGTGACAGGCAAGTCTAAAAGCAGAAGATATCCTAAATTCTTGGCCGGAGGCTGAAGTTGGTCGAATTTTGCGTGAATATGGGGAGGAGAGCAATTGGCGTAAAATTCAAACTAAGATTATGAAAGCTCGCACAGGTGGAGGATTGCATTCCACAAATGAGTTGCTAAATCTAGTGCGAAGTGCTTGTGGAGGGCCAGCAGGTATTGGCTTATACTTGTTCTTTTACTTTGTGTTTCTCTCTGTACTAAATCCAAGATTCCACATATTACCTCTGATTCCCATTGGTTGTTTCATTAACTGTTGTCTTTGTAACTGGTACATTTGTGGATGGCGTATCAGTGTCACATGATGCATAACAAGCATCTTGCATCACATTTGCATAACGTGCTTGTGTGCATGCACCTACATGTATGCATGTCTATTTGATTGAATTTTTTCTTTTATCATGCATTGCATATCCACCTAGATTCACCATATAATAGTGAAAATTTAAAGAAATAAAACCCCTAATTAATCATTTGGGTAGGCTATGGCTACCACACGTAAAATTGTGTACATTTACAAAAGGCATTTGAAAAGAGTGACCTTGAATTATTTGCAATACAGGGAGACAGGGATGGATGAAGACTGCAACACGTGTTTTCCAAGCACTGAGGATAGCAGTAAATGATGAGCTTAACTCATTACGTGATGCTCTATTTGCTGCATTTGACTGTCTTGCTCATGGTGGTCGGCTGGCTGTTATTTCCTTTCATAGTTTGGAGGATAGAATTGTGAAGCAGACGTTTCTTGATATTATAAACAGGGAAGAAGGCGGTTCACCTGTCAAGAAGAAGAATGATTGTGAAGAAGAGTGGTGTAAGCAGAAGATAGATGGAAAATTCGGGACCATTCTCACAAAGCGGCCCATAACACCATCTACAGATGAGGAAAAGCTCAATAGAAGGTGCAGAGGTGCCAAACTTAGAGTTTTGCAGAAAGTACCACAAGAATAGAAGGAGAACGGTTGTGCATTTGATTGCTAATTCGTGGTTGTTTATCTGTTTTCTTGGTGGATGTTGAATTGCCTGCTTTGAGCAATTTCCCCCCCTCTAATCGTTTACATGTCTATGAGCTTGTACACGAAGCTGCTCATTGGTCTTAGGGATAGGGTTGCCTAGATCTAACCTCCAAACACTCAAAAGACTTGAACGAACTTTTGGATTATATTCTGACGATTTGTTTAAAATTCTCATTTTTGAATATTCTTTCTGTGTTCAAGGATTGTGAACTTCACCATCTCACAAAGTTACAAGATTAAGATGCCATGGGTGCAATTTGGAGAAAAGGATAGTGGTGCTTATTGGTCTGTATCCGTCTCTATTATTGTCGACATGATCGAGTGTAGGCGTATTGAGCATGATAGAAATGCATATGCCTGAAGCTTTATTATTTTAGGCAAAAAAAAGTTCTCACGAAGCAAAACCCAATACTTTTTCAACCATTGATTTTTGAATCACTAAAAAGGGAGCATAATATTCCCTGGAGTTGCTTCTAGCGATTTAGAAGATGAATGGAGAATCCTATTTCCGAGAAAATTCCATCAAGAAACTCTTAATGTAATGATGCTTTATGGTATTTGCGGATTCAAATATTTAGTCATCCGTATATATATATGAGCTCAAATCCAATCCTCTGTCCATCCAATCTCTCGGGCTATGTGAGAGAGGCTGAGGCATTTTATATGTACATACAAAGCAAAGGCATAACCTTTTTTTGGTCGGCATGATGGATTCAGAATTACCGAGCACTTTTAGAAAATGGTCTTATATTCGTGAGTACGCTTAAATCAATTTTCTCCTACCTTCCCTTCCAACTTCACCGCAAGAGGAGAAGCGAAGAGTGTCTGCAAACCTGGCAGTTAAAATTCCCAGTGAAAATTGCACGGGGACCAGGCCTCAACTCTTGACCCGCATGAGTCTCAAGTTTCATGTGGGACAAAACTTTGCAACCATTAGTACACATGAAGACAATGAAGAGATCTCGCAATTTTCAGGGTCCCCACCCTTTAAACGGTCAGCATTCTGCTCCTGCAGGTTTCTTGTGACTACTGTGGTCACCGGGCAAGAACAGTGACCCGTGAAGAAGGTAACATGAACTGAGCTCACCTGAGTCTCATGAACTTGCATGATCCGAGATGTTGGTCCACAAGACCTGGGGATCATGCCAGAGATCCACCGCCATCAATGGCGCTGCAGTCCTTGGTCTGATGGCCAAGTGGACCGTGCAACCAGATCACCATCTTGTACCAAAGCAGAAACATGGCAAGCTGCAAGCTTTAATTTCTGCAGCGCTGGATTGCCACAATGGGTATATCATATTGCTTTTCTGTGGGCGTTGGAGTATGACAGACTAAGGTGCACTGTCAACTCCAAGAAGTTGGTAATTTAGTGAATTCATCTGTTTTTGTATTTGCCCATATCTGAAGGGCCATTCATTGCCTACAGCTAATTCATCTCACTTTGCCACTTGGGTATCCCAAATTAGTTCGTGAGATATAGTTTTCCTTCATTTGGATGTAGAATTTATCAAGTAGAAACAGTTATTCTTCTTCAAAGATGACAAAAGAACTTTTAAAAAGCAAGAAGTGGAGTCAAAACAATGACATGCACCTCTTTTCTCAAATGGCATAAGCTGAATGATGCTGTCTTTTGACTATATAGCATCTTAAAACGCTAACCATCACTCAAGAAAGGATTTCTCTTAAATGCAAGTATTAAGGGATGGTTTTATCAACTGCCTGTGAGAGAGGGATGAAATTAGGGAAACCTGTTGATTTGTTCCTCTCTACCCTTCATGTGAAAGTATTTATTGGCAGCAGCAGACTTCTTTAAAGGCTTTTATTTTTTGTGGGGTAAGGTAAACTGCTTTATCTAGTATCTTTAGAACTCCACATATATACATAATTTATACTGTTGAGTTTCTCAATAAAGTTCTGTTGGTCCACTTGTCCAAACAGAAGTTCTTTGAAGG
The DNA here is from genome assembly GCF_008831285.2 of Nymphaea colorata. Lineage (NCBI taxonomy): Eukaryota > Viridiplantae > Streptophyta > Magnoliopsida > Nymphaeales > Nymphaeaceae > Nymphaea > Nymphaea colorata. Next base: position 35,749,570 of record NC_045139.1, on the reverse strand, counting down.
ATGTTTAAAAAATAAACCAGATTTTATGTTAGTATTTGAGTTACCAATGAGCTAGAATTTAGGATTAAAATTCATGACTTTCTGTTTTACCTGTTTGAATCCGTAATTTGGTTGCAATGTAGCTCTGTTTGCTTGTGAACTTCAATGGTTAAAAACGTATGGAACAGTGTTAAGTACAACGATAAAGACAAATACCTACCCATTATTAGTTTGGCACTAAAATAATCAAAAGGTCTCAGTTTGGACTACTTCGAGCCATCTCCAGCTTGCTGACTGGGAAGAAACTTTTCCCGAAATGAAAATGGCAGCCGCATTAATAGTTTTTGTTTCCCAAAGGGGTTTCCGTTTCAGCTTTCATCATGTGGAAAACTCTCCCTTGATATGGAAGACCTCTTTCCCATGAGAAAGAAACAGTTGGATTTTCCTGTTAAATACATAAGAAAACAAACAGAAGAAGATCTGCAATTGCTTAGTTTCTTACAATGGTCATGGGTGTCCGTTTGTCTCTTTCATATGCTCTCACATCAAAGGCTTCTTTCACATGGTAAACTTCTCCCTGCGGAAGAAATCAAGGGTCCTTTTCATTAAATATGAAGAAACAGTTCAAAAAAGAGACAAAATTTTAGATCTCCTTGATTGCAAAGTTGATTAGTTGGGAGTTGTTTCTGTCACAAGAAAAAGACGTTCATATGGTGCCAAAGCAATGAAGAGACCTTTGCTAAGAAGCAATCTATATGATCGGACTAATCCCAAGAATATTTATCTCCAAGTTGAAGCGGCGGTTTGATTGTTAGACAGAAGACCCTGCCCTAGAGGTCCTATTTCATTCCAGGCGTTCCAGGGCAAGGAGCCGCCTCTGATGCCTAAAAAGTGCTCATATTCTCGAAAAACACCTTTTCATGTTATTGGCATCCATTGTTTGATGTGGGAACGTAGGAGTTAAACGCCTTGTTCTTGTAAAAAGCCTTCCGTCTAGCATCAAACGACCTTCAAAGTCAGGTCTTCCATTTGCAGTCATCCTGTGTGTTCCTTAAACTCATTCCCTTTGCAGGTCCAATTTGAGTTCAAAATAACAACTAATCACAAATTTATCTTCAAGAGAATAACCAATCACATTACTCTTTTTTTTTTTTTAGTTGGCAAAGTACCTTCAGGAATCTATAAGCTCAAAGTTTAGGTACAAATATCCTCACATAAAGTAATTGTTGCATAGTTACTATTTCAATGTTTATGCACACAAACATGCACATGGAAGCATGGGTGGCTATGTTTTATTTGTGTAAAAGACCCTAAAGTTGTTTTGAGATACCTTCAAACAACATTGATTTATGAGAACTTGGTCTTTTAACCAGTTCTTGTGACTTTGATTTGTGTGTCTGGATGACAAGGCTAAAACCTTTGCGCCTACGCCTAGCTACACGTCTTAAATGCTGTTTTGGATGCAAAATGACATTTGAGAGTCCCACACAAACACACCCTAAGTTTTTGTTGGGTGAGTAGGAAGAGTAATTCATCTTCCCGTCCAAAAAAAAAAAAAAGCTAAAACTCCCACCCTTCAAGACATGTAAAAACTTAAGCACACCCTAAATTTTTACAAGATCGAACTGGTAAAGCAGGTACATTTATGTAAACACTAAGCTGAAACAACTCATCAATTCTTTGCTTGACCTGGCTTCATGCCCAACCCTATGATAGATGGCACAAGCATTTATTAGTCCATTGAATTACTTTTTTCCCTAATGACTAGTGAGGCCATGTGGGGCTATAGATGAGAATCTCATTGTAGGCGCTGAAGCAACTGTACAAAAGAAGAAAAGTGTTTGACAAAGCGATACTCATCCGTGGCTCGAGAAGCCAAGAGAATCCAACGATCGAGAAGACAACAATAATAGCGCCCATTTGGGTGTTCATGAATAAAGATCCACCATGGGAAGCAACTTCCATCCATCACAATAATGGTCGTCACCTGATCTTAGCCCAATCACCAAGAAAGATGACATATTTGAGCAAGTGGATCCCATTGCCCACTTTGTTCAGTTCTCCAACCAGTTCTCACATATCCGACCATACACATCGGTCTTGTTCAAATTTACATACCTGAAAAAGAGATGACTAAAAATCTGATGTGCACAAACTTAAAATGATCGAATTAGTGATTAAGTTTGCGGATGGAATCCCTCAAGAAAGGTTAGAATGGCAGTTCCCGCTCCTTGGAAGGTACCCAATAAATGACTACTGGAATCCGGTTTTTGAGTGGATGCATGAAACCCCAAGCTGAAATATGACCAAAATGCAACCAGATTTATATTTCTTCAACCTTTAAAGAGAAAAAGAAGCACCAACCACATGGGTGGATGCGTGATGTTTAATTGACGGATGTGTCGCTCCGCACTCACGTCTTACAGCAGCCCTGAAGGCAGAAGAACAGGGAAAAAGGAGGAGCTTCAATCTCTCTAGAATATCTCTCCCCGTCATAATATCAAACCAGTGATTTCCTTTCAACTCAAACCACGGTTTATAAGTTGCCACAGGAGCTCCACCAACATTATTAAAAGGTTTGGACTTAAAGAGTTTCCAAGTAAAAATAAAAGATCAAAAGTTCAATACCATGGTGTGCCTCTTGGCATAAACTGTCAAGGTTACCAAAGAAAATGTCCCTCAAGACACGACAATGGAAAAAGCATTAAGCGTTAATTGACGTGTGCCCAACGGCGTTAGAGTTCATTTGAGCACGCCAACACAACTTTTACCCTTTTCTCGGCACCTTTCCTCTTTTCCCCATGAAGAAAATCACACGATTGTCAAACTTTCCAGAACTTGCGAACCGAAGGAGACTCAGTATTTCTTCAGATTTTGAGGACAGATACACGAAACACATACATGAAACACTAACAAAGCATTCCTCGCTGTCCCAAGAAATACATGTTACTGAAACCAATAGGATTAACTTTTCCTTTGATAATTATTTCCGCCTAACTTTTCCTTTGATAATTATTTCCACCGTGGATGTCAACTGCCAATCAGCAAAAGAGAGTTGAACGGAAAGAAAAAGTGGGCAGCATTTTGAAAAAGCGAGATGCGTACAAAGATTTGAGAAAAAAGGTTATCAGATAGAGCCGAAGGACTCCTAGTAGGGACACGAAGTGCCGGAGAAAGAACAAAAAAGGCCTACACCATGCCAACGATACTCCAGACACGTGAACCCAATTGTCCAAATGTGGAATCCTCACTGTCCCATAGAGACTTGACATCTAGAAGGATGCAAAAGTCCAAAGGGAGAAACAGTAATGGAATTGGAATTAAGGTTGTTGATTATTATAGAGGTAGGCTTTTTACAGTGACTGTACATACAAAAGCCGCAGAATTCTCTAATCCTCTTCCACACATCAAGTGAACGTCTGGAAAAAAAAAAATTCCCATCTCAAAAGAAAATTTTTCCATGCAAGTTCTCATGTAAAGACTTCGTTCTGTTTGTAGTATGAAATACAGAACAAACAAAGAGGGAGAGAGTTATAGAAAGTCTGGAAAAGTATACACTTACTCATGTCCTTGTTGGCGCCCACCCGCTCTCTGTCCTGTGCTCAAAATCTGAAGCACCCGTAAATGATCAATAAATGAATTCATCAAGCGTCCCACTTTTAAAAGGGTCATCTCTATTTTTCAAATGCGCCTGAGATTTGAGGGATAATGGGTTCAAAATCAACCTTTCATCAGTAACATAAAAATGTGACGTGAAGTGTGCACGGCAAGCCAGAACAATAAGCTTGTCACATAGAAGAGACCAAGGGATGCAAAATATGTTATAATGAATAAGCAAGGGAGAGGAATAAAAAGCTCAAACATGCTAAATTTCCGCAATGAAGATAAAACCATTTGGAATAGAAGTCTAGGATACCATGGATAAGCCAGTAAAGATCTGGCTTTGAACAACAGGCACAAGATGTAACACCAATTACCTGTGACATTACAAGATAGCAAAGAATATAGGATCAAGCAACATAGATGAGAATGATAAAAAGCAAACGTCATGGCAGAGCCGGCATCCAAAGAAGAACCATTGCTTGGGGAAAATTGCACGCCATAAAAAAATCTGGCATTGGTAAAAATTGAAAGATTCAAAGTCCAGCCAGCCAGAAATATTTGAATGGAGGCCTTCAGTGTCATTAAATTCTGCTTACCACAGTCACGCTGGCGATAACCTTTCTCTTCCAATATGGGATACATACAAAAAGCACTGAACACTTTGGACATGCATCTGGAAGGAAAGTATATCGAGCACATGTTCAGGTGAGTACAAATCAAATAACTGAATCTTACCTCAGATGACAACATGGGGACTTTGAAAGATAACATCCTAAGGCCGGAAAGGAGAACAGAAATTGTATTCAACAGACAGAACCAATTACTTTTACACTTTGGTAAAGAAATCTGAAACAGTTGTAACATGCATTTTTCTTCGAAATTGTAGAGAAAAATTTTGGATAAATACTAATTAATTCATTAGAGAATGCGAATAGTCGGTCAGGCACCTAACTTTCTCCAGAGAATGCCACGTTTTATTCAGCCAGTTAAATAAACCCACGTCAAAGCAATTTTCGCCCATTCCACTCTGAAAGATGGAACACTGTAACTTCTTCAGGCAAAGAAAAGGAGCAGCAACAAGCAACAACGAAGGAAAAATAACACATCCATAGTGCCTTCTGCGACAGTTACTTGGAATACTGGTGCAGCATAAAATGAAGCGAAATTGGGGCATAGTTAACATGCAAATGGAAAAGAAAATAGTAACCAAGGAGTAAGGACGATATTGCAGCATCAGTCTCTGATAAAAAGTTAAGAACTGCATGATTTTATATTGGACAAGGGCTGCAATAATTAGTTTTAAGATAAATCTTCACGGTAATATTACACATCAACAAAAAAGCCAACATTTTGATTATAATATAAAACAAAGGACAAGCATAGTTGCATAATTGTGAGAGACAGTAAACAGCTCGCTGATATTCAGCAGAAATTTTAGAAATAGAGCCAGCATTGAGACTGCAGTTAGGGCACTAACTGAGAGGAACTTGGGATAGAGAGATACCACATTAGAGGAACTTATAATAGAAAATGAGTATAATGTACTAGGCAGAAAATCCACCCTGTTATCTCCCGACTCGCCATTGGGGCACCTTCTTTGATACCAATAACTTCAATCGAAGAATAAACAGAGCATAGACATTAAAAAGAAGTCGGCCTGTAAAATATAACCACCAACCTCCACAGACCCTAACTACTAAGATGTCAAAGCCAGTGCCAAGCCTCCAATTTGAGAAGATGACCAGAGACAAAATCACATGTAGCAGACTTACAGACGTAAGGCCAGAAGCAACAAACTGCTTGCAGAAGATCCCAGACAGCAACCGTCAAATAAGGAACAAAAGAACTGATGAGCAAAACGAGAGTTTCAAACAGCCAAGAAGAACACGAAGCTATTTTCATATCTTGATAACAAAAATCAGATTTGACGACACATCCGAATCACTTACAAAAGAAGAACAAGAATATATAAGAAAGCAAAACAAAATGAACTCAATCTTGACAGCAACTTGATGGTGCTCGTACTGGGAAATGGATTTTCCATCCTACAGAGCACTTGAAGATTAGGCTGATGCTAAGCAAAAATATACCTCTCTGACTATTAGTTTTACAGCCTCATTGCATGCCGCCAGTAATATCATCTATGTGCAGTATGAGAGGTGGAAGAAGACCCACTTCCCCTCTTGACCAATAATACTGAAGCAGCGCTGCTCAACTTAGACCTGAGAACCATCGTCCCTTTACTACCACAAACCAAGTGAGTAGCCGAAGAGGTGACCCTCCTGCTTCTACCATGCCCACCACCATCTACACCTTCCTGTGCCGCAGCTTCTTCCTCCCTACCTCCGGTCATTGAACCTGCATCCATGGATACAACAAGCCCCCTTCGATGCAATTTCAACCAGCAGATACTGGCCTTTGTGACCGATCGACATCTCTTCACCTTCAATTTGATCAGATTGGGACACCCCCATCCGATCACCTCGATCCCGGAATCGGTGATGGGGCAATTCTTCACGCACAGCTTTCTCAGAGCCCCAAATTTCTCTGCAACACATAGCATCTCCGCATCCCCGACGGAATCAGTATTGCAGAGCGCCATCCTCTCCAAGTTCCGGCAGTTCTCTGCCAATGAATTCAACCCGGCAGCACTCACAGCAACCCCCATTAACAGAATTTCCTGCAAATCCAAGCACTTGGCAGCGATTGAGGCCAGGCCATTGTCGCCGATACGATTGAATTTACAACCATCCAAATGGATCTTCCTTAGCTTCCTGCACCCGTTTGCGACGGCCGAGATCCCAGCATCGGTGCAATCAGTCGCCCGGCTGATGAATAGCACCTCCAAACTCCGGCATTTTGAGACCGCTGAGAGACCCCAGTCCCCCAATTGCACATTGTCGATCTGTAGCTCGGTGAGCTCAGTGAGGGCGTCGGCCGTCTCCTCGAAGATCCGGTCCCAGTCCCCGGCACTCCGGCAGACAATAAGTGTCCGAAGGCGCTTGGAAGACCGGATGAGCGGCGAGAAGAGCTGCCCATTGTGGAGATCCTTGAGGCAGAGCCTCTGCAAGCCGTTCTCCACCTCCATGGTGGCGGCGTGCGACTGGGGTTGGAGGTCGAGTTTTCGGAGACGCTTAACGGAAAGATCCTCGAGCCCTTTGCAGTTGGAGACGATCCAATTGAGGCCGCGGACACCGAACCCGCAAGACCCACAAGAGAATTTCTTCAGAGATGGCGAGCAGGAGAGGGAGAAGGATCGGAGGCCGTCGTCTGTGATCTCCACGCAGCCCTTCAGCTTCAGTTTCTTAAGGCGCGGGAGGCCGGAAGCTATACGGGCGAGAGCCCGGTCGTCGAGGGAGATGAGCTTCCGGGAGCACTTGAGGGCGAGGATGGAGACGTTCTCGAAACGAAGGAGGAGGTGAGGAAGGAAGGGGGAGAGGTCGGAACGGGCGCGAAGGATGAGGCGCTGTCGGCATTTCGATTCGACGGCTTTCCACCGGCGGCAGGCAAGGGAAGAGGCGTTCCGGTCCTCGCAGCCGAGCTTGGAGAAAATGGTGGCGAGGCACTCGTCCGGGAGGAGGAGGGTGAGGTCTGCGTTGGTGGATTCGCCCTCAGTTGCAGGATGGGTCGTTGCAGAACAGGATGGTGAAACAGAGGAACAAGAGGAAGAAGAAGCCTGGCCCATATTTCCCCTTCTCTTTCTTCTTCTTCTCCTCCTTCTTCTTCTTCCTCCTCCTACGAGTTTTAGGGAGCCGCTTAATGGAAGAAAAGTAAGCGGGTAGTCAGATTTTTGAGCTACAAGCAGGGAAGGAGGTAATTTTCAGAGCGATAAGGAGGGTTCGAGGAAGAACAAGGGATTTATGACTGTGGAATTGAAGATTGAAGGTATTTTGGCTACTCAACTTCTCTCAAGTTGCCATGAAGATGTGATAATCTTTTTTTGCCAGAACCTTTTCAATTTTAGTACATGAGCAAAAGAGAAACTCCCAGAAGATACGGAGTGGGTGAGGAGTTTCAGCTAGAAGCAACAGAGGACAAGGATCAGAATAAGCATTTCCTCGCCATTCCTTTCTTACTCAGTCGAGAGAGAGAAAGAGCTCTAGAAGTAAAAGGGTAAGGCAGAAGATAGAGAGACGCTTACTTGCAGAATGGTAGAACGGTGGAATATATATCGTAGCAGAAGCTTTTTATGAGTTGCAACTTTCTTAACATAAACGAGAGAGAGAGAGACTTGTGATGCGGGTTTGGCTACTTTTCTCTTACCAAAATATAAGGCGCCATTAAAGAAGCAATGAAGCCCAAAAAAGGCAGAGACAGAGGGTTAGGAATATAAAAGGAACACAGAAAAGAACAAAAACTCATCGTTGCAACTGATGACAAGCAGGAGAAGAGAAAAAAAAAAAAAAAACTTTCGGTGGCCTCCCCGTCATAAACAAGACGCCATTGAAGGAGAAGCTGAAGAGAAGGCTCAGCCTGTGATGGCAAAGGCGCTGGAGAAAAGGAATGCAGGCGTGCAGGAACCCAAAGGACAAAACAGAATTCCTTTAAGATCGAAGATGTGAAACTGAGCCTTTTATGGCGCATGTCGCATGCCCAGATTCATTCTTTAGTTTATGCCTATATTAAAATCTTTTACTCTGTTGTCTGCCTTGAAACTACCGATGAACACATTGTCTGCTGCAGTAAGAAACAGAGAATGTAAACTTAGAAAAATTACCAGTTGCAGATTTTGTTGTCTTTAGAGGTGGAAGATCGTCGTTTGGGCCAAAGACAAGAGCGGAAGAAAGACTGAAGCCCAACAAGGATCCTATGAAGTCTAACAAAAAACTTTGCTGGAATTAGCTGCTCTTCTTCTGTCATATCCATTAAAATATGAAACTGATTATATTTGCTGAGGTTGATTCTGTAATTTCCAATGCAATAGCTCAAATCTGTCAGGAATATGCTCTTACCTGCCGAGAAATTGCTAAAACCACACCATCTCTGCGACTCTGCTTCACTTGTCAGTGAAAAAGTACAAGCCTTGGGCTTGAAAAAGTGCTTTTGGAAATTTAATTTTGAATCACAGTGAAGTTTGAGGTGGTCCTCTGCCATTGCAAAAGCCTCGAGTGTTGACCATTTCCTTTTTGTCAGTAAATATCAGGTTCAAAACTTCAAATAGATTGTCATGGCTTCTCCTCGTTAGAAATACCAAGGCCTATGGATTCATACCTTACAAAGGTTTTGGCTGAAGTTCAGAGTTTCGTAGAGTTGTTATCAAGCTTCATATCGTATCTTGCTGGTTCAAATTTGAATCTGTTGATGTTATTGTCATTATTATGTTGATTTTTATTTTCATTCTTGCTGACATATCCCTACTTTTGGTTGAAGGCTTAAAGCTTCACCAATTCGTTTCTATTGTAAGATTCGTTCAAAAAAAAAAAAAATTCTTATAGGATGATATTAAGTATTTAGAGATGGAAACGGGAGGGATTAGTTGAATAAAGATTAGCACACAAACGATTCTTCAAGTAGCAACAGAACCACTTCTTAAATTCAACACTTCACCTGGTCTGATTTAAAGCTATTAAATGCATTTATTCAACTTAAAATTGAAATTGTCATTGGTCTCTTCGAGACATCCGAAACCTAAAGATTAATCCGTGCTGAATATATATGAAGTCTTTTGAAACAAATTGTCATAAATATCTTAGGAAGAAAAAAAAAAGATACATTTTCGATGTCTTGTGTTATGTTATTTAATCGTCCCAAGTAAGATGACATTACATATTACGTCAAGAATGAATCTGAGAAAAATAAAAGAAACTAAAATTGAACATTTCTTTTTTTAGTTTGTACGCCACGTTGATTTATTAGGAAAAGAGGTTCGATTCGAATTTAAATGGAAATAAGATATATTCATGGTTAAAATGACATAAGTACCCCACTTTATATATAACAGTACAATATGGCCCCCGTGTTGGCCAACGAGCCAGCAAGCTGCTCTGCCAATTAAGGTACACGCTGCCCAAGAACTAAAAGCACTTAAACGAAATCTTCTTAAACATGAGCTGTCTTTTAGGATTTGGCAAAAATCATGTGGCTTTTAGTAAAATATCCGTTTATCAATTAGGTATTTACATTTTAAATGTCTAGTTAAAAATTAAAATTTTATCATAAAAAAATAATTAAGACTAAAATTTTAAAAAATATTATTAAAAAAATAACATAAAAACTTTGAATGATAATTCATAGCACAGCAACAGTTCATTTTGCTTTTTAGCAATGGTTTTTGATTCTCCCTGTCATAGATCTTTAATTTTCAACTATTTGATTTGAATCATATAGTGTGGTCTATATATATATATATATATATATATATATATAATGCTTAGTAAAGTTTGAATGTGAAACAGCCGTTAAGAATCATCATTTCATGAGCCGGTGGAAACATCTATAATAATTATGACCAACTTCTCTCGAACACGATAAACCATGAATCATCACTAACACCACCACCTTCTCTCTCTTTCTCTGTGTAAATGATGTTTCTGAATTCATATATACACACTCATTAGGGTCACTCAACTGTCTAACTAGGATCATCTGATCTATCTCAATGAATAATTAAAAGAAAACAATGAAAAAAGTATGATAGATATTTTCGTCATGTTAGTTCACACATTTTTCATTTTATTTTTCTCATATATATCCATATATTTTAAGTGGACCTGGCTGATTAAACAGATGGATGGCTCTCTCTCTCTCAAGGGGTTGGGAATCTGCCACACCAAGTTCAATTTCCAGTAGAACTTTGGTGAACATTTTAACTCAGATTTAACCTCTTCTCTAGCCAAGATCCAATATAAATGCAATTTTTATGTACAAGATGCAAGTCCTCTATCACATTTTTCCAGTTCCAATACTCCTTTTTGTCCTTGACGACCAAGTGATAAATGAAAAGACTTCTACGAACTAGTCTTACTTTCAGGTAATCCAATCTATTTGAACCATGTTCGGATGTACTAGTAAGCATTCCATATCCAGATACAAATTCACCAACATCCAATCCAAATCTCCTCTGAAACCCCGTGGTGAAGGAAGACAGAGGATAGATATTAATGTCAAAGCCTTTCTGGTTTCGATGGAATGGGACATATGATAACTCCAATTCATTGATTAATTGTTTAAGATATTTTTAAACGACATTAATTTCACAGTTCTTAAATGCGACACTGCACGATCCTGTTTGGCAGTTCGGGAAATAAATTAACAGGCTGAAATCTGATCCACAAGAAAACGACTCTCCACCCAAGTTGGCGCCTGGTACACGAAACGCTGTACATGAGAAAACAACTGCTCAACCTTCCCACGCCATTGATTCAAGTCAGACATTGTGATTAGAAAGGATGAAGTGGAAGCAGTCAACAGGAAAAGAACTAGCTAAAGTACTATGGGCCCCGTGCGTGCATGCACACACATACACACAGTCATGCTGAATTAAGTTGGTGGTGCTCCATGGCGATGAAGGTCATCCATTCTTATAACCTTTGGGATTCTTTGATTATCCTTAATCTTAAGTCTAAATCTCTCATTTAACATGAAATTTGCCTTAAACCCATGTGGATTTAAGATACTGATCTCAAGTTCAAGGGAAGAGGAGTCTTGACTAATCAAGATACAAGACCTGGAATTCATCATGTCTCTTTTACTTCTTTCAAGCAAAGGATTTCAAATCCTTGTTCAATGTTAAGAGCTTGAAATTCTCAAATCTAGAATCCTAAGATTTCAGATCAACTCAAAACAAATATATGTCGCAATCAAATGCCCTGTTTAAGTTTATTTATAACATCTGATATGAGTTTAAGCTCCTTTTCCTCCTATACAGTGGTGGTCATCCTGTGTTAGGCAACCCAACAGTAGTGGCCTTGAAGCTGCCGCAGATGCACTGAAAATTTTAGCGGACACCTTTCAACTTCGTGGATTTGTCTAAAAGTGTAGATTTTTTTCAATAACAAAGAAACCATTGTTGAAGCGAGAAGCTTAGCATAGCGGGTCAGGCCATTGGAACAGTTCAATTCTCAGAGGTGCTGAATCTCTGTGTTGCAAATGCAAAGGCAAACATACATTAGTTGGCATATAATGCAGGCACATCCCCCAAGACACCAAACAGTCATAGACATGAGAGTAAGGCAGCACACAAGCAGAGTCGAGCTCGAGTTAAATCAGCTCAAGCTTGACTAGACTCGAAGTTGAATCCAACTCGATTGAACAAACAAGCTTGACTTGACAAAAACACATTGAGCTTAAACTCAATTCGTTTAACTCATTTATGTTAAGCATGCCTCAGTTTTTATAAACGATTGCTACTTATTTAATTATTTTTCATTATAATTCAATATTCATTGTGTGGTGTCGAGTTTAAAGGAGTGAAGTTCTCATAACTCAAACTCAACTTGTTAACATTTCGAGCATACATACAAACTCAAGCTAGACTGGTTTATAAATGAGTCGAGTTCGAATGGCGTTCTAACAATAGCTCTACTAGTTGTGCAGCCTCACTTGAGAGGAGGGGGAAAAGGGGAAGGGTGCTCAGCTCTAGTTCTCTCTAGTTCTCGCAGTGGGATTCTCCACCCACTCACCCAAAAGACCTGCATTCATTTCTTCTTTTTAGTAAGCTTAAGATCAAACCTGGATCACTGATGGACATTGGAAGTCCTCTGATTGATAAAAAAAAAACTCATTTCTGCCCATCAAAGAACGACCAAGCCGCGACTCTTAGACGCTTCTTTGCAGGCTTCAGACCCGTAACATCCTCACTTTTATCAAGACGTTTTACAGTCACAGAGCATCATGCGATAAACAAATGAAAAGAATCCATTGATCACACAATCAATGACAAACCCTTGATATATCTAGTAAATGGTGGTACAAGCTGTTTTGACAACAAATGACACGAAGATTTGACATATCAGACAATTTATAATCAACGGAAGGGGAAACTGCCAACTGTAACGGCTTGACACATCACCTCAGCAGCTACTGTTAGAAAGGTTGATAATACACATCCCTTTGGAGCAGTTGAACTAGAATCCCCCTCCCTTTTCTCTTTTCAACGAGGAGGCTTTGACCCCAATGCTTCAACTTCAAACCCCAGCTATGACTGTGTGCCTATCATCAGGTTATCTCACTGTCTGCACTCAAGGAGCTCGATCAATTGTTGAACAACATCTGCATTTTGAAATCGAACGAGAAAGAACCCGTTTAGCAGAGCAGAAACTAGTATTCTTTTAACTAAGGGAGGGATGTCTGAGAACACAAGCACAACCGTTTCACATATCTGGACAAAGTACCTTGTAGAATTGCCGGCGAGGTCTGGAACTCCTGCCACAAACTCTGACTCGAAAACAGGTCTATATTAAGAATTTTGGACGCAAGAAACACGGCTCCAGCAGCAATATGATGTGGTTTAAACTGAAGCCATAAGGAACTTCGAAGCCTAATCACCATCAAGTTAATACCCATTAGCCGAAAATGAACTGCTTGCACATCAGAACACCACAGATTACAGAGGCAGTAAAGGTAACACAGAACAAGTACAAAGCATGCAGGGCAGCTGCACAATGCTGCAATCACAAAAATTTCTTCTCCTTCACGATGCATATCAAAGTCAAAGCAAATTCTGTCTAATGAGAAAACAATAAATAAATCTACAAGTACTCGCTATCTAGCTTTCTTACCAACTATCCGATGCAGCCATCCAGGTAACACATCTTCCATTGATGCCTCAGAAGAAAAGTTGCAAGCACTACAATGTTGAAGCATGGAGCTCCTTGAGTTCTCACATCAGTTTAAGGGCATCATATGCCCTTGGGGCCTGTAATGGATCTTAGACCCAACATTTGTAATGTAGTGTTTCAGCGAAGGATCTTGGGAGATATTTATGGCAAGAAGATGGCCTTTGAATTTAGCAAGAGTGGATTCACCCTCTCCGCATGGAACCTCCAACATAAGTTACATGCATACATATATATATATATATATATATATATACATATATATGAATATATATACATATATATAAATTTCAAGAATGTACATTTTTTTCTCTTAATAGAAATTCTGGGGTCTGCCATAGATATTTCAGCATTATGCCAAGAGATGCACTCAAAAGCATTGAACTCTTGACCTCACCTAGCAAATTATGCCAAGAGATGCACCCAAAATACTGTAACTCCTGGACCACCTTCAACTTGACAGTCTTTCAGTTCACCACCATAAGTACCAGGATGGATCTATCAATACACAAGTGCAACAACTAGTAGCCTCAAACACATCAACTAATGGTAGTTGAAGCCACTTATAAGGCTGATATTTGTGAACCTATAGCACAACACTATTCTTTTGAAACTGCGTGCCGCAAATAGATGCCCCGGAAAATGCATCTGAATAAGGATACTGAAGCTGCTCATGAGGTTGTTATCGTGACATCAATACCTTTGAAACTTGGCGAGCCCTAAATTTGTGACTGGCTTCAAAATGACAATTTTAAGATGTTAGTGACAGTGCCAAAAGGATAAACAATAAACCACTTGAAAAACCAATGCCTCTTAAGGTGGCAAGTGACATACTCATTGATGCTGCAATATTTTGAAAACATCTTGATGACATCAGCAACTAGCTGGAGCCAATAACATTGGAGAGATAACATGATATTGAAAAATATCATAAAATATGCAAAATATTGTGCTATTTATGCAAGAATTTTTGAAATTGTTTCTTCTAACATTTTTTAGTACCTTTCTCATGGACAACTAATCCTTCCCACTTTTATCTTGCCGACTGTACCACCTGGCTCCCCAGTACAGTTCGTGGTGCTTTGCACAAATCTAATCATATAATGGATACAAAATATCCAAATTTATATAACTCAAAGAAAAATGAAAATCAAATGTGTAGGAACGATTTTACGAGGGTTTTGAAATTACCGATCTTGGATGTCCAACTCATAAACTCTAATCAAGAGACCAGATTTTTATGGTTTTTGGATCCTATATCTTGGTACATTAGAAGACAAATTTGAGGTGGCACAAGCAAAGAATCCCCTTTTTCATTGTTTCTTCATATTTTCCAAGAAAAATTCCAGAAAATGTATTATTTTGCCCTTATTTTATTTTCAAATTTAAGGCTTCCAAGCTTTCCCCAAAGAAAATGCTTCAACAGAAATATACCCGGAAAGAAAATGGGGACTAGTGACTCTAGTATCAATCTTTATCTGACCAGGTCAGTGATTTGACATCTTATTACACAGATGAGGAATAACCATAGCCCTTGGTAGAATAGATCATACCAAATAGTAAAAAACAGGAGAAATTCTGAGCCCACGTAAAGGAAAACAAAATAAAAGCCGCCATTTAGAGAAAGAGAATGATCTATGGATCACTAATCCCATGTTCTATGGAGTTGTTATTTTATGTGCAATCACATGTTATCACATCAGTGCTGCAAATAGGCTGCCACTCCTGAGTAGAGTGCATGCCAGGTGCCATGTGGATGCAGTTACCAATAATTTATGGTTATATATTTGTTAATTTTGTTTCATATTTGTAATTTGTACACATATATATAGAGAGAAAGGTGAAACAAACGCATAACCATAAATTACATATATACATACACCACCCACACCCAAGATCCTTTTGTAAAATAACAGACCTGCACCCACATCCACACTCTGCACTCATGCAACAGGCGAGCATGCCTATTTATGTTACAGAGAGAGACAGCAAGAGAAAGAGGAGCTGGAATAAGACCAAATAACTATTATCACTAGTGATCAAGTTCACGTAATAAAGCACAGGATCATAAAACAATGGATAAAAAGGACAGGCAATGATTCCTTGCACCATATTCAGAAGTACCTCCAGATTTTATTCTCTTACAAAAAGAACACTGCTAAAAGTGAAAACCTTACAAATATGAAACAGTCCAAAATGTCAAATATTATATCATTTACATTATGGTATTTCACCTTTCTGTTGACAAAATTTTGGAATGAAATCACAAAAATTTAGCTATATTATAGATTTAATCTTTGAACAGGATTTTTTTCCAAAGAAGCTTGAGAAAAAAGTCTAAACACATTCCAAGAATTACACTTAAATTGAGTTCTCATTCTAATTGTAGAGAAGATGCCTTAGGACAGTAAATAAACAGGGCAATGGTGCATATAACACGATAAAAAACATAATTTAAAGTTAAAAAGCTACTTTCATAGGACAGGGCTATGCAGTGGCACAATTCTCAATGTGACCACCTCGAGAATGCAGCAGTTCAAATAAATAAGGGCTTGAAGTTGGTAAAAATGATCAAAAAGTACTTCCCCATGATCCTGATTCAGAGTATCGCTCCTATCAACTGACAAGGAATAACTCTGAGGTGATGTTACTGTTAAATGATTATGCTTCACTTATCTGGAGCAAATACTAAGAACCCTCTAAACTGAAGAAGCCAGCAACCATGACCATCATTCTTTTCCATTTAACAAATAACTAGGATAGTTAAGCATATCACTCTAACATAAACCATCATTCCTATTTTGAACCTAAAAATCTTTTTCCCTAAACTACCTAAAACAGGCAGAACATCAATAAGTTTTCACATAATCAACATACAAAGGATTTTCCAATTTTGTCAAATACTTCAAATAAGATAGCATACAAAAAAAGGATATCGGCCGGCCAAATTTTATTGAAAAAACAAGATAAACAAGGGATAGCAGGGAAGAATTTGGAAACTGAAAAGTTTCAGGAGAGGTATATTATGAAAGCACATGGTTGCAAGTTGCAACAAATAAGAGAATCTCAATGGATAAATCAGAAACAATGCTAGTGCATTAGAGCATATATACAAAACAATGCTTGCAAAGATATGCACAGTTTAACACAGAATGATATTCCTTTCAACCGATGGTGTCTCCTTTTGTTGATAGACTTAAAATCAACAAGATTATTTTTAAACTTTAAATGAACAAATCCACAGGAAAAGCAAATTTTTATTGACTATTCCAACGTGCAGAGTCTTCCTTATTTTAAGACATAAATTACCAAAGTTAAATTTAAAGCTTGCTAAGGAAGCAAATTCATTGAACAAACCAGGATATAAACTTTGACTCCAAGTAGAACAAACCAAACACAAACTGGAAAATCTACTTTTTGGTCGTTGGACATGTCCTTCTACAAACACAAATTTAAGACGTCCACAAGAGTCCGATTTTATTGAAATTGAAAGATTGATGTCTTATCATGAAATTGGCTCAATCCTATATCACGTGGGTGTGGATGCAGGTACAACATTTCTAAAAAGCTTAGGTGCAGGTGAGAAAAGTGTGTATCTCAATTGTGTATAAAAAGTTGAAAGGAACATTTTGTAAATTGTAAAGTAAGCCCCTCTTTGGAAATTGTAATGAAAAAAGGTTTAAAAGTCAAAACACCAAAAAATATCAAACCCTAACAATATGCACTGTCTCCTCTCCCTCCACCCATGGTCAATCCCTTGCTGCCGCTAACTCCCCTTCACCAGCCCCTACCAGATATTTTTTCCTCTTCCTTCCTCTTGACTCTGTACTTGCTTTACTCTTCTTCCTCTTCCTCTTCCTCTTCCTCTTCCTCCTCCTCCTGCTCCTGCTTGTGGACTTTGCCACACCCAAGTGGCAACCACACCCACAGCCACATCATGTCATGTCAATGCAGGTGCTAACCATGTCCATGTGACATAAGCTACATCTACATTTCAATTTCATTCATGTTACATATGTTCTTATGATAGAAACCCTTCTATCAGATATGCCCTCCACCAGTAAACATCACATGCAATAAGCTCTGCCAGTAATCACACCATGCTGAACACCAAATTGGACGTATATAAACCAACCGAGCCCATCATGGAAGCGGCAATCGAACAGAAAACAGAACAGGGGAATAACAGCATTGACAAAGACCAATTTTCTAGAATTGAAAGACAATTCATTGACAAGAACTTCCCTGCAACATGGAGCAGTTTACCTTTATAAACTTGTTACAGTCTTGTGGATTTTCACAGTAACCAGGGAGAAGTTGATATTTACTACTTGTGAATGAGCCATTCACAGAAATGACAACACCCTATTATAGACTACGGAGAGCCAGATAGGCTAAGTTACTTCACAGAACAGTTATGCTTTCCTAAAAATTAGGATCACTTTGAATCTTCCTTGACATTCCATTAAAAACAAAAGGCAAAATTTTCACCAACTTCTGGCAAGTTAACCAACTGCTATGCCATATGACACAACGATTAGCATGATTATGTCATTAGAAGGGTTAAGAAAAGGTCATACTGATATATTTACCAGGGAAAATGCAGACCATGGAACACAATTGTGTCCAATGAAAATAATACATCTATCACCTCAAGAGATACCTTGTTGATAAAAGCATGACAAACCAGGAACCAACTCAAGGCTGCTGGCCACATAAGAAATTTGCCCAGATGGGATAAAGAAAAGCAGTCAACCTCCAAATTGTATATCAACAATAAGTAGAAGCCTTTAAGACCTTCGGGCAAAGTCAGTGATTATGTTATTAACTAATCTCCCTTATGGTACCCTTTTTTTTGGAAAGGATTAACTATCATTTTTCTTGGCACTTTTCCCTTTTAGCTGACCACTAATCTACCCGCTTGACCAACTAACAACTCAAGTCTCAAACATCTTGGATTGACCAAGCCAATTGCTAAATGAGACTAAGACCGGAGCATACTGGTGCCAATCAAGTACCATTTCACATCTAGATACTTGCTCCACCTTCCAAGACTTGAAAAATATCCTTCTTTTTTCTCACAATTTGGAAAAACTTCTACAAGTTAATCTTAAAGTTACAAAACAACATGTTGTTTGAAAGAAACTAGACGAAGTTTAGGTGCAATGAATCTTAAGATCTATTCAATAATAGCAATCATCTTCTTTTCTCTATCATCCAGCAAGTTGACAAGTAACAATAGTTAGCCATAACTATGCCTTCAATAGCTTCACTCAGTAACAGGTGCAACATAGATTATCTAGCCAACATTGAACAGCGGAAGGACAATGTAGCACATTGAAAATGGGTTGTCTTCGACCACCAAGCAATCTGCCAACATCAATAACAAGACAATTTTTTGGTGCAGAAGTCAGACAAAGGAAAGCAACAGCATAACAAAGCTAAGAACAAGAACCATTTAACTGTATCAACAGATTATTCATTTGTGGCTTATAAAACTTCCAGTATACTAAGTATCATTCTAATGAAAGCAGCAAGGAAAAATATGGTTAAAAGGAAGGCCCTCCATTTTTAGTCAGAAAAAACGAGAAAAAAAGATGATAGAACAAACCTAATTTGATTAATAAGCTTACCCTTCATTGACCAAGTCCAAAGCCAGATTCAGTAGGACAGATTTTGTAAGTCCTAATTTATTAAGGACAGAAGTGAGAGGACCATATGGATGTTGAACACCAAGTTCAAAATCCAGAGTTGTCAATATTATGTGCTCAGCGCCAATAACACGTTCCCTATACTCTTCGAACCAGTCCTATTCAAAAAAGAAGTCCAAACAACCAAAGGAAGCCTGTGTCACAATTTGAAAAGAAGCAAACTGCTAAAAAAAAAAAACAAAATCACTAAAGAATTAATTTCCATATGCACCACCCCAGACAAAAGGGAGACATAAAATGCAAAATTTCATCCAATATTGAAAAAACTCACAAAAACGCAGAAGAGATGAAGACACTTACAAGAGAAAGTAAATAAGGAGGGAGAGAAAGACCCTGTTTATGGCAAATTTCAAATGCTGCCTTCAGCACAGTGTTCAAAGGGCAAGGAGTCTCCTCAGACTTTGCCGCTAAGAAAAGAGAAGCTGTAGCAATTAACTGCATCAACAAATGCTGATGTATTAGACAAAGGATAAACTCAAACAAGGTAAAAATAAAATATATATGGGAGCAGAATTGGAAATAATAACATGAGATAAAAAAGAATTCTTCCCCAATACCTCAGAAACGTAGATTTTTTTCGACTTGATCCTAAAATTGGGTTGTTTAAGCTTTCAATGCAAGTCAAAGGCTAACAAAAATATTTCCTAATGCAATTGAGGAAATTTGAAAAAAAAACTTAAAAACTTAAAACAAACTGCAATTTTCTAGAAAAAAAAGAGAGGAAAATATCTTGCCTACAAACACCCCTGATGCACAGAGAAACAGGAAATGTGAAATCAAAGCCAGTGTGAAGCTTAAAGCTCAAGCTTCAAAGTCCAAGCAAAATGAACCCCCAAATCCATGCAAAGAATGGCTAGAAAATAAGCCAAAATCACTAATAGAAAAGGTATCAGATTTCAAAAGATTAAGAATGCATTTCCACAGCAACCAATGTTAAATAAGATGCCAAACACATTTCTGTCAGAATATATATATATATATATATATTATACCAACATAAGAAAAAGTCACCAGGAACTCACAAATCGGTCATGGCAGGCATGAGAACGATGAACAAAGAACCGATGGCAAAGGATGATTGCAGTTCCAATTGTGGTTTGAGGCCTGCAAATATTAGCAATGCACTGTTAGAAATTAAAACAGACAAAAAAACCATATTTTTAATGAGTTAACTCTACTGCCAGGACAGAGAAGACTATGCAACTACAGCAGAATGAACAGAAAGAAGTGTCATGCAAAATATTGTGATTGAAAGTGAGAAGTGCATAGCCGAACTTGGAAGCAAGTAGAAATCAGTTTTCTAAGGCACGTGATGATGTCCCAAGCTTCTTTATTTTAAAAATCACCAAATGACCACAAGCAAGTATCTAGAAACATGTGATTTTTTTGCAAACGAACCCAGGTGGATCAATCATACACAAACTGGCTGTCTTCTGTAAGTATAGTAACCCTAAACTGGTAAGACAACAAACCCACCCACTTCCATTTGCCATCAATATCTGAGACAGTATTATAGCATGCAGAAAGACCTCAGAGTTGGAAACATGGAGTATCACTACACAATTCCATGATTTAAGTAACAATGACCTTTCCATTTAGATGTCTCCACATTAAAATTCAAAAAGCATGTGTGTCTATGTTGGCAAAAGCCTTGAACACAGCTAGCAAAATCTGGCCCTAGGTGGACGAGGCACGTGCAAGGGGTCACATAAAAAACCAATAAAATATGATCCTAAGTGTTAAGATGAACAACAAACTGAAGCATTTCAAGAAAATTTATATCTATCAACTCATAAGAACAAGGTAATCAAAAGCCATGATAATATAGATATCTTAGACATTTCATGACATGACAGCAAACATAAAACAAAAGCTTGAAAGGTCAAATTTGATAAAGTTGAAAAATTTTAAATTAAAAGTTACATAACATAAAGGAGCATGTTTACAAGTTAACCTTAATGCTTTTTAATTGTATAGAGCATGTAAAATCTTTTAATTCCTAAAAACTAAATGTAAAATCTCTAATTCTAATTTCTAAACCTAAAATCCTAAACTAAATCTTAAAATTAATAAAAATACATCTTAGAAAAAAAAGAATGAACATAAATCCTCTAACATAGTTACAAATTCCAGTTATAAAACTGTCTTCATTTGTAACTCTGATAAAAAAGAAAAATATAAGGAAAATCAAAATGAATAATATGAAAGTAGAGTTAAAAACTTAAAACCTACAATAACATACAGATATCCAAAGCATAACTACATGAACTATAGCTGTAACTACAAGCACGCACACACATACATGGCACAAAATGCACACACACACATACATGGCACAAAATGCACTCGCACACATATACTTCTATAAATTAACACATGCAATATAAAAAACTGGAAAGAAAATCCTCGTAAAAACAAAAGAAGAAGAAGAAGAAGAGAAGCAAAAGGAGGAAACAGCATCGGATAGCAGAAGAAGAAGAAGAGAAAGAGAAGAGAAGAATGACAAAGATTAAAAAATTTAGGCTGCTGAACAGAAACGAAAAGGAAAGCTAGGTTGTTGTGTGCCTATGCAAATCTAAGTGCACTAGAGCATTGCCTAGGTATTCTCAAGTGAGGTGGTTTAGGAAAAGCCAGCTTAGGTGACCACCCAAGTCTAAGGGCCTAGGGCTAACCCTGAACTACATAGGTCAGGGAGTCATAGTTATAGCTATCATTTTTGTCTAAGTTGCCCCTAAATTAGGCATTGTCAAGAAGATAATATGCATATGCACCTGAGAACACATAAGAAAAGGCACGTGCTTGTTTGCATGCTTCCACCAATGCGGACAAATGTATGAATGTAAAATTAAGATAAACGATTCCCTCATGGAGCCATGCTTTAGAGAATTTACAGAAACACAAAAGGGAGCTTCTGCAATTCAAATTGCAGTAGCCCCTTTAGAAAAGAAAAGGAAAACCTCAAACTAAGTAAAACGTGTTAACCGAGCAGAGAGAATTAGTTCATGCAGTATCCTAAGACGTTCCAAATCAGCTTAGCTATCAAGGCATCTCGAATTAGGACAAATACTTATAAGTTTTTAACTATTATAAAAGGGAACAAAGAAACAGCGACAGATCATGCACTTTTCCAGATATAAAAGATGAAACAGAACAAGATTATAAAAAATCCATCAAAAACTTAACAAATTAAAATCTCGAATACTCACAATTCCAGCCGCAGTCCAAGATTTTGAAGGAAAGAACAATATGAATATCTCAAATATGTTTCCCTATTTGAATCGATGCCATCTTTCCTTGAAGGAGAACACCGTTCAAGCTCTTCCCTGGACATGAAACCTTCTGAAGGTTCGCAACAATTCTCAACCGTCAAAACAGTATCTGAAGAGCTTATAGTGTCATAACCAAAGCTACAAAATCTGGCATTGCTATCTTCTGCTCCCCCGAGATCGATGAATCTATAGCTCGTTGACGGCGGAACACATCGATGGCCATCATTCGTAGCCATTACAGCAGCCGAACTGCCAACGGCGTCAGTCCGAAGACGTTGACCTCTCGGGAAATCTCCAGTACGGGAATTGAACTGATGATTCTCAGCAGATGAATTCTCATTCGCGCAGTTCTTGTGCCTCTTAAATGCTGGAGGCACACCAACTTGTCCATTTTCATTACCAAAATCCCGAAACTTCCTCGTTAGATCATGTACACTGCTATAATTTCTAGTCGCCGTTACACCTCCATTAAACGACGATGATTGCACGCTCTGATACCTCTCTTGCAAAGAAGGACGAGGATCGTGATAGCCTCCTTGGAAAGATATCCGGGTATCGTAATACCCACCTTGCAAAGTCGTACGACGATGATCTTGCAAACAAGCCATACCTCTGATGCACAAAATCAAGACGTCCCAACTTAGAAAAACTCCAAATTCACCAAAATTTTCAGAACCCAACTCAAGCAACGAACAAATACTCTCAAATATTGAGAATCTATAAAGAAAAATGGATTTAAATAATTCAGTATTCAATTCGGACATGGAACATTTAAACAAGTAATTCATAAAAAGAGCTAACAAAAAAACGAAATTACCTCATGCACTATTCGGAATCTGCTTCCCCCAAATCGCAGAGAAAGAGAGAGAGAGAGAGAGAGAGAGAGAGAGAGTAGTATCAGTCTGACGACGTCAGCGATCCCCCACAAACAACGGAAAGACGGACGAATCCCCTCTCAATCGCAAAACATCTAAAATCAGGGCATATGATTTTCCACACGGGGTTCTTCCCCATGCCAAGAATTTCCAGAGGGAAACTGGGGATCGACTTTTCTGGGCCTGCTGAATCAACGAGTATTGGTCTTCAAAAAATTCAGGCAGGAGATGAGAAATCTCCCGTAGATTAAAGAACCACGAAGGAAAGAAGAATAGGAGGACGAAGAAAGAAAGTCAAAACACGATCCTTCGTGTTCCGCAACGCCAAACGCAGGAAAGAGCCCGAGATTCTTTCCTCCCCACCTTCCGATTTTCCACGGAGACAAAGAGATTTCTTTCCGCCTCCCCGGTTTCACCCCCACCTTCGGATTTTCTAGACGAGAAAGAAGAAGAAAGAGGAAGAAGTTTGACGGGGCAAGCCGCCGACGTGTGTCTAAGTACCGTACTGTGTGCGTATCCGTATCTACAACATTTGGTTCGAATTCATCCGTATTGTACGTTGACTGGATTCATCCGTATCTAGTATCACCGGAGTGTGAAAAGAACGGATATACTTAACTACTAATTTAATTTTATTAAATTCATTTGATCAAATTTAACCAAGAATTTGAATCCAGTTATAGCTGAATCGAAAAATCCAGTCTCAATTTGAATATAATTGCATTAAAATCCAATTAAATTGACTTTTAAGTAAAAGAATTTAAAAAATGCAAGTATTGTAACCGAAGGTAAACTTTGGGATGTGACGCACAAAAGAAATGAGGGGGAGATTTTAGGAAACTTTTTATTAGATTACAGGAGTGTTTTATTATATTACTAACAATCAGTTTATTTGAAAACTTTGGTACATCTTCAATGACTTTCTTAAAAAACTCTTCATATGTCATAGATAGCACTTTTAGAAACTTTTCATATGTCTATGGCACTCTTAGAATCTCTCAATACATCATTAAGGGTTTTTGAGATATTAAAATATAAAATATTAAGGGTTTTAAATATAGGTGGACATCGAACCGAGTACTCGATGGGTATAAAATTGACAATTGAGCCCGACCCAATAACTAAGCGGGCTAAGTTTGGACCTTCGTCACCGACAAAGGCTTCGGGTCAGCCCAACCCGGACTTTGTTGAGTCTTGTGCCAACCACCCGGACTTTGTTGAGTCTTGTGCCAACCTGCTGCGCAGCAGTAGTTTTCAATAATGCTTCAGCCGGATGCCAAGCTTTAGTTCAATAGTGTTGGTCATGTATAGGTCAACGCCTACAAAGGTGAGGCTATAATGGATGAGTGGAATTGACTTCATGTTGGATTTTTTATTTTTTATTTTTGTCTTTGATTTTTAATTGAAATGCATGATTTTACATTCAATTGGATTTAAAATAATTTTGATTTTGATTTAGTTCTACCAATTAATTATCTGTTTTGAAAAAGAAAAAAAAACACAGTTCATTTCAAAAACCGTTTTTACTTGTGACAACTTGTCTAGTCAGAATTAACATTTTCTAGTAATTGGACATGCCAACCATAGTATATATACATATATAAAGCGTTAGGAATAAAAACCAGTCCATTTAATTTTTCGTTAAAAAATTATTTTAAATAAGATATGAACACCCTCATATATTTGTAAAAGCTATTTTGATATAAAACATGCTTTGAACCAAGTTGTATTTATGAAAAAGTGTTGACTTTTCTGCTGTCAAATATTGATGCTATAAGAGCCATTCATAGTTTGCTTATTATAAAAACATTATTAAAACCCCCAAAACGATAAACTTAATATATATTTTGCATAACGTTAAGATCATATTGATATTGATAAGGTTAGATTAAAAAAAGTACTTTTAAATATCATATTTAAAAGGTCAGATTTTTGTCCCTGACCTATTGGTTTGATTTCTACAAATCACTATATATATATATATATATATATATTTCTGAGAGATTACTTTCACTCACTTTTTTCTCTACAATTGCTAGTCTTCACTCTAAAAATTAGTACTGAATCTTTAAAAGAAAGATATACTTGAAATGTATGTATGTGTGTGTATTGAATGTTTTTTGCAGTATTAGCGTCAATTAGTTAAAAATTTGTATCCTTAAGGGGGTTGGCATAACAACAAAGGAGAGATGGTAGGCAGTTAGTCTCTATTTTAAATTCATGATGTACTGCAGAAAAAGAGATACTGATATGCAAGTTGAAGTTTAGTAGGGACATCATTATAAGACATTAAAAGTGGACTTAGTGCCATGAGGAAATAGGGAAAAGGTGGATGCTTTGGCTTTCTTGTCGAGTGATAAGATAAAATACTTCTCATGTTCACCAAATACAGATTGATTAACAATTTCTAAAACTTACTTTTCGCTTTCCAAGTTTATAATGGATCTGGTGTTCCGCCATAAAATGCCAAGGAACAAGCGATCCACATTAGTGTATTCTTGGAAGGGGAATCACATGTCCTCTCTAAAATACAACAATTGCAAACAACCAAACTCAAATCAAGCATCCTCTAAAGCAGGGCAGAGCCATAAATTTTTTATGAGGTGGGGTGAATCAAAGTTTCTAAATTTTGACTAAGGCCAAAGTATTATTTTTCAAAATTTTTATATATAACAAGAGAAATTTTTTAAAATTTACATGTAAACTTTTTTTTTTTTTTTTGAGGTGAGACTATGGCTCATGCGGGCCCCACCCCTACTCTAAAGGAAGATGCTTAAACCATTCAAAATGTTCAATTATTCATTCTAAGGGACAAGAAAGGGTCAGGAAGACTTACCAGCACATTATTTTTTAAAAATTTATGAAAACCCCACCAAACATTAGTTGCTTATATTTTTCATTTTGAGGATCAAAGCTAACTTGAAGATAGGACTTGATTATCTCCCAACTTTCATTTTTTAAATAGGTTGGACATGCTGGGCTTTAGTTGACCTGATCCCACCAAACCACTTCAACTGCAGACAGCAGGGTCTGTCAAGATTAATGCACATTATTCATGCTCATAATGGTCACTGTCTATTCTCAAAATATAAAAAAGAAACAATTTGATGTCTTTCAATCAACAATGGAGTAAAAAAAAACAAAAACAAAAGGGCCTATTATTACTTTGTGCAAATTTTAAGTAAAAAGTAAGTTAATCCATAGACACAAATATCAGTTTTGCAGTTTTGGAAAAAATAGGAACATACGTTAAATTTTTATCAAATTTAAAACCTTAAAAATTAGAAAAAAAAAGAATGAGAAACTAATAAGACAACATCAAGAAATAAGTAGGTAAACAACAAATAAAAATTAGAAAATGGAAACAAGTATTTTGACATAAAGAAACGTGAAAGACACCCAAAAGGGAAAAACATGAAAAAGTGTTTTTTTTTCACATTTTTTTTTAAAAAAAACAACAACTCTTGGCCGTTTTATTCAGCTGACGTATTTTTGTGATTTTAACATGTTTTTTAAAACATGTTTTTTTGTGACTATGATTAGATCCCTACATCACGCTATCTTTCAAATCATTATAACCTTGGAGGCGAATTTAATGAACAGGGCTGATAAAAATGAGAAAACATTCAAATGTTTGATCATTTGGATATTTTGTTGTTGAAGGAACATTTGGATATATTCAAATGTTTGTTCATTTGGATATTCTATAAAATTGGGCAGTTTGATATGGAACATAATCACATCTAGGGATGTCAATGGATCCGACTTGAATCACTTTCCCATAGTTGATTTATTGGATGCTCACATAGCTGGATTTGAATATGAATGAAGAAAATCTATTATATGAATCTGATTTTTAAATCTACAATTTGAACCAAATCTGATCTTTAAATACATAAACAGATTCGAACTATATGGTAATATGTTCAGAACCAACTTTCAAATGTATGGGCAATGGATGTATTTATTTAAAAGTGAATCCTAATCTGAACCTGAATTCACTGGGATCTTTGTTTTAAACCAAATCCAACCAAATGTTTAAATTGGAGTCCAGTTGGATTTCTTAATCGGATGTTAAATTTTTCTCGACATCAAGACCAGTTATATAATCAAAGCTCCATTTCTCCTTATATGGGATGTTTGATGGACATGAAACAATGTTCAAACTACACTGCATGAAGTAAATTTTCACTCAATTGTACACCACCATGTCCTAATTATCTAACACTGGTCAAAGTCTTTTTGAAAGTTTTCATTTGTGCTATATCCTTAATTTATAAAATTTCAGGGAAAAAAAATCATATCCAAAAGGTCAGACAAAAGTAGGAATGTCAATGGATTAGATTCAAATCAGATGTTCTCCTAATCATTTTTTTTTTGTATATTTATATGTTCGGATTCAAGTTTGGATGAAAAAAAGGTCATATCTGAATCCAGATCCAAAATCTATTTTCACAATCCAAATCTGATCCATATTTGATTTTTACATTCACATCCAAATTCGAATTTTGAGCCAAATCTGACCAAGTTTCAAAATGAAAGGGTGTTTAGATACATGACATTTATTTAAAACTAAATCGGATCTAAAGCTAAATTCTATCGGTATTTATGTATGTATGAATCTGATTGGATATCATTCCAAATCAGATCTGATTTCTTAATTGGATATATATATCTCGGTATCTGACTTCAATGATTTGGTCAGGTATCCGAACCAAATCAGAAACATCCTTAAGAAAAAGGACACATAATACTCATTTCAGGATATCAAATGGCCACTAAAGAGAGAGTTTCATTCAAGTTGACATCCTAATTGCTCAGGATCTCAAATATTTTTTAATTAATGTTTAATTATTTAAAAAATGGTTTTTAAATATTTATTTACTAATTGAAAACTGAGTTTCAGTCGACTGACTCGTTGGCTAGCTTCATTCTATTCCAAAAGCGACTCTGATAAACATTGGATCAAATCGTTTGGAAGTTGCCGTTTTTTTTTTTTTTTTCAAATACTATGAAAGGGAAGAGCATATAAATCCAATCTCGATCATCTTATCATACAACTAGAGTCTGTTGAGAGAGAGAGAGATTCATTAACAAAATGACTTTACGGCCAGCATGGTTTGGTCAACCACCAAATAAATCTTTTGTCATATTCTAAATAATTATCTTATGATTTATGTAAGCTTTCGAAGTTTTTCCCAACTAACCAAATGTATGTGCAATAAGGAATGCAATTATATATCCGTGCGGGTATGTGCGATGGGCGTGAGAATTAAACAGGGAAGACTGCAAAAAAGGGAAACCGGAGAAGATTGCAAAAAAAGAGAAACCAAAGTGAGAAGAAAGTCATATGGGGATGAAAAATATACACGACATTAGGAAAATATCTAGAGCACTATGTTATACACGACATTAGGAAAATATCTAGAGCACTGTATGTTATACACGACATTAGGAAAATATCTAGAGAACTGTATGTAATCCTGACAAAAAGAATCCTAAAATACTTTGGTGGTCATGTACCACACACACTCTTATCTTCCCTCAAAGGCTACTACAATGGAGGTCGCCTCCAGGAAATAACTGGAGACTCTTTTAGAGCCAGCTGCAACCAATCATCTTGATCATCCAAAATAGGGTCATCTTCAGCAGGCTTCAATGGTGACCGCAATGATGGGGAGTCACCCCACCACTCAAGCTTCATTTCCGGCAAATATTTCCTTTCGGGACTACTCTGGAAAATTCGTAAATCAAAATCAGCCTGAAAGTTCATGGAATCATAGATAGACCAAGTAATCATAGAACTGAATGCCAATAAACAGGCTTTGTTAAGAGAAGAAAAAAATGACAAAAAGACAAGAAAAAAATTTTGCAAGACAGGATTCAATAGCAAGCAGTCAAAATAATACATATCCAAAGAGGAGGTAGCCCTAAGTTCAAGTCCCATAGTGACTTTATTATAAGAAATGGTCAGTTGCAGGTCATTTTCAAGAGGTGATTTCTCAGAGTATATAATATGCTCATGCTATGGTTGTCCAAAATAATACTTAATACTTCTTGTACTTTTTTCATACCTCATTTTGATATAAGTCAGGCCAAGGTATGTGCAAACGAGGCTTGAAGGATGATACCACTTCCTGTACTTTCTTTTCAACATCTAAGACCAAGACCAAGCCTGAGCAATCAGAAAAAATGCACCAAATGGAAGATAAAAGATTAATGCAGTTTTGGTTGCTGCTCTACCTTTCTCTCTCATTTTCTTCTGATAGTGCTCCATATCTGTTCCTGTAAAGTGGAAGCATTCTGTCGGTTCATTCAGAAAATTGCTTTTGCCTTTTTTGTTAACGACTACTGCCTTGGAAGTTTTTCTCTTTGGCTGATTTGTCTTTGAAGCATGTGTGGTCAAAGATTTGCCCACATTTGTGAGATCTGACAAGGGCTTTCGCACTACTTGGCCACTCTTTTGACGTGTTTTAGTTGATAACATTTGATTGGCACCTAAAAGAAAATTGTTCACTTTAAATTTGATATCGTTTTCACCAATGAAAGTAAGTGAATAAGATGAAATGTACTGTACACAAGCTTTAACTTGAACTGAGCTCGTGAAGTCATGCCTTTGATATGAAGCTCTGAGTTCTGATCTTGAACTTGAACTGGAACACGACTAGCCATTTTTCTCTGAAAATATCCAAGTTACAAAAAACATGAGAAGGTAACTAATACACGCAGACCATGCTGGAAGAATCTAGAACATGCAATTTGTTTTCCAATATGATATTCATCAAACTGAAAAAAGGAACTCTTTAGCTGTCAGATTATCAATTTTATTCCACCCTATGATTATGAAGAAAAAATTTATATAATTTTTTCTAATGATGCAGTTTAATTTCAATCTGAAATGTTCAAAACAAGTTGGACAGAAACCCTTTGGTTCTCAAGTTCTTTATTAGTTCCATTTTAAGACTGAATGATAAATGACCAAATAAAGAATGATGCCAATGGCTTCAATTTTATGCAGTGCGGAAGTTGCATCATTCTAGGGGTTCCTTTTACCAGCGATTTGGCATATGACATAAATCTTACTTTTGGCATTCACAAGTTGAAACAGTGACTAGTGAAAAAATGTGATCCAATTCCTCATAACAGGATCAAGATTTTGTGTGAAACTTTCATTATTTTGTACAAGCAAAATAATTAAAATTTGTAAATTTCCAAGGCTATCCATATCAAGATTCAAGCATATGACATTTCAAACAAAAGGCACTGAAATAATTCAAGTAGCAAAAACATAGAAACAATGAAACGGTTAGCTGCTTGTGTTAAAAGCAAACAACAGATCTTCATTTGAATGGCTTTTGCAGATGATGGTGGCAGTAGAAAATACATAAAAATAACCACAAAGAAAACAATATTTTCAATTTAAGGATTTTTTTATTATAATCCAATGTCCCACGCCATGTTATGCAAAATTCAAGATGAGGAGAATTGAGGATGTAAGCGTCACAAAGAAAGCCAAAAGTTCCAAGCTAGGACATGCAGCAGGTAAAACGGAGGGAATCATCGTAACATTAAGAAAGTCGACAAAAAGCTTACCCAGAAAACTCTCGACTTTCACTTTAAGGAATCAAATAATAAGATGATGTTTTGCCAATATATCCTGCAAGTACTAGAAAAGATTAGCATTTCCAGCTAGAAAAAGCCAAATATGATGTTATATTATAATAGAAACCGTACTCATGTACAACCAATTGAAGCATGTGAGCCTTTAATGCTTATTTGTAATAACCAAAGAAATCCCACCAGAACAGCAACAAATAACAATTGAATTTATACACTTCGCTGATATGAGATGGTTAACTGCAACGACATCATTGAGCACTAGTAAATAGTCAAGGTAAACTGCAGATAAAACTGCAATTCCACTTGAAAGATGACTCTGTTATCAATTATCATCCCCATGATACATTGAAGTACTTCTCAGTTATGATTCATGTATCCAATGCAGGTTTCTGCCAGACTTCTGGAGCTGAGGGTGAAAATAATACATATCTTTGTACGATGTCAACTAGTGCAAAACCTCTCTTTGTAGCTAAACTGTTGTAAAAATGGCAGTGCGCGCTTGGATTTTCTTGTGTTCTTCGTTAAAGCATAAATTTCTTGCATTATCAAGCACGCAAAGGCGTCCGGAATGTTCTCATTACATCGTCCGAATATTAATTCTCAAATGGGCCACATTTCGATGTTCCAAGGCTTTGATGCCAGAGCAATATGAAACAAAAAAGTAAGAAGGGTCAGATTAACCATTCTTGGATCTGTATCACTTCAAGAAACAGATCTCTTACACCAAACTTCATATTGATCCATGCAACAACCAATGCCCTGACGATCGCATCTGCCATCTAAGGAACTTGATACTGGCCGTTCAACATAGGTGCTCATGTGAGGTTCTGTGATTGAAAGCCCAGACTCATGCTATCGGCCACATGAAACAGAGAAGAGGACTGAACATAATCATCTGAGCTAGAAGGGAACAGATGGCATGGCAACACAGTCCCTATTTGTGACAAAAGAGATCAGTTTTTCAATCGATGAACTCAACATAACCTCAGGCCAGTATATTACGCCAGATTACCCATGTTAGACTCAATGGTACTGACAGACAACGAGAAGATGGCCCTGACCTCCATACCCACTCCCAGCCCTAAAAATTAACAAACCATTGTTTTGTTATTATTTAACTTAGTTTTGGCTTCTTTATGCTGTGGTTGTTAGGAAGGGAGCTAGGTTTCTGGGTAAGCTTTCGTGGATATGGGGAAAATGTTTTAGGCTTTCACGGGGCTCTCTCGTTCGTTTTGTGGGGTAGATGGAGGAGAAGCAGTTGGGTTTCAAGGCACCACTTCTTTATGTGAGGAGTCATGCCGCTGCCCTTGCGTCTGCTTCTGCTTCTGTGTTGCGTGCATCAGATAGGAAATGGAGGACAGGGGCAGCGAACGTGAGTAACTAGTCGCCGCGCGTCTATAAGACTGAGTTCAAGTCCGGGCCGGTGAGGAACCCAGGCGCTTCCCCGTTTGCCTGGGAGCAGATCCCCAGTAGGCCCAAAGCTGGCTCGTTATTTGGCTCTAGCTCGCCGAGAGGCCGGCGACGGCACCGAGGTTGCCGCCTGGTAAGCTGAGTCCCAAAAGGGAGAATGTGAAGAGTGCGGAGCATAAAGATTCTCCGGCACCTGTGCGGAGACTGCCGCCTGGTAAGGTGGTTGATTCTAGGAAAGAAATTGTGAAGAGAGAGGAGGACGAGGCCATGAGGGTCGTCAAATTGGGAAAGTGGGGAGGGTTGCCAAACGACCGTACCGTGCAATCAATGCGGCCGGTCGGAGGAGGACATGATTCCGTGCCGGATTCTTCCGCCAAGTCCCATGGTGGTTACGGCTGAAAGGAGGACAGGAAAAAAATGGATGGCGACGATTGTGATGCCTTCTCGGATGCAGCAGAGACTCCATTATTTGGAATGTATCATTCTAAAATTAGAGAATCGAAACCCTAAAATCTGGAGGCGGATCTTCGTTGTTGAGGAACTGAAAGGCAAAGAATAAAAGAATCCCATAGATTGGTCATTTCAAGAACTTAAAGTGAAGAAATTACCTGATTTGGGGAGCGCGCTTGAAACGAGATGCGCAGAAACAATACAGGAAGAAGATGCAGAGGTGGAAGAAGACGAAGATCGACTCACGAATATAGTTGGGAAAAAGAGAAGCAGGCGATAACGGCTCAACAAGAAGGAGTCTTTGGGGCCTCCAACGGTCACTTCCCCTTTCATTTAAAACCATCTCCTAGAAAAAGGCGCTCAAAACTTAATGTATTTACAAGGACCCGCTTATCGTTTCACAAATTTGTTTTAACCACACTTTTAGTTACCAGTTTCTATTAACGTATCTATCTAATAGAAAGGCCCCTTTGATGCACAAAAAAAAAAAAATACCATACATTTTTCAACGAATTCAGAAAAACTTCCCCCTCCTCTTCAAAAAAATCGGACTTCTCTTGATTTTTTTTTTTATGAAAAAACCTTCCTTCTTACATCTTCTGTACATTGAACTGGTCAGTGTTCATAAGTTTTATTTTTTTAAACCCTAAACGGTAGGGCTTACATGGGTCCTGCCCCCACTCAAAAAATATATTATTGTAAAAAAAATTTACATATAAATTTTAAAAAAATTCATTTGTCCTATATAAAAATTTTGAAAAATAAAATTTCGGCCTTCGTCAAAATTTAAAAACTTTAATTCGTCCTCTTCATGAAAAATTCTTGCTCCGGCCCTGTATAAAACCACCCAGATCCAACGTAACCTTAAACCCTTGAGGCAACAGACTGTTGAAAACACAAAAGCTTAAACATGATCCAATGGGCTATTAAGGTGCTCATAGATGAATATGATTTACCGAGGAACAATCTCCAATATGATTTAGAACTTAAAACAAATAAAAGAAACCAAATCTTTTGTCTTTTAAAACAAAAGTAATATAAACTTGAGAATTACTGTAAAGCGATAACAACCTCAAATTCATACCATTTGCCTGACTACTAAATTACACTCAAAAGAAAGAATTTATCCTCAGTTAAAAATAGATCCAAAAGTGAGGTTTTTTTTTTTACTCTAACTTGCATGGAGAAAATAGCGATATTATTTTCTTCCAGCACCGTCATCATAAAAGGGAAAGGAGGAGATGATCACTTAAGGGATAGTAAGCCTGGGCATCGAGCCGGGCCGCTGGTGCCCAACTCTAGCCTAGAAAAAAAGGGCACCGGGATGACTCAAAATATTATCGGGCCGGCCCGAATGGGCCCGAAATAGTCTTTTAATACATATTTAATTATTTTTTATATATAACCATAATAATTTATTATGGTTTTTAATATTTATATATTATTTTATATTTAAAATATATATTTTATAATTTAATCGACCCTGGCCTGTGCCAGGCTCGGGTCAAGGTTTCGAGTGTTGGGTTGGCCCGACCCCTATTTCTTATCGGGTCTACCCCCGATGCCCAGACTTAGGTGATAGTATTGCGTAGTAGATTTATTTTTTGATAAAAAAGGATTTGCACTACTTAGATTTGGATATTGGATCCAAACATAATCCAAGTATAGGCACCTCCCATTTGGATCTTTTTTACTCTTTTCTTGATCTCATGCACTTTATTTGATCTTGAGGTTCAAAACTATCATCCTAATATTGATTGAAGTGAATTATCATCTTATTAGTTGTTTCATGAAAAGTTGAGGACAACACCCCTTAGACTAACCACACTTGGCATGAAATTTTTATCTGTTTTAAAAAATAAAAACTTGAGGACAACATACCTTAGAGTAAACATTACTTGGCATGATAATAATTACGTGGATTTAAAATAATAATAATGCATAGAATCGTTCAATGGAAAAATTAATTGATCGATCCATGTCTTCTCAACAACCTTTTGATGAATAAATATATGAAACCACAATTTATTATATATTTTTGAAAATTTTAACTTGGCAAATGTAAAAATTCTGAAAATTGTTATTCGGCCTTTGTACAAATTTTAAAAATACTATTTGCTTTCCCAAAAAAAATTTATGGCTCCGCCCCTTGGTGTCTAGCATATTATATATTATCTGATGACTACAGCTTACATCTTCAATCATTTATATCAACTTCCTCAGAATTGGAAGTAAATGAGTATCTCATTGTTTTTATTATTGAGAGTAAGAAAATAACCCAATTATTTTTATTATGACCTTTATGAGTGTGTGTGCGTATGTATATATATATATATATATATATATAAGAGATTTGTCCATGACAAAAAATTTGGTGCCATACCAGCCGTTTAGTGTCATTTATTATGAATATAATATTAACTTACAAAAATAATTAACTTAATATATGTTTCTTATCAATTTATTTTTGATATTGTATCTGTAAGGTTAGATTGCAAAAGATATACCTTTTAAGCAGTCTGGTTTTTGTCCTGACTTAGTGGTTTGAGACTTACCATCTCTCTTTTTTTTCATCCTTTTCCATCTTGTTCTTACAGGAAGGTAATTTTTCTTCTTTTCTCATGTTTTTGTGCTTTGCATTTTTTTCTCATTCGATCTACTTAAAAAAAGCCAATTCAGTTTGAAAGCAGATTTCACTAACGCTTTGACCACAGTTAAGTGTGTTCTTAGTCAAGGAGGACAACAGATTCAAATTGGATATACTCTTAACTGAATCCACTTTTTCGAATGTTCATATGTTCGGATTCGAATTCGGATTCAAATACGAACGAATAAAAGTCGTGTCTGAATTTGAAATCCGATTTCATTGAATCCGATATGTGTTCGATTTTTACACTCACATCTGAATCCGAATTTTGAACCAAATCTGTCAATTCTCAAAATGTAAAAGATGTAGGATATTTGCTTAAAACTAAATCTGATTATATATATATATATCTGAATTCGATCAGGTGTCATTTCTTAAATATGAATCCGATCTAATTTTTTAATTGGATATGAATTTTTTTCACATCTGATTTTTTCATAACTGTTTAATAGAATATCATATTCAAATAAGATACATTGACATCTCTACACTTAGTTCCTCTCGAGGCCAACGCGAGCTTACCAACGTGAATGATGCTTTGAAAAGGACAAATACATCGTTTTCGGCCTATACTTATCACTACACATCTTCATATGGGGTTCGCATCGCTTTATTTTTTTATTTTTTGAAAAAATTAAAAATAATTTAAACTATTTTAAATTAATAAAATAAAAATAAAAAAAGGACAATAAAAGGACTAATTAAGGGGGCTGCTTCGTATATGCAAAGTACTTATATGGTGGCGACATTGCCCATCTCTATCAAATAATGAAAGAAAGAGCCACCTACCAACCTTGCCTATCGCTCTCTTAATTTCTGCACATAAAAGCTGTTCATTCATGGCGTCAGCTCTCGACTTTTGCTCTTTAATATTTGCTGAGAAGAAGAATCTTTGCATAAAATATGTGCATGAGTTTCGTGGGTATAAACTTCATTAAATTCAGTTGACTACGGGCACGTCTTCTCAGTGCAGACGTCCACACGTAATTAGAAAAGAAGAAAAATATTAGTACTATAACAATCTAACGATGAATGAATCATACAAGTGAATCTCACGATTCAGTGAATTCTTAGGTTCAGCTGAATCGGCAAGAGATACTAACTATATATCATTGTCATATAAAATGCGTATTATTCGTATAATACTTAGAGAAAATAAGTCAGTTGTATAAAACGGTAATTAAATGTGTCTTTTTAAAAAACATCAAAAAATAAAAAAACGTAAAAAAACACGTATTGTTCATGTCTTTTTTATATTTTTTTATTAATTTTTATTTTTTATAATTTTCAGAATTTATTAAACGTTTTAAATTTAAAAAAATTTGCAAAGATTTTTTTAGAGATATTCTTGAGATATACAACTTTTCGGTATTATAGTTGAGAAATTCCTCATCATATAATACTTGTATACAATATATGTGACAATGCTATAAATATATATATATATATAAAGCTAATTAAAATAAAAAGGAATTAAAAAGTGTTAAGAATTTATAAATAGCACTCGAATCTAATCAATTTTAGCACTGATTTCATCCGGATCCTGATAGCACTAGCACTGAAGAAGGTGTTTCAACTTTCCTTTGGGTATACGAATGTCAATGAATCAAATTCATATCTGATATACATTTAAGTGTATTCACTTTTTTAGATATTCACATGTTTGGGTTTGAATATAAACCAAAAAAGTTATATATGACTCTGAAATCTGACTTCACAAATGTTTTACGTTTACATTGTAACCAAATCGAATCCAATCGATTTTCAAAATGTAAGAGCATAAGATATTTATTGAAAACTAAATTTGATATGAATGCAGATGTCACTCAAATGTCATTTCTTAAATTTGAATTTGATCTAATTTTTTAATTAGATTTTTTTTTTCATTTTAAATTTTTTCGAAACAGTTCGATGGGATATTTATAAGTTTACAATTATTGGAAAAAATCTAGTTGGTACACACTGAACGAGCATCCTGAACCAGGAATTGGGATTGATGAGTTTTCATCAAGAAAGTTGCGCCACATGATGCAGGGTTCGCCGGCCATGTCATGTTGCTGTCTCCATGGTCTGGGCGAGATAATTCACTGGCAGGGATCGGATTGTATCTAATGGCTGAGGCCGATGGCCTGACCCACGGCCATGGATGATCCAAGGAGACGGGTCCATGCGTCGAAAATGATGAGAGAATTTCTCTGTGGGCGTTTGGTAAAATCACATTGCTCTGGAAAAATGGAGCCTGGTGATATCAAAAGGCTCACAGATTACTCATTTTGTAAGTCATGGGGAAGAAGCACTGCCCCAGAACAGCGCCTCCCCATGTGGCCCATCCGCCCTTCATCATCACCCTCTCTCTCTAAATTGGTTTTAAGCAGTTTCAGCCATGGACATTTACTTCAAACTCTCTCTCTCTAGCCAAGAGTCTTCTGCTTCCCTGATACTCTGTGTAGTCCCAGAGTCTTGAAGGGCCTCATCACAGAGCAGTCTGAGAGTCATGTCTCTCTCCTTGTCTTTCATCCCTCACTTTCTCTTTGTGGCTTACTCTTAACAAGCTTCGTCCTCTTGTGCTTTCTTTTTCGTTCTTGAGGTGCATCTCTCTGTCTGTGTTTCGCTACATGGGTGATGGGGAAATCAGCAGAGCACCGCCACCTGAGTCACTCCTCCTCTGCTTCCTCCTCTACCTCCCAGGACTTCGAGTTCACGGTGTCTCTCTCCCCTGTGGTGAAGAAGACCTCCCCTAGCCTCTGCCCTGCTGATGATCTCTTCTTCAAGGGCCAACTCCTCCCTCTCCACCTCCCACCTCGCCTCCATGCCATTCAGACCCTTATCACCCCGTCGAATGCAGCAGCTCCACCTCCGCCGTCACCACCAACCACGAAGACGACAACCACCCGGTCCTTTTCGCGATCGTCAGGTTCCAACTTCCCCATTCCACCGCCGCCGGCGCTAACGCATTCCGCGGCGGTCGAATCTAGTGGATGGAGTTCCGAGGCCACGAGCTCCCGCGACTCCAACAGCAGCTCCTGCGACTCCTCCCGTCGCCCCAGCTCCGCCACCACCGACGACGATGACCCCTCCCACCCGACCACCCACAAGAAATTTCGCCACTTCGCCCGCTTCCCCCACAAAAAGCAACCACCACTTCCCCCAATTAGCGCGCCGCCGCTGCCGCTGCCGCCACCCCCAGCAGCAGCGGCGCAACAGAAACCCCAACCAAAGGCTACACTTTCGTCCATCTTCATCACCAAGAGCAAGAAAATGAGCAAATCGGCAAAGCAAGTCTTCCAGAAATACCTCAACAAGATGAAGCCCCTGTACGATAAGATCTCCCATCACAGGATCGAAGATCGATTCGTGAAGGGAAGAGACAGTTGCAGCAGCGGCATTAGCTACCACAGCGTTGGGAGCCACAGCTTCCATGGCCACACCCACTCTTTCTCCGGCAATCTCAGGTCCAGCAAGAGGAAGGGGAGAGGAGGCGGCCACGCTTACGCGGGCAGCTGCCCTTCTTCCATGAGGTCGTCACCGAGCCACAGTGGGGTTCTGAGCTATGGGGAGTTCTCGTCTTACTCCATGGACAGCAGCAGCATGCAGGAGTTGCATAGCGCTATACAGGGGGCAATTGCTCATTGTAAGAGTTCTGTTGGTGCAAATGATGGTCATGGTGAGTATGACACTGTTATCACCCTCTGAGAGTCTCAAGCTCTTGTTCTGTGTCCTTGCCCTCCTTGGACTAAAAAACTGTTCTTCCTTTGGGGAGGAGCCAAGGTTAATTAAGGTTATTTACATTTCAAGGTGTTGTTGTTGATGCTGTTGTTATCTTTGTCAGTTGTCAGATGGATCTGCATAGCTATGTTCATAATATGATACAGCTTCTTCTATCAAATCTCAGAGCTCTCTCTGTGAAAGATAATGGTGATTTCAATTGTTGTATGTATCTTATTCTTATCCATCTTTCTATCTGTCTTTGAACGTGTGATTTCAAATGTGAAGGGACAATATCTTTACGGATGATCTGCTAGAATTCAGTATTCAAAATGTTGTCATCTTTGAGATGAAATCCAATGGCTTGCTTACTAATGGTTGGTTTATAGGGGCTCCATTTTTGGCAGTAGCAGGCTTCAGCTCTTTTGGACTTTTGAGGGAGAGAGAGAGAGAGAAATTCCTGTAGGCTGCCAGTAGAGAGGTCCACATTGGGAATTGTGACTATAGTTCACTTGTCTGCTTCCTTTTCTATACGGCAACCCTTCACAAAATCAAAAGAAAACGTCTCTCTCTGTCTGGTGAAGCAAGCAGCAAGCCTCCCAGTCACCTCAAACATGTCCACAGTCCCCAACTGCTTGGGTTCATAATTCCCCTGATGATTGTCCTGCAGTAGGTAACTCAGACTCACGCCTATGGAATCCAATGATCCTGTTTCTCATGATTGGTTGTAAAAGGAGGCTTTCTTTGGCATTCATTTTTTTCATGAAGTGATATTAAGGGAACCTCTGACCTTCTTAAACTTTAGAAAACGTGGAATCAAGAGGTTAGGATATTTGCTTTTTCTGTTCTGTTCATCAAAGTTTATTGGGGCATTTAACAATAAGCCTGCAACTGTTAAGTGAAAAAGAAGCCATGGGTCCCTTTCACTTTCTAAATCAAAAATCTGAAAGGCAGAAGTGAGAGAGGTTGCTGCAGGCTAATAATTAATGTGATTACGTGAATCGTGTGATCTTCATAAATTGGAAGCTCCTCTCAGTTTTCAGGTGAGATTCACAAGGCTCTTGCTGCAATTACATGAGCTAACTTGTGATTCTACACCTTTTTAGCCCAAATGGTATGTACCAACCTTGATTCTACACCTTTCTTAGCCCAATTGATGTGCACCAACCTTGTCTTCTCCTTCTCAGATTCATGATCTGTGCAGAGGATTGGCCTGAAATGGATTATGGCCTAGGCTAGTGTTTGGCCCCTGTTTTCTCAAATCTGCGGAAAGATATTAATGGAATCAAAAGCGTGTTAAATTTCATTCCCTTTCACAAGATGACAGAGAGTTTGACTACCTCGTATGTTAGATCAATGGATTTGAAGTGACATTCGCAAAAAAATCGGCAATAAAGTTCATGGTTCATTAGGTTTTTCATTTTGCTTTGTGTTGACAAGTCTGATCTAAGACATGAGGAGATGAGGTTCGATCTGAAATCTATGGATCTCAAAGTGTGTTTGTTTGTTTCACCATGGATCTGAGATCACTACAGCATATTTAAGGTTTGCACCCCCACCCCTATCTAAAAAAAAAAAAAACTCATCTTAAATCCATAGTTTTTTACATGTAACATGAATTTAAAATCTAGGTTAATGAGATCTTTAGTTTAAAGAAACTGTGAATTTTCCAAAACGGCGTCATTAAGGGGCGGAGCCAGGTTTTTTTTTAGGGTCGGGCCAAACTGTCCACGGGTCGAACTAAGAGGAGCGACGGGTAGGGCCAAACTAAAAAAAGTTAACTTTTTCAATATATAAAAAAAAAATTCCTGCACTCACCCGGGCCATGGCCCGAGCGGCCTCCCCCCTCCCTCCGCCACTTGCGCCATTCAATGCAGCCCTCAGATTTAAGATTCGGGGTTATCAAACGCAACCTCAAATTCTAATGGTTTAGATTAAAGTCAAAAAGTAATCAAAAAACCAAATCTCACTGTTTGTGTTCAAGAGCATTCATGGTCATATTGAGTGTGCAAGTTTGAAGAAGGCATGCCATTTATGAACACAATATTAAGTTCATTCATAGACGCCAACATTGAATTAAGCTCATTTTGTATTGTGGGCATACTCTAAAATCATCGTGTGATTACGTAAGTTTTCCTTTGGAACTCTCAAGAAAAAGAAGTTCAGGTTTTGATGAAACATCAAAAACAAGATCAAGTCTTGACTTTTTTCATGTTCATGGAAAGAAAGAATCAATGCTAAGAGCAAATACAAAATTACGAAATTAAATAAAAGCCCTTGCAGTCAAAATTTATGCGTGTTTTCCTTTCTTTGACGCAAAAATTAACCAAATTCATACTTTATCTGAATGAAAACCACAAGTTGGATCACTATCATAAACCAGCTATCATCTTAGCCAAGGGGACCATCCGCGTAAGAGTATGAAGACATTCTTAGGTTGTTGTTACATAGTGGATCCATCACTATCAAAAGCAAGTGGGATCCACAAACTATGCCGGACTTCAGATCCAGCTCAGGTCCAACCAAGAACATGTTTGTCATTTACACAATCCAATGGCCAGCCGAAATATGACATAAAATTCAATAACTATTTGATTATTTCGTCAGTAAATTTCTCAAACTAGAAGTGCTAATGATTTTGGCTGTTCCTTCTACAGATCCAAGTTCGGTGGATCACCACTATGATTCTTACCCTTCCCCTTCCTCCCTCCAATTATGCTTGTCTTCAGGGCCCTGAGCTTCATCGAAACTTAGGTGAGACAATAGCGTAGTCGCATGTGGGCTTGTGCGGCAGTTGCCCACACCAGTTTCTTAAAATTCTTTTATTTTTAAATGGCATCTTTAAATATTTTCTTATATATATATATAGACACACACAATTACCCTCTCTATCATATATAAATATTTTTAAACAAGTGCCTCTCCAGCCAATTTTATTGACTCGACATTGAGGTTGCGTATGGTACACCCTTTAACTTAGTCATGAAATCACACATTTTAGAGTTCAGAAAAGTAGAAAAGTAGTAACTTCAGGAACCAAATTTGTAATGTGCCTACTACATTACATTCCCGACCAACTATGGTATGACCCTTAAGACAGACCATATAAACAAAACAAAAATTCTATGCTGGTTTTTTTATAAGAATCTGCATAATTCTTAGATGAGTTTGGATTGGATCCAACTCATCTTATTGGATCTTGGTAGCATCTATCTAAATCCAACGTTGTCAGAATTGGCCGGAGTAGGCGGTAATGGGCCACGTGCCCTTTTATAATTAATTTTCAAAAACTTTAAGATTTTTTTTTTGAAAAATCACGATTTTAATGTTTTTGCCAATGACATTTTGCCGAATTCAATCACGACAATCACGGGCCGAAGTTCACGAAAAGTTTCAATTAGATCTACCAAGATCGCGATTTTTTGTTTGTAGTGCAATTCGTTGAACTTCTGCGATCCTTCTCGCCCGCAAGAGTACACATTCCTGCAAATCCCCATCCGTTTAATTGATGTGAGGACACTACAAGTTAAACCACTAAAATCTATCTTTTTACATTTTTGAAAACTTTTTACACAACTGAGACCAAGGTTTTTTTTTATTGTATGAACAAATGGATTAAGTTTTTAATTTTTTTTTCTTTGGTTTTGTTCTTTTATAGTTTAAGTGGTTAACTAAAAGACAAAAAAAAAATTAAGCATGTATTTGGCACTCTTTCAAAATTTGAGCATGTTTTTTTGTAAATTTTTTTTTCTGGCCTGAGTCGAAGGTGGTATACCTGTCAATTAAAGTGCCGTTTATCCACAATTCAGATAAATAGCGCCCACAAGAATTGAACTGAACACACAGCTTCCGATCGATGTATCATCTTCTGTCGAAGGAGTAAAAAGAAAAAAAAAAGAAAGAAAATGTTGTTTTATGAATCTCAAGAACTGCCCAAAAGGGACTATCAGATGCTTCCTTCTGAGACAAAAATGATTTTCAATTCTTTTAATGATCATTGATCACTAATTTCGCTGCCCTATGACCTTTAGTAGCCTTGACCATTTCAAAGAAGAAAAGGATAAACATTTCTTCTTAAAAGTTGAGAACTAAAAATGTTAAACAGTTCTTAGAAAGTAGATAATCAACAAATCACAAAGCAAAACCTCATATCAACATTTTTTAAGTACAAAATCTTTAACCCTATTTAATTATGTGCATGGACCCAGTGGGTCCATTTTGGAAAAGGAACCCTAAGGTTGCGTTTGATTATTGTGGATCTGAGATCCGCGGTAATCTCAGATCACTGCAGATTTACAGTCCGCGGTTCTCAAATCTGACCAACCCTGTCCGA
This sequence comes from Nymphaea colorata, assembly GCF_008831285.2. Taxonomy (NCBI): domain Eukaryota; kingdom Viridiplantae; phylum Streptophyta; class Magnoliopsida; order Nymphaeales; family Nymphaeaceae; genus Nymphaea; species Nymphaea colorata. The sequence goes on along the minus strand of NC_045139.1, from coordinate 35,706,192 downwards.
TTTCAAATCGACACTTTTTACATTAAAGCATGAGATTTAAAATCCATGTTTGGGGTAGAAGCTGAAATCCACACTTTGATACAACTATGGATTTCAGCCATCACAGATTTGAGATTCCCTCAGATCTGAGATCCGTGGGGAATCAAACAAGGGTGTGATCGATCAAACCTCGGACATTAGATCCGAAGTGATCAACGATTTTAGGATCCTAGATTTGGGGATTTTAGATCTTTGATTTCTAACGATGGTACAGAAGATAATATTTGAAAGATCCAATGTTTATATCATAGATTTTAAAACTTAAAACTCATAAATATCTAGTCAAGTCAGACTTGGCTCATTTGGACTTGAGATCCATGGATTTAAGACATAATTGTAGCCTTAAATCTACGATTAAAACCACTACAGTTGAGATATTTTGTTAGATGACCCACCATAAAACCCTTAAGGATTACCCCCCACGGGGCCAGGGGCCGAGGGAAGGGGGAGGGGTGGCGGCAGGGGGGGCAAGTTTAAAAATTTATGTAAATATAAAAAAATTAGTTATATATATATATATATATATTAAAAACTTTTATTTCGACTCTTTTAAAATTTTGAAACTATAGTTTGACCCCTGCAACAAAAAATTGGTAGCTCCGCCCCTCATTACCGGAGATATTGGCTTATGTCAATTTTTACAATAAACTTAGTGCCTCTGAGATTTGAATCAACAACTGCTGCGGTTCGTTCAATCAGGTGCACCACCACACTTCATGGTCAACGCTAGGCTCTTTATTACAAATTTATAGTTTATTAGAAGAACTATATATATGTAAGGAGGAATTAAAATCAGCCGACTCACAAATATTATCAAATGACACGAAATTTGAAAACCATTGCTAAAAACACTATGCAGCCTAAGCAATAGCAACTCTTTATGGTTATATAATAGCGCTTTATAATGTTTTTAATGGCACATTTAGCTATGATTTGTAAATATTTGGTCTCCCAGTCGACATATTTCTATTTTCCTATATTTAAGATGAACAGCACGTTAAGTCAAACTCTTGGAACTTGATTAAATGCCTCGTAAATAAACTTTTAAGCCCAACTAATGATCATCGATGAACGTGATCGAGCCTAGTGTTCGTCACTGAGGATGCTTGGAGTAGGGTTTTAGTTTCCAGAGGCTTGATCACTGGGTTTTTAGGGAGCTGGGTCACGCCTAGGTCAACTTTCTTCTCGTCAAAATTTTCGAATTTATGAAAGAATGCCTGGTGAACTGCAGCGGACATGATTGGACCCATCAGAGAGATACGTAGACAGACGGTAAGAGAATTTTTCAATCAGAGGCCAATCTTTTTTCTCTAATTCAGATAATGAGCCTCATTTTTTCTAAATTATCTGATTGGTCCGGCGGTAGTTCTGTTGAACATAATCAAGTAGATGCATGAAAATTTTCATTGAGGGCAGCTTGCCTCTTTTATCTCCATAAGTGGCCTCTTGTCAACAAAGGGAGGAGAGGGAACGGGGCGGGAGGGAAGAATTTCTTATAAAGGGTTGAATTGTAGTTTCATAATTTTTAAGAATATAATTTTTCAAAATTTTCTCAAATATTTAGAAAATAAAATTTTTTATTTTAAATTTTAAAATTTTAGTTTAACGTATATAAAAAATCTAAAAAGTTATATTTGAATCCGTATTAAGAATTTGAAACTATAGTACAAAATTTTATAGTTTTGCCTTCTCCCCTCATCAAAAGGTTTTGACAACGAGATTTAGCTTTGCCTTCTCCCCAGCCAATTGAAAGAAAAAAAATTATATTAAAAAGTAAAAAATTTTAATTGTTTAGATTTGGATTCGTTCCTTCTAGATTCAGAGGTTGGATTGTTCGGCATGCCCCTTTAAAAAATACTACCTCCGCCCCGATTTTAAGGTCTATCTTTGTTCTACTAAAATGTTAAAATAAAACTACTTTTCTCAATTTTTTCATCTTTTACGTTTTTCATCAAAATTGTCAACTAAGAACTTCAAATGAACTTTCCTTACCATAAAAAGTAGAAAATTTTAGCTGCAAACTTTTTTTGAATATTACCTTCAGTGAGTGGATTATGTTCTTATCGTAAAGTAAAACTCGCTTCAGGCTTTAATTCGACAGTTTTATTTAGAAGAGGCTATATATATATATATATAAACAAGGGACGATGTATTTATGAGTTGGTAATGGCCAAAATATCTCCATTAATTAAATTCATAACATGGAAAGCTTCTTCCTTACGAATTTTATTGGAATTATCAAGGGCTATGTTTATTTTTTGAAAATAAAAAAATATTTGGTAAAACAAAAAAAAATATTTGATAAAACGATAAGAACGCAATCTAGGTGGTTGAAATGTGACTGTGGGCCGTTTTCATACGGATCATTTTAAAAAGCTGACAGGACAAGGGATCAGGTCCGGGTGCATTGGACCTGACAGTGCTTCGTGAACGGCCTGATTCCATGTCAGGTTAGCGGCGGACGGAAGTGGGTCCGAACCCATCTCCAAATTTAAAATAACTGGTGCCGGACCGTCATCTGTGTCTGCCGTTTCTAATGCTGGATCAGCCCATGTCTAGGTTCGAGATATCTGGACCCCAACGGTCCAATTCCTGATAAAATAATAAATTTTGCAAAAATAATTTTATCATTGAAAATTTGCAGATCACGTTTACTAAAATGTATATACTCTTTAGAGTATTTGTTAGATTTGAATTTGCTAAAATGTATATGCTCTTTAGAGTATTAGTTAGATTTGAATTTGCTAAAATGTATATGCTCTTTAGAGTATTAGTTAGATTTGAATTTGATAAATGGATATACTCTTTAGAGTATATGTTAGATTTGAATTTGAATATTCCGATTCATACTCGGTTAACAGCACCAAGTTTGTCTAAGAAGACCATTAATCTAAAGTAATAGTCACAGAAAATGCGTTTTTTTGAAAAAAAACTCGAAAAACATGCGATAAATTAAATGCCCATTTAAAACTTAAAAAAGCGTTTTTTTTAACTTTAAAAGCAAAAAAATGTGTTTTTAACCCGTTTTTAAACGTATTTTTCCCGTTTTTTTTTTTGCTTTTTTGAACGGAATCAATTGTAATTGATAAAAACATTATTATATTTATTTTTGAAAAATATAAATGGAAAATATCTGAATAATAATAAAAAGCTCTAAAAATTTTAAAAATAATACAAAAGGAATAGTATATAAGACGTCACGCGTTTGCGTCAGTTAATATTGTGGTCCGAACAACCAGAAAACCCCTCGTTGAGACTCAAAGGTACACTAAAATTTAAAGTTCAAATTTGAACATTTGAAAAAACTCGCCTTATCATGGTTGAAGAGCCCATTCACGTTATGGCCGACGATGAGGACCGTTAGTTAAATCTCACACTCTCTCTCTCCAAATCCATTCTTCAACCAACTTAAGAAACAACATGATAAAACTTCAATCAGATTTAGTTTTAAACAAATATCAATCCTGCATCCAATGCCCTTACATTTTGAAAATAAGTTAGATTCAGTTTTAAATTCAGATTTAGAATTAGATGTAAAGGTAAAAGTCCGGTTGAGATTATGAAATCAGTTTTCGAATTCACATTTGGATATAATTTCTTTTCGTTTATATTTGAATTCAAATTTGAATCAGAATATATGAATATCCAAAAAAAACAGGTATAGTTAAGAATATATCAAATTCAAATCTGATTCATTGACATCCGATTTATATATCATAAGAATTCCACCAATTACTGGCACTAAAGAAATGTTATTAAAGCGGTGTGAAATGTTAGCAAAAGCTTTACTGCGGCGACTTTTTGGTGTGGCTAAGAATGCCACTGAAGGGTCATACCACTAATAATTTCCTGACAAAATGTGAATGTGCCAGTGAAGATGCGCCATTAGTGGCGCAAGAAAGCATACGAAAAAGCATCAGAAGGCCGGTCGACCATCAATAATGCTATGCAAATAGTGCCACTGATGACCTAATACGCCGATTATTTAGTGGCACGACAGCAGAACCGCAGCAATTGCTAGAGGTTGACGGAACCATAAGTGATGCGCTGGTGCATACACCACTGAAAGCGTCATCACTGAAATCTATTCTGACATCTGACCAAACAGCTTAACATCTCGGATCAAATTTGTATTTGAAAAATGACATCCAACTGGATCCACACATGGATTTAAGTAAAGATAGGATTGGATTTGGATAATGATTCAGATTCAGATGCATTTTTGAGTAAATATCCTATTATTGTAATACAGTTTAGAATCAAGTTAAAAGTTGGATTCAGATCCGGCCGGGAATTCAAAAGTTGAATTGAATTGAGATCGAATGGGGAATGTGAATTCAGATTAAACATGGTATAGGTTTTTCTCTATTCGTATTTGAATGCCAAGTCCAATATGAATATGTGAACATTCTCAAAAGTGGATTTAATAAAGAATACATCTTATTAGAATCCAATTACTCACATTCTTGTGACCTTTCTAGACATTTTCAACTTCAAATGGGCTTAGAACTTTCACCTGAAATCTAGAGATTTTTTAGTGGAAGTTGCCAGGGTAAAAAGTACGGGCAGGATAAAAAAATTTTCATGAGGGGGGCCAAATTAAAGTTTTTAAAATTTGACTAGAGTCGAAATATCATTTTTCAAAATTTTTATGTGGAACAAGTGAAATTTTTTAAAATTTACATGTAAGTTTCTTTTTTTTTTTTTTTAAATTGAGGTGTGGCAGGGCCCATGCGAGCCCTACCTTTTCTCCGCCCCTAGTAAAAAGTCACCCCCCCTGGGCAAATTTCAGCCGGCACTAGGGCTTCTGACTTTACACAATCGTTACATAGACATCGTAGAGACTATAAACTGTGGTATAGAACGGGGCGTATCCCCACTAAGCTCAATTTAAAGCATTGAATTTACATGTGGGAGTCCCACGAGACCTGGGTTGCCGTCCCAAGGCCAATTGAAAATTTGTAAATTATATAACTAGAGCCTCATGGCAAAAAATTTCTGGCATATACCAGTGAAACTTTCATTATGAAGCTTCCTCTCCAAATTAGGGTGTGCGATTAATCAAACAGTGCCTTAATTCTAGCTTTACGACCAATGATTCAATTTTACACATCATACTTAATGGAAAGAGACATACTCAGGCCACGAGTTTGGCATAGGTAGCAGGTCAACTGCTAGTAGGCGGCCGGTCATCGGTTCAAGTTCCACAAGGACGAGATAGTTAGTTCCAAAAACAAATGTGCAATAACTATCCTCGAAGTAAGTGAACGATGACTCTAGTTATGTAGAGTCATCTGACCATCTAACCAAGGCTGTTCATCTAAAGCAGATGGATGGTTGAGAGAAAAACAAAAAAAAAAAGAAGATGGAAACTAATATTAGATGGAAAAAATACCCATCACCTTTTTCTCTTTTTTTTTTTCTTAATCATTCATCATGTTGGATCAACAGTGCAAATTAGACGATTGGGTGAGTTACTTAGTACGTATGGTTTTTGTTTTCACTTGGTTTTGATTAGGGATGGTAATATATCCAAATTGGATTGGATATCTGATTGAACCATTCTGAAAAAATCAGATGTGAAAAACTATTTAATATCCATTTAAGAAATAAGATCAGATTCAGATTAGGATAAGATTTAGGATATGACATTCAATCAAATTTGGATTTTCATCTAGGTATACATAAATATCCGATCGGATTCAGATTGGATTTAGTTTTAAATAAATATCCTATATTTAATGCCCTAATTACATTTTGAAAGAAAGTTGGATTCAATTTAGTTTCGGAAACCATTCCTTTTACCGGCTCAAATTTTTAATGTAGGAAAATTTTAAATTTAAATGTGGAAGAAGGGGATTCAAATGGCTTACAGGTGCTTCACTTGAAGAAAGCATTCTACATCCTTCCTTTAAATGTAAATTGGCTCCTAATATGGGGATTATTTAGTGGCAAGTTTCGAGGAAGGAAAATTATGACGTTCGGGATCGGGCTGGCCCAAGCCTTGCTCGAGCCCAGCTGACCCAGGTCGAATACACAGCCTGATACCCACCCTTATTTTAAGGGTGGTTGGCAAATGAACCTTTCTTACTGTAACATTCAGAATTTGGTAGGTTAGGACCAGAGGCAAAGGCAGGTGTGGGCAATTGTCCATACAGACCGACCGTGAAAAGCTTATTATTTTTATATTAATATTTTTGAGCATTTTTTCTCATTTACACACACATATATATAAGGGACAACAACTGGATCAATTAAAATTAATTATTGAAGTTTTTTTTTTTGGCAGTATAAGTTCATGGATATGATCGAGCGATTTGGTGAGAAACATAGGTTAAATTAGTTATTCTTTTACGTTGTTTAATAATTGAAAAAATGAACTGCTCTTATAAAAGTGATTTTTCTGATATTTTTTCCCAGTTTTCTCACCCACTTCTTCTCTTGTCGTACTATTCTTTTTTTTTCTCATTTTTCTGTTTTGACTGTTGGTATTAAAAATTTCTTTGACACCAAGCGAAATTTTATATTGTATGTATAATTGACCAACAATATCACTTGAAATTATATTGCCATAAGTTACCAAAAAATTTCAAACTTCGTTTAAGAGTGACTCTAGACTCAAATTTTGTCACGTTAAATGACCTGTCCACATCACAGTTCTAAGTTTAAATAACCCAAAAATTTAAAAATATATAAATACTTTCTATACATGAGCAGTATATGTGTGTGTGCATGTAGGAAAACAAAATCCTAATGATATCTTTTATAGTTAACTAATTAACCATAATGATAAGGCATTATGTACATAGACCCGAGATATAGAATTGTATTGGAATTTGAGTGAGTGTGGTGTATCCACCGTTTGCCGTCTAAAATAGTAACGCCCATGAGAATCCGATGACAAATATTTGCTCATCAATAATATCAGCAGAAAAACTATAATTAAGAAGCTCAGTGGTTCTAAAGTAGTATGAGTTATTAATGCTTCATAAATGGATGGGATTATGGCTAGGGATCAGAATGGTTTAGATTCAGCCGTTACTAAATTCTACTAATCGAATTTTATGTAATAGATTTGGATTTGCACTAGGATTTGACCCGTTTTAGACTGAATTTGGATGCCAGTAACATAAGATCTGATATTTATATGTTATCCCATCAGAGCTCCATTGGATCCCAGCTCGATATGCCGATTTGATTGCTAAACTGCCACAGAATCCAGATCCAATCAACAATCACATCCAATTCTTTCTCAGATCTGGCGAAACATATTTGGAATCGGTTCACTAATCAGACATGAACCAGCTATTCTCTTACTGGCATTCAAGTGGAAGTTCAATTCGGGTGTGCTGCCTCAAAAAAGAAAATTATATAATTTATATGTAAATTTTATAATATTTCACTTGTTCTATATAAAAATTTTGAAAAATAATATTTAAGATCTAGTCAAAATTTAAAAACTTTAATAAGCAACTTTAATTGGGCCCACTTCATGAAAAATTTATGACTGTCTATTAGTGCTTGTGTTACACTGTCCTTTCAACTAAGGAAAGTCCAGCAATCCATCCATTACCATAAGATGAAGATGTACACAAATATTTTTGGGTAGAGCAATTGAAGAAAGTAGAAAGCCTCGCATGCAGAGAATCGCACAGGAAGATTCCGGCAGTGCAGTTTTTTGGGTAGAGCAATTCGTGTTTTCATATTGTTATTTGGACTATATATGGCTGTAACGATATTGCAGGCTTCATGGTGAGATCAATCAGTTACAAGAGATCTGTATGAATACAGTTACAAGATATTTGCTACACAGACAGTAACAGAGAGACAATTCCTGACAACTGCTGGCTGGACATGTGAGATTCATTAGGATCCTTGTGACTCTTTATCCTTGACATAACTGAGGGTGTGTATATGATAACGAGATTATTTTTCTTTTTCTTTTTTTTTTTCTACAATGTGCAGGAAAGCTTGGCTTTACTAGTCATCACTCTGAAAATTTTTCTTGAAACGTCATATCGTTTGACAAAGCAAGTCATTTGATTTGGCCAAAATTTCGGATCCAACTTGTCAGGTTGGACTGTTTTCTGCAAAGCGTTGCAGAGAAAAGCTCACCTGACTCTTTGGAAGGCCAGCAATTGCCCTCTTGATGAATCTATAAACGCGCCTCTTCCAGCCACAGCTAAATTTCTAGGAGCATGGTGACAGTGTTTCCAATTGCAATTTCGGTATGTGAAGAGCTGCGAAATTCATCAAAGATATTAACGCGCCTCCGTTTTGCCTCCAAGAAATGTCTAATTATCGAGGTAAAGTCTGGGTGGTGTTTGATTGCCTCGTATCTGATCTGACCTTAGATACTCACACTTTTGAAGTGCAATGGCTTAAGATCAATCCTTCCCATCAGATCTTACAATAAACTTACTGTATAAAATAGAATAACGGAGATCGCAAGGTATAGGTACTGATATGTAAGATCATGAGTTTGATAAATTATGGATTGTAGTGTTGCTCCATCGTCACATGTAGTTAAATAGGATGATCTCGTGGAAAGAACTCTAAATCGATAAAGTTGGAAGGACATAATGAGCCATGCAAGAAACAGGTAGTAATTCATGCATAGATTTTCCATATTGATTGACTCAAAAACGGGGTTACATTATGCGTTTATTTCAGCAGTTTGTATTCCTTCTACTGCTCTACATTCGCTGCCTGCCAGGAGTGCTTCATCCGAGCACAGCCTTCAGACTCTGTTCCCTGAACTTAACCTTAATTGATTCGAACTCCTACCTAAGCAGGTAAGCCAAGAATCTCCATGAACCTGAAACGAAACGTTTGATACTTCTCAATCACCATATCTGTGCTTCTTCCAATCTTTGAGAGGTGCAGCCAACGCCAAAATTGCCGACATCTTGCAAGAAAGGCTTGGGGAAATCTTGCAAATTTATGTATATCCAACACAGTTGAGATCAGTAGATGACTCCCCAGAGCTTAGATATAGAAATGGAGTAGAGTTTGATGCTTCTTCTCAATAATTATAGAGGTACACGTCCAAGGCACGGTGGAAGAGAATCTTCCATCTTCTACTGCGCTGCCATTTAAGCTAACTGCTACCTTTTTGCAGCGATGTTAACAGGAATTTTGCAGATTCGAGCAACCCCAATGAACTAAAGGCCGGAAAACACCACTAGCCTAAGGTTCCTGATGCTAAAAGCCCTAAACCATGGTTGGTTAAAACATATATTTGTAGGTATGTACACGTTCGGGTGTGAATTTTACGAAAGATGCTAACTGCATAGCCTGATGGTACAAGCTACAGCTTGTGCCCAAAACTTGAGCCTAGCTTTGACATCCTCCGGGCGATCTCCTGAAAAAAAAATGCAAAATTATCAAGAAGAAGATTAAGACGAAGAAAACATGACACAGTGAAACCAGATACCAACTTCCAAGACGGAAGAGGAACAAGATTGTTTTAGTAAACTCTTGCCATATCATGAGCAAGTAATATCTTCCAAAGAACCCGACTTTTTCTTGTGCAAATCAGTAGAAATGGTAGCGGGTTTTTTTACGTCTGAGGAAGTGTAAATGTGTGATCTTAGGAGAAGAGTCGAATTTAGCTTTGGTAGCTTCAATCATAACCAAGACAGTCTTTTAAGGGGAAAACTAAGAAAAAAACAGGAAGCAAGATCATGATTCTTTTTGTTACAAACAAGCGTTTAAGTGGTAAGAAAACAAAAAGAGCTCATGGCTTCCAACAGCAATTTTTTTGGTGTTCTACGATTAATGATTAGACATTTGCAATTCAAGGAAAAGATCGTGTAAAAAGAAAACATAAGTTGCAAATAAGCAAAACAACCGAAACTGTTGCTTCAGCAAAACCTTACCAATGAACAACTTAAATGCGCCAACTAATTCCTTTCTAGTTTATAAACTGCATCTTTATCTTCAAAACTAAAACTGAAATTTTACCCGTCAAAATTTCCATTTTCATAAAGAAGAACTTAGAGGACATCTTGAAAATCCGTATCCTTTTTGGACAATCTTATGAAAGAGAACACATATTTCCTGTTGCAGTAACAGAACAAATCATACAAACCAAACACTAATAACGTAGGATTTCCAAGGAAAACAAATGAACACACCAGGGCTGGAGATCCTCCAATGAGCGATGGGGCTGCCGACCGCGGAGCCTGCATCGGAGGACGCTGCTGAGGAAGAGCCCGAGGAGGAAGGCTGCTTCTGTTCATCTAAGAACCGTTGGCTCATGGAGTAGCAGAGCTCCAAAGCAGGGAGGGTGTTGCAGAGCTCCGGTATCTCCTCGTAGCTGAACCCGAAGCCCAAGTCCAAGCAGCCCTTCAGTTCATGAAGGTCAACATCCGTGAGGCTCTTCGTCCTCCTAAACTCCTTAATCCCGACTACCCCATGTTTCTCCTCCTCCTCCTCCTCCTCTTCTTCCTCATCCTCCTCCCTCCCCTCCACATGCCCTTCAAGAGAAACCTTGTCCCTCTTCCTCCGCCACCATTTCCCCTTCTTCCTGGAACCTCTCCTGCTCTCTCCCTCCCATTTTCCCGACACGGGCACCTGTGATTCTTGAGTTGCGACACCCCCATGATCTTCCTCCGACGACTCCTTCGCTGAAACTCGCGAAACGACAGGCTCGGAGAAACCCATTTCTGTCTCTCTCTCCACCCCACTCTGCAACGCGCGTTTTAAAGAGGCCCCATCACGGCATTATCTGCGTGGAGATGGAGTGCATAGTGATGCATAGCATCATCCATCATGTCATGTCGCTTCACGCATGCATGGCATGCACATGCATGATCCTCCATGGCCTCGTTGAGATCGCATCCATGACGTGGCTGCCAGGGAGACGGAAGGACGCGTTTTCCGTCATCATCGTCTTGTGGGTCCCGCACAAATGTCAGGGGCGTCGGTCCCACAGCAGTCGGATTCGTTATTTTTTTAAAAAACCTGCTGACGTGGAGTCCAGAGGCAGTGGGGCAGGGCTGTGGTCCCAGCAGACGTGGACGGTAGGGCCCGCACTTAATCAATGATGAGGAAACGAGCATTATGACCCATGTGAGGGATAGTGGGACCCACTTGGTGGCTCACGTGGTCGGTTGGATAACGACTCCCGCAAGGGGTTCCGGATCTCGCTTCGAGGTGGATCTGGATTCTTCGAGAGCCGAGGTTTGGATCTAGTTCGCTTGTTGGTAAGTGGTTTCGGTTCGGATATGGGTTGATCAATTACATGGTCTTATTTTGGATCTGGGTCGGATCACCAACCTCCGCATCCCAGTGCCAATTATAGCTCGCGGGACCCACGGGTGGTTGGAGGCAGGACCTGTCATATTGGACCGGGGCTCGATGGTCACCCACTCCAATAATTGCCTCAAGTAAGTGCTTTGGAAAAACATTTACTTTTCCAAATTATTTCGAAAATATAATATTTTTTAACTTTGAAATCGTTGATCGTCGGCGATGATATAGGACCAAAAAAAGATATTTTTTTTAAATTAATAAACTATTTAGTAAGTTAATCTGTAACAATATATTTAAGGAAATCTCTTAATTATGTGAGGGAAACCGAAAAAAGACACGTAGGTGGAAAGGCACATTTTTTGAGAAATTTTGGTATTTTTTAGGAGGACAGATTATCGTGCATTTATTTATTCACGTATTTATTTAAGGATATCAAGCGGCCACATCAGTTTAACTGGACGGGGCAGAAATGGAATAAGATTTTTTTTAATTAAAGGGATTTGGTGGATCCCGAAAGTCGGGCCTCCCTTTTTGTTTTTCTTGTGATAGCGAGAGTGCCGGCAAATTTCTTCCTCTCTCTCTGGCTTCTAATCTTGCCGTTTGTCTTTAGCCTTACCAAATGGATTTGCATTCTCTTTCTCGTTCCTGAACATAAAAACTGTTTTTCCTTTAATAAAACAAAGATAAAATAATTCATAATTTGTTAGTTGGGATGAGTTTTAGAAACTAAAGAGAATCACACTCTTGATTTGAGAATCTTATAAAATCTTATCTACATCGATCTTTTACGTGTATTTTCACTTAAGGCACACCGGCATACTATAAAAAGTTAGCGGGGATGTTAAAAATCAAAAGTTCCACGGTTGGACAGTTAATAAAGTGGGGTGGGGACTAGCTGAATCAAAAGAATCAAGTTTTTGGGAATCATCCCAACATCTAATCAGAATCGCATGATCAACCGTGACATATGGTTAAAAAAAACAAGTGATGAACATTTTCTTCATATAGCATTAGTTCAATGTGTTTTTGGTTGGATAGTTGAATGATTCTAAATAGTTAGTGTCATATATATATATATATATATATATATATATATATATATATATATATATATATATATATATATAGAGAGAGAGAGAGAAAAAAAGAGACAGAGAGAGTACTGAATTTAAAAATTAGAAACCCATTGATGAAAATACCACAAACTGTTGCCAAAAGCATCATGAGTTTTTGTTCCACTCTAACAATAGCTAATGCACTTATGGCAACTGTTTTTAACGATGGACGTCAAGTGGACTCTGAGCCAAGTGAAGTTGAGTTCAGTTACCTCGACAGTTACGTGTTGAGCTTGAGCTCGACTCGATTAAGGTTCGACAAACTTGTAAACTCGTTTGAATATATCGACTTGATTAAGGCTTGACAAACTCGATTAAGGCTCAACAAATTCGTAAACTCGTTTGAATATATCGACTTGATTAAGACTTGACAAACTCAATTATGGGTCGAGCTCGACTCGACAGTTACATGTTAAGCTCGAACTCAACTCGATTATTTGAACAAGTCTACTCATGAACTCGAGCTCGACTCGTTAAGCAGATGACTCTGCTCGAACTCGTTCACGAGCTGAGCTCTAATGTATCCGCAGTTCATTGGGATTATATCGGAAGCAGCCGCAACGACTGGAAACTACCAGAAAAGAACTTTTGATAATGAAGGTAAGAGTTAGAAAGCTCTAGAAGCAAACTTTTGATGCAAACTTTTGATGCAATAATAATCACCAAACCAATCATATGAATCCCGTGGCCATGACGAAATGTGAACATAGTAAAGATGAACTTCTGACGTTTATAAGGGCTGATGGATAATGGGAAAATTTTCACTTTTAACCTTACTTTTCTACCAAATTTCTAAAATAGTAATGACCTTTTATGATTTTTCTATAAAGCACACACTTTTTTCCGGAAACTGTTAAAGCAAGGATAAAGAGTGAGTTTTTAATGTAACTTGAAAATCATAATTGGTTGCTAAAACCATAGTCACAAAAAATATGTTTTTTTTGAAAAAAATGCAAAAAATTACGATAAATTAAATGGTCGTTTAAAATTAAAAAAAACACATTTTTTAAAAAAGATGTTAAAAACATTTTTAACGAGTTTTCTTCATGTTTTTTTTTATTTTTTTAATGTCAAACAGTTTTTTTTCATTTTCTATTTTCTACTTGTTGCATATATACTTATTTTTTTGATGTTTGTGTTATTAGTTTCTCACTTATTTTATTTTTCTCATCTTTTTAGTTTTTTTTAAATTTTTTAAAAATTTACTATATTTTTTCCTTTTTTTCAAGATCGCCATATTATGCCGACAAAAACTACCCCATTTAAAACTCCAAATAGTTATTTGTGACTATGGCTAAAAGGATAATGATTTGATCTAGTACTAGTGATAGAGGTTAATTAATATTAAAAAATTGCAGTTAATTAACTTCAAACCCTAATTTAATAGTTTGTATGAGGAGGAAACAACACACTTATTAAGAAAATAATAAAAGGTGGTTTCTTTTTCTCAAATTGTATGTAAAGAGTAGGCACCAAATGAAAGTTTCCCTACACGGAGGTTAGCGCTTCTTAAGAAAATTATAAAGGGTAGTACTCTTTTTTGAAATTATAGGTAAAAATGGGCGCCAAATGAAAGTTTCCCTCATTCACAGGAGAGGGAGAGAGAAAGAGAAAGAATCACATGAATCATGCTGACCCACAGTCTACATTTCCTTTTCACTACTTTTTTTCTCCTTTAGGCAAATTGAAAACAGAAAACTTCTTCAAGACTTAATCGGAAATTTTGAATCTTCCAGACTTAACAGGAGAATTGATCTTTAATTGGATCCAAATTCTCAAATTTTTGCTACTGTTGATTCCACTGCTTTTTGTTCATTAAATTGCTCGTGGGGAATTAGGAAGGTTCATGATGTGATAAGCAAAACCACCAAGTTGCATTCAAGGTAAATTGCAACACATACAAGTGGCGGTGCTACGTTGTACCTGGTGTGGGCAATTGCCCACACCAACCGATGAAATTTACTTTGTTTATACATAGAAACTTCATTCACATGTTTACCACATTTGTCACAGAATTTACTTGAGTTGCATGGTCTGCAAGAGTTGCTAAACAAAGCTCACAGATTTTATGGATTTGGTTGCCCAATTGTAGGAAGGTTAATCTTTAGTTTCTTATTTAGAAATACCATGCACATCTGGCAGACATTTTTGAGCTTTCAAAGTTATCATCTCCAGCATATTTTCATATGTGCTAAGAACAACCAGGATTTTTTTTCAAGGGCAGGCCAAACAGTCCATCGAACTTATCCGGATAGGACCAAACTAAATCCGAATATAAAAAAATACATTACCCAATCAAAAATTTTTAAGTTTTATAATGTAATTTTTTTTTTAAAGTAGTGTAGCTTTACTTTTTCCTTCCACAAACAATAAAATATAATTTTTTTTGGGCCCGATAGTTCAATTATCATTTAGTCTTCTTCTCTTACATATTCCCTCAAATTTATCATTAATCTTAACTGCTAGTTTCCAACTCTACACAGTAATGCAATCTCATCAACATTCATTTGCTTTGAGAATCTTCTTCTTCTTCTTTGTGATAAATGTTTTCTGTGGCCAACATGATCAATGTAATTCGAAGATTGGAGACATTTTTCTTTTCTTATGGAGGAGGAAGATGGCTTAAAAGAAGGCTGTACTTAAAATTTTGAAGGAAGAGTCTCAAGAATCACCCCGCTATCCAAATCAGACAATCTGTCATCTAGTGCTGAAAAGGCAAAAAGGAAAGGAGATTCCTTGTGTGCATGTGAGTGGGTTTCAATGCAGTGAGTGTTTGATTCTCATATTTCATATCCAATCTCAAATTTGAGGTGATTTGTCATCTTAGAATCTTGAATCTTAAGATTTCAAATCCACAATCCTTGGCAAAAACAATAGATTTTTTGTTGGGAGGATGTGGGCATCGCACACCATTGATTTGCAATAATCGTACGGGTATTATACAGCTGACTATGTTTTGGGATATTGTACGTGTCTGTTTTCAATAAGACGCGTTTTTTGTGACAGTAACGTTCAGCGACAAAGAATAGGGATGCACTGAAATCTTGGACTAGTAAATAGGAATTCATGCATGGGAGCACCTGTTTTTGTTCTATATGTGTCATGTACTTACATAAGATGCACTTAATGACATAGATGATGTCCAAGTAAATAGTCCCTCTTAATTGGGAGTGATTGTGTTTCCCAAGATGCAGTGAAATCCATTCATTAAGGATGCAATTATTACAAATCAATGTGTGTGATGCCCACATCCTCCCAACAAAAAAAGAAAATCTAAAACTTTTGCCCAAGATTGTGGATTTGAAATCCTAAGATTTATGATTCTAAAATATCAAATCACCCCACATTTGAGATTGAAAATGAGATATGAGAATCAAACACCCACTGTGTTGAAACGCACTTGCATGGGCACAAAGAATTTCCTTTTCTTTTCACCTTTTTAACACTTGACGACACCTTATCAGCCTAACCAACTAGGTCATTCACTTGGTTGAGGCAAACAAAGTAAATTTGTAATAAATCATGCAATACAATACTGTGTTGCATGATGTCCCAAAAATTTTATGACATACTATTTTTGTGGAAGGATAAACTAAAGGGGCATACATTCCAATGCTTACTACGTGTTGCAGTCATATTCAATGCACTTGAATCAAACGGCACAAATAATCACCTACATATTGATTTAATATATAGATGGTATCTAGTTTAAAATTTTTTCCAAAGCTTAAAAATGACATGACTAGAAAAGGGAAAAGGAAACTTGCCCAGAAAGCTCATGGAATAAGAATATCAAACTTTAAGCAAAATATAGAAGAGAGAGAGAGAGAGAAAAAAGGAGAAAAACAATTCAGAACATACCAAAAGGTTGGTGCACCACGACATTTAAACAACTTATGCAAGACAATTAGAAGAAGAGCTCATTGTATTATGTAAAAAAGACCTACAGGCTTGTATTTTATAAGTTAATTTAATTTCATACATTATAAAACAAAACATGCATTTGAGGAAAATGCTGGGTAGGTAAGAGGACATTACTTCATTTCTCTATTTGTCTTCATGGTCATTGTCTATCGTACAAATGCATGACATGTTTTTTGCAACTGATTGGCTAAATCTTTGAACCTTACAAAAATTTGGTGATATAACCTTATCTTGCCTATCAATTCTTTCTAGAATAAAAGAGAATGACATTAAGAACGGCTATTTGAAAGAAAATTAACTTTCTTCTTTGCATTTTCCTGCTTGATTATCAAGGTCTTCCATTTTCCTTATTTTCTGTAAATGTTTCCATAAATCCAATCCAAAATTGAGGTAAATTTATAGAACTCTTAAATAAGTATCTCATAAATCTGAAAATGAGACGAGGGGAGCATGAGAGGTGCAGGGCTCCCCGCTACTAGAGACATGGTTGCATAATTTTGAGGTAGATTCATGAAACGCCCACATGATGTTCCTAATGTTGAACGACTCTTTAGTCTACCAATCATTGTCCCGAGTCACTGTACTAAACACCCTAGGGCACAAACAGTAAACTTTTCACAGGATCATGTACACATGAAAAAAAGTAAAGATTTACACCATCTTGTTTTCTAGCACCAAAAGAAAGAATAGACACTAGAGTGCGGTTGATGTTTCAAGTGGTCGGCTTATTAAGCCTCCAAAGTGGCATTATCTGTAACGCCCCAAATGTTTAGTCCCGTATTGAAAATTATGAGGAATCTTCAAGGGTTTATAAAGTGGATCATTACCATAAATGGCTGTCTTGGTTTCTAGCCTTTTGGGGTTGAATCCAAAACTGCTAGGGGACGGGTTTGGATCCGCTAGACCAGGGGCCCAAGCCCAAGAGTAGGTTGTGTTATTACAGTGGTATTCAGAGCTGGTTCAACACTCGAACCTGTGGTCCCACACGCACGAGCGCGTGTGCCTTAAAGGGGCTAGATTATTACACCTCAAAAGTTTAGTTCCGATTGTAAGAGATCTTCAAGGGTTTATAAAAGAATGGTCATTAATGAGATGATTGTCCTAGTTCCTAGCCTTTTTGAAGTTGGAGCCAAAACTGTTAAGGAAAGGTTGGGATCCATCGAACCAGGGGCCCGAGCTCAGGAGTGGTTCAAGTTGTTACGTTATCGAGGTTTTTTGCCTTTTTAAAAAAAGACCGCTTTTTCGTGTTTTTAAAAAATGATTTTTTTTTGCATTTCCATTTTTATCTATATAGGGGCTTCATTTTTAAAATATGCTTCCATGTACAGACATATTTACCCATGCTCACAGACACATGTAGGCAGTTGACAAGGTGTAGCATATAAATGTGGTGCATATAAAAACCAATCAATAAAGCCAAGATACTTGTGTATTAAAAGTGACATGAAACTTCCCCTTGTCATGGCAGTTGGGTAGGCACCTTCTAAGTGATAAATGAGGTTGTTCGCATTAAATGTTGAATGAAGTGGCTTTATTCACAATGGCACCCCCTTTTCTCTTTCTTATTTTCATTTTACTTTTGAAAAAATAACAAAAAAGCATTTAAACGTTAAACAAATGGTAAATCGCTATTCAACCCTTAACCACTCAACTTTTAAAGAGCCTTTTCTTGACAGAAAATGTTGATTCTTAATGTAAAATAACAGAATTGCGCTTATTGAAGACAAAAATATATTTAGAATGACAGCTTCTTGAGAATTTGATCTCTGGAAAGTTGAAAAGCTGAACGCTTATTTGATTGTTTTAAAGGATAATCGTTGATTTGCTATTTGCTTAAATAATAGGAGCCTTTGTGTAAATTTTATATTTCTTCGACGAGTGAATATTATGCATGCAGGCTTGTGTGATTGTCATTGGCTTATTCTAATACGAGGTCTTCATTGATTTCCATTGCCATTTCAAGATGCCGATGATGGAAGGCAGAATCCGGGACATTTGGTCCCCCAACATGATATGATATTGATATGTTTTCGAGGAGAATTTGACCTATGTTGATCAAAACTTCGAAAATATCTATCGCTTGATGCGTAAATAAATAGTACAAATTTTAATATTCTATGCGATTTAGTTACATCGAGCAATAAATTATGCGACTTAGATGTTTTTTTCTTGAATAAGAAATGAAATTCTCCGCGACATTATGAAGGAAATGGAAGCACCTGTTACATTAATCAAAGATGTTGCTCAAACAAAGAATCATCATAGTAATCGTAATGGTTTGTATGCGTAGGAGAGAAGTCATTGTATAGGCTTATTGTAGGGGGAATATATATATATATATATATATATATATATATATATATATATATATATATATATATATATATATATGATTAAGAAATCGAATCAGTTTCTAATTTTTGAAAACTGACATTCAATCGAATTTAGATTCGCTTGAATAAATACCCAGTTGGATTTGGATTCAAATTTGGATATCATTCAGTTTCAAATAAAATATTTATGCATTTTAAAAGGTTGTCCTTAAGATATTATACTATGGTTCGATTTCGGTTCTTTATTTAAAATGTCAGATTCGGATGCAGAAATGAAAATAAAAGTCAGATTCAAATCAGATTTGGATTGAGATATGGCTACTTTTTTGTTCGTATTCGAATTCGAGTTTAGTGCAATTGTGAGGGGTCTGGTGTAAAATTTATTTATTTTGTAGGACTTCTTTTGGAAAACCCTTGATACAAGAGGTGTCTTTCAGCAAAGTCACACCCTACCAATCCCTTAGAATTTGATTCCTTCCGATCTTAAATTCGTGGATCGGATTTAATGCCAAGGACACATTAATTTCAACCAACCATTTTAACGAACAAACTGTGGATTTCAAAACTATGGGTTTAAGATTTTGGTTTAAGTTGATATTCACAGAATTCAAGATGCAAAATATATGCTCTGTTCCACTGAAAACACTTAAAGTTTGATGGGGTTTGTTCGAGCTTAATATATTTAGTTTGGATCAGACATTCGATCCAACCGATTTGAAAAGTCTGATATAGAAAAGAAAATATCCAATTAAGAAATCACATTCGAATTTAAGAAATGACATCCGATCATTTTCATATTCAGATATACAAAAGTATCCTATCGGGTTCGGATACAGATTTGGAACAAATTTGTTTTTAAACAAATATCTTATGTGTGATTCTCTTACATTTTGAAAATCGGTTCAAAATTCTGATTCAAATATGTATACAAAAATCAAATTTGGATTGTAAAATTCAATTTTGATTTATCTGGATTCGGATGTGATTTTTTTTTAATGATTTTCGACTCCAAATACATGAATAACCGAAAAAATGAATATGGAATCTAATCTGTTGGCATTCTTATATACACTCTAGCTAGGTAGAATAGTTAAGAGACTTTGCCGGCAACATAAATCTTCAAAAATACTACTTCCAATTATGCCTACTTTAGCTTATATGGAGGATTGGTGTTCATTGCAATCGAACTGATCGCTTTGTACAAGCTACTAACCCGACGCTACTAACCCGACAAAACGACAAAATTTTAATATGTTCTAGAGTTGTTTTTGCAAACCCTTGATGATTCAAGTCAAGATAAAAAAAATTAAGGTTAGCATATTTGGTTGACCATTTAAGGGAGGCGTAGATGACTCGTCATCAGCTCGATCTCAACAGCGATCACTTGAAGGGTGTATCGGAAGACCACCCAAGTCCTGAAACAGCTCTAAAAGCCGAAGACAATAAAAGAAGCCGCTTTGGCCCTTCACATACTACCAAATCATAATCAAAATTAATAATAATAAAGATTCGGTATCTAATTAATTGAGATGCTGTTCCACTTCATCACCTATTTTAAAAAACGTATCTAACACTTTTAATACGATTGCATGTTCCACGTCAACGTGAGCTGGTGATGCAAAGCTCCACCACGCCACATCATGCATCATGATGCGACATGCATGTCATGCATGCGCGCATGCATGCTTGCACATCATAGGCACGCATCATGTTGAACATGTAGGGTCACGTGGGAACAGGAAAGCCCACGCACTCTACCGAACCCACGTGGTGCGTCCTTGCTTCATAAATATTTTGGATTCGGGTCACCTAATCATGGATCCTAGTCCCGCAACCTACCAACATGTCTTCTCTCGCGTCTTGCACTTCCTGGTGGATCTGTCAGTGTAAAGTTCAAGTCAATATGTTAAATTTGTGTTCACATTTTTCAAATATGTTGCTTGAAACTTCAGTTCAGACTCCAATGTTGATCCGGGCAGGATCCGAAATCTTGAAACCCAAATTCAACAATTGTTTTGGGCATAATTAAACATTAATATTGTAATTCAGTATTTTATTGAAGATTGAGAAAGATCTTCAAAAACTTATAAGAAAAACCGATGCAGCTCAACTTGCTGATTTCAATTCAAATGTTACTCTGAGCATTCAAATGACAGATAGCATGTTGGATCATTTGGAGCTGAAATTCAACCATGTCAATCCATCTGCGTCTCATACAGTCAGCCACTGTTATAATTGATCATTCAAATCTCCAAGTACTGTTTCTATGTCTCTTTTCTTGTATCTATGGAATTTTTTGTTTCCAAATTTTGTTATGCATTCTCATTTTATGGGCTCTCTCTCTCTCCTTCTATCTCTTTCTCTCTTGTGTGAGACAATAGCTCTTAGCTCTCTTGAGAAACAATAGTAACGTGGGTGTGATTTTGCTCAAATACCCTTGTTTGGGTTCATGATACACCAGCCAGGTGAAATTAATTTTCACTGCCGAATACACACCCTGAAACATTTTTAAAAGTTTCAGATACCATAGGAGTCGTTTGACATCATTAACAATATGCTACTGTTTCATGTATCTATCCCAAATATTACGACAGATTCATAGAATACTATAAGATAGTATTTCATGCCCAAAAGAAACTGCTACATACTGTTATAATTGTCAAATGACTCCCTAGATCTTAATTTGTTTTATTGAGAGATATCATATGGCCCCTGTTTACTTGAACTCAAACACATGATACATATGCTGCAAGCTTGGACATACTGTTGCTTGGGACTTGATAAGGTCTGCCTAGACCTCCTTCAATAGCAAGTCCTTTTCTACAACTGGGTTTGGAGATGGAACTCTTTAAATAACTTATCATCCATGAGGATGGGACATGCTCCATTGAAAAACTTGCTCCTGCCTTCACCTAACGTTTATCACATGCAGAGTGGTGCTTTTGTTTCTTTCTGCTATGTGATTTTATGCAATTGGCCATGAGCTTTTTTCTGTATTGATGTGGGTCATTGTCTAGAAAATTGCCTTATATATTGAAACATCCTTATTTTTATTTATTTACGTACAAGTGCTCCAAAAAGTTTAAAAAAGAATTAGTACCCCTTAAACAAAAATTTGTGGCTTCGCTACGACTTAAATTAGTAAAAATTTTGATGACAATCTTGAGCTTTGGAAAACCAAGTTGCCCAATCTGCCCCTTAACCCAAGCCTAGGTAGGCTATATATTAGGTCACTCTGTTTGGCTCGATTGTCAAAAGGCCAAACCTGCAAGTCAGAAAATCAATAAATGTGGAGCATAAAGGTGGCGAAAATCCATTGAAGGCATGAATTCTTGGTCAAAAGGTTACATGCCAAGGTTTGTTTAGTTCTTTCGCATTCATAGGTTGTGTTTGTTTGTTTACCACAAATCTACAGTAATCTGATATCATTGAAGATCTCGACCTTCTCCCCGTCAGACTTTAAGGTTGTATATGACAGCTTGGAATCTTAGATCTACTGTTGTATAAAAGGGTGTGTTTTGAAAGAACTTCAATTTAAACAGACTGGGGACCTCAGTAGCATGGATCTAATAATAGATTTAAGGTCGGACGGGGGATGGTATGATCATAAATCCTTGGATCTCATATCATCGTGAATCTCAGATCTACAGTGTAACAGACACAACCTAAATGTTTGGTTTTTTGTATATAACATGGATTTGAGACCTATGCTATTGAGATCTTCTGTTTGTTTACATTGAAGATCTTACATAGCACAACTTTTAAAACAGTCTCGGATCTCAAATGCAAGGCTATCAAACGTAGCCAAAGTGATGGAAGCGTCTCACGAGATGAAATAGAGAATAGCCGATCAACAATGTTTCTAGCAGATTTAAGGACCTCAAGCAGGAGTTTTCTAAGGCGCAGATTCATATTGAGAAGGGAGATAAATATGAGACAGTATGGGAAATAGTTCGAGGTAAAGAGTTGTCTCAATCCAGTGACGGAGCCAGAAATTTCTAGTTAACGGACACTTACTTTTAAATTTCAAATTTTAATGTGCAGTCATAAAAAGTGAAAATGAGTGAAGTTTATAAGTATAAATAAAACAAACTTTATGGGCTGGTGTACGCAATTGATCACAGCAGCCACAAAGTGGTTCCGCCATTGGGGTTTAACTCGTTCTTGCTTAGCTTGAGGTCGACTCGGCCTGTAGACAGCCTTAACCCTCCATTCGGCAAAACAATTTTGCTGAAAGATTAGCATTGGTCGATCTGAAAGTATTGGAAGCAGAGCCAAGGAGGGTCCACTTGAACCTTGGCCCCACTTCAATTTTTTATTTATTTATATGTAAATTTTACTTGTTTTATATAAAATTCTTGAAAAATGATATTTTGGCCCTAGCCAAAATTTAAAAACTTTAATTTGGTTCTTTTCATGAAATTTTTTTTACTCCGCCCTTAATTCGAAGGCCGCGCGCAACGACTGGAAACAACTAGAAACCAACTTTTGATCATGGAGGTACGAATTAGAAAGAGGTAGAAACATACTTTTCATGCAATAACAATCGCCAAATCAATCATACGAATTCCGTGGCGATAACTAAAAGTGAACATACTAAAGATCAAGGTCTTGCGTCAGCAGGAGCTAATAGACAATGGGAACCTTTTCACTTTTGACCCTACATTTCTACTAAGTTCTGAAAAGGTAACAATTTCTTGTGATTTTCTATAAAGGGCACACTTCTTTTCTGAAAACTGTCTAGCAACGGCAAAGAATGGGCTTTCAATTTAACTTGAAAAGCACAATTGGTAGCTAAAACGACAATAATGTGATCTAACACTAGTGGTAGACGTTAATATTAACAAAATTGAGTTGATTAACTTCAAACCCTTATTTAAGAGTTTCTAGGAGAAGGATAGCGCTTATTAGAAAATCACAAAAGGCAGTTTCTTTTTCCGAAATTAGGGTAAAAAGGTAAAATGAAAGTTTCCCCAGATAATAAAACACTAGTGTGTCTCGTTCACACGATAGAGAAAGAGAGAGTCACATGGATCTTGCAGATTCACAGTCTACCTTTCCATTTCATCATTCTTTTCTGCTTTTAGGCAAATTGCATACCAAAAAAATGAATATTTGTAAAGACTTAACTGGAAAATTTGAATCTTTAAGACTAACTGGAGATTTGATCTTCAATTGGATCCCACTTCTCAAACTTTAGCAACTATTGATTTCATTACTTTGTCACCTTGGGGAAGGACGGGTTCTTGACAGTGGCCGAGCTAGAAAATTTTGTTGGAGAGGCATCCGTATAAAAATAGGTGGAACACCTATATATCATAGTCACAAATAACGTCTCGAGTTTTAAATGGTCAGGTTTTTCTCCAGTATAATACGTCAAGCTTTTAAAAAAGAAAAAAAATATGGTAAATTTTTTAAAATTTTAAAAAACTAAAAATGAGAAAAAAATAAAATGAAAAACTAATAACACAAACATCAAAAGATAAGTAGATTTGCAACAATTAAAAAAAAAAAGCTGTTTGGCATTAAAAAACTAAAAAGAATGAAAAAAGTGAAAAAAACCCGATGAACATGCGTTTTTTTTTTCATTTTGAACTTTTTTTTAAAGAAAAAACGTGTTTTCTATGACTATGCTATATATAAAGATAATTAGTTAAAGATGCCCTTTAAAAATAAAGAAATTTTAAGGGCAGTTAACCACACCAACCCACATATGGTTCCGCCACTGGTTCTTGATGTGACTAGGAAAACCACCAAGTTGCATTCAAGTTAGACTGCAATACTTAGCAAGCACAAGAATGTACCTTCAGTTTATGTTTCCGCAAACAATAGCATAAAAAATCTTGAGGTTGGTAGGTCATTTATGTTTTAGCCCTTTTCTCTTATATATTGCCCCAAATTTATCATCCACCTTAACTGCTAGTTTCCAACTCTTCCAACTCCACAATATAATACCAATTTCATTAATACTTCGCTTCAGAACCTTCTCCTTCTCAAAGCAAAGGATTTATGAGGTTGGTATTATATTGAAAAGTTGGACGAGTTGGAAGCTTGCAGTTAAGATGGATGATAAATTCAGGGCAATATAAAAGAGAAAAAGGCTAAAACGTAATTGACCTACCAAGCCCAAGAATTTTTATATTATTGTTTATGGAAGCATAAACTGAAGGTACATTCTTATGCTTAGTATGTGTTGCAGTAAAGCTCGATGCTGTTGGAGAAGAATAAACTAAAGATGCATTCTTATCCTTACTATGCGTTGGACCCCATTGAAGCAAAAAAAAAAAAGAGAGAGAGACTGAGCAATTATCTGCAATTTCCCAGATGAAGGAAGCAATTGTTATTGAGAATGACATCAATAGAATGAATAAATGTTTATGCAATAAAAAATACTTGCTCGAATAAATAATACGCTATGAGAAAATCAAGTTTCATTACATATCATGTCATTTCACACATGGAAGAGAATGCAAGTTTCATGATGTATCATGTATTATATGCACATAGTACAATTGAAATAAAGGAAAAATATCAATGGTTTTGTTGTATACTATATCAGATTTTACTAAATGCTTGTGTTGTATTGGTTTTGTATCGAAAACAGAATCAAAATTCAACTTAGCTAATGATTCATTTTGACAAGCAATGATATCAAATATTTGAAGCAAATATTGATACAAACTAAAGAACAATTAAGCAGGACATCGGCATACTGCATACAAGCCTTTTGGTAAATGTTTTCGTGACAGTTGCTTCTTTATGTCATTTAAACAAAAAGGCCTTCTAATTGTATAAGGAGCCGTGAATTCATTTACGTGGAATATAAGTTTTCAAATAAAAAAATACAAGCAAGCAATAAAAAATACAAGAACTCACATATTGATTTAGTATATAAATGATATCTAGTTTAAATGGTTTCTCTAAATCTTGAAAATAACGTGGCTTCCATTGAAAAGGCCAAAGGAAGCTGGCCTAGAAGGCTCATGAAATAAGGATATCAAACTTTAAGAAAAATATAGAAGGAAAAGAAAAAAAAACAGAGAAAACGATTCAATACATACAAAAAAAGTTGGAGCTTCATGACATCTAAAACAACTTCTTCATACTAACAATTAGAAGAAGAGCTCATTGCATCATGTAAAGAAAGACCTTTAGACTTGTGTTTTATAGCCATAGTGCTTTCTCTATATGGTAACTATATATTCATTAGAATTAAAGTAGAATTTCAGCTAACAAAGCAATTATAGGTACGAAAAATTTGAAACTTCATAGGCTTTACTTTTTCATCAGAACAATTGCCTTTTATAAATTAATTTATTTTCATATATATATATATATATATATATATATATATATATATATATATATATAGCAAAATGTGTGATAGGTAGGAGGAGATGATTTTGGTTTTCTATTTATCTACATTGACAATGAATAATATGCTTTTTGGCTATTGATTGACTAAATTTTTGAATCTTACCAAATTTGATGTTACAACCTATCTTGTCTAACGGAGGGCTATGTCACATGGGTGCTCCTAAACAGGAGCCATGTGGTGGAGTTTCTACAATACAACACATCTTATGCAATCAGTTGAATCAGGTCAAAACTAATTATTTTAAATGTACACCTGACTAAAATAGCTCTACTATAAAAGATTATATGCAAATATAGACAAATAGTGCTATTAAACAGTTTAATAACTATATGATAAATTACATATATACATATATGTACATCATTGCCGCATCCATACTTTTTTTTTTTTGAAAAATTGTTTCATATGCACCTGTATCTGCACCCGCACCCCACACTCATGTGACATAGGCCAAGGTCTCAATTTGAGATCAAGGTAGGGCTGGGCCAAATACCGGGTCTATTGGGGGCTCAATTAATGAACATTTAGCCATTAGTGTGAACTAGTAAAAGTTTTAAAAGTTGAACCAAAGCCAAGTGATCTTCACATTGTCTATTATTGGGTTAGGAGTTCCCCAATCATGTCTGGGTTCTCGTGTCAAGTGGCGGCTATCACATGACAAAAAGCTCTGATGGTGACAGTCACAAGCAAGAGGAGCAGCAAAGATCAATGGTGGATGCGATGGTGTAGAGGCTTAGAGAGAGGACAGAGTGTGATGTGGATAATGAGGTGAGTGAGGGTGAAAAGTAGGGGTGAACAACAAGTCGATCTTAATTCGTTAAAGCTCGGCTCGTGAACGAGTTCAAGCCGAGTCATTTGTTTAACGAATCGAACTTGAGTTCATAAGTCGACTCGTTCAAATAATCGAGTTGAGTTCGAGCTTAACACATAACTGCCAAGCCGAGCTCGAGCCTTAGTCGAGTTTGTCGAGCTTTAATCAAGTCGATATATTCAAACGAGTTTACGAGTTTGTCGAGCCTTAATCGAGTTGAACTCAAGCTCAACATGTAACAATGAATATCAATTCTATTCAAACGAGTTTGTTGAGCCTTAATCAAGTCGAGCTCGAGCTCAACACGTAACTGCCAAGTCGAGCTTGAGTTGTTCTTGAGCCGAGTCAAGCTCGAGCTGTTCTCGAGCCGAGTGGAGCTCGAGTTTCATTAGTCGAGCCAAGCTCAAGATGGCTGAACTCCGGCTCGACCCGGCTTATGTTCACCCCTAGTGAAAAGATGGATGGGGACTCCTTGAAGATGCAAATGAATCACTAAGGTTGCGTTTGGTTTGATAGTATCAGATCTTAGATATGAAACTGCATTGAAAGTGTGATTTGGAAGATCTTCAGTTTGTTTAAACTAAGGATCTCAGGAATCCATGCTACATATTAAAAATCGTGGACTTAAGAGGGTGTTGCCGAACCTCAAGTCTGTGGATCTAAGATCCGCAGAAACAAACACAACCTTAGGAATCTACAAGAAATATAGGAGATGAAAGAACATCTTGAGTGGATGATGTGGATGGAAACAAAAAGTCGGACCTCAAAGACTGCCCAAAGGTGCAGGTTTTGTTTGTAGAGGAGATGCCAGTTGTCTGCATCCATTCAAAAGCACACATCTTGAGTGGATAATGCTCTTTAGCCAAGGCCCACACTTTCCATACGTTTGTTAGCATGGTAGGTAATAAACCAGACCATAATATGATAAGCAGCTCACGAGTACCGCTGAAGGAAGAAACATTGAAAGAGACTACGCTGAAGGAAACAACGTCCATGCCAACAAAATCAGCTCCAAGATTTTAGCTAGAAGAAATTATGATAATGATGATTCTAAAATGGCAACTACCTCAAAAAAGGGAAAACTGCAGGATCTTGTAAATCAATCTAATCCCAAGAAATATGGGATTGATGAACGAATAAGTTGAATATAAATGAAATCTCTCCTCTTGTGAAAAAAGAGAGAGAGAGATCTTTCCCATCGTGGATGTAGACTAATAAGTCGAACCACGTTAAAACATTGTTAAGATCTTTCTCCTCTCTCTAGCGTAAGGTTTACTATGGTATCAGAGCTATAGGTTGATCAACTTGAGCTACATCGATTGAAGGAGATTAAGGTACTGCAAGCAGAGAAGCACCTGTGAAGAACAAGATATTGCAGGAAAGTTAGTGGGCCAAATCCCTCGTGCGTTTTCAACCCTAGGCTGTGTTTGATTGCAGAGATAAAACGAGAGGGGAGGGGGAAAACTGTACGGGCGGTGAAATTTCACCCACCCGTACTCACGATGTATCAAATGGGGTGAACTTTCACCCGTTTTTCGTTAAAGCAAGTGGGTGAAAGTTCACCCGCTCAAAAGTCCGACCTCACAGGTCCGACTTTTGAGCGGGTGAACTTTCACCCGCTCGACGGCTCCCGACCAGACGACATAGAGGGGGGAAAGGGAAAGGGAGAAGCAGAGGGGGAAGGATGAAAAGAAGAAGGGGTAGAAGCAGAGGGGAAAGGGAGAAGCAGAGGAGGAAGGTGGAAGCAGAGGTCCACCGCTCACCCCGACCACCACCGCCGCTCTGCCTCCAGCCATCGCCGTTGTCCTTCGAAGAAATTGAGGTATGCCAACCTCTCTCTCCCTATTCTGTGTTCTCTCTTTTTCTATTCGTCTCTGCGGTCCTTCAAATGCAATGGTTGTTTTCTTTCTGTTTTTCCCTTCTTGCTGCTTCATGGGGACCTCGCAAGTTGAGGTTTTTGAAGCAGTGCTTTTATATTGTTCTTGGTTGGTGGCTCGTGATGATCCATGTCTTCAAATGAGTATCTTGATAATCGTTTGTCGGTGAAGAACCAAGCTTGGTTCGTCAAGTAAAATCCCTATTGCCAATGACAGATTGATGATAGGAAACCGTGATGGCTGTTGCAATTCGTCGTTAAAAGCAATTGGTTGGGGAAAACTGATATAGAGGTTTCAATTGGTTGGGGAATTCTTGAATTTGTTGGGAATAGAGCATAGCCCATTTTCATTGAGTTCTGAAAGTGATCCTAAATCACCAAGGGAACGACTATGGAAGCAGTTTGAGAAAGATTCACTGGCTAGTGGGGGTCTCTTTGCTGGAGATGTTTGGAACGGAGGGGATCCCCAGCTGGAAACTGGAGGATCATTTTCCAGTGAGGGCTTTTCTCAGTCAGATATAATGAGGGGCGAGGAGATAGAGACAAAGAACT
Source organism: Nymphaea colorata (assembly GCF_008831285.2). NCBI lineage: Eukaryota > Viridiplantae > Streptophyta > Magnoliopsida > Nymphaeales > Nymphaeaceae > Nymphaea > Nymphaea colorata. Next base: position 35,676,905 of record NC_045139.1, on the reverse strand, counting down.
TTCCTCTTCCTAGAGATCATCTTGAAAGCAAGACTAGCTTTGACTTGGATGAGGATTTTGAGCTGAAGCAGAGCATGACAAGGCAGTTCAAGCTTTGAAAAGTAAAACTAGAGCGAAAGTACTGGAGGATGAAGAGACTGAATTTTTGATGCGGGAATGGGGCTTGAATGAGAATGCCTTTTGTCTGAACAAGAGATGGTGGATTTGTGCGGTCTATGAATCCTGCCCTTTTTAAGAGTGCCAAAAACAATGGATCACTGACCATGTGCGATGGATAAAATTGAAGCCCTTTCAATGGAGGGGCTAAAAATACAGTCCGGTATGTCAGATGATGATGAGTTATCAAACATCGGTGCTCAGTCAATTGGAGTGATTTCAGCTTTAGAGGGAATGTGAGCAAAAACAATGTGGGTATGTTAAAGGGTGTTGACATGAAGCTTTTATTCCTTCAATGATTTGTTTGTTTAAATAACTTGATGACTGATGACTTCGTTAATTTTATGTTTTGTTGGTATATAGAGAAATGCGAGTGTATCAACGTGAAAATGGAAGAGAAAAACAAAAAAACCACATCTTCCAACGATCACTTAAAAAGTCTCTCTTTCATTTTACCCTGTGCAACAAACACAATTAATTTTACCATGCAAAAAACTTCCCTGCAATCAAACGGGGCCTCAAATCGGAAGAGGGTTAAATTTCATCATGTTTTTTTTTTCCAGAAAAATTTACCACGTTAAATTCTTCCTTGCAATCAAACGCAGCCATAGTGATCGGTTGAATCTGGAAGTTGGGATGTCCATTCCTCACAAAGATTTCTTTGGGATCGGAGTTGGACGTGCACCATGTCATCACAGTCGACAAACAACAACTCTTATAATATGGCTGCGGCACCACCAAATTCTGGATCAGACGTCATGAATCCGTCATTTTCAGGTCTGACCTCTTCCATCAACCATGCTCCAACAAGTCTTCAGCATTTCCTATCTATAAAACTGTCCTTTGACAACTATTTACTTTGGGAATGTTAGTTTATTCCTATGCTAAAAAGTTATAATATGATGGGATATGTTGATGGGTCGTTCAAGTGTCCAAATCAATTTTTGTCTAGTGAAGATGGCAAAGGGACTGTTTTAAATCTTGTTTTTCTGGAATGGCACCGAGGTGATCAACTTCTACTAAGTTGGATTATTTCATCTCTTAGTGAAGTTGTGCATAGTCAAGTCGTAGGCCTTGATTCATCATACAAGGTCTGGACTACCATAAAGCGTATATACGCGGCTCAGTCAAGAGCAAAAGTGCAACAACTAAAATCTGCCCTGCAAAACCTGACGAAGGGAACTGAATCCATAACAGCCTACTTTCACAAAGCCAAAGGCATAGTTCACCAATTAGCTATGGCCTCCAAACCAGTCGATGAAGAAGATCTGGTTATGAACATTATTTCTGGTCTTTCCACAGAGGACTATGGCACCTTAAAAGTCTCCTTGCGCACTCGTGTTGACCCTATAAATCTGGAGGAGTTATACTCGTTACTTCTTATCCAAGAATCTGAAATATCAAAATCTGCAAGTCTTGAAGACCCTTCAGCCTATATAGTGCATCGACAGCAAAACTTCAAAAATCACTACTATCGTGGAAAACCTGAGTAGCAAAGAAGGCATCCAGGACATTGCCCTCATGATAAAGCTGTCAACTGGCCTGTGGTAACCGTGGACATCTTGCTTCTCAATGTCGAACTGTATGTCAAGCTTGCAGGAAATCAGGACACGACGCACTACACTGCAAATTATATAAATTCCAAAAGGATTCATCGTCCCTAGAAGCGTATCACATGGAAATTCCACCTCAAGAAGATGATGGTTTTTGGTATCCAAAAACCGGCGCTACTCATCATGTGACTACTGATTTGAATAATCTTTCTGTTCACTCAGAGTATCAAGGGAAGGATCAATTGAGAGTTGGAAATGGTACTGGCCTGCAAATCAAGAATGTTGGTAATGCTTTTTTCTGTAGTTCAAATTCAAAATTTCTCATAAATTATGTGTTTCATGTTCTTAGTATCTCCAAAAGTCTACTATCTGTGCATAAATTTGCTCGTAACAATGATGTTGTGTTTGAATTTGACGCAAATTGCTGTTATGTTAAGAATCAGACAACAGGGGAGGAACTTTTGGAGGGAACAAATAAAGGAGGCTTATATCAACGCAAGTTAGACCAATATGCAGCTCGTCAGAAAACAACATTTGTTGGAGAACAAGTCTCAATTGATCATCGGCACAACCGAATGGGACATCCTGATTTTAGAACAGTGATACATGTTTTGAATAAATTTGCTTTACCTATTGATAGTAGGGATTATAATAAAATATGTGATGCATGTCAAAGAGAAAAAAGTCATGCTCTTCCTTTTCCTCAAATGCAACATAAGATTGATGCACCTCTTGATTTAATTTTTACTGATGTTTGGGGACCATCGGCCACTCCATCGTTGCATGGTTATAGTTACTACGTTAATTTTATGGATGCTTTCTCTCGCTTCTCTTGGATATACATCATCAAAAATAGATCAGATGTTCTTTCAGTTTTAAAAACTTTTCAAGTTATAGTAGAAAGGTAATTTGATTGAAAGATCAAAGCAGTTCAAAGCGACTGGGGGTGAGAATACCGAACTGTCTCCACCTACCTCAAACAGATTGGTATTATTCACAGAGTTTCCTGTCCTCATACGCATCAACAAAATGGTAGCATAGAAAGCAAACACAAACATATAGTCGATGTCAGATTAACACTACTTTCACATGCCAATTTACCTTACAAATATTGGGATTTTGCTTTTAGAACTGCTGTCTTCTTGATCAACAGAATGCTAACACGGGTTCTTAAAATGCAGCCACCATATCAAGTTTTGTTGAACCACTCTGCAGATTATAAGTTTTTAAAGGCTTTTGGATGTGCCTGCTATCCATGTCTTCATGATTTCAACTCTCACAAATTACAGTTTCGCAGCAAGCAACATGTCTTTCTAGGTTACAGCAGCATGCACAAAGGATACATTTGCCTCGATCCAGATATGAGCAAACTTCTCATTAGTAGACATGATATTTCATGAAGAAGTATATCCCTTTAAAGCTGCGGCCTCACAAGCACCACCCTCACCACATACATCTGTCCCCAACATTCCCTTAATCATAACCATGCCTTCCCCAAACCTCTCACCAAATCATATCGTGTCCCCTGTCCCTACTATACCCAATCTCTCACCCCAATCATCCTCCCCTGTTCCTTCCTCTTCTCCCACCGTCCCTCCCACTCATGATATGTCCCATGAACCCACCACACAACCTATTCGTCCACCTATTTCCAAACCACATCACTCCCATTCCATGCTCACTCGGTCCCAAACCGGCTCTCTCAAGCCCACAACCTACACCGCCTCCAAATATCCTCTCCCTGAAATTCATCTCACTCATCTCCACCTTGAAACTGAACCTCAAACCGTGTCCCAAGCTTTGAAACATACTTAATGGGTTCATGCTATGAAAGTCGAACTTGCTGCTCTCAACAACAATGGTACATGGAGTCTTGTCCCGCCGCCTCTCTCTGCTAATATGGTTGGATCCAAGTGGGTTTTTCGTATCAAACGCAAAGCTGATGGTACACTTGAACGCTACGAAGCTCGCCTAGTTGCCAAGGGCTATACTCAAGAACACGGTATTGACTATTTTGAAACCTTCAGTCCAGTAGTCAAACATACCTCTATACGTGTTCTTCTCACCCTTGCCCTCACCCACAATTGGATGATTCGTCAACTTGACGTTCACAATGCTTTTCTCCAAGGTGTTCTTACTGAAAAGGTGTATATGGCTCAACCCCCGGGCTTTGTTGATGCTCGCTTTCCTCATCATGTTTGCCAGTTACATAAGGCCATCTATGATTTAAAACAATCTCCTCGTGTTTGGTTCCATCGGCTTACTACATTCCTAGTTTCATTGGGGTTTGATGGTTCTAAGGTGGATCCCTTGCTCTTTATGCGGTTGCAGCAAGGTTCACAATTATATATCATGATCTATGTTGATGACAACATTATTATCGGCAACCATAATAGTATGATTCAGTCTTTTATCAATTCCCTTGATCAGGAATTTGGCATCAAAGATCTAGGTCTTTTGCATTATTTTCTAGGCATTCCAAAGGTTTTTTTTATCTCAAGAGAAGTATATGCTTGATCTTCTTCAAAAAGCACACTTGCTTGTGGTCTTCTTTTGAAACCAGCCAGGAATTTTCAGATTGATGCCTACACAGATGCCGACTGGACTGAAAATATTGATGATTGAAAATCTACTGGTGGCTGTGCAATTTTTATGGGTTTCTCTCTTGTCTCATGGTCTGCCCGTAAACAGGCTACTATTGCTCGCTCCAGCACGGAAGCAGAATATCGGGTTCTTGCATCCTGTTCCACATAAGTTTTATGGCTCACATTTCTACTCAAGGAATTACACGTCCCTATGCCACATGTTCCTTTCTTATGATGTGATAACATCAATGCTGCCTCTCTCTCTGCCAATCCCGTTTTTCATAATCGCAGCAAGCACATTGAGATTGACGTCCATTTCGTTTGAGATCATGTTGCCAAGAATCATCTCAACGTCCATTACATTCCTAGTGCAGATCAGCTGGCCGACATTCTCACCAAACTGCTGCCTTCACCTTCCTTTGGTAATCTTCGTTTCAACCTTAATGCTCTTTCACACACGTTCAACTTGAGGGGGGATAATAAACCAGATCATAATATGATAAGCAGCTCCACGAGTATCGCTGAAGGAAGAAACGTTGGAGGAGACTACGCTGAAGGAAACAACGTCCAGGCCAATAAAATCAGCTCCAAGATTTTAGCTAGAAGAAATTATGATAATGATGATTCTAGAATGGCAACTACCTCAGAAAAGGGAAAACTGCAGGATCTTGTAAATCAATCTAATCCCAAGAAATATGGGATTGATGAACGAATAAGTTGAATATAAATGAAATCTCTCCTCTTGTGAAAAAAAAAGAGAGAGATCTTTCTCATTGTGGATGTAGACTGATAAGTCGAACCACGTTAAAACATTGTTAAGATCTTTCTCCTCTCTCTAGCGTAAGGTTTACTAGTAGGGATGACAATATCCAATTTGGATTGGGTATCCAATTGAACCATCCCGAAAAAAAATCGGATATGAAAAAATTAATATCCGATTAAGAAATTGGATCAAATTCGGGCTTAAGAAATGACATCTAATCATATGTGGATTCTAATATGCTTCAATATTCGATCGAACTTGGACTTAGATCAGATTTAGTGGATTGTGCAATCGAGATTCAATTATGATTTTTCTTCATTTGGATTCAGCAAATATGTGAATATAAGAGTACATCAAATTCTAACATGATCTATTGGCATCTCTATAGCCCATGCAAGCAGGCACCCTTGAACATACGTCATGTACTGCAACTGCGCCAACTGGTCCCCATGCACATATTTGCCTTTGTTTCTCCTCCATGCAGCCTGTGTTAGTTAGGGATGTCACTATATCTGATTTAACATTAATATCTAACCAAACAAATTTAATATCCAAGTAAGAAATTTGAATTCAAATTTAAGAAAAGACATTCCATCCGAATTCAGATTTAGATATACATAAATATCTGATCAGACTTAATTTTAAATAAATATCTTATATCCAATGCTTTTCCTTTTTGAAATCAGCCAGATTTGGTTCAAAATCTGGGTTCAGATTCAGATATGCATGCAAAAATCGGATTCATGTTGTGAAATCGAATTTTTTGGATTTCAAATTCAGATTCAAATATGACTTTTCTTTGATTGTATTTGAATTTGATTCCAAATCAAAATACGTGAGTATCCAAAAAGGCAGATACGGTTAAGGTATATCCCATATGAATCCAATTAATTGACATCTCTAATGCCAGCACATGGATGGCTCCTCATGCACCTATTTTGCCTCTTCTCTGCACAGCCTATGCCAACACACTCTATCGATTACCCAAGTGGTCTAAGCTTTGCTTTGGGCCATGGGCCATTTTGATGTGATCATGATCCAAACCCTTTCTCTCTCTTCTCTTTCCTTTAGGTGTTTCAAACCTCGTGTATTTTTGTTTTATTGAGAGATTATATAGACTATGTTTGATTAAACACGACGCATGATGCATATGCTGCAAGCTTGGATATGCCATTATTTGGAAGCTGATAAGATATGCTAATTAGACCTCCTTCAACACCCAATCTTTTTCTGCAAGAGGCCCGGTGGGAGATGGACCTTGTAAATTAATTTATCATCCATGAATTATGAAAATTAAGGCTGCCAACAAGCCGAGCCAACTCAAACTTGACTCGAACTCACTCGAAAAGACTTTGCTCGTGCTCGACTAGTTTATAAACGAGCAGGGTTCGAGCTTGCAAAGATACTCGAAACAATAAACAAGTTGAGTTTGAGTTTCAAGTACTTGACTAGTTTATACTCATATCGACTCGTAAACGGGTACTTTATATAATATTATCAAAACCGGTTTCACAAGTTACACGAGTTAAATGAGTTAATGCTTACACGAGTTAACGCCTAAACGATTTAAATGGATTAAATGAGTCAAGTTCAAACTCGATTTTGTGTAGTCGAGTCGAGCCCAAGCTTGTTGTAAAGTGTTCGACTTGAGTTCTAGCTGAGCTCGAGCTTGAGTTTTTTGAGCCGAGTGGAGCTGGCCAAGCTCAGGCTCGACTCGGCTCGTGTGCAGCCCTAATGAAAATGGAACATATGCATTGATCAAAAACTTGCCCTTGCCTTCACCTAAAGTTGATCACATGCAAACTGGTGCTTTGTTTCTTTCGGCAGCTTTGTGATTTTATGCAGTTGGACGTGAGCTTTTCTTATAGTGGTTATCCTTGCAAGGCCTTGTTGGTGGGGCTCAGCTCGATGATTTCAATCCCAATGAAGGTAACAATCCAGTGAAGATCAGATCCAAATTACAGAAGAGTATGAAAATAATTACTGGAAAATAAAAATGATTGCCCGCTGTTAATGCCAATCTCTTTGAGTGTAGAAAGAATTACTAGACAAGATGGGTTGTAGCATCATTTGGCTTTGTAAGATTCAAAGATTTGGCCATTCAATTGCAAAAAACATGTTCTTCCATTGATAATGAAGATAAATAGAAAAATGAAGTCATCTCTTCCTACCTATCACACCTTTTTCCTCAAATTTATATATTTTGTAATAATGTATGAAAATAAATTCACTTATAAAAATAAATTGTTCTGCTGAAAAAGTAAAGATTGTAAATTTTTTATTTTTCGTACCTATAATTGCTTGATTTGCTGATATTCCACTTTAATTCTTATGAATCTATAGTTACCATATGGAGCTGGTACCATGGCTATAAAATACAAGTGCAAAGGCCTGCTTTACATAAGACAGTCAGCTCTTCTTCTAATTGTCTAGTATGAAGAAGTTGTTCTAAATGCCATAAAGCGCCAATTTTTTGTGCATTTTAAATTGATTTGTCTTTCTTTTTCCCTTATATATTTTTCTTAAAATATTGATGTTCTTATTTCATGAATTGTCTAGGCAAGTTTTCTTTTGCCTTTTCAATGGATGCCACAATGTATTCAAGCTTTAGAAAAGCGTTTAAAACTAGATATCATCTATGCATAAAATAAATAAGTGGCTGATTTTTTGTTTTATTTGAGAACTTTTATTCCATGTAAATGAAGTCACAACTTTTTACAAAATTAAAAAGTCTTTTTGTTTAAACGACATAAAGAACCAACTCTCTTGAAAACATTTATCAAAAGGCTAGCACTACAGTATGTCCGTTCGATTTATTTGTTTCCAATATTTGATATTTTGCTTGATAAAATGAATCATTAGCTAAGTTGAAATTTGCTTCTGTTTTGGATGCAAAACGAGTACGCACAAGCATTTAGTAAAATCTATTATAGTATACATCAAAATCAATATTAATGGTTTTTCTTTGTTTCAATTGTACTATGTGCAGAAGATACATGATATGTAATTAAACTTGTTGTCTCTCCTATGTGTGAAATGGCAGGATATCAATGAAGCTTGACTTTATGATACCCTATCATTTATTCTAACAAGTATGTTTTCATTCATATTTATTCATTCATTTGTTTTATTTATCAATAACAATTGGCTCCATGGTGAAGCTGTTTGCTTCTTATCACAATATTCAATGTTAGATAAACACAATTATGATAACTGCAGTTGCAGTTGAAATAACTCAAGGATTCGGTTAGTTCTAGAATGGCCTGCCATATTTTCTCTTGAATGAATGGCAATACTAAAACTTTCAAGGGATTCCAAAATCATGAACTGTTTAAAATGCATACTCGTTGAAAGAGTCATCACATGTTCTTTATTTTAATTTTTTTTTGCAAAAACTATTCATAAGTTCAACTATACAAAACCTTGTTCAAGTTCTTCAACTATACGAAATAATTCACCTTTTGTGTACTATTTTTGGGGATTCATCGGTATCGTTGTCCAGGAATTCATAGTCGGCCTCGTCGTCATCGCTAGCCATCGCCGTGTCTCCGCTGTAGAAATCATCTCAGGATTCCTCCTCTGCTGCATCATGCATATCATCCTCCGAATCCATCATCTCCAAATTAGTAGTTTCCTCTTTCTTTAAATTAATGAAATTTCCCTTAATCAGAAAATAAAAAAGAGACAAATCAGCCAAGAAAGGCGTCGGAATCTGCAGGAGAGAGCGGGGAAACTTGAAAAACCAAGAGGATGACGATTGATCAAGAGCAATGTGGAGGAATTCGGCAGAGATAAGACGGAAAACTGAGCAGAGCGAGGGGTTTCCCTTCTCTCTCTTCCCCTCCTTCCCTGGCATCGGCTCACGTAAGCCCCCACTTTTATATGGAGCTCAGAATTTTTTCCCAAATTACGGACGTATCCCTATGCTTCGGATAGTGGCTGTGGAGTTGCGTACTATCTGGTTAAACGTTGATCGCATTTGAGTGTCAAGCGCAACAATTGATACGCTCATGTCTACAACTCAATCAGGACGTGGCTCAAAATGTATCGTATGGCTTGTTCTTTAGGTTATTACCTAGTGAACGGAATTAATTTAAATTTCTGGTTCAATTTTTTAAGCATTTGAATTTTGACCCCTATAACAATTTTAAAAATAATATTGGCCCCTCTAACAGCCCCCATTTTCCCTCAAAACTACATGGAAAAGTCCAGCCCATCAAAAGAAGAGCAGCAAAAAAAAAACAGCTCCCAATCACCAAACCAGGAAAAGGAAGAAGCATGGTTGGATATGTCTAGCGGATCCTGCCTCTTGTTATTCCAGAGAGACTTGTGTAAGATCACAACAAGATTGCAGAATCAGCACACCTTTTTAATGGGCAGTTGATAAACAAGCTGAAACGAGTCGAGTTCGAGCTAAGTTTCGGTCTATCACGTTGAACTCGAGCAGTATATGAATTGAATTGAGCTGATCGAGTTTGAGCTCGACTCAATTCATGTGCAACCCTATCTCAACCTTTTAGCGAGACTCTTTTCTCTTGCTAGAATGAAAGGTGTGCGATTATGCAATCGTGCTGCGATCTTACACAAGTCTCTCTGGAATAACAAGAGGCGGGATCCGCTAGACATATCCAACCATGCTTCTTCCTTTTCCTGGTTTGGTGGTTGGGAGATTTTTTCTGCTGCTCTTCTTTTGATGGGCTGGCCTTTTCCATGGAGTTTTGAGGGAGAATGGTCACTTGGAAGCTCAAAAAAGAACATAAAAATGTTATAAAAGGTAGATCAAGTTCCATTGCTTGCTTCTCTTAACTTGATGCTAAAGGTGGACCCAACAATTTTTTCGTTGGGCGGCAATAATTCAAAAATTTTAAATTACTTAGTGGTTGTTTGGCAGCAGGACTCAATGTGGATGTGTTGTGAATCTGTTCCAAATATTGGAGTATATTTATTGAGCATTGAAAGTAAGGTACCATGAATTTATCTAGATCTTTAGGGCTGATTCATCAAACATTCACATAGTGTTCCTGTTGTCAAAAGAACTTCTTGAGGGACACTTTATATACCAAGGTAAATGATTAAAAAACATTAGCATATAAAATACACAATAGATAGAATGAATTAATATGCTAATAAACATTTGTTCTATGATTGTCTAAGCAAACTGCTTACACATGCAAAAAGAAACTATTGACATGCAAGTTGAAGCATGGTAGGAGCGGCATCATGAGATATCAACAATAGGCTTTACATCCTAAATCGTTGGGTGTGAGCGTTGTTTCTCTTTTGGGTAGTAGGATGAAATATTCCTCCTGCTCACCCAAAACTGTCCATATGCGACTCCACATGTAGATTTCACAGTAAGGTGCCATAACTGGAGCTAACTCAAATCAAAGAGACACTCACTTGGTCAATCAAGGCAGCAGCTAACTCGAGTCAAAGAAGTACACCCACTAAAAACTTGCTTATTAATAAAAAAAATTAAAAATGCACGTAAAAAGTAGACAAAGATTACAAAGACGCTTAAGATTTTATGTTTAATGGAAAGCATCCGATAGTTTATTTCTGTCAAGCCAACTGTTAAGTCCTATTCAAAAGTTATTGAGAAATAATTATCTTTCGTGTAATTTACATGTGAAAACCTTAAAAGCAAATTAATTAGTAACATTATTTGGTAGAGCTAATGAGGTTAACACAAACTAATTAAAATAAGGTAGTGGTTAGGTGCGTTTAATAAAGGAGAATGGAATTAAAGCACTAATGGACAACTTTATGTGGAAAATTTGTTGTTGAATATTAATGGAACAAAACGTCAGTGGGTTTTTGACGATATTGAAAAGCTAACTATTGCAAAGTCTTTATGTGACAGCAGTCAAAATCTGGCTTAATAAAGAAGAGAGTAAACGACAAGCTCAAAAGAAAATAAAAACCAACGTTATTGGCCATGGTCAATGTTGTCCTTATTATATTATATCGGCCCGTGCCCCTCCATAGACGTTGTGACTAAGATTCAACTAGTATCAAATATTTATCAACAACAATGTTGGATCCTGATCAGATAGCAGGTGAGATAAGGAAATTTAGGTTTAGTTACATGCCAGGTTGAAATCTGATTCACAATAGATTCAAATTTACTAGATCCAATTAAATGAATTTGAAAACGAATTGTTATTTAGGTCTAGTTGCATGCCAAGTTGAAATTTATCGAATTCAATTAAATGAGTTTGAAATCAATTTGTTAAATCTGATAATACTTAATGAGACTGTATTCATTCCAAGGGGTTGTACAGCATTGGGCGGCAAAACAGTCTACTTCAAAGAGATCTGATGTTCAAATCCCTCTCGTAACCATTGTTACGATGTAGTGCACCGTCCTCTGAATTGTAATAGGTCACAAAGCAAGTTTTGTGAACCTTACATGTAATGAGCACAACCATTCACCACCCTAGAAAAAATCAGATTATATTATTCTTCAGACGTTTAATTCCTTCATATTGATAACTATGGATATGACGTGACATGCTGCTGCTATGCACCAAAAGATTCACAACAAAAATCATATTCCATTAAACTAAGAAGATGGTATGATCTTAAATACATGGATCTCAATTAATGGGGATCTTAGCAACCGAATACTCTTAATTTGAGACATACTTCATCCGGTCGTCGTTCTCGAAACCAAATATAGACCCACCGAGGACTAGAAAACGTTTTTAACGGAGTTAAAATATGAATTATCGCGCGATATATGGGGTATGCCTTTGTTATTAAGCTCAATGTCGTTTATGCCCCTTCACATAAAAAGTAAAGCTTTGTAAGGGCATAAGAGTCATTGGCAAAAATAACCTGAATCCATGAAGGACTAACTCCCTCCGTCATGTAATCAGTTAATCACCTCAAGAACAAGCCATACGATTCGTTTTCAGCCACATCGACAAGTTTCAGACATGAGCGTATCAATCGTTGCGCTTGACACTCAAATGCGCTTAACCAGATAGTAAGCAACCCCACAACCACTATCCGAAACTTAGGGATACGTCAGTAATTTGGAAAAAAAATTCTGAGCTCCGTATAAAAGTGGGAGCTTATGTGAGCCGACGCCAGGGAAAGAGGGGAAGAGAGAGAAGGAAAACCCCTCGCTCTCCTCGGTTTTCCGTCTTGTCTCTGCCGAATTCCTCCACATTGCGCTTGATCGATCGTCATCCTCTTGGTTTTGCAAGTTTCCCCGCTCTCTCCTGCGGATTCCGACGCCTTTTTTATTTTCCGATTAAGAGAAATTTCATTAATTTAAAGAAAGAGGAAACCACAGATTTGGAGATATGGATTCGGAGGACGATATGCATGATGCAGCAGAGGAGGAATCTTAGATGATTTCTACAGCGGAGATAGGGCGATGGCTAGCGATGACGATGAGGCCGACTATGAATTCCTGGACAACGATACCGATGATTCCGATGGTATGACGCCCCGTCGGTTGCAGGTAGATGGTTTTTTCGATGATCGATTTGCCGTTGCCCCTTTTTTCCTAAAAATTTGGTCCTTCTTCATTGGTTGAAGTGATTATTTGTGTTTTCTCTTGGGATCCCTGTTTTCTGAAATTTCAATTTTCTTTTAAATATGTAGGAAATGATTCTAATATGTTACTGCTTTAGAGCGCTTTTAATCCACTTATTAATCGGGTCATTGTTTCCACATAGTTTGCCTATGTTCTGTATTTTGTACCCTTGTTGGTATCCGATGATAGATGTGAACGTGTGCTTCTAATACTTATACTAAACGTTTTGTGCTTTTTTTTTTTTTTGAAAAGTTAGGAACAATGAAATTTTGTCAAGAGAATATAGGTGAGCTCTGGTGGAAGAAATCTTCCTTTGGGCAAATAGAGTCATGCCCATCCCAGTCATTCTGTTATAACTATCATTTTCTGAACATTGTTTAAAGTTGATGTTTCTGGATTGTGGACTATTTTCTGGTTTATCTATGTATGTAGGGGCTTCATTTTTAAAATATGCTTCCATGTGTATAGACATATTTACCCATGCTCACAGACACATGTAGGCAGTTGACAAGGTGTAGCATATAAATGTGGTGCATATAAAACACAAACAATAAAGCCAAGATACTTGTGTATTAAAAGCGACATGAAACTTCCTCTTGTCATGGCAGTTGGGTAGGCACATTCCAAGTGATAAATGAGGTTGTTCACATTAAAAGTTCAATGAAGTGGCTTTATTTACAATGGCACCCCCTTTTCTCTTTCTTATTTTCATTTCACTTTTGAAAAAATAACAAAAAGGCACTTAAACTTTAAACAAATGGTAAATCACTATTCAACCCTTAGCCACTCAATTTTTAAAGAGCCTTTTCTTGACAGAAAATTTTAATTCTTAATGTAAAATAACAGAATTGCGCTTATTGAAGACAAAAATATATTTCTTTTTCCAGTACCGAAGAATTAATATTTTTTGTTAGTAGACAGCTCCTTGAGAATTTGATCTCCGGAAAGTCGAAAAGCTGAACGCGTATTTGATAGTTTTAAGCTAAACACATTAATTTCAACCAACCATTTTAACGAACAAACTGTGGATTTCAAAACTATGGGTTCAAGATTTTGGTTTAAGTTGATGTTCGCAGAATTCAAGATGCAAAATATATGCTTTGTTCCACTAAAAACACTTTAACAAGGCTTTCATATAGAATCGGACAAGTTTGATGGGGTTTATTCGAGCTTAATATATTTGATTTGGGTCAGATATTTGATCCAACGGATTTGAAAAGTCTGATATAGAAAAAATTTAACATTTGATTAAGAAATCAGATCACATTGAAATTTAAGAAATGACATCCAATCAGATTAGGATTTGGATTTAGATATACATAAGTATATGATCAGATTCAGATACAAATTTGAAACGGATTTATTTTTAAACAAATATCTTTATATGTAATGCTTTTACATTTTGAAAATCAGTTCAAAATTCGGATTCGAATATGAATATAAAAATCAGATTTCGATTGTAAAATTGAATTTTGATTTATTTGGATTCGGATGTGACTTTTCTTTAATGATTTTCGACTCCGAATACGTGAATAACCGAAAAAATGAATATGGAATCCAATCTGTTGGCATTCTTATATACACTCTAGCTAGGTAGAATAGTTAAGAGACTTTGCCGCTCATTCGTCAACATAAATATCCAAAAATAGTACTTCCAACTATGCCTACTTTAGCTTATATGGAGTATTGGTGTTCATTGGAATCGAACTGATCACTTTGTACAAGCTACTAACCCGACGCTACTAACCCGACAAAACGACAAAATTTTAATATGTTCTAGAGTTGTTTTTGCAAACCCTTGATGATTCAAGTCAAGATCAAAAAAATTAAGATTAGCATATTTGGTTGACCGTTTGAGGGAGGCGTAGATGACGCGTCATCAGCTCGATCTCAACAGCGATCACTTAAAGGGTGTATTGCAAGACTACCCAAGTCCTGAAACAGCTTTAGACGCCGAAGGCGATAAAGGAAGCCGCTTTGGCCCTTTGCATACCACCAAATCATAATTAAAAAAAAAAAAAGATTCGGTATCTAATTAATTGAGAAGCTGTTCTACTTCATCACCTATTTTAAAAAACGTATCTAACACTTTTAATACGATTGCATGTTCCACGTCAACGTGAGCTGGTGATGCAAAGCTCCACCACGCCACATCATGCACCATGATATGACATGCATGTCATGCATGCGCGCATGCATGCTTGCACATCATAGGCACGCATCATGTTGAACAGGAGAGCCCACGCACTCTACCAACATGTCTTTTCTGGTCACCTAATCATGGATCCTAGTCCCGCAACCTACCGACATGTATTTTCTTGAGTCTTGCACTTCCTGGTGGATCTGTCAGTGTAAAGTTCAAGTCAATATGTTAAATTTGTGTTCACATTTTTCAAATACGTTGCTTGAAACTTCAGTTCAGACTCCAATGTTGATCTGGGCAGGATCTGAAATCTTGAAACCCAAATTCAACGATTGTTTTGGGCTTAATTAAACATTAATATTGTAATTTAGTATCTTATTAAAGATTGAGAAAGTTCTTCAAAAACTTGTAAGAGAAACCGATGCAGCCCAACTTACTGATTTCAATTCAAATGTTACTTTGAGCATTCAAAAGACAGATAGCATGTTGGATCATTTGGAGCTGAAATTCAACCATGTCAGTCCATCTGCATCTCTCCAAGTAACATATAATGGTCAGCCACTGTTATAATTGATCATTCAAATCTCTAAGTACTCTTTCTCTCTCTCTCTTTTCTTGTATCTATGAGATTTCTTGTTCTCAAATTTTGTTATGCATTCTCATTTTATCGGCTCTCTCTCTCTTTTTATCTCTCTCTCTCTTGTGTGAGACAATTGCTCTTAGCTCTCTTGAGAAACAATAGTAACATGGGTGTGATTTTGCTCAAATACTCTTGTTTGGGTTCATGATACACCAGCCAGGTGAAATTAATTTTTAGTGCCCAATACACACCCTGAAACATTTTTAAACATTTCAGATACTAGAGGGGCTGTTTGACATCATTAACAATATGTTACTGTTTCATGTATCTATCCCAAATATTACGACAAATTCATAGAATATTGTAAGATAGTATTTCATGCTCAGAAGAAACTGCTACATACTGTTATCCTTGTCAAACAACCCCATAGATCTTAATTTGTTTTATTGAGAGAGATCATATGGCCCATGTTTGCTTGAACTCAACACATGATACATATGCTGCAAGCTTGGACACACTGTTGCTTGGGACTTGATAAGGTCTGCCTAGACCTCCTTCAATAGCAAGTCCTTTTCTACAACTGGGTTTGGAGATGGAACTCTTTAAATAACTTATCCTCCATGAGGATGGGACAAGCTCCATTGAAGAACTTGCTCCTGCCTTCACCTAACGTTTATCACATGCAGAGTGGTGCTTTTGTTTCTTTCTACTATGTGATTTTATGCAATTGGCCATGAGCTTTTCTATATTGATGTGGGTCATTGTCGACAAAATTTCTTTATTTCCATATTGAAACATCCTTATTTTTATTTATTTACATACAAGTGCTCCTAAAAGTTTAAAAAAGAATTAGTACCCCTTACTTTTGGCTTGGCTACTACTTAAATTAGTAAAAAATTTGATGACAATCTTGAACTATGGAAAACCAAGTTGCCCAATCTGCCCCTTAACCCAAGCCTAGGTAGGCTATATATTAAGTCACTTTGTTTGGCTCCATTGTCAAAAGGCCAAACCTGCAAGTAGAAAATCAATAAATGTGGAGCATGAAGGTGGCGAAAATCCATTGAAGGCATGAATTCTTGGTCAAAAGGTTACACGCCAAGGTTTGTTTAGTTCTTTCGCATTCATAGGTTATGTTTGTTTGTTTACCACAAACCTACAGTAATCTGATATCATTGAAGATCTCGACCTTCTCTCCGTCAGACCTTAAGGTTGAGTATGATAGCTTCGGATCTTAGACCTACTGTTGCATAAAAAGGTGTGTTTTGAATGAAATTCAATTTAAACAGATTGAGGACCTCAGATAGATTTAACGCCGAACAGGGGGATGGTATGATCTTAAATCCATGGATCTCATATCATCGTGAATCTCAGATCTACGGTGTAACAGACACAACCTAAATGTTTGGCTTTTTTTATATGACATGGATTTGAGACCCATGCTATTGAGATCTTCTGTTTGTTTACAGATCATACATACTCACGAGATGAAATAGAGAAAAGCCGATAAATGATGTGTCTAGCAGATTTTAGGACCTCAAGCATATGAGACCGTATGGGAAATAGTTCGAGGCAAATGTTGGGAGATTTCCCTCATGCATATACAAAAACAATATGCCCTAAAGAAGATCATGTTCATGCTAAATCATTGAAACCAAAAAATTTAACTGTAGCGGAAGCGTACCTGAATCCATCTGAAGAACAGGACGGTAAATCACGGTAGAATCTTTCAGAGTCTTTGCGGCGCACGTGAGGTCGCTCTCAGATAGCGAAGAGACAACCCTAGAAACCAACGTTTCAACTAACCATTCCACGACCCCAGGGACCACAACTATTTTATATTAAGGGCAATTACGGATTCAACCCATCAAAGAATCCGTAATTGCGTACAGGTATCTATACGTTTCAAAATTACCCTATACCATCTAAAATGACGTAACATGCCAAAATGCAATCACTTAAGCGGATATTTATATTAAGACAGCCATAATGTCTGAAATTCCTCATAGACATATGTCGGCCCACCAAATGATCCTTACAATCTCTCACTTGGGCCAAATATGTCTTTATACATTCAGACATTACATAAAACCTTAGGAGCTCATAGCTGGTATCTTATTAAACGTCATTTTCACCAATCTCGTCCATGATCATATCAACACAGGACCAAAGCGGCTTTCGCTATAATAAAATTAGCTAAACCTTCAATGATCACAAATGTTAACACAATCAATGACATAGATTTGATATAGATGTATAGTATGAGAATTACATGTAATGTGATTACAACATGTCTATTCTCAACTGGTCCAACTTTAAAACCTTATGGAAATCAAAAACATATACACAGAATGAAACTAAAGAACTTTATACTTTATTCTGCAGAAAACTGAATATGTGTCAATATATAAGAGCAAACAAAATATAAATTCTCACTAAACCAGCACATCATCCAAAGGTAACACCCTCATATGAACAACATGTTCGTGAAAGTCCTTAGGTGTTCAACCCTTGGTAAGCGGATCCGCAATCATAGAGTTTATCCCAATATACTCTAAAGACACCTGACCATTCTGTATCCTATCTTTAATAGCCCAAAAAAACTTAATGTCGATGTGCTTCGACTTTAACAAACTGCGGCTGTTATTAGAGTACATGATTGCTGAATTATTGTCACACAATAACCTTAGTAGTCTTTGTACATCATTCATAATGCGTATCCCAGTGACAAAATTATGCAACCATAAAGCATGATTGGATACCTCGTAACATGCTATGCTACTTTATTCGCACCCAGCAAAGTCAGAATCTGAATACCCAATGATCTCCAACTGGTCTGACTTTTTGTATGTGATCATAGAACCTTTTGTTCTTTGTAAGTCCATCAATACACTTTTGGCTGCTTTCAAATGATCCATATCCGGATCACTTAAGTATCTGCCTAACATTGCAACAATAAATGCAATATCCGAACGATACAAACCTGAGCATACATAAGGCTTCCCACAACAGACGAATAGGGAATCCTTTCCATTTCCTTACATTCGATTTCACTTTTACAGCACTGTTTGAGACTAAACTTGTCTCCTTTAGCAACTGGAGTATTTCTTGGTTTGCAATCCATCATGCCGTATCGCTGACTTTTGTGATAATCCAAGAATACCCCGAGAACGATCTCGAAATATCTGGATCCCCAATACAAAAGATGTATCACCAAGATCCTTCATGTCAAACTTTGTTGACAAAATTTCTTAGTTTCTTGCAGTATGCCCACATCATTACTTGTCAGCAATATATCATCGACATATAAAACCAGAAAGATAAATTTGTCCCACTGAACTTTTGGTATAAACATTCATCAACCATATTCGTTTCAAAGCCAAATGAAACTATAACTTGATGAAATTTGTAATACCACTAAAGGGAAGCTTGCTTTAACCCATAGATGGATTTCTTGAGCTTGCAGACCATTTTCTTTGAATCACCTGAAACAAAGTTTTCTGTTTGCACCATATATATCATTTCATCAATGTCTCAATTTAGAAACGCTATCTTTACATCCATCTGATGCAGTTCTAAATCAAAATGAGCCACAAGTGCCATTATAGTCCTGAAAGAGTCTTTCAACGAAACTGGAGAGAAAGTCTCTGTATAATCAATGTCTTTATTTTGAGTAAAGCCCCTTGCGACAAGACGTGCCTTATACCTTTAGATGTTTCCTAATGAATCCCTCTTCATTTTAAAATCTATTTACAACCAATGAGTTTCACACCTTCAGGCAAGGGAACAACATCTCATACGTCATTATCCATCATGAACTTTATTTCCTCATTCATGGCATCTACCCACTTATGAGATTTAGAACTTTTTATCGCTTGCTGGAAGTTAATAGAATCATCTTTCATAAAGCCCATATCAACATCATGTTCTTGGAGATAGACAAAATCATTTGAAATTGTATTTCTCCTCTCTCTAGTGGATCTCCTCAGTGGCACCTCTACTTGATTTTCTTGAGGTTGTTGAGTTTGTTCTTCAGTAGGGAGATCGACATCATTGCCTTTTTCTGAATATGTTGTTGAAACAATTGCAGGAATGAATACCTGACTATTGCTTACAACATCCGTATGAGCAGACTCAGGTCCCTCTTCAAAGGCAATGTTTCTAACCTGATCACCTCCCCCAAACTCAATATCCTCAAAGAAATGGGCATTTTTCGTTTTAAAGAAAGACTTACTGGTTGGATTATAAAACTTATAACCCTTTAATGTTTGTTTGTTTTCCATTTATACTTTCAATGCAAATATTAAAGTCTGCAAAATCAAGGGACTCAAGAATTCCATTCGACATAACCTTTTTTATTTTCCTTTTCAGAGATATGTCTTAAGCGCCTATGTCACATCATAACAGAATTCTCGTTGGTTAATTTTTTTTTAGTACTACTAGACGTAACATGCAAGGTTTCATGATATGAAGCAACCGTATCAAGCAAATAAATGTTATCGCTACCAGACAAAGAACCAGTGACCATCAAATTTGAGTGCAGAAACAACTTAAATTTACTATCTCCAAATGAACAATAATAACCAAATTTGTCCAACGAGGAGATAGAAATCAAATTTCGTCTCAAAGATGGTACCACATAAGTTTCTGTCAAATTCAAATAACAACCAGTCTTTAACAATAACCGAAAATCTGCTATGGTTTCAACCTTCGCCTTCTTGCCATCGCCCACATAGATGAATCTTTCAGCATCATTTGGCGTTCGACAATTTAAGCAGCCTTACGTAGACACACTTATGTGAGTAGTAGCACCAGAATCTACCCACCAAGTGTTTCTGGGTACTGAAATTAAATTAACCTCAGAACAAACCAAAGTGAGAAGTGTACCTCTCATTTCATGTCATGCATGATACTTAGTATAATTCTTCTTCGTATGACCTTCACCCTTGCAAAAGAAGCAGCCTGATTGTCCTTCCTTATGCTTCTTCTATTTCTTAATGGGTGACTGGTCAACTGCAACTTCCTTAACAGTCTTTTTTTTCTTACTTATAAAATTCGAATTATTTAACTCAGGAATAGTACTCAAATTTGCAAATATCATGAAAGCAGAACTCACTGTACAAAGAACAAAAATACCAAACATGCTCACAATCAATACATGTACATAGATGAAACAACAAATATATATGAATTTAAATACAGTGGCCCAAATCCCATCACAAGGTACTGGTACAACATTAATATCTAATCTTTGGATTAAAATATTAACTACAAGTGGTATTTTTGGTCAACAATGAATATAAATAATTAGCTCTGTCAAATACCGAGCCCATCTTTGGATTGACTCACTATTCACATGAAAACTAAAAAAATTATCACATATTCATTGCCCTGTATACTTAAACCTGACGAAGCAACAATCCTCCTTTGGGTTGATCATTGCCCGCATGAATCAAGTATAATATCATGTAATGTTCAAAAAACAAACAGATTCGTACAATTGTAGTCACTTTGGCGACATAAAGTACAAACTTACTCATTTCGAACAATAGACATTGTCAAAGTTCAATTCATGGTCCAAACATTCATCTAAATCACATTCACAATTTTAATAACATGCAAAAAACATGATGCATAAATTGCATACAACATTGTCCCTTCATTGAATCCAAAACCAAAATGATTCAATGAAATAGACCCAAAAAAGTCCAAAATTTCTTGAACCGGTACCATAATCGTGCTTAAGTGGGTCAAAAACCACTAAATCCACCTTAAAATTGCCCGTATCGTTCTTAAACCACAACTAAACCACCCACAGGGCCCTAAATAGGCCTGAACCGATTTAATCATTGAACGAAGACCGTATCGGTTCCAAAACCAAGTGAAACAGTTAGAAAATGGCTAAAAAAGGTTTCAAGGATTTGGGCGGCTGAAGCGGCTGCCAGAAGCCACCGGCGGGCTGCGGGTGGGCACCAGTGCTTCGCACGGTGCCGTCCGGCGATGGTGAACTCCTCGGCGAGGCTGGACGTGGCCGGACGGAGGTGGGTGAAGCCCTTTCTCCTGCTCCTCTGCCAGTTCCTTCAGAATCCCAAAGAGAAAACGGGCGGGACGGAGGTGGGTGGGCACCAGCCGTCGCCCGAACCGGCGGTCGTTGTCCGCCGTGCTGCCATAACGGTCGGCCCCGGCCATTGACCCTCGCCGCCCGCACGGTTTCTTGCAGCGAGACTGCCGCTCAGTCAACCAAGCTCCAAACGTAAGATCTGCATCGGCAGGGCTCCGAATGACTTGGGTGGGTCGCACGGTGCCGTCCGGTGATGGTGAACACGTCGGTGGCCTCCCTTCCCTGCCGTCGCCCATCAACAGAAGGCCAACGCCTTCCATCGCCTTCCCTTTCCCTTCCTTAGGTGGCTGCAACGGAAGCCCGATGGCTTCCGTTGCTCGACCACGCCCAAAGTTTTTTTTTTTTTTTTTGAAAAAACATGCAGCCAAAGATAGGGAACATCCGAAAGGGAAGATTGCGCAAAAATACATCTAAAGATCAACGATTTAACAATGAACACAGGGCTCTGATACAAATTGTTGGGAGATTTGCATATACAAAAACAATATGCCCTAAAGAGGTTCATGTTAATGCTAAATCATTGAAACCAAAAAACTTAACTGTAGCGGAAGCGTATCTGAATCCATCTGAAGAACTGGACGGTAGATCGCGGCAGAATCTTCCAGAGTCTTTGCGACGCGCGTGAGGTCGCTCTCAGATAAGGAAGAGACAACCCTAGAAACCAACGTTTCAAGCAACCATTCCACGACCCCAGGGACCACTACCATTTTATATTAAGGGCAATTACGGATTCAACCCATCAAAGAGTCCGTAATTGCGTACAGATATTTATACATTTCAAAATTACCTCATACAATCTAAAATGACGTAATATCCCAAAATGCAATCACTTAAGCGGATATTTACATTAAGACAGCCATAATGTCTGAAATTCTTCATAGACATATGTCGGCCCACCAAATGATCCATACAGTAAAGAGTTGTCTCAATCCAGTGATGGAGCCAGAAATTTCTAGTTAACGGACGCTATTACGTTTAAATTTCAAATTTTAATGGGCAATCATAAAAAGTAAAAATTAGTGAAGTTCATAAGTATAAATAAAACAAATTTTATGGGCTGGTGTAGGCAATTGACTACAGCAGCCACAAAGTGGTTCCGCCATTGGGGTTTAACTCAATCTTGCTTAGCTTGAGGTCGACTCGACCTATAGACAGCCTTAACCCTCCATTCGGCAAAACAATTTTGCTGAAAGATTAGCATTGGTCGATCTGAAATCACATTCATTTAGGCATAAGCATGAACAAGATTCTGCAGCTTTATGGGATTGTATTGGAAGTGGAGCCAAGGTAGGGTCCACTTGGACCTTGGCCCACTTCAATTTTTTTATTTATATGTAAATTTTAAAAATATTCACTTGTTTTATTTAAAAAATCTGAAAATTGATATTTTGGGCCTAATCAAAATTTAAAAACTTTAATTCGGTCCCCTTCATGAAATTTTTTTGGCTTCACCCTTGATTGGAAGTAGCCGCGCGCAACTACTTGAAATAACTAGAAACTAACATTTGATAATGGAGGCACGAATTAGAAAGAGGTAGAAACATACTTTTCATGCAATAACAATCGCCAAACCAATCATACGAATTCCGTGGCGATAACGAAATGTGAACATACTAAAGATCAACGTCTTGTGTCAGCAAGAGCTCATAGACAATGGGAACCTTTTCACTTTTGAACCAACTTTTCTATTAAATTTCTGAAAATGTAACGACTTCTTGTGATTTTATATAAAGTGCACACTTCTTTTCTGAAAACTGTCAAGCAACGGCAAAGAATGGGTTTTCAACTTAACATGGAAAGCACAATTGGTAGCTAAAACGATAATAATGTGATCTAGCATTAGTGATAGACGTTAATATTAACAAAATTGCAGTTGATTAACTTCAAACCCTTATTTAAGAGTTTCTAGGAGAAGGATAGCGCTTATTAGAAAATCACAAAAGGC
The DNA here is from genome assembly GCF_008831285.2 of Nymphaea colorata. Lineage (NCBI taxonomy): Eukaryota > Viridiplantae > Streptophyta > Magnoliopsida > Nymphaeales > Nymphaeaceae > Nymphaea > Nymphaea colorata. The sequence goes on along the minus strand of NC_045139.1, from coordinate 35,653,510 downwards.
AGTTTCTTTTTCTGAAATTAGGGTAAAAAGGTAAAATGAAAGTATAAAACACTAGTTTCTCTCGTTCACACGAGAGAGAAAGAGAGTCACATGGATCTTGCAGATTCACTGTCCACCTTTCCATTTCATCATTCTTTTCTGCTTTTAGGTAAATTGCATACAGAAAAATTGAATCTTTATAAAGACTTAACTGGAAATTTTGAATCTTTATGAAGACTTAACTGGAAATTTTGAATCTTTAAGACTAACTGGAGATTTGATCTTCCACTGGATCCCAATTCTTAAACTTTTGCTACTATTGATTCCATTACTTTGTCAGCTTGGGGAAGGAAGGAAGGGTTCTTGACAGTGTCGGAACTAGAAAATTCGGCTGGAGAGGCATTCGTATAAAAATACTCATGTTTAGGTGGAACATTTATATATTATAGTCGCAAATAACGTCTCGAGTTTTAATCGGTCAGGTTTTTCTCGAGTATAATACGACAAGAAAAAAAATATGGTAAATTTTTTAAAATTTTTAAAAACTAAAAATGTGGAAAAAATAAAATGAGAAACTAATAACACAAACATCAAAAGATAAGTAGATTTACAACAATTTAAAAAAAAATAAAAAAAAGCTGCTTGGAATTAAAAAAACTAAAAAGAAAGAAAAAAGTGAAAAAAGAACTGGAAACCTGCGTTTTTTTTTTTCATTTTTAACATTTTTTTTCCGAAAAAATGTGTTTTCTATGACTATGCTATATATAAAGATAATTAGTTAAAGATGCCTTTTAAAAATAAAAAAATTTTAAGGGCAGTTGCCCACACCAACCCACATATGGTTTTGCCACTAGTTCTTGATGTGACTAGGAAAACGACCAAGTTGCATTCAAGTTAGACTGCAATACTTAGCAAGCACAAGAATGTACCTTCAGTTTATGTTTCTGCGAACAATAGTATAAAAATTCTTGAGGTTGGAGGTCATTTATGTTTTAGCCTTTTTCTCTTATATATTGCCCTAAATTTATCATCCACCTTAACTGCTAGTTTCCAACTCTTCAAACTCCACAATATAATACCAATTTCATTAATACTAAACAACTTCTTCATACTAGACGATTAGAAGAAGAGCTCATTGCATCATCTAAAGAAAGACCTTTAGACTTGCGTTTTATAGCCATAGTGCCTTCTCTATATGGTATAGATTCATTAGAATTAAAGTAGAAATTCATCAAATAAAGCAATAATAGGCACGAAAAATTTGAAACTTCATAGGCTTTACTTTTTCATCAGAACAATTGCCTTTTATAAGTTAATTTATTTTCATATATTATGAATATATATATATATATATTTGAGGATAATGTGTGATAGGTAGGAGGAGATGATTTTGGTTTTCTATTTATCTACATTGACAATGAATAATATGTTTTTTTGCTGTTGATTGACTAAATTTTTGAATCTTACCAAATTTGATGTTACAACCTATCTTGTCTAGCAATTCTTTCTACACTCAAATAGATTGGCATTATTAGTGTGCATTTGAGACTATTGGGAGCCTTTTGGTTTCCCTATTTGAGAAGGTACGGTCGGCTGATGTATCAGCCAACCGAGGGCTTTGTCACATGGGTGCTCCTAAACAGCGGCCATGTGGTGGAGTTTCTACGACACAGCACATCTTATGCAATCAGTTGAATCAGGTCAGAACTAATTATTTTAAATGTACACCTGACTAAAGTAGCTCTACTATAAAAGATTATATGTAAATATAGACAAATAGTGCTATTAAACAGTCTAATAACTATATAATAAATTACATATATACATATACATGTATATACATCATTGCCGCATCCATACTTAATTTTTTTTTTTTTGAAAAATTGTTTCATATGCACATGTATCTGCACCCGCACCCCACACTCATGTGACATTGGCCAAGGTCTCAATTTGAGATCAAGGTAGGGCTGGGCCAAATATCGGGTCTATTGGGGGCTCAATTAATGAACATTTTGCCATTAGTGTGGACTAGTAAAAGTTTTAAAAGTTGAACCAAAGCCTAGTGATCTTCACATTGTCTATTATTGGGTTAGGAGTTTCCCAATCATGTCTGGGTTCTCGTGTCAAGTGGTGTCTATCACCTGACAAAGAGCTCCGATGGTGACAGTCACAAGCAAGAGGAGCAGCAAAGATCAATGGTGGATGCGATGGTACAGAGATTTAGAGAGAGGACAGAGTGTGATGTGGATAATGAGGTGAGTGAGGGTGCAAAGTAGGGGTGAACAACAAGTCGAGCTTAATTCATTAAAGCTCGGCTCGTGAACGAGTTCGAGCCGAATCATTTGTTTAACGAATCGAACTCGAGTTCATGAGTCGACTCGTTCAAATAATCGAGTTGAGTTCGAACTCAACACATAACTGCCAAGCCGAGCTTGAGCCTTAGTCGAGAGTTTGTGGAGACTTAATTAAGTCGATATATTCAAACGAGTTTACGAGTTTGTCGAGCCTTAATCGAGTTGAACTGGAGCTCAACACGCAACAATGAATATCAATTCTATTCAAACGAGTTTGTTGAGCCTTAATCAAGTCGACCTCGAGCTCAACACGCAACTGCCAAGTTGAGCTCGAGCTATTCTCGAGCCGAGTCGAGCTCGAGGTTTCATTAGTCGAGCCAAGCTCAAGATGGCTGAACTCCAGCTCGACTCGGCTCATGTTCACCCCTAGTGAAAAGATGGATGGGGGACTCCTTGAATATGCAAATGAATCATTAAGGTTGCATTTGATAGTATCAGATCTTAAATATGAAACTGCATTGGAAGTGTGATTTGGAAGATCCTGAGTTTGTTTAAACTAAGGATCTCAGGAATCCATGCTACATATTAAAAACCATGGACTTAAGAGGGTGTTGCCTAACCTCAAGTCTGTGGAACTAAGATCTGCAGAAACAAACACAACCTTAGGAATCTACAAGAAATATAGGAGATGAAAGAACATCTTGAGTGGATAATGTGGATGGAAACAAAAAGTCGGACCTCAAAGACTGCCCAAAGGTGCATGTTTTGTTTGTAGAGGAGACGCCAGTTGTCTGCATCCATCCAAAAGCACACATCTTGAGTGGAAAGAGCCAAGGCCCATGCTTTCCATCCGTATGTTAGCATGGTAGGGATGGCAATATACAATTTGGATTGGGTATCCAATCGAACCATCCCGAAAAAAAAATCGGATATGGAAAAATTAATATCCGATTAAGAAATTGGATCGAATTTGAGCTTAAGAAATGACATCTGATCATATTTGGATTCTGATATGCTTCAATATTCGATCGAACTTGGATTTAGATCAGATTTAGTGGATTGTGAAATCGAGATTCAGTTACGATTTTTCTTCATTTGGATTCAGCGAATATGTGAATATAAGAGTACACCAAATTCTAACATGATCTATTGGCATCTCTATAGCCCATGCAAGTGGGCACCCTTGAACATACGTCAAGTACTGCAACTGCACCAACTGGTCCCCATGCACCTATTTGCCTTTGTTTCTCCTCCATGCAGTAAAAAGTTATATGCTGCAAATGTTATATGCTGCAAGCTTGGATATACCATTCTTTTGAAGCTGATAAGATATGCTAATTAGACCTCCTTCAACACCGAATCCTTTTCTGCAAGAGGCACGGTGGGAGATGGACCTTGTAAATTAGCTTATCATCCATGAATGATGAAAATTAAGGCTGCACAACGAGCCGAGCCAACTCGGGCTTGACTCGAACATGCTCGGAAAAACTTGGCTCGTGCTCCACTCGTTTATAAACAAGTCGAGTTCGAGCTTACAAAGATACCCAAAACGATAAACGAGTCGAGTTTGAGTTTCAGGAACTCAACTCCACTCACGAACTGGTACTCTATATAATATTATCAAAAACGGTTTCACAAGTTACATGAGTTAAACGCTTACACGAGTTAAACGAATTAATGCTTACACAGGTTAATGCTGAACGAGCTAATGTCTAAATGACCTAAATGGATTAAACAAGTCAAGTTCAAGCTCGATTTTGTGCAGTAGAGTCGAGCTCGAGCTTGTTATAAAAAGCTCTACTCAAGTTCGAGCTGAGATCGAGCTTGAGTTTTTTGAGCCGAGTGGAGCTGGCCAAGCTCAGGCTCGACTCGGCTCGTGTGCAGCCCTACAGAAAATGGAACATATGCATTGACAAAAAACTTGATCTTGCCTTCATCTAACGTTGATCACATGCAAATTGGTGCTTGTTTCTTTCTGCAGCTTTGTGATTTTATGTAGTTGGACATGAGCTTTTCTTATAGTGGTTATCCTTGCAAGGCCTTGTTGGTGGGGCTCAGCCGATGATTTCAATCCTAATGAAGGTAACAATCCAGTGAAGATCAGATCCAAATTACAGAAGAGTATGAAAATAATTACTGGAAAATAAAAATGATTGCCCGCTGTTAATGCCAATCTCTTTAAGTGTAGAAAGAATTACTAGACAAGATGGGTTGTAGCATCATTTGACTTTGTAAGATTCAAAGATTTGGCCAATCAATTGCAAAAAACATGTTCTTCCATTGATAATGAAGATAAATAGAAAAATGAAGCCATCTCTTCCTACCTATCACATCTTTTTCGATAACGTATGAAAATAAATTCACTTATAAAAAGAAATTGTTCTGCTGAAAAAGTAAAGATTATAAATTTTTTATTTTTCGTACCTATAATTGCTTGATTTGCTGATATTCCACTTAAATTCTAATGAATCTATAGTTGCCATATGGAGCTGGTACCATGGCTATAAAATACAAGTGCAAAGCCCTTCTTTGCATAAGACAGTCAGCTCTTCTTCTAATTATCTAGTATGAAGAAGTTGTTCTAAATGCCATAAAGTGCCAAATTTTTGTACATTGTAAATTGATTTGTCTTTTTTTTTTCACTTATATATTTTTCTTAAAACTTTGATGTTCTTATTTCATGAATTGTCTAGGCAAGTTTTCTTTTGCCTTTTCAATGGACGCCACAATGTATTCAAGCTTTAGAAAAGCTTTTAAAACTAGGTATCATCTATGCATAAAATAAATAAGTGGCTGATTTTTTGTTTTATTTAAGAACTTTTATTCCATGTAAATGAAGTCACAATTTTTTACAAAATTAAAAAGTCTTTTTGTTTAAACGACATAAAGAACCAACTCTCATGAAAACATTTACCAAAACGCTAGCACTACAGTATGTCTACGTCCTGCTTAGCCGTTCTTCGATTTATTTGTTTCCAATATTTGATATTTTGCTTGATAAAATGAATCATTAGCTAAGTTGAAATTTGCTTATGTTTTGGATGCAAAACAAGTACAGCACAAGCATTTAGTAAAATCTGTTATAGTACACAGCAAGATCAATATCAATGGTTTTTCTTTGCTTCAATTGTACTATCTGCAGAAGATACATGATATGTAATTAAACTTATTGTTTCTCCTATATGTATTTAAACTTGTTGTTTCTCCTATGTGTGAAATGGCAGGATTTCAATGAAGCTTGACTTTTGATAGCGTATCATTTATTCTAGCAAGTATGTTTTTATTCGTATTTATTCATTCAATTGTTTTTTTTTATCAACAACAATTGGCTCCATGGTGAAGCTGTTTGCTTCTTGTCAAAATATTCAATTTAGATAAACATAATTATGATAACGGCAGTTGAAATAACTCAAGGATTCGGTTAGTTCTAGAATGGCCTGATATATTTTCTTTTGAATGAATTGCAATACTAAAACTTACAGGGGATTCCAAAATCAAGATTGTTTAAAGTGCATACTCGTTAAAGGAGTCATCACATGTTCTTTATTGTAATTTTCTTTTGCAAAAACTATTCATAAGTTCAACTATACAAAACCTTGTTCAAGTTCTTCAACTATACAAAATAATTCACCTTTTGTGTACTATTTTTGGGGATTCATCGGTATCGTTGTCCAGGAACTCATAGTCGGCCTCGTCGTCATCGCTAGCCATCGCCGGGTCTCCGCTGTAGAAATCATCTCAGGATTCCTCCTCTGCTGCATCATGTATATTGTCCTCCGAATCCATCATCTCCAAACTAGTAGTTTTCTCTTTCTTTAAATTAATGAAATTTCCCTTAATCGGAAAATAAAAAAGAGACAAATCAGCCAAGAAAGGCATTGGAATCTGCAGGAGAGAGCGGGGAAACTTGAAAAACCAAGAGGATGACGATCGATCAAGAGCAATGTGGAGGAATTCGGCAGAGATAAGATGGAAAACTGAGGAGAGCGAGGGGTTTTCCTTCTCTCTCTTCCCCTCCTTCCCTGGCATTGGCTCACGTAAGCTCCCACTTTTATACGGAGCTCAGAATTTTTTCCCAAATTACTGACGTATCCCTACGCTTCGGATAGTGGCTGTGGAGTTGCGTACTATCTGGTTAAACGTTGATCGCATTTGAGTGTCAAGGGCAACGATTGATACGCTCATGTCTGAAACTTGTCGATGTGGCTGAAAACGAATCGTATGGCTTGTTCTTGAGGTGATTAACTGATTACGTCACGGAGGGAGTTAGTCCTTCATGGATTCAGGTTATTTTTGCCAATGACTCTTATGCCCTTACAAAGCTTTACTTTTTATGTCTGCCGAATTCGGTTATAGAGAACCCCTCGCTCTCCTCGGTTTTCCGTCTTGTCTCTGCCGAATTCCTCCACATTGCGCTTGATCGATCGTCATCCTCTTGGTTTTGCAAGTTTCCCCGCTCTCTCCTACGGATTCCGATGCCTTTCTTGGCTGATTTAGCTCTTTTTTATTTTCCGATTAAGGGAAATTTCATTAATTTAAAGAAAGAGGAAACCACTAATTTGGAGATATGGATTCGGAGGACGATATGCATGATGCAGCAGAGGCGGAATCCTTAGATGATTTCTACAGCGGAGACACGGCGATGGCTAGTGATGACGACAAGGCCGACTATGAATTCCTGGACAACGATACCGATGATTCCGATGGTATGACGGCCCGTCGGTCGCAGGTGGGTGGTTTTTTCGATGATCGATTTGCTGTTGCCCCGTTTTTCCTAGAAATTTGGTCGTTCTTCATTGGTTGAAGTGATGCTGTGGCTAGAGGCTTCCTTATTTGTGTTTTCTCTTGGGATCCCTGTTTTCTGAAATTTCAATTTTCTTTTAAATATATAGGAAATGATTGTCATATGTTACTGCTTTAGAGCGCTTTTAATCCACTTGTACCCTTGTTGGTATCCGATGCTAGATGTGAACGCGTGGTTCTAATATGTATACTAAACGTTTTTTGCTTTTTTCTTTTCTTTTTTTTTCGAAAAGTTAGGAACAATGAAGTTTTGTCAAGAGAATATAGGTGAGCTCTGGTGAAAGAAATCTTCCTTTGGGCAAATAGAGTCATGCCCATCCCAGTCATTCTGTTATAACTATCATTTTCTGAACATTGTTTAAAGTTGATGTTTCTGGATTGTGGACTATTTTCTGGTTTATCTAGGTATGGGCTTCACCCTTTGATTGGAAGTAGCCATGCGCAACTACTTGAAATAACTAGAAACTAACATTTGATAATGGAGGCACGAATTAGAAAGAGGTAGAAACATACTTTTCATGCAATAACAATCGCCAAACCAATCATACGAATTCCGTGGCGATAACGAAATGTGAACATACTAAAGATGAATGTCTTGTGTCAGCAAGAGCTCATAGACAATGGGAACCTTTTCACTTTTGACCCTACTTTTCTATTAAATTTCTGAAAAGGTAACGACTTCTTGTGATTTTCTATAAAGTGCACACTTCTTTTCTGAAAACTGTCAAGCAACGGCAAAGAATGGGTTTTCAACTTAACTTGGAAAGCACAATTGGTAGCTAAAATGATAATAATGTGATTTAGCATTAGTGATAGACGTTAATATTAACAAAATTTCAGTTGATTAACTTCAAACCCTTATTTAAGAGTTTCTAGGAGAAGGATAGCGCTTATTAGAAAATCACAAAAGGCAGCTTCTTTTTCTGAAATTAGGGTAAAAAGGTAAAATGAAAGTGTAAAACACTAGTTTCTCTCGTTCACACGAGAGAGAAAGAGAGTCACATTGATCTTGCAGATTCACAGTCGACCTTTCCATTTCATCATTCTTTTATGCTTTAGGTAAATTGCATACAGAAAAATTGAATCTTTATAAAGACTTAACTGGAAATTTTGAATCTTTATGAAGACTTAACTGGAAATTTTGAATCTTTAAGACTAACTGGAGATTTGATCTTCCACTGGATCCCAATTCTCAAACTTTTGCTACTATTGATTCCATTACTTTGTCAGCTTGGGGAAGGAAGGAAGGGTTCTTGACAGAGGTGGAGCTAGAAAATTCGGCTGGAGAGGCATTCGTATAAAAATACTCATGTTTAGGTGGAACACTTATATATTATAGTCACAAATAACGTCTCGAGTTTTAATCGGTCAGGTTTTTCTCAAGTATAATACGACAAGAAAAAAAATATGGTAGATTTTTTAAAAATTTTAAAAACTAAAAATGTGGATAAAATAAAATGAGAAACTAATAACACAAACATCAAAAGATAAGTAGATTTGCAACAATTAAAAAAATAAAATAAAAAAAAGCTGTTTGGAGTTAAAAAAACTAAAAAGAAAGAAAAAAGTGAAAAAAAAAACTGGAAACCTGCGTTTTTTTTTCATTTTTAACATTTTTTTTCCGAAAAAATGTGTTTTCTATGACTATGCTATATATAAAGATAATTAGTTAAAGATTCCTTTAAAAAATAAAAAAATTTTTAAGGGCAGTTGCCCACACCAACCCACATATGGTTTTGCCACTAGTTCTTGATGTGACTAGGAAAATGACCAAGTTGCATTCAAGTTAGACTGCAATACTTAGCAAGCACAAGAATGTACCTTCAGTTTATGTTTCTGCGAACAATAGTATAAAAATTCTTGAGGTTGGTAGGTCATTTATGTTTTAGCCTTCAAACTCCACAATATAATACCAATTTCATTAATACTAAACAACTTCTTCATACTAGACGATTAGAAGAAGAGCTCATTGCATCATCTAAAGAAAGACCTTTAGACTTGCATTTTGTAGCCATAGTGCCTTCTCTATATGGTATAGATTCATTAGAATTAAAGTAGAATTTCAGCAAATAAAGCAATAATAGGCACGAAAAATTTGAAACTTCATAGGCTTTACTTTTTCATCAGAACAATTGCCTTTTATATGTTAATTTATTTTCATATATTATGAATATATATATATATATTTGAGGATAATGAGTGATAGGTAGGAGGAGATGATTTTGGTTTTCTATTTATCTACATTGACAATCAATAATATGTTTTTTTGCTGTAGATTGACTAAATTTTTGAATCTTACCAAATTTGATGTTACAACCTATCTTGTCTAGCAATTCTTTCTACACTCAAATAGATTGGCATTATTAGTGTGCATTTGAGACTATTGGGAGCCTTTTGGTTTCCCTATTTGAGAAGCTACGGTCGGCTGATGTATCAGCCAACCGAGGGATTTGTCACATGGGTGCTCCTAAACAGCGGCCATGTGGTGGAGTTTCTACGACACAGCACATCTTATGCAATCAGTTGAATCAGGTCAGAACTAATTATTTTAAATGTACACCTGACTAAAGTAGCTCTACTATAAAAGATTATATGTAAATATAGACAAATAGTGCTATTAAACAGTCTAATAACTATATAATAAATTACGTATATACATATACATGTATATACATCATTGCCGCATCCATACTTAATTTTTTTTTTTTGAAAAATTGTTTCATATGCACATGTATCTGCACCCGCACCCCACACTCATGTGACATAGGCCAAGGTCTCAATTTGAGATCAAGGTAGGTCTGGGCCAAATATCAGGTCTATTGGGTGCTCAATTAATGAACATTTTGCCATTAGTGTGGACTAGTAAAAGTTTTAAAAGTTGAACCAAAGCCTAGTGATCTTCACATTGTCTATTATTGGGTTAGGAGTTTCCCAATCATGTCCGGGTTCTCGTGTCAATTGGTGGCTATCACCTGACAAAGAGCTCCGATGGTGACAGTCACAAGCAAGAGGAGCAGCAAAGATCAATGGTGGATGCGATGGTACAGAGGCTTAGGGAGAGGACAGAGTGTGATGTGGATAATGAGGTGAGTGAGGATGCAAAGTAGGGGTGAACAACAAGTCGAGCTTAATTCATTAAAGCTCGGCTCGTGAACGAGTTCGAGCCGAGTCATTTGTTTAACGAATCGAACTTGAGTTCATGAGTCGACTCGTTCAAATAATCGAGTTGAGCTCGAACTCAACACATAACTGCCAAGCCAAGCTTGAGCCTTAGTCGAGTTTGTCGAGCGTTAATTAAGTCGATATATTCAAACGAGTTTACGAGTTTGTCGAGCCTTAATCGAGTTGAACTCGAGCTCAACACGCAACAATGAATATCAATTCTATTCAAACGAGTTTGCTGAGCCTTAATCAAGTCGAGCTCGAGCTCAACACGTAACTGCCAAGTTGAGCTCGAGCTATTCTCGAGCCGAGTCGAGCTCGAGGTTTCATTAGTCGAGCCAAGCTCAAGATGGCTGAACTCCGGCTCGACTCGGCTCATGTTCACCCCTAGTGAAAAGATGGATGGGGGACTCCTTGAATATGCAAATGAATCATTAAGGTTGCGTTTGAAAGTATCAGATCTTAAATATGAAACTGCATTGGAAGTGTGATTTGGAAGATCCTGAGTTTGTTTAAACTAAGGATCTCAGGAATCCATGCTACATATTAAAAACCATGGACTTAAGAGGGTGTTGCCCAACCTCAAGTCTGTGGATCTAAGATCTGCAGAAACAAACACAACCTTAGAAATCTACAAGAAATATAGGAGATGAAAGAACATCTTGAGTGGATAATGTGGATGGAAACAAAAAGTCGGACCTCAAAGACTGCCCAAAGGTGCATGTTTTGTTTGTAGAGGAGATGCCAGTTGTCTGAATCCATTCAAAAGCACACATCTTGAGTGGAAAGAACCAAGGCCCATGCTTTCCACACGTATGTTAGCATGGTAGGGATGGCAATATACAATTTGGATTGGGTATCCAATCGAACCATCCCAAAAAAAAAAAATCGGATATGGAAAAATTAATATCCGATTAAGAAATTGGATCGAATTTGAGCTTAAGAAATGACATCTGATCATATTTGGATTCTGATATGCTTCAATATTCGATCGAACTTGGATTTAGATCAGATTTAGTGGATTGTGAAATCGAGATTCAGTCATGATTTTTCTTCATTTGGATTCAGCGAATATGTGAATATAAGAGTACACCAAATTCTAACATGATCTATTGGCATCTCTATAGCCCATGCAAGTGGGCACCCTTGAACATACGTCAAGTACTGGAACTGCACCAACTGGTCCCCATGCACCTATTTGCCTTTGTTTCTCCTCCATGCAGTAAAAAGTTATATGCTGCAAATGTTATATGCTGCAAGCTTGGATATACCATTCTTTTGAAGCTGATAAGATATGCTAATTTGACCTCCTTCAACACCGAATCCTTTTCTGCAAGAGGCACGGTGGGAGATGGACCTTGTAAATTAGCTTATCATCCATGAATGATGAAAATTAAGGCTGCACAACGTGCCGAGCCAACTCGGGCTTGACTCGAACACGCTCGGAAAAACTTGGCTCGTGCTCCACTCGTTTAAAAACAAGTCGAGTTCGAGCTTACAAAGATACCCAAAACGAGAAACGAGTCGAGTTTGAGTTTCAGGAACTCAACTCGACTCACGAACTGGTACTCTATATAATATTATCAAAAACGGTTTCACGAGTTACATGAGTTAAACGCTTACACGAGTTAAACGAGTTACATGGGTTGACGCTTACACGAGTTAAATGAATTAATGCTTACACGGGTTAATGCTGAACGAGTTAATGTCTAAATGATCTAAATGGATTAAACAAGTCAAGTTCAAGCTCAATTTTGTGCAGTACAGTCGAGCTCGAGCTTGTTATAAAAAGCTCTACTCAAGTTCGAGCTGAGCTCGAGCTTGAGTTTTTTGAGCCGAGTGGAGCTGGCCAAGCTCAGGCTGGACTCGGCTCGTGTGCAGCCCTAATGAAAATGGAACATATGCATTGATAAAAAAACTTGATCTTGCCTTCATCTAAGGTTGATCACATGCAAATTGGTGCTTGTTTCTTTCTGCAGCTTTGTGATTTTATGTAGTTGGACATGAGCTTTTCTTATAGTGGTTATCCTTGCAAGGCCTTGTTGGTGGGGCTCAGCCGATGATTTCAATCCTAATGAAGGTAACAATCCAGTGAAGATCAGATCCAAATTACAGAAGAGTATGAAAATAATTACTGGAAAATAAAAATGATTGCCCGCTGTTAATGCCAATCTCTTTAAGTGTAGAAAGAATTACTAGACAAGATGGGTTGTAGCATCATTTGACTTTGTAAGATTCAAAGATTTGGCCAATCAATTGCAAAAAACATGTTCTTCCATTGATAATGAAGATAAATAGAAAAATGAAGCCATCTCTTCCTACCTATCACATCTTTTTCGATAACGTATGAAAATAAATTCACCTATAAAAAGAAATTGTTCTGCTGAAAAAGTAAAGATTATAAATTTTTTATTTTTCGTACCTATAATTGCTTGATTTGCTGATATTCCACTTAAATTCTAATGAATCTATAGTTGCCATATGGAGCTGGTACCATGGCTATAAAATACAAGTGCAAAGCCCTTCTTTGCATAAGACAGTCAGCTCTTCTTCTAATTGTCTAGTATGAAGAAGTTGTTCTAAATGCCATAAAGCGCCAAATTTTTGTACATTGTAAATTGATTTGTCTTTTTTTTTTCACTTATATATTTTTCTTAAAACTTTGATGTTCTTATTTCATGAATTGTCTAGGCAAGTTTTCTTTTTCCTTTTCAATGGACGCCACAATGTATTCAAGCTTTAGAAAAGCTTTTAAAACTAGGTATCATCTATGCATAAAATAAATAAGTGGCTGATTTTTTGTTTTATTTAAGAACTTTTATTCCATGTAAATGAAGTCACAACTTTTTACAAAATTAAAAAGTCTTTTTGTTTAAACGACATAAAGAACCAACTCTCATGAAAACATTTACCAAAACGCTAGCACATGTCTACGTCCTGCTTAGCCGTTCTTCGATTTATTTGTTTCCAATATTTGATATTTTGCTTGATAAAATGAATCATTAGCTAAGTTGAAATTTGCTTATGTTTTGGATGCAAAACAAGTACAGCACAAGCATTTAGTAAAATCTGTTATAGTACACAGCAAGATCAATATCAATGGTTTTTCTTTGCTTCAATTGTACTATCTGCAGAAGAAACATGATATGTAATTAAACTTATTGTTTCTCCTATATGTATTTATACTTGTTGTTTCTCCTATGTGTGAAATGGCAGGATTTCAATGAAGCTTGACTTTTGATAGCGTATCATTTATTCTAACAAGTATGTTTTTATTCGTATTTATTCATTCAATTGTTTTTTTTTTATCAACAACAATTGGCTCCATGGTGAAGCTGTTTGCTTCTTGTCAAAATATTCAATTTAGATAAACATAATTATGATAACGGCAGTTGAAATAACTCAAGGATTTGGTTAGTTCTAGAATGGCCTGATATATTTTCTTTTGAATGAATTGCAATACTAAAACTTACAGGGGATTCCGAAATTACTAGTTAAAGGAGTCATCACATGTTCTTTATTGTAATTTTCTTTTGCAAAAACTATTCATAAGTTCAACTATACAAAACCTTGTTCAAGTTCTTCAACTATACAAAATAATTCACCTTTTGTGTACTATTTTTGGGGATTCATCGGTATCGTTGTCCAGGAACTCATAGTCGGCCTCGTCGTCATCGCTAGCCATCGCCGGGTCTCCGCTGTAGAAATCATCTCAGGATTCCTCCTCTGCTGCATCATGTATATCGTCCTCCGAATCCATCATCTCCAAACTAGTAGTTTTCTCTTTCTTTAAATTAATGAAATTTCCCTTAATCGGAAAATAAAAAAGAGACAAATCAGCCAAGAAAGGCATCGGAATCTGCAGGAGAGAGCGGGGAAACTTGAAAAACCAAGAGGATGACGATCGATGAAGAGCAATGTGGAGGAATTCGGCAGAGATAAGATGGAAAACTGAGGAGAGCGAGGGGTTTTCCTTCTCTCTCTTCCCCTCCTTCCCTGGCATCGGCTCACGTAAGCTCCCACTTTTATACGGAGCTCAGAATTTTTTCCCAAATTACTGACGTATCCCTACGCTTCGGATAGTGGCTGTGGAGTTGCGTACTATCTGGTTAAACGTTCATCGCATTTGAGTGTCAAGGGCAACGATTGATACGCTCATGTCTGAAACTTGTCGATGTGGCTGAAAACGAATCGTATGGCTTGTTCTTGAGGTGATTAACAGATTACGTCACGGAGGGAGTTAGTCCTTCATGGATTCAGGTTATTTTTGCCAATGACTCTTATGCCCTTACAAAGCTTTACTTTTTATGTCTGCCGAATTCGGTTATAGAGAACCCCTCGCTCTCCTCGGTTTTTCGTCTTGTCTCTGCCGAATTCCTCCACATTGCGCTTGATCGATCGTCATCCTCTTGGTTTTGCAAGTTTCCCCGCTCTCTCCTACGGATTCCGACGCCTTTCTTGGCTGATTTAGCTCTTTTTTATTTTCCGATTAAGGGAAATTTCATTAATTTAAAGAAAGAGGAAACCACTAATTTGGAGATATGGATTCGGAGGACGATATGCATGATGCAGCAGAGGAGGAATCCTTAGATGATTTCTACAGCGGAGACACGGCGATGGCTAGTGATGACGACAAGGCCGACTATGAATTCCTGGACAACGATACCGATGATTCCGATGGTATGACGGCCCGTCGGTCGCAGGTGGATGGTTTTTTCGATGATCGATTTGCTGTTGCCCCGTTTTTCCTAGAAATTTGGTCGTTCTTCATTGGTTGAAGTGATGCTGTGGCTAGAGGCTTCCTTATTTGTGTTTTCTCTTGGGATCCCTGTTTTCTGAAATTTCAATTTTCTTTTAAATATATAGGAAATGATTGTCATATGTTACTGCTTTAGAGCGCTTTTAATCCACTTGTACCTTTGTTGGTATCCGATGCTAGATGTGAACGCGTGGTTCTAATACGTACACTAAACGTTTTTTGTCAAGAGAATATAGGTGAGCTCTGGTGAAAGAAATCTTCCTTTGGGCAAATAGAGTCATGCCCATCCCAGTCATTCTGTTATAACTATCATTTTCTGAACATTGTTTAAAGTTGATGTTTCTGGATTGTGGACTATTTTCTGGTTTATCTAGGTATGGGCTTCATTTTTAAAATATGCTTCCATGTATATAGACATATTTACCCATGCTCACAGACACATGTAGGCAGTTGACAAGGTGTAGCATATAAATGTGGTGCATATAAAACACAACCAATAAAGCCAAGATACTTGTGTATTAAAAGCAACATGAAACATCCTCTTGTCATGGCAGTTGGGTAGGCACCTTCCAAGTGATAAATGAGGTTGTTCACATTAAAAGTTCAATGAAGTGGCTTTATTCACAATGGCACCCCCTTTTCTCTTTCTTATTTTCATTTCACTTTTGAAAAAATAACAAAAAAGCACTTACACTTTAAACAAATGGTAAGTCACTATTCAACCCTTAGCCACTCAACTTTTAAAGAGCCTTTTCTTGACAGAAAATTTTAATTCTTAATGTAAAATAACAGAATTGCGCTTATTGAAGACAAAAATATATTTATTTTTCCAGTACCGAAGAATTAATATTTTTTGTTAGTAGACAGCTCCTTGAGAATTTGATCTCCGGAAAGTCAAAAAGCTGAACACGTATTTGATAGTTTTAAGCTAAACACATTAATTTCAACCAACCATTTTAACGAACAAACTGTGGATTTCAAAACTATGGGTTCAAGATTTTGGTTTAAGTTGATGTTCGCAGAATTCAAGATGCAAAATATATGCTCTGTTCCACTAAAAACACTTTAACAAGGCTTTCATATAGAATTGGACGAGTTTGATGGGGTTTATTCGAGCTGAATATATTTGATTTGGATCAGATATTTGATCCAACCGATTTGAAAAGTCTGATATAGAAAAAATTTAACATTTGATTAAGAAATCGGATCACATTGAAATTTAAGAAATGACATCCAATCGGATTAGGATTTGGATTTAGATATACATAAGTATATGATCAGATTCAGATACAGATTTGAAACGGATTTATTTTTAAACGAATATCTTATATGTAATGCTTTTACATTTTGAAAATCAGTTCAAAATTTGGATTCGAATATGAATATAAAAATCAGATTTCGATTGTAAAATTGAATTTTGATTTATTTGGATTCGGATGTGACTTTTCTTTAATGATTTTCGACTCCGAATACGTGAATAACCGAAAAAATGAATATGGAATCCAATCTGTTGGCATTCTTATATACACTCTAGCTAGGTAGAATAGTTAAGAGACTTTGCCGCTCATTCGTCAACATAAATATCCAAAAATAGTACTTCCAACTATGCCTACTTTAGCTTATATGGAGTATTGGTGTTCATTGGAATCGAACTGATCGCTTTGTACAAGCTACTAACTCGACGCTACTAACCCGACAAAACGACAAAATTTTAATATGTTCTAGAGTTGTTTTTGCAAACCCTCGATGATTCAAGTCAAGATCAAAAAAATTAAGATTAGCATATTTGGTTGACCGTTTGAGGGAGGCGTAGATGACGCGTCATCAGCTCGATCTCAACAGCAATCACTTAAAGGGTGTATTGTAAGACTACCCAAGTCCTGAAACAGCTTTAGACGCCGAAGGCGATAAAGGAAGCCGCTTTGGCCCTTCGCATACCACCAAATCATAATTAAAAAAAAAATAAAGATTCGGTATCTAATTAATTGAGAAGCTGTTCCACTTCATTGCCTATTTTAAAAAACGTATCTAACACTTTTAATACGATTGCATTTTCCACGTCAACGTGAGCTGGTGATGCAAAGCTCCACCACGCCACATCATGCATCATGATATGACATGCATGTCATGCATGCGTGCATGCATGCTTGCACATCATAGGCACGCATCATGTTGAATAGGAGAGCCCACACACTCTACCAACATGTCTTTTCTGGTCACCTAATCATGGATCCTAGTCCCGCAACCTACCGACATGTATTTTCTCGCGTCTTGCACTTCCTGGTGGATCTGTCAGTGTAAAGTTCAAGTCAATATGTTAAATTTGTGTTCACATTTTTCAAATACGTTGCTTGAAACTTCAGTTCAGACTCCAATGTTGATCTGGGCAGGATCTGAAATCTTGAAACCCAAATTCAACGATTGTTTTGTGCTTAATTAAACATTAATATTGTAATTTAGTATCTTATTAAAGATTGAGAAAGACCTTCAAAAACTTGTAAGAGAAACCGATGCAGCCCAACTTACTGATTTCAATTCAAATGTTACTTTGAGCATTCAAAAGACAGATAGCATGTTGGATCATTTGGAGCTGAAATTCAACCATGTCAGTCCATCTGCATCTCTCCAAATAACATATAATGGTCAGCCACTGTTATAATTGATCATTCAAATCTCTAAGTACTCTTTCTCTCTCTCTCTTTTCTTGTATCTATGAGATTTCTTGTTCTCAAATTTTGTTATGCATTCTCATTTTATCGGCTCTCTCTCTCTCTTATGTGAGACAATTGCTCTTAGCTCTCTTGAGAAACAATAGTAACATGGGTGTGATTTTGCTCAAATACTCTTGTTTGGGTTCATGATACACCAGCCAGGTGAAATTAATTTTTAGTGCCCAATACACACCCTGAAACATTTTTAAACATTTCAGATACTAGAGGGGCTGTTTGACATCATTAACAATATGTTACTGTTTCATGTATCTATCCCAAATATTACGACAGATTCATAGAATATTGTAAGATAGTATTTCATGCTCAGAAGAAACTGCTACATACTGTTATCCTTGTCAAACACCCCGTAGATCATAATTTGTTTTATTGAGAGAGATCATATGGCCCATGTTTGCTTGAACTCAACACATGATACATATGCTGCAAGCTTGGACACACTGTTGCTTGGGACTTGATAAGGTCTGCCTAGACCTCCTTCAATAGCAAGTCCTTTTCTACAACTGGGTTTGGAGATGGAACTCTTTAAATAACTTATCCTCCATGAGGATGGGACAAGCTCCATTGAAGAACTTGCTCCTGCCTTCACCTAACGTTTATCACATGCAGAGTGGTGCTTTTGTTTCTTTCTACTATGTGATTTTATGCAATTGGCCATGAGCTTTTCTATATTGATGTGGGTCATTGTCTACAAAATTTCCTTATTTCCATATTGAAACATCCTTATTTTTATTTATTTACATACAAGTGCTCCTAAAAGTTTAAAAAAGAATTAGTACCCCTTACTTTTGGCTTGGCTACTACTTAAATTAGTAAAAAATTTGATGACAATCTTGAACGTTGGAAAACCAAGTTGCCCAATCTGCCCCTTAAACCATGCCTAGGTAGGCTATATATTAAGTCACTCTGTTTGGCTCCATTGTCAAAAGGCCAAACCTGCAAGTAGAAAATCAATAAATGTGGAGCATAAAGGTGGCGAAAATCCATTGAAGGCATGAATTCTTGGTCAAAAGGTTACACGCCAAGGTTTGTTTAGTTCTTTCGCATTCATAGGTTATGTTTGTTTGTTTACCACAAACCTACAGTAATCTGATATCATTGAAGATCTCGACCTTCTCTCCGTCAGACTTTAAGGTTGAGTATGATTGCTTCGGATCTTAGACCTACTGTTGCATAAAAAGGTGTGTTTTGAATGAAATTTAATTTAAACAGACTGAGGACCTCTGTAGCATCGATCTAACAATACATTTAACGCTGAACAGGGCTATGGTATGATCTTAAATCCATGGATCTCATATCATCGTGAATCTCAGATCTACGGTGTAATAGACACAACCTAAATGTTTGGCTTTTTTTATATAACATGTATTTGAGACCCATGCTATTGAGATCTTCTGTTTGTTTACAGATCATACATAGCACAACTTTTAAAACAGTCTCGGATCTCAGATGCAAGGGTATCAAACGTAGCCAAAGTAATGGAAGCGTCTCACAAGATGAAATAGAGAAAAGCCGATAAATGATTTGTCTAGCAGATTTTAGGACCTCAAGCATATGAGACCGTATGGGAAATAGTTCGAGGCAAATGTTGGGAGATTTCCCTCATGCATATACAAAAACAATATGCCCTAAAGAAGATCATGTTCATGCTAAATCATTGAAACCAAAAAATTTAATTGTAGCGGAAGCGTACCTAAATCCATCTGAAGAACAGGACGGTAGATCGCGGTAGAATCTTCCAGAGTCTTTGCGGCGCACGTGAGGTCGCTCTCAGATAGCGAAGAGACAACCCTAGAAACCAACGTTTCAAGCAACCATTCCACGACCCCAGGGACCACAACCATTTTATATTAAGGGCAATTACGGATTCAACCCATCAAAGAATCCGTAATTGCGTACAGGTATCTATACGTTTCAAAATTACCTCATACCATCTAAAATGACGTAACATCCCAAAATGCAATCATTAAGCGGATATTTATATTAAGACAGCCATAATGTCTGAAATTCTCCATAATGTCTGAAATTCCTGATAGACATATGTTGGCCCACCAAATGATCCTTACAATCTCTCACTTGGGCCAAATATGTCTTTATACATTCAGACATTACATAAAACCTTAGGAGCTCAAAACTGGTATCTTATTAAACGTTATTTTCACCAATCTCGTCCATGATCATATCAACACAGGACCAAAGCGGCTTTCGCTATAATAAAATTAGTTAAACCTTCAATGATCACAAATGTTAACACAATCAATGACATAGATTTGATATGGATGTATAGTATGAGAATTACATGTAATGTGATTACAACATGTTTATTCTTAACTGGTCCAATTTTAAAACCTTATGGAAATCAAAAACATATACACAGAATGAAACGAAAGAACTTTAAACTTTATTCTGTAGAAAACTGAATATGCGTCCATATATAAGAGCAAACAAAATACAAACTCTCACTAAACCAGCACATCATCCAAAGGTAACACCCCCATATGAACAACATGTTCGTAAAAGTCCTTAGGTGTTAAACCCTTGGTAAGCGGATCCGCAATCATAGAGTTAGTCCCAATATACTCTAAAGACACCTGACCATTCTGTATCCTATCTTTAATAGCCCAAAAAAACTTAATGTCGATGTGCTTCGACTTTGACAAACTGCGGCTGTTATTAGAGTACATGATTGCTGAATTATTGTCACACAATAACCTTAGTGGTCTTTGTACATCATTCATAATGTGCAGCCCAGTGACAAAATTATGCAACCATAAAGCATGATTGGATGCCTCGTAACATGCTATGCTACTTTATTCGCACTCAGCAAAGTCAGAATCTGAATACCTAATGATCTCCAACTGGTCTGACTTTTTGTATGTGATCATAAAACGTTTTGTTCTTTGTAAGTCAATCAATACACTTTTGGCTGCTTTCAAATGATCCATATCCGGATCACTTAAGTATCTACCTAACATTTCAACGATAAATGCAATATCCGGACGATACAAACCTAAGCATATATAACGCTTTCCACAACAGACGAATAGGGAATCCTTTCCATTTCCTTAGATTCGATTTAACTTTTAGAGCACTGTTTGAGACTAAACTTGTCTCCTCTAGTAACTGGAGTATTTCCTGGTTTGCAATCCTTCATGCCGTATAGCTGAAGCACCTTATCAATGTAGGCCTTTTGTGATAATCCAAGAATACCCCGAGAACGATCCCGAAATATCTGGATCCCCAATACAAAATATGCATCACCAAGATCCTTCATGTCAAACTTTGTTGACAAAATTTCTTAGTTTCTTGCAGTATGCCCACATCATTATTCGTCAGTAATATATCATCGACATATAAAACCAGAAAGATAAATTTGTCCCACTGAACTTTTGGTATAAACATTCATCAACCATATTCGTTTCAAAGCCAAATGAAACTATAACTTGATGAAATTTGTAATACCACTAAAGGGAAGCTTCCTTTAACCCATAGATGGATTTCTTGAGCTTGCAGACCATTTTCTTTGCATCACCTGAAACAAAGTTTTCTAGTTGTACCATATATATCATTTCATCAATGTCTCAATTTAGAAACGCTATCTTTACATCCATCTGATGCAGCTCTAAATCAAAATGAGCCACAAGTGCCATTATAGTCCTGAAAGAGTCTTTCAACGAAACTAAAGAGAAAGTCTCTGTATAATCAATGTCTTCATTTTGAGTAAAGCCCTTTGCGACAAGACGTGTCTTATACCTTTAGATGTTTCCTAATGAATCCCTCTTCATTTTAAAATCTATTTACAACCAATGGGTTTCACACCTTCAGGCAAGGGAACAACTTCTCATACATCATTATCCATCATGAACTTTATTTCCTCATTCATGGCATCTACCCACTTATGAGATTTAGAACTCTTTATCGCTTGCTGGGTTAATAGAATCTTGTTCCATTAAGCCCATATCAACATCATGTTCTTGGAAATAGACAAAATCATTTGAAATTGTATTTCTCCTCTCTCTAGTGGATCTCCTTTGTGGCACCTCTACTTGATTTTCTTGAGGTTGTTTTGTTTGTTCTTCAGTAAGGAGATCGACACCATTGCCTTTTTCTGAATATGTTGTTGGAACAATTGCAGGAATGAATACCTGACTATTGCTCACAACATCTGTATGAGCGGACTCAAGTCCCTCTTCAAAGGCAATGTTTCTAACCTGATCACCTCCCCCAAACTCAATATCCTCAAAGAAATGGGCATTTTTCATTTCAAAGAAAGACTTACTGGTTAGATTATAAAACTTATAACCCCTTAATGTTTGTTTGTTTTCCCTTTATACTTTCAATGCAAATATTAAAGTTTGCAAAATCAAGGGACTCAAGAATTCCATTCGACATAAGCCTTTTTATTTTCCTTTTCAGAGATATGTCTTAAGCGCCTATGTCACATCATGACAGAATTCTCGTTGGTTAATTTTCTTTTAGTACTACTAGACGTAACATGCAAGGTTTCATGATATGAAGCAACCGTATCAAGCAAATAAATGTTATCGCTACCAGACAAAGAACCAGTGGTCATGAAATTTGAGTGCAGAAACAAATTAAATTTACTGTCTCCAAATGAACAATAATAACCAAATTTGTCCAACGAGGAGATGGAAATCAAATTTCGTCTCAAAGATGGTGCCACATAAGTTTCTGTCAAATTCAAATAACAACTAGTCTTTAACAATAACCGAAAATCTGCTATGGTTTCAACGTTCGCCTTCTTGCCATTACCCACATAGATGAATCTTTCAGCATCATTTGGCATTCGACAATTTAGGCAGCCTTGTATAGACACACTTATGTGAGTAGTAGCTCCCGAATCTACCCACCAAGTGTTTCTGGGTAGTGAAATTAAATTAACCTCAGAACAAACCAAAGTGAGAAGTGTACCTCTCATTTCACGCCATGTGTGATACTTAATATAATTCTTCTTCGTATGACCTTCACCCTTGCAAAAGAAGCAGCCTGATTGGCCTTCCTTATGCTTCTTCAGTTTCTTAATGGGTGACTGATCAACTGCAACTTCCTTAACAGTCTTTTTTTTCTTACTTATAAAATTCGAATTATTTAACTCAGGAATAGTACTCAAATTTGCAAATATCATGAAAGCAGAACTCACTGTACAAATAACAAAAATACCAAACATTCTCACAATCAATATATGTACATAGATGAAACAACAAATATATATGAATTTAAATACAGTGGCCCAAATCCCATCACAAGGTACCGGTACAACATTAATATCTAATCTTTGGATTGAAATATTAACTACAAGTGGTATTCTTGGTCAACAATGAAAATAAATAATTAGCTTTGTCAAATAACGAGCCCATCTTTGGATTGACTCACTATTCACATGAAAACCTAAAAAATTATCACATATTCGTTGCCCTGTATACTTAAACCTGACCAAGCAACAATCCTCCTTTGGGTTGATTATTGCCCGCATGGATCAAGTATAATATCATCTAATGTTCAAAAAACAAACAGATTCGTACAATTGTAGTCACTTTGGCGACATAAAGTACAAACTTACTCATTTCGAACAATAGACATTGTCAAAGTTCAATTCATGGTCCAAACATTCATCTAAAGCACATTAACAATTTTAATAACATGCAAAAAACATGATGCATAAACCAAATTGCATACAACATTGTCCCTTCATTGAATCCAAAAACAAAATGATTCAATGAAATAAGCCCAAAAACGTCCAAAATTTCTTGAACCGGTACCATAATCGTGCTTAAGTGGGTCAAAAACCACTGAATCGACCTTAAAATGGCCTGTATCGTTCTTAAACCACAACTAAACCACCCACAAGGCCCTAAATAGGCCTGAACCGGTTTAATCATTGAAAGAATCGTTCAAAATTAGACCGTATCGGTTCCAAAACCAAGTGAAACGGTTAGAAAATGGCTAAAAAAGGTTTCAAGGATTTGGGCGGCTGAAGCGGCGGCCAGAAGCCACCGGCGGGCTGCGGGTGGGCACCAGTGCTTCGCACGGCGCCGTCCGGCGATGGTGAACTCCTCGGCGAGGCTGGACGTGGCCGGACGGAGGTGGGCGAAGCCCTTTCTCCCGCTCCTCTGCATGTTCCTTCAGAATCCCAAAAAGAAAACGGGCAGGACAGAGGTGGGTGGGCGCCAGCCGTCGCCCGAACCGGCGGTCGTTGTCCGCCGTGCTGCCATAACGGTCGGCCCCGGCCGTTTCCCCTCGCCGCCCGCGCGGTTTCTTGCAGTGAGACTGCCGCTCGGTCAACCAAGCACCAAATGTCACATCTGCGTCGGCAGGGCTCCGAATGACTTGGGTGGGTCGCACGGTGCCGTCCGGTGGCGGCGAACCTGCCGGTGGCCTCCCTTCCCTGCCGTCACCCATCAACGGAAGGCCAACGCCTTCCATCGCCTTCCCTTTCCCTTCCTTAGGTGGCTGCAACGGAAGCCATCGCTAATGGCTTCCGTTGCTCGACCACGCCCAAAGTTTTTTTTTTTTTTTTGAAAAAACATGCAGCCGAAGATAGGGAACATCCGAAAGGGAAGATCGCGTAAAAATACATCTAAAGATCAACGATTTAACAATGAACACAGGGCTCTGATACCAATTGTTGGGAGATTTGCATATACAAAAACAATATGCCCTAAAGAGGTTCATGTTCATGCTAAATCATTGAAACCAAAAAACTTAACTGTAGCGGAAGCGTACCTGAATCCATCTGAAGAACTGGACGGTAGATCGCGGTAGAATCTTCCAGAGTCTTTGCGGCGCACGTGAGGTCGCTCTCAGATAGGGAAGAGACAACCCTAGAAACCAACGTTTCAAGCAACCATTCCACGACACCAGGGACCGCTACCATTTTATATTAAGGGCAATTACGAATTCAACCCATCAAAGAGTCCGTAATTGCGTACAGGTATCTATACATTTCAAAATTACCTCATACCATCTAAAATGACATAATATCCCAAAATGCAATCACTTAAGCGGATATTAACATTAAGACAGCCATAATGTCTGAAATTCTTCATAGACATATGTCGGCCCACCAAATGATCCTTACAGTAAAGAGTTGTCTCAATCCAGTGACAGAGCCAGAAATTTCTAGTTAACAGACGCTATTACTTTTAAATTTCAAATTTTAATGGGCAATCATAAAAAGTGAAAATTACTGAAGTTCATAATTATAAATAAAACAAATTTTATGGGCTGGTGTGGGCAATTGACTACAGCAGCCACAAAGTGGTTCCGCCATTGGGGTTTAACTAAATCTTGCTTAGCTTGAGGTCGACTCGACCTAGAGACAATCTTAACCCTCCATTCGGCAAAACAATTTTGCTGAAAGATTAGCATTGGTCGATCTGAAATCACATTCATTTAGGCATAAGCATGAACAAGATTCTGCAGCTTTATGGGATTGTATTGGAAGCGGAGCCAACGTAGGGTCCACTTGGACCTTGGCCCACTTCAATTTTTTTTATTTATATGTAAATTTTAAAAATATTCACTTGTTTTATATAAAAAATCTGAAAATTGATATTTGGGGCCTAATCAAAATTTAAAAACTTTAATTCGGTCCCCTTCATGAAAATTTTTTGGCTTCGCCCTTGATTGGAAGTAGCCGCGCGCAACTACTTGAAATAACTAGAAACTAACATTTGATAATGGAGGCACGAATTAGAAAGAGGTAGAAACATACTTTTCATGCAATAACAATCGCCAAACCAATCATACGAATTCCGTGGCGATAACGAAATGTGAACATACTAAAGATCAACGTCTTGTGTCAGCAAGAGCTCATAGACAATGGGAACCTTTTCACTTTTGACCCTACTTTTCTATTAAATTTCTGAAAAGGTAACGACTTCTTGTGATTTTCTATAAAGTGCACACTTCTTTTCTGAAAACTGTCAAGCAACGGCAAAGAATGGGTTTTCAACTTAACTTGGAAAGCCCAATTGGTAGCTAAAATGATAATAATGTGATCTAGCATTAGTGATAGACGTTAATATTAACAAAATTGCAGTTGATTAACTTCAAACCCTTATTTAAGAGTTTCTAGGAGAAGGATAGCGCTTATTAGAAAATCACAAAAGGCAGTTTCTTTTTCTGAAATTAGGGTAAAAAGGTAAAATGAAAGTATAAAACACTAGTTTCTCTCGTTCACACGAGAGAGAAAGAGAGTCACATTGATCTTGCAGATTCACAGATTCACAGTCGACCTTTCCATTTCATCATTCTTTTATGCTTTTAGGTAAATTGCATACAGAAAAATTGAATCTTTATAAAGACTTAACTGGAAATTTTGAATCTTTATGAATACTTAACTGGAAATTTTGAATCTTTAAGACTAACTGGAGATTTGATCTTCCACTGGATCCCAATTCTCAAACTTTTGCTACTATTGATTCCATTACTTTGTCAGCTTGGGGAAGGAAGGAAGGGTTCTTGACAGTGGTGGAGCTAGAAAATTCGGCTGGAGAGGCATTCGTATAAAAATACTCATGTTTAGGTGGAACACTTATATATTATAGTCACAAATAACGTCTCGAGTTTTAATCGGTCAGGTTTTTCTCAAGTATAATACGACAAGAAAAAAAAAATGGTAAATTTTTTAAAAATTTTAAAAACTAAAAATGTGGAGAAAATAAAATGAGAAACTAATAACACAAACATCAAAAGATAAGTAGATTTGCAACAATTAAAAAAAATAAAATAAAAAAAAGCTGTTTGGAGTTAAAAAAACTAAAAAGAAAGAAAAAAGTGAAAAAAAAAAATTGGAAACCTGCGTTTTTTTTCATTTTTAACATTTTTTTTCCGAAAAAATGTGTTTTCTATGACTATGCTATATATAAAGATAATTAGTTAAAGATGCCTTTAAAAAATAAAAAAAATTTAAGGGCAGTTGCCCACACAAACCCACATATGGTTTTGCCACTAGTTCTTGATGTGACTAGGAAAACGACCAAGTTGCATTCAAGTTAGACTGCAATACTTAGCAAGCACAAGAATGTACCTTCAGTTTATGTTTCCGCGAACAATAGTATAAAAATTCTTGAGGTTGGAGGTCATTTATGTTTTAGCCTTTTTCTCTTATATATTGCCCTAAATTTATCATCCACCTTAACTGCTAGTTTCCAACTCTTCAAACTCCACAATATAATACCAATTTCATTAACACTAAACAACTTCTTCATACTAGACGATTAGAAGAAGAGCTCATTGCATCATCTAAAGAAAGACCTTTAGACTTGCATTTTGTAGCCATAGTGCCTTCTCTATATGGTATAGATTCATTAGAATTAAAGTAGAATTTCAGCAAATAAAGCAATAATAGGCACGAAAAATTTGAAACTTCATAGGCTTTACTTTTTCATCAGAACAATTGCCTTTTATAAGTTAATTTATTTTCATATATTATGAATATATATATATATATATATGTTTGAGGATAATGTGTGATAGGTAGGAGGAGATGATTTTGGTTTTCTATTTATCTACATTGACATTGAATAATATGTTTTTTTGCTGTTGATTGACTAAATTTTTGAATCTTACCAAATTTGATGTTACAACCTATCTTGTCTAGCAATTCTTTCTACACTCAAATAGATTGGCATTATTAGTGTGCATTTGAGACTATTGGGAGCCTTTTGGTTTCCCTATTTGAGAAGGTACGGTCGGCTGATGTATCAGCCAACCGAGGGCTTTGTCACATGGGTGCTCCTAAACAGCGGCCATGTGGTGGAGTTTCTACGACACAGCACATCTTATGCAATCAGTTGAATCAGGTCAGAACTAATTATTTTAAATGTACACCTGACTAAAGTAGCTCTACTATAAAAGATTATATGTAAATATAGACAAATAGTGCTATTAAACAGTCTAATAACTATATAATAAATTACGTATATACATATACATAATTTATAGAGGCTTAGAGAGAGGACAGAGTGTGATGTGGATAATGAGGTGAGTGAGGGTGCAAAGTAGGGGTGAACAACAAGTCGAGCCGAGTCATTTGTTTAACGAATCGAACTCGAGTTCATGAGTCGACTCGTTCAAATAATCGAGTTGAGCTCGAACTCAACACATAACTGCCAAGCCGAGCTTGAGCCTTAGTCGAGTTTGTCGAGCCTTAATTAAGTCGATATATTCAAACGAGTTTACGAGTTTGTCGAGCCTTAATCGAGTTGAACTCGAGCTCAACATGCAACAATGAATATCAATTCTATTCAAACGAGTTTGTTGAGCCTTAATCAAGTCGAGCTCGAGCTCAACACGTAACTGCCAAGTTGAGCTCGAGCTATTCTCGAGCCGAGTCGAGCTCGAGGTTTCATTAGTCGAGCCAAGATCAAGATGGCTGAACTCCGCTCGACTCGGCTCATGTTCACCCCGAGTGAAAAGATGGATGGGGGACTCCTTGAATATGCAAATGAATCATTAAGATTGCGTTTGATAGTATCAGATCTTAAATATGAAACTGCATTGGAAGTGTGATTTGGAAGATCCTGAGTTTGTTTAAACTAAGGATCTCAGGAATCCATGCTACATATTAAAAACCATGGACTTAAGAGGGTGTTGCCCAACCTCAAGTCTGTGGATCTAAGATCTGCAGAAACAAACACAACCTTAGAAATCTACAAGAAATATAGGAGATGAAAGAACATCTTGAGTGGATAATGTGGATGGAAACAAAAAGTCGGACCTCAAGGACTGCCCAAAGGTGCATGTTTTGTTTGTAGAGGAGACGCCAGTTGTCTGAATCCATTCAAAAGCACACATCTTGAGTGGAAAGAGCCAAGGCCCATGCTTTCCACACGTATGTTAGCATGGTAGGGATGGCAATATACAATTTGGATTGGGTATCCAATCGAACCATCCCGAAAAAAAAAATCGGATATGGAAAAATTAATATCCGATTAAGAAATTGGATCGAATTTGAGCTTAAGAAATGACATCTGATCATATTTGGATTCTGATATGCTTCAATATTCGATCGAACTTGGATTTAGATCAGATTTAGTGGATTGTGAAATCGAGATTCAGTTATGATTTTTCTCCATTTGGATTCAGCGAATATGTGAATATAAGAGTACACCAAATTCTAACATGATCTATTGGCATCTCTATAGCCCATGCAAGTGGGCACCCATGAACATACGTCAAGTACTGCAACTGCACCAACTGGTCCCCATGCACCTATTTGCCTTTGTTTCTCCTCCATGCAGTAAAAAGTTATATGCTGCAAATGTTATATGCTGCAAGCTTGGATATACCATTCTTTTGAAGCTGATAAGATATGCTAATTTGACCTCCTTCAACACCGAATCCTTTTCTGCAAGAGGCACGGTGGGAGATGGACCTTGTAAATTAGCTTATCATCCATGAATGATGAAAATTAAGGCTGCACAACGTGCCGAGCCAACTCGGGCTTGACTCGAATACGCTCGGAAAAACTTGGCTCGTGCTCCACTCGTTTATAAACAAGTCGAGTTCGAGCTTACAAAGATACCCAAAACGATAAACGAGTCGAGTTTGAGTTTCAGGAACTCAACTCGACTCACGAACTGGTACCCTATATAATATTATCAAAAACGGTTTCACGAGTTACATGAGTTAAACGCTTACACAAGTTAAACGAGTTACATGAGTTGACGCTTACACGAGTTAAACGAATTAATGCTTACACGGGTTAATGCTGAACGAGTTAATGTCTAAATGATCTAAATGGATTAAACAAGTCAAGTTCAAGCTCGATTTTGTGCAGTAGAGTCGAGCTCGAGCTTGTTATAAACAGCTCTACTCAAGTTCGAGCTGAGCTCGAGCTTGAGTTTTTTGAGCCGAGTGGAGCTGGCCAAGCTCAGGCTTGACTCGGCTCGTGTGCAGCCCTAATGAAAATGGAATATATGCATTGATAAAAAAACTTGATCTTGCCTTCATCTAACGTTGATCACATGCAAATTGGTGCTTGTTTCTTTCTGCAGCTTTGTGATTTTATGTAGTTGGACATGAGCTTTTCTTATAGTGGTTATCCTTGCAAGGCCTTGTTGGTGGGGCTCAGCCGATGATTTCAATCCTAATGAAGGTAACAATCCAGTGAAGATCAGATCCAAATTACAGAAGAGTATGAAAATAATTACTGGAAAATAAAAATGATTGCCCGCTGTTAATGCCAATCTCTTTAAGTATAGAAAGAATTACTAGACAAGATGGGTTGTAGCATCATTTGACTTTGTAAGATTCAAAGATTTGGCCAATCAATTGCAAAAAACATGTTCTTCCATTGATAATGAAGATAAATAGAAAAATGAAGCCATCTCTTCCTACCTATCACATCTTTTTCGATAACGTATGAAAATAAATTCACCTATAAAAAGAAATTGTTCTGCTGAAAAAGTAAAGATTATAAATTTTTTATTTTTAGTACCTATAATTGCTTGATTTGCTGATATTCCACTTAAATTCTAATGAATCTATATTTGCCATATGGAGCTGGTACCATGGCTATAAAATACAAGTGCAAAGCCCTTCTTTGCATAAGACAGTCAGCTCTTCTTCTAATTGTCTGGTATGAAGAAGTTGTTCTAAATGCCATAAAGCGCCAAATTTTTGTACATTGTAAATTGATTTGTCTTTTTTTTTTCACTTATATATTTTTCTTAAAACTTTGATGTTCTTATTTCATGAATTGTCTAGGCAAGTTTTCTTTTGCCTTTTCAATGGACGCCACAATGTATTCAAGCTTTAGAAAAGCTTTTAAAACTAGGTATCATCTATGCATAAAATAAATAAGTGGCTGATTTTTTGTTTTATTTAAGAACTTTTATTCCATGTAAATGAAGTCACAACTTTTTACAAAATTAAAAAGTCTTTTTGTTTAAACGACATAAAGAACCAACTCTCATGAAAACATTTACCAAAACGCTAGCACTACAGTATGTCTACGTCCTGCTTAGCCGTTCTTCGATTTATTTGTTTCCAATATTTGATATTTTGCTTGATAAAATGAATCATTAGCTAAGTTGAAATTTGCTTATGTTTTGGATGCAAAACAAGTACAGCACAAGCATTTAGTAAAATCTGTTATAGTACACAGCAAGATCAATATCAATGGTTTTTCTTTGCTTCAATTGTACTATCTGCAGAAGAAACATGATATGTAATTAAACTTATTGTTTCTCCTATATGTATTTAAACTTATTGTTTCTCCTATGTGTGAAATGGCAGGATTTCAATGAAGCTTGACTTTTGATAGCGTATCATTTATTCTAACAAGTATGTTTTTATTCGTATTTATTCATTCAATTGTTTTTTTTTTTATCAACAACAATTGGCTCCATGGTGAAGCTGTTTGCTTCTTGTCAAAATATTCAATTTAGATAAACATAATTATGATAACGGCAGTTGAAATAACTCAAGGATTTGGTTAGTTCTAGAATGGCCTGATATATTTTCTTTTGAATGAATTGCAATACTAAAATTTACAGGGGATTCCAAAATCAAGATTGTCTAAAGTGCATACTCGTTAAAGGAGTCATCACATGTTCTTTATTGTAATTTTCTTTTGCAAAAACTATTCATAAGTTCAACTATACAAAACCTTGTTCAAGTTCTTCAACTATACAAAATAATTCACCTTTTGTGTACTATTTTTGGGGATTCATCAGTATCGTTGTCCAGGAACTCATAGTCGGCCTCGTCGTCATCGCTAGCCATCGCCGGGTCTCCGCTGTAGAAATCATCTCAGGATTCCTCCTCTGCTGCATCATGTATATCGTCCTCCGAATCCATCATCTCCAAACTAGTAGTTTTCTCTTTCTTTAAATTAATGAAATTTCCCTTAATCGGAAAATAAAAAAGAGACAAATCAGCCAAGAAAGGCATCGGAATCTGCAGGAGAGAGCGGGGAAACTTGAAAAACCAAGAGGATGACGATCGATGAAGAGCAATGTGGAGGAATTCGGCAGAGATAAGATGGAAAACTGAGGAGAGCGAGGGGTTTTCCTTCTCTCTCTTCCCCTCCTTCCCTGGCATCGGCTCACGTAAGCTCCCACTTTTATACGGAGCTCAGAATTTTTTCCCAAATTACTGACGTATCCCTACGCTTCGGATAGTGGCTGTGGAGTTGCGTACTATCTGGTTAAACGTTGATCACATTTGAGTGTCAAGGGCAACGATTGATACGCTCATGTCTGAAACTTGTCGATGTGGCTGAAAACGAATCGTATGGCTTGTTCTTGAGGTGATTAACAGATTACGTCATGGAGGGAGTTAGTCCTTCATGGATTCAGGTTATTTTTGCCAATGACTCTTATGCCCTTACAAAGCTTTACTTTTTATGTCTGCCGAATTCGGTTATAGAGAACCCCTCGCTCTCCTCGGTTTTTCGTCTTGTCTCTGCCGAATTCCTCCACATTGCGCTTGATCGATCGTCATCCTCTTGGTTTTGCAAGTTTCCCCGCTCTCTCCTACGGATTCCGACGCCTTTCTTGGCTGATTTAGCTCTTTTTTATTTTCCGATTAAGGGAAATTTCATTAATTTAAAGAAAGAGGAAACCACTAATTTGGAGATATGGATTCGGAGGACGATATGCATGATGCAGCAGAGGAGGAATCCTTAGATGATTTCTACAGCGGAGACACGGCGATGGCTAGTGATGACGACAAGGCCGACTATGAATTCCTGGACAACGATACCGATGATTCCGATGGTATGACGGCCCGTCGGTCGCAGGTGGATGGTTTTTTCGATGATCGATTTGCTGTTGCCCCGTTTTTCCTAGAAATTTGGTCGTTCTTCATTGGTTGAAGTGATGCTGTGGCTAGAGGCTTCCTTATTT
Organism: Nymphaea colorata; assembly: GCF_008831285.2. Lineage (NCBI taxonomy): Eukaryota > Viridiplantae > Streptophyta > Magnoliopsida > Nymphaeales > Nymphaeaceae > Nymphaea > Nymphaea colorata. Next base: position 35,620,905 of record NC_045139.1, on the reverse strand, counting down.
GTGTTTTCTCTTGGGATCCCTGTTTTCTGAAATTTCAATTTTCTTTTAAATATATAGGAAATGATTGTCATATGTTACTGCTTTAGAGCGCTTTTAATCCACTTGTACCTTTGTTGGTATCCGATGCTAGATGTGAACGCGTGGTTCTAATACGTACACTAAACGTTTTTTGCTTTTTTCTTTTCTTTTTTTTTCGAAAAGTTAGGAACAATGAAGTTTTGTCAAGAGAATATAGGTGAGCTCTGGTGAAAGAAATCTTCCTTTGGGCAAATAGAGTCATGCCCATCCCAGTCATTCTGTTATAACTATCATTTTCTGAACATTGTTTAAAGTTGATGTTTCTGGATTGTGGACTATTTTCTGGTTTATCTAGGTATGGGCTTCATTTTTAAAATATGCTTCCATGTATATAGACATATTTACCCATGCTCACAGACACATGTAGGCAGTTGACAAGGTGTATCATATAAATGTGGTGCATATAAAACACAACCAATAAAGCCAAGATACTTGTGTATTAAAAGCACATGAAACATCCTCTTGTCATGGCAGTTGGGTAGGCACCTTCCAAGTGATAAATGAGGTTGTTCACATTAAAAGTTCAATGAAGTGGCTTTATTCACAATGGCACCCCCTTTTCTCTTTCTTATTTTCATTTCACTTTTGAAAAAATAACAAAAAAGCACTTAAACTTTAAACAAATGGTAACTCACTATTCAACCCTTAGCCACTCAACTTTTAAAGAGCCTTTTCTTGACAGAAAATTTTAATTCTTAATGTAAAATAACAGAATTGCGCTTATTGAAGACAAAAATATATTTATTTTTCCAGTACCGAAGAATTAATATTTTTTGTTAGTAGACAGCTCCTTGAGAATTTGATCTCCGGAAAGTCAAAAAGCTGAATACGTATTTGATAGTTTTAAGCTAAACACATTAATTTCAACCAACCATTTTAACGAACAAACTGTGGATTTCAAAACTATGGGTTCAAGATTTTGGTTTAAGTTGATGTTCGCAGAATTCAAGATGCAAAATATATGCTCTGTTCCACTAAAAACACTTTAACAAGGCTTTCATATAGAATTGGACGAGTTTGATGGGGTTTATTCGAGCTGAATATATTTGATTTGGATCAGATATTTGATCCAACCGATTTGAAAAGTCTGATATAGAAAAAATTTAACATTTGATTAAGAAATCGGATCACATTGAAATTTAAGAAATGACATCCAATCGGATTAGGATTTGGATTTAGATATACATAAGTATATGATCAGATTCAGATACAGATTTGAAACGGATTTATTTTTAAACGAATATCTTATATGTAATGCTTTTACATTTTGAAAATCAGTTCAAAATTTGGATTCGAATATGAATATAAAAATCAGATTTCGATTGTAAAATTGAATTTTGATTTATTTGGATTCGGATGTGACTTTTCTTTAATGATTTTCGACTCTGAATACGTGAATAACCGAAAAAATGAATATGGAATCCAATCTGTTGGCATTCTTATATACACTCTAGCTAGGTAGAATAGTTAAGAGACTTTGCCGCTCATTCGTCAACATAAATATCCAAAAATAGTACTTCCAACTATGCCTACTTTAGCTTATATGGAGTATTGGTGTTCATTGGAATCGAACTGATCGCTTTGTACAAGCTACTAACTCGACGCTACTAACCCGACAAAACGACAAAATTTTAATATGTTCTAGAGTTGTTTTTGCAAACCCTTGATGATTCAAGTCAAGATCAAAAAAATTAAGATTAGCATCCTTATTTTTATTTATTTACATACAAGTGCTCCTAAAAGTTTAAAAAAGACATAGTACCCCTTACTTTTGGCTTGGCTACTACTTAAATTAGTAAAAAATTTGATGACAATCTTGAACGTTGGAAAACCAAGTTGCCCAATCTGCCCCTTAAACCATGCCTAGGTAGGCTATATATTAAGTCACTCTGTTTGGCTCCATTGTCAAAAGGCCAAACCTGCAAGTAGAAAATAAATAAATGTGGAGCATAAAGGTGGCGAAAATCCATTGAAGGCATGAATTATTGGTCAAAAGGTTACACGCCAAGGTTTGTTTAGTTCTTTCGCATTCATAGGTTATGCTTGTTTGTTTACCACAAACCTACAGTAATCTGATATCATTGAAGATCTCGACCTTCTCTCCGTCAGACTTTAAGGTTGAGTATGATAGTTTCGTATCTTAGACCTACTGTTGCATAAAAAGGTGTGTTTTGAATGAAATTCAATTTAAACAGACTGAGGACCTCAGTAGCATCGATCTAACAATAGATTTAACGCCGAACAGGGGTATGGTATGATCTTAAATCCATGGATCTCATATCATCGTGAATCTCAGATCTACGGTGTAATAGACACAACCTAAATGTTTGGCTTTTTTTATATAACAAGGATTTGAGACCCATGCTATTGAGATCTTCTATTTGTTTACAGATCATACATAGCACAACTTTTAAAACAGTCTCCGATCTCAGATGCAAGGGTATCAAATGTAGCCAAAGTGATGGAAGCGTCTCACGAGATGAAATAGAGAAAAGCCGATAAATGATGTGTCTAGCGGATTTTAGGACCTCAAGCATATGATACCTTATGGGAAATAGTTCGAGGTAAATGTTGGGAGATTTCCCTCCTGCATATACAAAAACAATATGCCCTAAAGAAGATCATGTTCATGCTAAATCATTGAAACCAAAAAATTTAACTGTATCGGAAGCGTACCTGAATCCATCTGAAGAACAGCATGGTAGATCGCGGTAGAATCTTCCAGAGTCTTTGCGGCGCACGTGAGGTCGCTCTCAGATAGCGAAGAGACAACCCTAGAAACCAACGTTTCAAGCAACCATTCCACGACCCCAGGGACCACAACCATTTTATATTAAGGGCAATTACGGATTCAACCCATCAAAGAATCCGTAATTGCGTACAGGTATCTAAACGTTTCAAAATTACCCCATACCATCTAAAATGACGTAACATCCTAAAATGTAATAACTTAAGTGGATATTTATATTAAGACAGCCATAATGTCTGAAATTCCCCATAATGTCTGAAATTCCTCATAGACATATGTCGGCCCACCAAATGATCCTTACAATCTCTTACTTGGGCCAAATATGTCTTTATACATCCAGACATTACATAAAACCTTAGGAGCTCATAGCTGGTATCTTATTAAACGTCATTTTCACCAATCTCGTCCATGATCATATCAACACAGGACCAAAGCGGCTTTCGCTATAATAAAATTAGCTAAACCTTCAGTGATCACAAATGTTAACACAATCAATGACATAGATTTGATATGGATGTATAGTATGAGAATTACATGTAATGTGATTACAACATGTCTATTCTCAACTGTTCCAACTTTAAAACCTTATGGAGATCAAAAACATATACACAGAATGAAACCAAAGAACTTTAAACTTTATTCTACATAAAACTGAATATTTGTCCATATATAAGAGCAAACAAAATACAAACTCTCACTAAACCAGCACATCATCCAAAGGTAACACCCCCATATGAACAACATGTTCGTGAAAGACCTTAGGTGTTAAACCCTTGGTGAGTGGATCCACAATCATAGAGTTTGTCCCAATATACTCTAAGGACACCTGACCATTCTGTATCATATCTTTAATAGCCCAAAAAAACTTAATGTCGATGTGCTTCGACTTTGACAAACTGCGGCTGTTATTAGAGTACATGATTGCTGAATTATTGTGACACAATAACCTTAGTGGTCTTTGTATATCATTCATAATGCGCAGCCCAGTGACAAAATTATGCAACCATAAAGCATGATTGAATGCCTCGTAACATGCTATGTTATTTTATTGGCACCCAACAAAGTCAGAATCTAAATACCCAATGATCTCCAACTGGTCTGACTTTTTGTATGTGATCATAAAACCTTTTGTTCTTTGTAAGTCCATCAATACCCTTTTGGCTGCTTTCAAATGATCCATATCAAGATTACTTACGTATCTGCCTAACATTCCAACGATAAATAAAATATCCGGACGAGTACAAACCTGAGCATATATAAGGCTTCCTACAAGAGACGAATAGGGAATCCTTTCCATTTCCTTAGATTCGATTTCACTTTTAGAGCACTGTTTGAGACTAAACTTGTCTCCTCTAGCAACTGGAGTATTTCCTGGTTTGCAATCCTTCATGCCGTATAGCTGAAGCACCTTATCAATGTAGGCCTTTTGTGATAATCCAAGAATACCCCGAGAACGATCTCGAAATATCTCGATCCCCAATACAAAATATGCATCACCAAGATCCTTTATGTCAAACTTTGTTGACAAAATTTCTTAGTTTCTTGCAGTATGCCCACATCATTACTTGTCAGTAATATATCATCGACATATAAAACCAGAAAGATAAATTTGTCCCACTGAACTTTTGGTATACACATTCATCAACCATATTCGTTTCAAAGCCAAATGAAACTATAACTTGATAAAATTTGTAATACCACTAAAGGGAAGCTTGCTTTAACCCATAGATAGATTTCTTGAGCTTGCAGACCATTTTTTTTGCATCACCTGAAACAAAGTTTTCTGGTTGCACCATATACATCGTTTCATCAATGTCTCAATTTAGAAACACTATCTTTACATCCATCTGATGCAGCTCTAAATCAAAATGAGCCACAAGTGCCATTATAGTCCTGAAAGAGTCTTTCAACGAAACTAAAGAGAAAGTCTCTGTATAATCAATGTCTTCATTTTGAGTAAAGCCCTTTGCGACAAGACGTGTCTTATACCTTTAGATGTTTCCTAATGAATCCCTCTTCATTTTAAAATCTATTTACAACCAATGGGTTTCACACCTTCAGGCAAGGGAACAACTTCTCATACGTCATTATCCATCATGAACTTTATTTCCTCATTCATGGCATCTACCCACTTATGAGATTTAGAACTCTTTATCGCTTGCTGGAAGTTAATAGAATCTTGTTCCATTAAGCCCATATCAACATCATGTTCTTGGAAATAGACAAAATCATTTAAAATTGTATTTCTCCTGTTTCTAGTGGATCTCCTCAGTGGCACCTCTACTTGATTTTCTTGAGGTTGTTGAGTTTGTTCTTTAGTAGGGAGATCGACATCATTGCCTTTTTCTGAATATGTTGTTGAAACAATTGCAGGAATGAATACCTGACTATTGCTTACAACATCCGTATGAGCAGACTCAGGTCCCTCTTCGAAGCCAATGTTTCTAACCTGATCACCTCCCCCAAACTCAATATCCTCAAAGAAATGGGCATTTTTCGTTTCAAAGAAAGACTTACTAGTTAGATTATAAAACTTATAACCCCTTAATGTTTGTTTGTTTTTCCTTTATACTTTCAATGCAAATATTAAAGTCTGCAAAATCAATGGACTCAAGAATTCCATTCGACATAAGCCTTTTTATTTTCCTTTTCAGAGATATGTCTTAAGTGCCTATGTCACATCATAACAGAATTCTCGTTGGTTAATTTTCTTTTAGTACTACTAGACGTAACATGCAAGGTTTCATGATATGAAGCAACCGTATCAAGCAAATAAATGTTATCGCTACCAGACAAAGAACCAGTGGCCATCAAATTTGAGTGCATAAACAACTTAAATTTACTATCTCCAAATGAACAATAATAACCAAATTTGTCCAACGAGGAGATAGAAATCAAATTTCGTCTCAAAGATGGTACCACATAAGTTTCTGTCAAATTCAAATAACAACCAGTCTTTAACAATAACCGAAAATCTGCTATGGTTTCAACCTTCGCCTTCTTGCCATCACCCACATAGATGAATCTTTCAGCATCATTTGGCGTTCGACAATTTAGGCAGCCTTGTATAGACACACTTATGTGAGTAGTAGCACCCGAATTTACCCACCAAGTGTTTCTGGGCACTGAAATTAAATTAACCTCAAAACAAACCAAAGTGAGAAGTGTACCTCTCATTTCACGCCATGCATGATACTTAATATAATTCTTCTTCTGATGACCTTCACCCTTGCAAAAGAAGCAGCCTGATTGGCCTTCCTTATGCTTCTTCAGTTTCTTAATGGGTGACTGATCAACTGCAACTTCCTTAACATTCTTTTTTTCTTACTTATAAAATTTGAATTATTTAACTCAGGAATAGTACTCAAATTTGCAAATATCATGAAAGCAGAACTCACTGTACAAAGAACAAAAATACCAAACATTCTCACAATCAATACATGTACATAGATGAAACAACAAATATATATGAATTTAAATACAGTAGCCCAAATCCCATCACAAGGTACCGGTACAACATTAATATCTAATCTTTGGATTAAAATATTAACTACAAGTGGTATTCTTGGTCAACAATGAAAATAAATAATTAGCTTTGTCAAATAACGAGCCCATCTTTGGATTGACTCACTATTCACATGAAAACCTAAAAAATTATCACATATTTGTTGCCCTGTATACTTAAACCTGACCAAGCAACAATCCTCCTTTGGGTTGATTATTGCCCGCATGGATCAAGTATAATATCATCTAATGTTCAAAAAACAAACAGATTCGTACAATTGTAGTCACTTTGGCGACATAAAGTACAAACTTACTCATTTCGAATAATAGACATTGTCAAAGTTCAATTCATGGTCCAAACATTCATCTAAAGCACATTCACAATTTTAATAACATGAAAAAAACATGATGCATAAACCAAATTGCATACAACATTGTCCCTTCATTGAATCCAAAACCAAAATGATTCAATGAAATAGGCCCAAAAAAGTCCAAAATTTCTTGTACTGTACCATAATCGTGCTTAAGTGGGTCAAAAACCACTGAATCGACCTTAAAATGGCCCGTATCGTTCTTAAACCACAACTAAACCACCCACAGGGCCCTAAATAGGCCTGAACTGGTTTAATCATTGAACGAACCGTTCAAAATTAGACCGTATCGGGTCCAAAACCAAGTGAAACGGTTAGAAAATGGCTAAAAAAGGTTTCAAGGATTTGGGCGGCTGAAGCGGTGGCCAGAAGCCACCGGCGGGCTGCGGGTGGGCACCAGTGCTTCGCACGGCGCCGTTCGGCGATGGTGAACTCCTCGGTGAGGCTGGACGTGGCCGGACGGAGGTGGGCGAAGCCCTTTCTCCCGCTCCTCTGCCTGTTCCTTCAGAATCCCAAAGAGAAAACAGGCGGGACGGAGGTGGGTGGGCGCCAGCCGTCACCCGAACCAGCAGTCGTTGTCCGCCGTGCTGCCATAACGGTCGGCCCCGGCCGTTGCCCCTCGCCGCCCGTGCGGTTTCTTGCAGCGAGACTGCCACTCGGTCAACCAAGCACCAAACGTTAGATCTGCGTCGGCAGGGCTCCGAATGACTTGGGTGGGTCGCACGGTGCCGTCCGGTGATGGCGAACCTGCCGGTGGCCTCCCTTCCCTGCCGTCGCCCATCAACGGAAGGCCAACGCCTTCCATCGCCTTCCCTTTCCCTTCCTTAGGTGGCCGATGGCTTCCGTTGCTCGACCGCGCCCAAAGTTTTTTTTTTTTTTTTGAAAAAACATGTAGCCGAAGATAGGGAACATCCGAAAGGGAAGATCACGCAAAAATACAACTAAAGATCAACGATTTAACAATGAACAAAGGGCTCTGATACCAATTGTTGGGAGATTTGCATATACAAAAACAATATGCCCTAAAGAGGTTCATGTTCTTGCTAAATCATTGAAACCAAAAAACTTAACTGTAGCGGAAGCATACCTGAATCCATCTGAAGAACTGGACGTTAGATCGCGGCAGAATCTTCCAGAGTCTTGGCGGCGCACGTGAGGTCGCTCTCAGATAGGGAAGAGACAACCCTAGAAACCAACGTTTCAAGCAACCATTCCACGACCCCAGGGACCACTACCATTTTATATTAAGGGCAATTACGGATTCAACCCATCAAAGAGTCCATAATTGCGTACAGGTATCTATACATTTCAAAATTACCTCATACCATCTAAAATGACGTAATATCCCAAAATGCAATCACTTAAGCGGATATTAACATTAAGACAGCCATAATGTCTGAAATTCTTCATAGACATATGTCGGCCCACCAAATGATCTTTACAGTAAAGAGTTATGTCAATCCAGTGACGGAGCCAGAAATTTCTAGTTAACGGACGCTATTACTTTTAAATTTCAAATTTTAATGGGCAATCATAAAAAGTGAAAATTAGTGAAGTTCATAAGTATAAATAAAACAAATTTTATGGGTTGGTGTGGGCAATTGACTACAGCAGCCACAAAGTGGTTCCGCCATTGGGGTTTAACTCAATCTTGCTTAGCTTGAGGTCGACTCGACCTATAGACACCCTTAACCCTCCATTCGGCAAAACAATTTTGCTGAAAGATTAGCATTGGTCGATCTGAAATCACATTCATTTAGGCATAAGCATGAACAAGATTCTGCAGGTTTATGGGATTGTATTGGAAGCGGAGCCAAGGTAGGGTCCACTTGGACCTTGGCCCACTTCAATTTTTTTTATTTATATGTAAATTTAAAAAAAAATCACATGTTTTATATAAAAAATATGAAAATTGATATTTTGGGCCTAATCAGAATTTAAAAACTTTAATTCGGTCCCCTTCATGAAAATTTTTTGGCTTCACCCTTGATTGGAAGTAGCCGCGCGCAACTACTTGAAATAACTAGAAACTAACATTTGATAATGGAGGCACGAATTAGAAAGAGGTAGAAACATACTTTTCATGCAATAACAGTCGCCAAACCAATCATACGAATTCCGTGGCGATAACGAAATGTGAACATACTAAAGATCAACGTCTTGTGTCAGCAAGAGCTCATAGACAATGGGAACCTTTTCACTTTTGACCCTACTTTTCTATTAAATTTCTGAAAAGGTAACGACTTCTTGTGATTTTCTATAAAGTGCACACTTCTTTTCTGAAAACTGTCAAGCAACGGCAAAGAATGGGTTTTCAACTTAACTTGGAAAGCCCAATTGGTAGCTAAAATGATAATAATGTGATCTAGCATTAGTGATAGACGTTAATATTAACAAAATTGCAGTTGATTAACTTCAAACCCTTATTTAAGAGTTTCTAGGAGAAGGATAGCGCTTATTAGAAAATCACAAAAGGCAGTTTCTTTTTCTGAAATTAGGGTAAAAAGGTAAAATGAAAGTATAAAACACTAGTTTCTCTCGTTCACACGAGAGAGAAAGAGAGTCACATTGATCTTGCAGATTCACAGTCGACCTTTCCATTTCATCATTCTTTTCTGCTTTTAGGTAAATTGCATACAAAAAAATTGAATCTTTATAAAGACTTAACTGGAAATTTTGAATCTTTATGAAGACTTAACTGGAAATTTTGAATCTTTAAGACTAACTGGAGATTTGATCTTCCACTGGATCCCAATTCTCAAACTTTTGCTACAATTGATTCCATTACTTTGTCAGCTTGGGGAAGGAAGGAAGGGTTCTTGACAGTGGCGGAGCTAGAAAATTCGGCTGGAGAGGCATTCGTATAAAAATACTCATGTTTAGGTGGAACACTTATATATTATAGTCACAAATAACGTCTCGAGTTTTAATCGGTCAGGTTTTTCTCAAGTATAATACGACAAGAAAAAAAATATGGTAAATTTTTTAAAATTTTTAAAAACTAAAAATGTGGAAAAAATAAAATGAGAAACTAATAACACAAACATCAAAAGATAAGTATATTTGCAACAATTAAAAAAAATAAAATAAAAAAAAGCTGTTTGGAATTAAAAAAACTAAAAAGAAAGAAAAAAGTGAAAAAAAAAACTGGAAACCTGCGTTTTTTTTCATTTTTAACATTTTTTTTCCGAAAAAATGTGTTTTCTATGACTATGATATATATAAAGATAATTAGTTAAAGATGCCTTTAAAAAATAAAATAAAAATTTAAGGGCAGTTGCCCACACCAACCCACATATGGTTTTGCCACTAGTTCTTGATGTGACTAGGAAAATGACCAAGTTGCATTCAAGTTAGACTGCAATACTTAGCAAGCACAAGAATGTACCTTCAGTTTATGTTTCCGCGAACAATAGTATAAAAATTCTTGAGGTTGGTAGGTCATTTATGTTTTAGCCTTTTTCTCTTATATATTGCCCTAAATTTATCATCCACCTTAACTGCTAGTTTCCAACTCTTCCAACTCCACAATATAATACCAATTTCATTAATACTAAACAACTTCTTCATACTAGACGATTAGAAGAAGAGCTCATTGCATCACCTAAAGAAAGACCTTTAGACTTGCATTTTGTAGCCATAGTCCCTTCTCTATATGGTATAGATTCATTAGAATTAAAGTAGAATTTCAGCAAATAAAGCAATAATAGGCACGAAAAATTTGAAACTTCATAGGCTTTTATATATATGTTTGAGGATAATGTGTGATAGGTAGGAGGAGATGATTTTGGTTTTCTATTTATCTACATTGACATTGAATAATATGTTTTTTTGCTGTTGATTGACTAAATTTTTGAATCTTACCAAATTTGATGTTACAACCTATCTTGTCTAGCAATTCTTTCTACACTCAAATAGATTGGCATTATTAGTGTGCATTTGAGACTATTGGGAGCCTTTTGGTTTCCCCATTTGAGAAGGTACGGTCGGCTGATGTATCAGCCAACCGAGGGCTTTGTCACATGGGTGCTCCTAAACAGCGGCCATGTGGTGGAGTTTCTACGACACAGCACATCTTATGCAATCAGTTGAATCAGATCAGAACTAATTATTTTAAATGTACACCTGACTAAAGTAGCTCTACTATAAAAGATTATATGTAAATATAGACAAATAGTGCTATTAAACAGTCTACTAACTATGTAATAAATTACATATATACATATACATGTATATACATCATTGCCGCATCCATACTTAATTTTTTTTTTTTTTTTGAAAAATTGTTACATATGCACATGTATCTGCACCCGCACCCCACACTCATGTGACATAGGCCAAGGTCTCAATTTGAGATCAAGGTAGGTCTGGGCCAAATATCAGGTCTACTGGGGGCTCAATTAATGAACATTTTGCCACTAGTGTGGACTAGTAAAAGTTTTAAAAGTTGAACCAAAGCCTAGTGATCTTCACATTGTCTATTATTGGGTTAGGAGTTTCCCAATCATGTCTGGGTTCTCGTGTCAAGTGGTGGCTACCACCTGACAAAGAGCTCCGATGGTGACAGTCACAAGCAAGAGGAGCAGCAAAGATCAATGGTGGATGCGATGGTATAGAGGCTTAGAGAGAGGACAGAGTGTGATGTGGATAATGAGGTGAGTGAGGGTGCATAGTAGGGGTGAACAACAAGTCGAGCCGTCATTTGTTTAACGAATCGAACTCGAGTTCATGAGTCGACTCGTTCAAATAATCAAGTTGAGCTCGAACTCAACACATAACTGCCAAGCCAAGCTTGAGCCTTAGTCGAGTTTGTCGAGCCTTAATTAAGTCGATATATTCAAACGAGTTTACGAGTTTGTCGAGCCTTAATCGAGTTGAACTCGAGCTCAACATGCAACAATGAATATCAATTCTATTCAAACGAGTTTGTTGAGCCTTAATCAAGTCGAGCTCGAGCTCAACACGTAACTGCCAAGTTGAGCTCGAGCTATTCTCGAGCCGAGTCGAGCTCGAGGTTTCATTAGTCGAGCCAAGATCAAGATGGCTGAACTCCGCTCGACTCGGCTCATGTTCACCCCTAGTGAAAAGATGGATGGGGGACTCCTTGAATATGCAAATGAATCATTAAGATTGCGTTTGATAGTATCAGATCTTAAATATGAAACTGCATTGGAAGTGTGATTTGGAAGATCCTGAGTTTGTTTAAACTAAGGATCTCAGGAATCCATGCTACATATTAAAAACCATGGACTTAAGAGGGTGTTGCCCAACCTCAAGTCTGTGGATCTAAGATCTGCAGAAACAAACACAACCTTAGAAATCTACAAGAAATATAGGAGATGAAAGAACATCTTGAGTGGATAATGTGGATGGAAACAAAAAGTCGGACCTCAAAGACTGCCCAAAGGTGCATGTTTTGTTTGTAGAGGAGACGCCAGTTGTCTGAATCCATTCAAAAGCACACATCTTGAGTGGAAAGAGCCAAGGCCCATGCTTTCCACACGTATGTTAGCATGGTAGGGATGGCAATATACAATTTGGATTGGGTATCCAATCGAACCATCCCGAAAAAAAAAATCGCATATGGAAAAATTAATATCCGATTAAGAAATTGGATCGAATTTGAGCTTAAGAAATGACATCTGATCATATTTGGATTCTGATATGCTTCAATATTCGATCGAACTTGGATTTAGATCAAATTTAGTGGATTGTGAAATCGAGATTCAGTTATGATTTTTCTTCATTTGGATTCAGCGAATATGTGAATATAAGAGTACACCAAATTCTAACATGATCTATTGGCATCTCTATAGCCCATGCAAGTGGGCACCCTTGAACATACGTCAAGTACTGGAACTGCACCAACTGGTCCCCATGCACCTATTTGCCTTTGTTTCTCCTCCATGCAGTAAAAAGTTATATGCTGCAAATGTTATATGCTGCAAGCTTGGATATACCATTCTTTTGAAGCTGATAAGATATGCTAATTTGACCTCCTTCAACACCGAATCCTTTTCTGCAAGAGGCACGGTGGGAGATGGACCTTGTAAATTAGCTTATCATCCATGAATGATGAAAATTAAGGCTGCACAACGTGCCGAGCCAACTCGGGCTTGACTCGAACACGCTCGGAAAAACTTGGCTCGTGCTCCACTCGTTTATAAACAAGTCGAGTTCGAGCTTACAAAGATACCCAAAACGATAAACGAGTCAGTTTGAGTTTCAGGAACTCAACTCGACTCACGAACTGGTACTCTATATAATATTATCAAAAACGGTTTCACGAGTTACATGAGTTAAACGCTTACACGAGTTAAACGAGTTACATGAGTTGACGCTTACACGAGTTAAACGAATTAATGCTTACACGGGTTAATGCTGAACGAGTTAATGTCTAAATGATCTAAATGGATTAAACAAGTCAAGTTCAAGCTCGATTTTGTGCAGTAGAGTCGAGCTCGAGCTTGTTATAAAAAGCTCTACTCAAGTTCGAGCTGAGCTCGAGCTTGAGTTTTTTGAGCCGAGTGGAGCTGGCCAAGCTCAGGCTTGACTCGGCTCGTGTGCAGCCCTAATGAAAATGGAACATATGCATTGATAAAAAAACTTGATCTTGCCTTCATCTAACGTTGATCACATGCAAATTGGTGCTTGTTTCTTTCTGCAGCTTTGTGATTTTATGTAGTTGGACATGAGCTTTTCTTATAGTGGTTATCCTTGCAAGGCCTTGTTGGTGGGGCTCAGCCGATGATTTCAATCCTAATGAAGGTAACAATCCAGTGAAGATCAGATCCAAATTACAGAAGAGTATGAAAATAATTACTGAAAAATAAAAATGATTGCCCGCTGTTAATGCCAATCTCTTTAAGTGTAGAAAGAATTACTAGACAAGATGGGTTGTAGCATCATTTGACTTTGTAAGATTCAAAGATTTGGCCAATCAATTGCAAAAACATGTTCTTCCATTGATAATGAAGATAAATAGAAAAATGAAGCCATCTCTTCCTACCTATCACATCTTTTTCGATAACGTATGAAAATAAATTCACCTATAAAAAGAAATTGTTCTGCTGAAAAAGTAAAGATTATAAATTTTTTATTTTTCGTACCTATAATTGCTTGATTTGCTGATATTCCACTTAAATTCTAATGAATCTATAGTTGCCATATGGAGCTGGTACCATGGCTATAAAATACAAGTGCAAAGCCCTTCTTTGCATAAGACAGTCAGCTCTTCTTCTAATTGTCTAGTATGAAGAAGTTGTTCTAAATGCCATAAAGCGCCAAATTTTTGTACATTGTAAATTGATTTGTCTTTTTTTTTCACTTATATATTTTTCTTAAAACTTTGATGTTCTTATTTCATGAATTGTCTAGGCAAGTTTTCTTTTGCCTTTTCAATGGACGCCACAATGTATTCAAGCTTTAGAAAAGCTTTTAAAACTAGGTATCATCTATGCATAAAATAAATAAGTGGCTGATTTTTTGTTTTATTTAAGAACTTTTATTCCATGTAAATGAAGTCACAACTTTTTACAAAATTAAAAAGTCTTTTTGTTTAAACGACATAAAGAACCAACTCTCATGAAAACATTTACCAAAACGCTAGCACTACAGTATGTCTACGTCCTGCTTAGCCGTTCTTCGATTTATTTGTTTCCAATATTTGATATTTTGCTTGATAAAATGAATCATTAGCTAAGTTGAAATTTGCTTATGTTTTGGATGCAAAACAAGTACAGCACAAGCATTTAGTAAAATCTGTTATAGTACACAGCAAGATCAATATCAATGGTTTTTCTTTGCTTCAATTGTACTATCTGCAGAAGAAACATGATATGTAATTAAACTTATTGTTTCTCCTATATGTATTTAAACTTGTTGTTTCTCCTATGTGTGAAATGGCAGGATTTCAATGAAGCTTGACTTTTGATAGCGTATCATTTATTCTAACAAGTATGTTTTTATTCGTATTTATTCATTCAATTGTTTTTTTTTTATCAACAACAATTGGCTCCATGGTGAAGCTGTTTGCTTCTTGTCAAAATATTCAATTTAGATAAACATAATTATGATAACGGCAGTTGAAATAACTCAAGGATTTGGTTAGTTCTAGAATGGCCTGATATATTTTCTTTTGAATGAATTGCAATACTAAAATTTACAGGGGATTCCAAAATCAAGATTGTCTAAAGTGCATACTCGTTAAAGGAGTCATCACATGTTCTTTATTGTAATTTTCTTTTGCAAAAACTATTCATAAGTTCAACTATACAAAACCTTGTTCAAGTTCTTCAACTATACAAAATAATTCACCTTTTGTGTACTATTTTTGGGGATTCATCAGTATCGTTGTCCAGGAACTCATAGTCGGCCTCGTCGTCATCGCTAGCCATCGCCGGGTCTCCGCTGTAGAAATCATCTCAGGATTCCTCCTCTGCTGCATCATGTATATCGTCCTCCGAATCCATCATCTCCAAACTAGTAGTTTTCTCTTTCTTTAAATTAATGAAATTTCCCTTAATCGGAAAATAAAAAAGAGACAA
This sequence comes from Nymphaea colorata, assembly GCF_008831285.2. Classification (NCBI taxonomy): domain Eukaryota; kingdom Viridiplantae; phylum Streptophyta; class Magnoliopsida; order Nymphaeales; family Nymphaeaceae; genus Nymphaea; species Nymphaea colorata. Next base: position 35,605,657 of record NC_045139.1, on the reverse strand, counting down.
ATCAGCCAAGAAAGGCATCGGAATCTGCAGGAGAGAGCGGGGAAACTTGAAAAACCAAGAGGATGACGATCGATGAAGAGCAATGTGGAGGAATTCGGCAGAGATAAGATGGAAAACTGAGGAGAGCGAGGGGTTTTCCTTCTCTCTCTTCCCCTCCTTCCCTGGCATCGGCTCACGTAAGCTCCCACTTTTATACGGAGCTCAGAATTTTTTCCCAAATTACTGACGTATCCCTACGCTTCGGATAGTGGCTGTGGAGTTGCGTACTATCTGGTTAAACGTTGATCGCATTTGAGTGTCAAGGGCAACGATTGATACGCTCATGTCTGAAACTTGTCGATGTGGCTGAAAACGAATCGTATGGCTTGTTCTTGAGGAGATTAACAGATTACGTCACGGAGGGAGTTAGTCCTTCATGGATTCAGGTTATTTTTGCCAATGACTCTTATGCCCTTACAAAGCTTTACTTTTTATGTCTGCCGAATTCGGTTATAGAGAACCCCTCGCTCTCCTCGGTTTTTCGTCTTGTCTCTGCCGAATTCCTCCACATTGCGCTTGATCGATCGTCATCCTCTTGGTTTTGCAAGTTTCCCCGCTCTCTCCTACGGATTCCGACGCCTTTCTTGGCTGATTTAGCTCTTTTTTATTTTCCGATTAAGGGAAATTTCATTAATTTAAAGAAAGAGGAAACCACTAATTTGGAGATATGGATTCGGAGGACGATATGCATGATGCAGCAGAGGAGGAATCCTTAGATGATTTCTACAATGGAGACACGGCGATGGCTAGTGATGACGACAAGGCCGACTATGAATTCCTGGACAACGATACCGATGATTCCGATGGTATGACGGCCCGTCGGTCGCAGGTGGATGGTTTTTTCGATGATCGATTTGCTGTTGCCCCGTTTTTCCTAGAAATTTGGTCGTTCTTCATTGGTTGAGGTGATGCTGTGGCTAGAGGCTTCCTTATTTGTGTTTTCTCTTGGGATCCCTGTTTTCTGAAATTTCAATTTTCTTTTAAATATATAGGAAATGATTGTCATATGTTACTGCTTTAGAGCGCTTTTAATCCACTTGTACCCTTGTTGGTATCCGATGCTAGATGTGAACGCGTGGTTCTAATATGTATACTAAACGTTTTTTGCTTTTTTCTTTTCTTTTTTTTTCGAAAAGTTAGGAACAATGAAGTTTTGTCAAGAGAATATAGGTGAGCTCTGGTGAAAGAAATCTTCCTTTGGGCAAATAGAGTCATGCCCATCCCAGTCATTCTGTTATAACTATCATTTTCTGAACATTGTTTAAAGTTGATGTTTCTGGATTGTGGACTATTTTCTGGTTTATCTAGGTATGGGCTTCATTTTTAAAATATGCTTGCATGTATATAGACATATTTACCCATGCTCACAGACACATGTAGGCAGTTGACAAGGTGTAGCATATAAATGTGGTGCATATAAAACACAACCAATAAAGCCAAGATACTTGTGTATTAAAAGCGACATGAAACATCCTCTTGTCATGGCAGTTGGGTAGGCACCTTCCAAGTGATAAATGAGGTTGTTCACATTAAAAGTTCAATGAAGTGGCTTTATTCACAATGGCACCCCCTTTTCTCTTTCTTATTTTCATTTCACTTTTGAAAAAATAACAAAAAAGCACTTAAACTTTAAACAAATGGTAAATCACTATTCAACCCTTAGCCACTCAACTTTTAAAGAGCCTTTTCTTGACAGAAAATTTTAATTCTTAATGTAAAATAACAGAATTGCGCTTATTGAAGACAAAAATATATTTATTTTTCCAGTACCGAAGAATTAATATTTTTTGTTAGTAGACAGCTCCTTGAGAATTTGATCTCCGGAAAGTCAAAAAGCTGAACACGTATTTGATAGTTTTAAGCTAAACATATTAATTTCAACCAACCATTTTAACGAACAAACTGTGGATTTCAAAACTATGGGTTCAAGATTTTGGTTTAAGTTGATGTTCGCAGAATTCAAGATGCAAAATATATGCTCTGTTCCACTAAAAACACTTTAACAAGGCTTTCATATAGAATTGGACGAGTTTGATGGGGTTTATTCGAGCTGAATATATTTGATTTGGATCAGATATTTGATCCAACCGATTTGAAAAGTCTGATATAGAAAAAATTTAACATTTGATTAAGAAATCGGATCACATTGAAATTTAAGAAATGACATCCAATCGGATTAGGATTTGGATTTAGATATACATAAGTATATGATCAGATTCAGATACAGATTTGAAACGGATTTATTTTTAAACGAATATCTTATATGTAATGCTTTTACATTTTGAAAATCAGTTCAAAATTTGGATTCGAATATGAATATAAAAATCAGATTTCGATTGTAAAATTGAATTTTGATTTATTTGGATTCGGATGTGACTTTTCTTTAATGATTTTAGACTCTGAATACGTGAATAACCGAAAAAATGAATATGGAATCAAATCTGTTGGCATTCTTATATACACTCTAGCTAGGTAGAATAGTTAAGAGACTTTGCCGCTCATTCGGCAACATAAATATCCAAAAATAGTACTTCCAACTATGCCTACTTTAGCTTATATGGAGTATTTGTGTTCATTGGAATCGAACTGATCGCTTTGTACAAGCTACTAACCCGACAAAACGACAAAATTTTAATATGTTCTAGAGTTGTTTTTGCGAACCATTGATGATTCAAGTCAAGATCAAAAAAATTAAGATTAGCATATTTGGTTGACTGTTTGAGGGAGGCATAGATGACGCGTCATCAGCTCGATCTCAACAGCGATCACTTAAGGGGTGTATTGTAAGACTATCCAAGTCCTGAAACAGCTTTAGATGCCGAAGGCGATAAAGGAAGCCGCTTTGGCCCTTCGCATACCACCAAATCATAATTAAAAAAAAAATAAAGATTCAGTATCTAATTAATTGAGATGCTGTTCCACAACCTACCAACATGTCTTTTCTTGCGTCTTGCACTTCCTGGTGGATCTGTCAGTGTAAAGTTCAAGTCAATATGTTAAATTTGTGTTCACATTTTTCAAATACGTTGCTTGAAACTTCAGTTCAGACTCCAATGTTGATCTGGGCTGGATCCGAAATCTTGAAACCCAAATTCAACGATTGTTTTGGGCTTAATTAAACATTAATATTGTAATTTAGTATCTTATTAAAGATTGAGAAAGATCTTCAAAAACTTGTAAGAGAAACCGATGCAGCCCAACTTACTGATTTCAATTCAAATGTTACTCTGAGCATTCAAAAGACAGATAGCATGTTGGATCATTTGGAGCTGAAATTCAACCATGTCAATCCATCTGCATCTCTCCAAGTAACATATAATGGTCAGCCACTGTTATAATTGATCATTCAAATCTATAAGTACTCTTTCTCTCTCTCTCTCTTTTCTTTATCTATGAGATTTCTTGTTCTCAAATTTTGTTATGCATTCTCATTTTATCGGCTCTGTCTCTCTTTTTATCTCTCTCTCTCTTGTGTGAGACAATAGCTCTTAGCTCTCTTGAGAAACAATAGTAACGTGGGTGTGATTTTGCTCAAATACTCTTGTTTGGGTTCATGATACACCAGCCAGGTGAAATTAATTTTCACTGCCCAATACACACCCTGAAACATTTTTAAACATTTCAGATACCATGGGGGCTGTTTGACATCATTAACAATATGTTACTGTTTCATGTATCTATCCCAAATATTACGACAGATTCAAAGAATATTGTAAGATAGTATTTCATGCTCAGAAGAAACTGCTATATACTGTTATCCTTGTCAAACAACACCATAGATCTTAATTTGTTTCATTCTACTATGTGATTTTATGCAATTGGCCATGAGCTTTTCTATATTGATGTTGGTCATTGTCTACAAAATTTCCTTATTTCCATATTGAAACATCCTTATTTTTATTTATTTACATACAAGTGCTCCTAAAAGTTTAAAAAAAGAATTAGTACCCCTTACTTTTGGCTTGGCTACTACTTAAATTAGTAAAAAATTTGATGACAATCTTGAACTTTGGAAAACCAAGTTGCCCAATCTGCCCCTTAACCCAAGCCTAGGTAGGCAATATATTAAGTCACTCTGTTTGGCTCCATTGTCAAAAGGCCAAACCTGCAAGTAGAAAATCAATAAATGTGGAGCATAAAGGTGGCGAAAATCCATTGAAGGCATGAATTCTTGGTCAAAAGGTTACACGCCAAGGTTTGTTTAATTCTTTCGCCTTCATAGGTTGTGTTTGTTTGTTTACCACAAACCTACAGTAATCTAATATCATTGAAGATCTCGACCTTCTCTCCGTCAGACTTTAAGGTTGAGTATGATAGCTTCGGATCTTAGATCTATTATTGCATAAAAGCGTGTGTTTTGAATGAACTTCAATTTAAACAGACTGAGGACCTCAGTAGCATGGATCTAACAATAGATTTAACACCGAACAGAGGGATGGTATGATCTTTAATCCATGGATCTCATATCATCGTGAATCTCAAATCTAAGGTGTAACAGACACAACCTAAATGTTTGGCTTTTTGTATATAACATGGATTTGAGACCCATGCTATTGAGATCTTCTGTTTGTTTACAGATCTTACATAGCACAACTTTTAAAACAGTCTCGGATCTCAGATGCAAGGCTATCAAACATAGCCAAAGTGATGGAAGCGTCTCACGAGATGAAATAGAGAAAAGCCGATCAACGATGTGTCTAGCAGATTTTAGGACCTCAAGCATATGAGACCGTATGGGAAATAGTTCGAGGTAAATGTTGGGAGATTTCCCTCATGCATATACAAAAACAATATGCTCTAAAGAAGATCATGTTCATCCTAAATCATTGAAACCAAAATACTTAACTGTAGCGGAACCGTACTTGAATCCATCTGAAGAACTGGACAGTAGATCGCGGTAGAATCTTTCAGAGTCTTTGCGGCGCACGTAAGGTCGCTCTCAGATAGCGAAGAGACAACACAAAAAACCAACGTTTCAAGCAACCATTCCACGACCCCAGGGACCACAACCATTTTATATTAAGGGCAATTACGGATTCAACCCATCAAAGAGTTCGTAATTGCGTACATGCATCTATACATTTCAAAATTACCCCATACATCTAAAATGACATAACATCCCTAAATGCAATCACTTAAGTGGATATTTACATTAAGACAGTCATAATGTCTGAAATTCCTGATAGACATATGTCGGCCCACCAAATGATCCTTACAATCTCTCACTTGGGCCAAATATGTCTTTATACATTCAGACATTACATAAAACCTTATGAGCTCAAAACTGGTATCTTATTAAACGTTATTTTCACCAATCTCGTCCATGATCATATCAACACAGGACCAAAGCGGCTTTCGCTATAATAAAATTAGTTAAACCTTCAATGATCACAAATGTTAACAAAATCAATGACATAGATTTGATATGAATGTATAGTATGAGAATTACATGTAATATGATTACAACATGTTTATTCTCAACTGGTTCAATTTTAAAACCTTATGGAAATCACAAACATATACACATAATGAAACGAAAGAACTTTAAACTTTATTCTGCAAAAAACTGAATATGTATCCATATATAAGAGCAAACAAAATACAAACTCCCACTAAACCAGCACATCATCCAAAGGTAACACCCCCATATGAACAACATGTTCGTAAAAGTCCTTAGGTGTTAAACCCTTGGTAAGCGAATCCAAAATCATAGAGTTTGTCCCAATATACTCTAAAGACACCTGATCATTCTGTATCCTATGTTTAATAGCCCAAAAAAACTTAATGTCGATGTGCTTCGACTTTGACAAACTGCTGCTGTTATTAGAGTACATGATTGCTGAATTATTGTCACACAATAACCTTAGTGGTCTTTATACATCATTCATAATGCGCAGCCCAGTGACAAAATTATGCAACCATAAAGCATGATTGGATGCCTCGTAACATGCTATGCTACTTTATTCGCACCCAGCAAAGTCAGAATCTGAATACCTAATGATCTCCAACTGGTCTGACTTTTTGTATGTGATCATAAAACCTTTTGTTCTTTGTAAGTCCATCAATACACTTTTAGCTGCTTTCAAATGATCCATATCCGGATCACTTAAGTATCTGCCTAACATTTCAACGATAAATGCAATATCCGGACGATACAAACCTGAGCATATATAACGCTTTCCACAACAGACGAATATGAAATCCTTTCCATTTCCTTAGATTCGATTTCACTTTTAGAGCACTGTTTGAGACTAAACTTGTCTCCTCTAGCAACTGGAGTATTTCTTGGTTTGCAAGCCTTCATGCCGTATAGCTGAAGCACCTTATCAATGTAGGCCTTTTGTGATAATCCAAGAATACCCCGAGAACGATCTCGAAATATCTGGATCCCCAATACAAAATATGCATCACTAAGATCCTTCATGTCAAACTTTGTTGACAAAATTTCTTAGTTTCTTGCAGTATACCCACATCATTACTTTTCAGTAATATATCATCGACATATAAAACCAGAAAGATAAATTTGTCCCACTGAACTTTTGGTATACACATTCATCAACTATATTAGTTTCAAAGCCAAATGAAACTATAACTTGATGAAATTCGTAATACCACTGAAGGGAACCTTGCATTAACCCATAGATGGATTTCTAGAGCTTGCAAACAATTTTCTTTGCATCACCTGAAACAAAGTTTTCTGGTTGCACCATATATATCGTTTCATCAATGTCTCAATTTAGAAACGCTATCTTTACATCCATCTGATACAGCTCTAAGTCAAAATGAGCCACAAGTGCCATTATAGTCATGAAAGAGTCTTTCAACGAAACTGGAGAGAAAGTCTCTGTATAATCAATGTCTTCCTTTTGAGTAAAGTCTTTTGCGACAAGACGTGCCTTATACCTTTACATGTTTCCTAATGAATCCCTCTTCGTTTTAAAATCTATTTACAACCAATGGGTTTCACACCTTCAGGCAAGGGAACAACTTCTCATACGTCATTATCCATCATGGACTTTATTTCCTCATTCATGGCATCTATCCACTTATGAGATTTAGAACTCTTTATCGCTTGCTGGAAGTTAATAGAATCATCTTCCATTAAGCCCATATCAACATCATGTTCTTGGAGATAGACAAAATCATTTGAAATTGTATTTCTCCTCTCTCTAGTGGATCTCCTTTGTGGCACCTCTACTTGATTTTCTTGAGGTTGTTTTGTTTGTTCTTCAGTAAGGAGATCGACACCATTGCCTTTTTCTGAATATGTTGTTGGAACAATTGCAGGAATGAATACCTGACTATTGCTTACAACATCCGTATGAGCGGACTTAGGTCCCTCTTCAAAGGCAATGTTTCTAATATGATCACCTCCTCCAAACTCAATATCCTCAAAGAAATGAGCATTTTTCATTTCAAAGAAAGACTTACTGGTTGGATTATAAAACTTATAACCCCTTAATGTTTGTTTGTTTTTCCTTTATACTTTCAATGCAAACATTAAAGTCTGCAAAATCAAGGGACTCAAGAATTCCATACGACATAACCCTTTTTATTTTCCTTGTCAGAGATATGTCTTAAGCGCCTATGTCACATCATAGTAGAATTCTCATTGGTTAATTTTCTTTTAGTACTACTAGACGTAACATGCAAGGTTTCATGATATGAAGCAACCGTATTAAGCAAATAAAGGTTATCGCTACCAGACAAAGAACCAATGGCTATCAAATTTGAGTGCAGAAACAACTTAAATTTACTATCTCCAAATGAACAATAATAACCAAATTTGTCCAACGAGGAGATAGAAATCAAATTTCATCTCAAAGATGGTACCACATAATTTTTTGTCATATTCAAATAACAATCAGTCTTTAACAATAACCGAAAATCTGCTATGGCTTCAACCTTCGCCTTCTTGCCATCGCCCACATAGATGAATCTTTCAGCATCATTTGGCGTTCGACAATTTAGGCAGTCTTGCATAGACACACTTATGTGAGTAGTAGCACCCAAATCTACCCACCAAGTGTTTCTGGGTACTGAAGGTAAATTAACCTCAGAACAAGCCAAAGGCAGAAGTGTACCTCTCATTTCACGTCATGCATGATACTTAGTATAATTCTTCTTCGTATGACCTTCACCCTTGTAAAAGAAGCAGCCTGATTGGCCTTCCTTATGCTTCTTCTGTTTCTTAATGGGTGACTGGTCAACTGCAACTTCCTTAACAGTCTTTCTTTTCTTACTTATAAAATTCGAATCATTTAACTCAGGAATAGTACTCAAATTTACAAATATCATGAAAGCAGAACTCACTGTACAAAGAACAAAAATACCAAACATACTCACAATCAATACATGTACATAAATGAAACAACAAATATATATGAATTTAAATACAATGGCCCAAATCCCATCACAAGGTACCGTTACAACATTAATATCTAATCTTTGGATTGAAATGTTAACTATAAGTGGTATTCTTAGCCAACAATGAATATAGATAATTAGCTTTGTCAAATAACGAGCCCATTTTGGATTGACTCACTATTCACAGGGAAACCTAAAAAATTATCACATATTCATGGCCCTGTATACTTAAACTTGACCAAGCAACAATCCTCCTTTGGGTTGATCATTGCCTGCATGGATCAAGTATACTATCATCTAATGTTCAAAAAACAAACAGATTCGTACAATAGAAGTCACTTTGGCGACATAAAGTACAAACTTACTCATTTCGAACAATAGACATGGCCAAAATTCAATTCATGGTCCAAACATTCATCTAAAGCACATTCACAATTTCAATATCATGCAAAAAACATGATGCATAAACCAAATTGCATACAACATTGTCCTCTCATTGAATCCAAAACCAAAATGATTCAATGAAATAGGCCCAAAAAAGTCCAAAATTTCTTGAACCGGTACCAAAATCATGCTTAAGTAGGTCAAAAACCACTGAATCAGCCTTAAAATGGTCCGTATCGTTCTTGAACCACAACTAATCCACCCACATGGCCCTAAGTAGGCCTGAACCGGTTTAAAATTTGAACGAACCGTTCAAAATTAGACCGTATCGGTTCCAAAACCCACTGAAACAGTTAGAAAATGGCTAAAAAAGATTTCAAGGATTTGGGCAGCTGAAGCGGCGGCCAAAAGCCACCGGCGGGCTGTGGGTGGGCACCAGTGCGTCGCATGGCGCCGTCCAGCGACGGTGAACTCCTCGGCGAGGCTGGACGTGGCCAGACGGAGGTGGGCGAAGCCCTTTGCTCCCGCTCCTCTACATGTTCCTTCAGAATCCCAAAGAGAAAACGGGCGGGTCGGAGGTGGGTGGGCACTAGCCGTCGCCCGAACCGGCGGTCGTTATCCGCCGTGCCGCCATAACTGCTGGCCCGGCTGTTGCCCCTCGCCGCCCGCGCGGTTTCTTGCAGCGAGGCTGCCGCTCGGTCAACCAAGCACCAAACGGCAAACCGAACGGCAGATCTGCGCCGGCAGGGCTCCGAATGACTTGGGTGGGTCGCACGATGCCGTCCGGCGACGGCGAACCCGTCGGTGGCCTCCCTTCCCTGCCGTCGCCCATCAACGGAATGCCAATGCCTTCCATCGCCTTCCCCTTTCCCTTAGGTGGCTGCAACGGAAGCCCGACGGCTTCCGTTGCTCGACCACGCCCAAAGTTTTTTTTTTTTTTTTGAAAAAACATGCAGCCAAAGATAGGGAACATCCGAAAGGGAAGATCGCGCAAAAATACATCTAAAGATCAACGATTTAACAATGAACACAGGGCTCTGATACCAATTGTTGGGAGATTTGCATATACAAAAACAATATGCCCTAAATAGGTTCATGTTCATGCTAAGTCATTCAAACCAAAAAACTTAACTGTAGCGGAAGCGTACCTGAATCCATCTGAAGAACTGGACGGTAGATCGCGGCGGAATCTTCCAGAGTCTTTGTGGCGCACGTGAGGTCGCTCTCAGATGGGGAAGAGACAACCCTAGAAACCAACGTTTCAAGCAACCATTCCACGACCCCAGGGACCACTACCATTTTATATTAAGGGAAATTACGGATTCAACCCATCAAAGAGTCCGTAATTGCGTACATGTATCTATACATTTCAAAATTACCTCATACCATCTAAAATGACGTAATATCCCAAAATGCAATCAGTTAAGCGGATATTTACATTAAGAAAGCCATAATGTCTGAAATTCTTCATAGACATACGTCGGCCCACCAAATGATCCTTACAGTAAAGAGTTGTCTCAATCCAGTGACGGAGCCAGAAATTTCAAGTTAACGGACGCTATTACTTTTAAATTTCAAATTTTAATTGGCAGTCATAAAAAGTGAAAATTAGTGAAGTTCATAAGTATAAATAAAACAAATTTTATGGGCTGGTGTGGGCAATTGACCACAGCAGCCACAAAGTGGTTCCTTCATTGGGGTTTAACTCAGTCTTGCTTAGCTTGAGGTCGACTCGACCTGTAGACAGCCTTAACCCGCCATTCGGCAAAACAATTTTGCTGAAAGATTAGCATTGGTCGATCTGAAATCACATTCATTTAGGCATAAGCATGAACAAGATTCTGCAGCTTTATGGGATTGTATTGGAAGCGGAGCCAAGGTAGGGTCCACTTGGACATTGGCCCACTTCAATTTTTTTTATTTATATGTAAATTTAAAAAAAAAAATCACATGTTTTATATAAAAAAATATGAAAATTGATATTTTGGGCCTAATCAAAATTTAAAAACTTTAATTCGGTCCCCTTCGTGAAAATTTTTTGGCTTCACCCTTGATTGGAAGTAGCTGCGCGCAACTACTTGAAATAACTAGAAACTAACTTTTGATAATGGAGGCACAAATTAGAAAGAGGTAGAAACATACTTTTCATGCAATAACAGTCGCCATACTAATCATACGAATTCTGTGGCGATAACGAAATGTGAACATACTAAAGATCAACGTCTTGCGTCAGCAAGAGCTCATAGACAATGGGAACCTTTTCACTTTTGACCCTACTTTTCTATTAAATTTCTGAAAAGGTAACGACTTCTTGTGATTTTCTATAAAGTGCACACTTCTTTTCTGAAAACTGTCAAGCAACGGCAAAGAATGGGCTTTCAACTTAACTTGGAAAGCACAATTGGTAGCTAAAACGATAATAATGTGATCTAACATTAGTGATAGACGTTAATATTAACAAAATTGCAGTTGATTAACTTCAAACCCTTATTTAAGAGTTTCTAGGAGAAGGATAGCGCTTATTAGAAAATCACAAAAGGCAGTTTCTTTTTCTGAAATTAGGGTAAAAAGGTAAAATGAAATTATAAAACACTGGATCCCAATTCTCAAACTTTTGCTACTATTGATTCCATTACATTGTCAGCCTGGGGAAGGAAGGAAGGGTTCTTGACAGTGAAGGAGCTAAAAAATTTGGCTGGAGAGGCATTCGTATAGAAATTCTCATGTTTAGGTGGAACATCTATATATCATAGTCACAAATAACGTCTCGAGTTTTAAACCGTCCGGTTTTTCTTGAGTATAATACGACAAGAAAAAAAATACGGTAAATTTTTTAAAATTTTAAAAAACTAAAAATGTGGAAAAAATAAAATGAGAAACTAATAACACAAACATAAAAAGATAAGTAGATTTGCAACAATTTAAAAAAAAAACTGTTTGGAATTAAAAAAACTAAAAAGAATGAAAAAAGTGAAAAAAAAACTGGAAACCTGCGTTTTTTTTTTCATTTTTAACATTTTTTTTTCAAAAAAATGTGTTTTCTATTACTATTCTATATATAAAGATAATTAGTTAAAGATGCCTTTTAAAAATAAAGAAATTTTCAGGGCAGTTGCGCACACCAACCCACATATGGTTTCGCCACTAGTTCTTGATGTGACTAGGAAAACAACCAAGTTGCATTCAAGTTAGACTGCAATACTTAGCAAGCACAAGAATGTACCTTCAGTTTATGTTTCCGCGAACAATAGTATAAAAATTCTTGAGGTTGGTAGGTCATTTATGTTTTAGCCTTTTTCTCTTATATATTGCCCCAAATTTGTCATCCACCTTAACTGCTAGTTTCCAACTCTTCCAACTCCACAATATAATACCAATTTCATTAATACTTTGCTTGAGAACCTTCTCCTTCTCAAAGCAAAGGATTTATGAGGTTGGTATTATATTGAAAAGTTGGACGAGTTGGAAGCTTGCAGTTAAGATGGATGATAAATTCAGGGCAATTTAAAAGAGAAAAAGGCTAAAACATAATTGACCTACCAAGCCCAAGAATTTTTATATTATTGTTTTTGGAAGCATAAACTGAAGGTACATTCTTATGCTTAATATGTGTTGCAGTAAAGTTAGATGCTTTTGGAGAAGAATAAACTAAAGATGCATTCTTATCCTTACTATACGTTGGACCCCATTGAAGCAAAAAAAAAATTAGAGAGAGAGAGAGAGAGAGAGAGAGACAAAGCTGAGCAATTATCTGCCATTTCCCAGATGAAGGAAGCAATTGTTATTGAGAATGACATCAATAGAATGAATAAATATTTATACAATAAAAAATACTTGCTCGAATAAATAATACACTATATAAAATCAAGTCTCATTACATATCATGTCATTTCACACATAGGAGAGAGTGTAAGTTTCATGATGTATCATGTATTATATGCACATAGTACAATTGAAATAAAGGAAAAATATCAATGATTTTGTTGTATACTATATCAGATTTTACTAAATGCTTGTGCTGTATTGGTTTTGTATCGAAAACAGAATCAAAATTCAACTTAGCTAATGATTCATTTTGTCAAGCAATGATATCAAATATTTGAAGCAAATAGTGATACAAACTAAAGAACAATTAAGCAGAACACCGGCATACTGCATACAAGCCTTTTGGTAAATGTTTTCGTGACAATTGCTTCTTTATGTCATTAAACAAAAAGGCCTTCTAATTGTGTAAGGAGCCTTGAATTCATTTACGTGGAATATAAGTTTTCAAATCAAAAAATACAACCAATCACTCACATATTGATTTAGTATATTGATGTTATCTAGTTTAAAATGTTTCTCTAAATCTTGAAAATAACGTGGCTTCCATTGAAAAGACAAAAGGAAGCTGGCCTAGAAAGCTCGTGAAATAAGGATATCAAACTTTAAGAAAAATATAGAAGGAAAAAAAAAAGAGAAAACGATTCAATACATACAAAAAAAGTTGGTGCTTCATGACATCTAAAACAACTTCTTCATACTAGACGATTAGAAGAAGAGCTCATTGCATCATGTAAAGAAAGACCTTTAGACTTGCGTTTTATAGCCATAGTGCCTTCTCTATATGGTATAGATTCATTAGAATTAAAGTAGAATTTCAGCAAATAAAGCAATTATAGGTACGAAAAATTTGAAACTTCATAGGCTTTACTTTTTCATCAGAACAATTGCCTTTTATAAGTTAATTTATTTTCATATATTATGAATATATATATATATATATTTGAGGAAAATGTGTGATAGGTAGGAGGAGATGATTTTGGTTTTCTATTTATCTACATTGACAATGAATAATATGCTTTTTTGCCGTTGATTGACTAAATTTTTGAATCTTACCAAATTTGATGTTAATACCTATCTTGTCTAGCAATTCTTTCCACACTCAAATAGATTGGCATTATTAGTGTGCATTGAGACTATCGGGAGCCTTTTGGTTTCCCTATTTGAGAAGGTAGGGTCGGCTGATGTATCAGCCAACCGAGGGCTTTGTCACATGGGTGCTCCTAAACAGCGGCCATGTGGTGGAGTTTCTACGACACAGCACATCTTATGCAATCAGTTGAATCAGGTCAGAACTAATTATTTTAAATGTACACCTGACTAAAGTAGCTCTACTATAAAAGATTATATGTAAATATAGACAAATAGTGCTATTAAACAGTCTAATAACTATATAATAAATTACATATATACATATACATGTATATACATCATTGCCGCATCCATACTTAATTTTTTTTTTTTTTGAAAAATTGTTTCATATGCACATGTATCTGCACCCGCACCCCACACTCATGTGACATAGGCCAAGGTCTCAATTTGAGATCAAGGTAGGGCTGGGCCAAATATCGGGTCTATTGGGGGCCCAATTAATGAACATTTTGCCATTAGTGTGGACTAGTAAAAGTTTTAAAAGTTGAACCAAAGCCTAGTGATCTTCACATTGTCTATTATTGGGTTAGGAGTTTCCCAATCATGTCTGGGTTCTTGTGTCAAGTGGTGGCTATCAAGCAAGAGGAGCACCAAAGATCAATGGTGGATGCGATGGTACAGAGGCTTAGAGAGAGGACAGAGTGTGATGTGGATAATGAGGTGAGTGAGGGTGAAAAGTAGGGGTGAACAACAAGTCGAGCTTAATTCGTTAAAGCTTGGCTCGTGAACGAGTTCGAGCCGAATCATTTGTTTAACAAATCGAACTCGACTCATGAGTCGACTCGTTCAAATAATCGAGTTGAGTTCGAACTCAACACATAACTGCCAAGCCGAGCTTGAGCCTTAGTCGAGTTTGTCGAGCCTTAATTAAGTCGATATATTCAAACGAGTTTACGAGTTTGTCGAGCCTTAATCGAGTTGAACTCGAGCTCAACACGTAACAATGAATATCAATTCTATTCAAACGAGTTTGTTGAGCCTTAATCAAGTCGAGCTCGAGCTCAACACGTAACTGCCAAGTCGAGCTCGAGCTGTTCTAGAGCGAAGTCGAGCTCGAGACTTCATTAGACGAGCCAAGCTCAAGATGGCTGAACTCCGGCTCGACTCGGCTCATGTTCACCCCTAGTGAAAAGATGGATGGGGGACTCCTTGAATATGCAAATGAATCATTAAGGTTGCATTTGATAGTATCAGATCTTAAATATGAAACTGCATTGGAAGTGTGATTTGGAAGATCCTGAGTTTGTTTAAATAATGATCTCAGGAATCCATGCTACATGTTAAAAACCATGGACTTAAGAGGGTGTTGCCCAACCTCAAGTCTGTGGATCTAAGATCCGCAGAAACAAACACAACCTTAGGAATCTACAAGAAATATAGGAGATGAAAGAACATCTTGAGTGGATAATGTGGATGGAAACAAAAAGTCGGACCTCAAAGACTACCCAAAGGTGCAGGTTTTGTTTGTAGAGGAGACGCCAGTTGTCTGCATCCATTCAAAAGCACACATCTTGAGTGGATAATGCTCTTTAGCCAAGGCCCATGCTTTCCATACGTTTGTTAGCATGGTAGGGATGGCAGTATCCAATTTGGATTGGGTATCCAATCGAACCATCCCGAAAAAAAATCGGATATGGAAAAATTAATATCCAATTAAGAAATTGGATCGAATTTGAGCTTAAGAAATGACATCTGATCATATTTGGATTCTGATATGCTTCAATATTCTATCGAACTTGGATTTAGATCAGATTTAGTGGATTGTGAAATCGAGATTCAGTTACGATTTTTCTTCATTTGGATTCAGCAAATATGTGAATATATGAGTACACCAAATTCTAACATGATCTATTGGCATCTCTATAGCCCATGCAAGCGGGCACCCTTGAACATACGTCAAGTACTGCAACTGCACCAACTGGTCCCCATGCACCTATTTGCCTTTGTTTCTCCTCCATGCAGTAAAAAGTTATATGCTGCAAATGTTATATGCTGCAAGCTTGGATATACCATTCTTTAGAAGCTGATAAGATATGCTAATTAGACCTCCTTCAACACCGAATCCTTTTCTGCAAGAGGCCCCATGGGAGATGGACCTTGTAAATTAGTTTATCATCCATGAATGATGAAAATTAAGGCTGCACAACGAGCCGAGCCAACTCGGGCTTGACTCGAACTCGCTCAAAAAAACTTGGCTCGTGCTCCACTCGTTTATAAACAAGTCGAGTTCGAGCTTACAAAGATACTCAAAACGATAAACGAGTCGAGTTTGAGTTTCAGGAACTCGACTCGACTCACAAACTGGTACTCTATATAATATTATCAAAACCGGTTTCACAAGTTACATGAGTTAAACGCTTACACGAGTTAAACGAGTTACATGAGTTGACGCTTACACGAGTTAAACGAATTAATGCTTACACGGGTTAATGCTGAACGAGTTAATGTCTAAATGATCTAAATGGATTAAACAAGTCAAGTTCAAGCTCGATTTTGTGCAGTAGAGTCGAGCTCGAGCTTGTTATAAAAAGCTCTACTCAAGTTCGAGCTGAGCTCGAGCTTGAGTTTTTTGAGCCGAGTGGAGCTGGCCAAGCTCAAGCTTGACTCGGCTCGTGTGCAGCCCTAATGAAAATGGAACATATGCATTGATAAAAAAACTTGATCTTGCCTTCATCTAACGTTGATCACATGCAAATTGGTGCTTGTTTCTTTCTGCAGCTTTGTGATTTTATGTAGTTGGACATGAGCTTTTCTTATAGTGGTTATCCTTGCAAGGCCTTGTTGGTGGGGCTCAGCCCGATGATTTCAATCCTAATGAAGGTAACAATCCAGTGAAGATCAGATCCAAATTACAGAAGAGTATGAGAATAATTACTGGAAAATAAAAATGATTGCCCGCAGTTAATGCCAATCTCTTTGAGTGTAGAAAGAATTACTAGACAAGATGGGTTGTAGCATCATTTGACTTTGTAAGATTCAAAGATTTGGCCAATCAATTGCAAAAAACATGTTCTTCCATTGATAATGAAGATAAATAGAAAAATGAAGCCATCTCTTCCTACCTATCACATCTTTTTCGATAACGTATGAAAATAAATTCACTTATAAAAAGAAATTGTTCTGCTGAAAAAGTAAAGATTGTAAATTTTTTATTTTTCGTACCTATAATTGCTTGATTTGCTGATATTCCACTTAAATTCTAATGAATCTATAGTTGCCATATGGAGCTGGTACCATGGCTATGAAATACAAGTGCAAAGCCCTTCTTTGCATAAGACAGTCAGCTCTTCTTCTAATTGTCTAGTATGAAGAAGTTGTTCTAAATGCCATAAAGCGCCAAATTTTTGTACAATTTAAATTGATGTGTCTTTTTTTTTTCCTTATATATTTTTCTTAAAATTTTGATGTTCTTATTTCATGAATTGTCTAGGCAAGTTTTCTTTTGCCTTTTCAATGGACGCCACAATGTATTCAAGCTTTAGAAAAGCTTTTAATACTAGATATCATCTATGCATAAAATAAATATGTGGCTGATTTTTTGTTTTATTTGAGAACTTTTATTCCATGTAAATGAAGTCACAACTTTTTACAAAATTAAAAAGTCTTTTTGTTTAAACGACATAAAGAACCAACTCTCATGAAAACATTTACCAAAACGCTAGCACTACAGTATGTCTACGTCCTGCTTAGCCGTTCTTCGATTTATTTGTTTCCAATATTTGATATTTTGCTTGATAAAATGAATCATTAGCTAAGTTGAAATTTTCTTATGTTTTGGATGCAAAACGAGTACAGCACAAGCATTTAGTAAAATCTGTTATAGTACACAGCAAGATCAATATCAATGGTTTTTCTTTGCTTCAATTGTACTATGTGCAGAAGATACATTATATTTAATTAAACTTATTGTTTCTCTTATATGTAATTAAACTTGTTGTTTCTCCTATGTGTGAAATGGCAGGATTTCAATGAAGCTTGACTTTTGATAGCTTATCATTTATTCTAACAAGTATGTTTTTATTCGTATTTATTCATTCAATTGTTTTTTTTTTATCAACAACAATTGGCTACATGGTGAAGCTGTTTGCTTCTTGTCAAAATATTCAATTTAAATAAACATAATTATGATAACGGCAGTTGAAATAACTCAAAGGATTCGGTTAGTTCTAGAATGGCCTGCCATATTTTCTTTTGAATGAATTGCAATACTAAAACTTACAGGGGATTCCAAAATCAAGATTCTTTAAAGTGCATACTCGTTAAAGGAGTCATCACATGTTCTTTATTGTAATTTTCTTTTGCAAAAACTATTCATAAGTTCAACTATACAAAACCTTGTTCAAGTTCTTCAACTATACAAAATCATTCACCTTTTGTGTACTATTTTTGGGGATTCATCGGTATCGTTGTCCAGGAACTCATAGTCGGCCTCGTCGTCATCGCTAGCCATCGCCGTGTCTCCGCTGTAGAAATCATCTCAGGATTCCTCTTCTGTTGCATCATGCATATCGTCCTCCGAATCCATCATTTCCAAATTAGTAGTTTCCTCTTTCTTTAAATTAATGAAATTTCCCTTAATCGGAAAATAAAAAAGAGACAAATCAGCCAAGAAAGGCGTCGGAATCTGCAGGGGAGAGCGGGGAAACTTGAAAAACCAAGAGGATGACGATCGATCAAGAGCAATGTGGAGGAATTCGGCAGAGATAAGACGGAAAACTGAGGAGAGCGAGGGGTTTTCCTTCTCTCTCTTCCCCTCCTTCCCTGGCGTCGGCTCACGTAAGCTCCCACTTCTATATGGAGCTCAGAATTTTTTTCCCAAATTACTGACGTATCCCTACGGATAGTGGCTGTGGAGTTGCGTACTATCTGGTTAAATGTTGATCGCATTTGAGTGTCAAGCGCAACGATTGATACGCTCATGTCTACAACTCAATCAGGACGTGGCTCAAAATGCATCGTATGGCTTGTTCTTTAGGTTATTACCTAGTGAACGGAATTAATTTAAATTTCTGGTTCAAAATTTTAAGCATTTGAATTTTGACCCCATAACAATTTTAAAAATAATATTGGCCCTCTAACATCCCCCATTTTCCCTCAAAACTACATGGAAAAGGTCAGCCCATCAAAAGAAAGGGCAGCAAAAAAAAGGCAATTCCCAATCACCAAACCAGGAAAAGGAAGAAGCATGGTTGGATATGTCTAGCGGATCCTGCCTCTTGTTATTCCAGAGAGACTTGTGTAAGATCACAACAAGATTGCAGAATCAGCACACCTTTTTAATGGGCAGTTGATAAACAAGCTGAAACGAGTCGAGTTCGAGCTAAGTTTCGGTCTATCACGTTGAACTCGAGCAGTATATGAATTGAATTGAATTGAATTGAGCTGATCGAGTTTGAGCTCGACTCAATTCATGTGCAACCCTATCTCAACCTTTTAGCGAGACTCTTTTCTCTTGCTAAAATGAAAGGTGTGCGATTATGCAATCGTGCTGCGATCTTACACAAGTCTCTCTGGAATAACAAGAGGCGGGATCTGCTAGACATATCCAACCATGCTTCTTCCTTTTCCTGGTTTGGTGATTGGGAGATTTTTTCTGCTGCTCTTCTTTTGATGGGCTGGCCTTTTCCATGGAGTTTTGAGGGAGAATGGTCACTTGGAAGCTCAAAAAAGAACATAAAAATGTTATAAAAGGTAGATCAAGTTCCATTGCTTGCTTCTCTTAACTTGATGCTAAAGGTGGACCCAACAATTTTTTCGTTGGGCGGCAATAATTCAAAAAATTTAAATTACTTAGTGGTTGTTTGGCAGCGGGACTCAAAGTGGATGTCTTATGAATCTGTTCCAAAGATTTGAGTATATTTATTGAGCTTTGGAAGTAAGGTACTATGAATTTATCTAGATCTTTAGGGCTGATTCATCAAACATTCACATAGTGTTCCTGTTGTCAAAACAACTTCTTGAGGGACACTTTATATACCAAGGTAAATGATTAAAAAACATTAGCATATAAAATACACAATAGATGGAATGAATTAATATGCTAATAAACATTTGTTTTATGATTGTCTAAGCAAACTGCTTACACATGCAAAAAGAAACTATTGACATGCAAGTTGAAGCATGGTAAGAGCGGCATCATGAGATATCAACAATAGGCTTTACATCCTAAATCGTTGGGTGTGAGCGTTGTTTCTCTTTTGGATAGTAAGATGAAATATTTCTCCTGCTCACCCAAAACTGTCCATATGCAACTCCACATGTAGATTTCACAGTAAGGTGTGGTAGCTGAAGCTAACTCAAATCAAAGAGACAACTCACTTGGTCAATCAAGGCAGCAGCTAACTCGAGTCAAAGAAGTACACCCACTAAAAACTTGCTTATTAATAAAAAAAAAATGCACGTAAAAAGTAGACAAAGATTACAAAGACGCTTAAGATTTTATGTTTAAAGGAAAGCATCCAATAGTTTATTTCTGTCAAGCCAACTGTTAAGTCCTATTCAAAAGTTATTGAGAAATAATTATCTTTCATGTAATTTACATGTGAAAACCTTAAAAGCAAATTAATTAGTAACATTATTTGGTACAGCTAATGAGGTTAACACAAACTAATTAAAATAAGGTAGTGGTTAGGTGCGTTTAATAAAGGAAAATGGAATTAAAGCACTAATGGACAACTTTATGTGGAAAATTTGTTGTTGAATATTAATGGAACAAAACGTCAGTGGGTTTTTGACGATATTGAAAAGCTAACTATTGCAAAGTCTTTATCTGACAGCAGTCAAAATCTGGCTTCATAAAGAAGAGAGTAAACGACAAGCTCAAAAGAAAATAAAAACCAATGTTATTGGTCATGGT